>NC_041734.1:76489083-77089083 GCF_004115215.2 Ornithorhynchus anatinus
TCCTTCCACTGAGCCACACTGCTTCAATGTGTTAATATGTGTTATGTGTCCACAGGCCATAGACTGAAGTGTGCATGTAACACAGAAAGGTCTGCGTTGGCCCTTCTGTGCCCTTTAGGAATTTGCAATTCACCCCTCTTTCAGCCCCACAGCACTTAAGTACATATTTACAAATTTATATATATTAATGTCTGTCTCCTCCTCTAGGCTATAAACTTGTTGAGGGCAGGGAACGTGTCTACCAACTCAGTTGTATTGTAGTCTCCCAAGCCATTAGTTCAATGCTCTGCACATAATTAGTGCCCAATAAATACGACTGATTGAATGCTGCAATACGTTTGATGTCACGTGCATCTCCTTGTCTGGCGTCCACGAGAGCGCCAGCGGCCACCCTAGTCAGTAGTCGAGCTGCATTATATCATGGGTTCTCCTTATTGTGAGCTTTTTAAGAATACAACTCCCAGGTTTTAGGAGAACTGACTATTGTCCAAATTTAAAAAGTTCCATAAACTAAGTTTAAGAGTCCCGTCAGAAAACAGATGTTTTTGGAAAATGAACTCTGTTAATAATAATAATAATAATGTTGGTATTTGTTAAGCGCTTACTATGTGCCGAGCACTGTTCTAAGCGCTGGGGTAGACACAGGGGAATCAGGTTGTCCCACGTGGGGCTCACAGTCTTAATCCCCATTTTACAGATGAGGGAACTGAGGCACAGAGAAGTTAAGTGACTTGCCCACAGTCACACAGCTGACAAGTGGCAGAGCTGGGATTCGAACTCATGAGCCCTGACTCCAAAGCCCGTGCTCTTTCCACTGAGCCACGTCTGGAAGTACATACAATTTCAATCGGTATTATTTATCCTTGACTACCGAAAGCACTTCAAAGCATAACAAAATTAATGGGAAGATATCAATATAAATATCTTTGCAATTGACATAGCAGCAATCTGTTTTGAGGGGACAGCAACAGAGACACTGTCACTTCACAAAGCTTACCGTGCTGGACAAGTAGCTTTGTAGTGCTGACGGGAAGCGTTTTCCTGTTCGCCACTTCTTTTGGGCTGAAAACCTTTTCTCCTTGGTCCATACTGACATTCCATCACTATGGCTCTGCTTCCTGCAGACAGAAGCCAACTGTTATGTATTTATCCATGAGCTCAGCTGTTGAAGTCACTACATTAAAAATAATTGATAAGAACAATGATTTGAATTTTCCCTTCCAAAGATTATTTTTTAGGGAAAGAATAAGCAAGTAGGCGCCCATCTGAATTGGGAAGAGATGCTTCCATAAGTCAAGCCTGGATGAGGCTTATTATTGGCTCTAATTTCCAGGACTCTCAGCAATGAATAAATTTTACATCACCATAAACACTAGCTTAACATGTGATGGAGCACTGAATCAAATCTTTTCATTCATTCTCTTTTAGAAAAGCTGCATGGCCTAGTAGATAGAGCATGGGCCTGGGAGTCAGAAGGACTTGGGTTCTAATCCCAGCTCCGCCACTTGTCTCTGCTGTGTAACTTTGAGCGAGTCACTTCACTTCTCTGTGCCTCAGTTCCCTCATCTATAAAATGGGGATTAAGACTGTGAGCCCTATGTGGGCCAGGGACTGTGTCCAACATGATTGCCTTGTATCTACTCCAGCGCTTGGAACAGCGCTCAGCACATAGTAAGCTCTTAACAAATACCACAATTTTCATTATTATTATTTTTAAAGATATGGGTCTAATCTCCCCGAGGGTATTTATTATGCATTTACTTCTGAAGAATGTCGGCAAAAGATTTTAGAACGCTCTTTTTATTTATCTATCAGTATTTAGGAACAACTTGCAAAAATAAAAGTATACCTGTATGACAAGCGCACTTAGCCAAATTATCTGTAGGTGTTGAAACTGTGAAAGAGTTACAACCAAAATTCACCTGCATTGACGAAGGGGATTCCATCATATGGGACATACTGGGATTTCCACATCAACCGTGTAGCAGGCTTGGCTGGGCTTGGAGACTGGCGGGTCCCCCAAACGCTCTGGGTTTGCTGTTTGTGAACTGTGAGCACACTTTCTAACTCCGTCTCACTCACGCAGAAACCACGGTATGAATCCCCAATTTTCTGGAGGACCAAAAAAATATTTAGAAAACTTTCCTTAGGCGACTGCTCATTTGTAGACTGCAAGCTCCTTGAGAGCAGGAATTGCATCTAACCACCCTATTTTACTGGGCTTTCCCAAGCGCTTATTAAAGTGATCTGCAAACAGAAAGCACTAAATAAATACCACTGGTAGACTGAAGAACACAAAAATCAGCATGGTAAAAGATTTTGGTACTGTAATCTACCAGAAGCAGAAATGATTGACTGTTAGAATTGCATAAGAACCAGATTATTTTACCTTAGAAGAAAAAGATTTCCCTCAAAGGCTGTAAATTGAGAAAGTGCAAACACCCTATCTAAAAGGCATGATAAGAGGAAAGTGTTTTAGAACAAAGATTTTCAAAGGGTGGTTTAACTGAAAAATAGTTTTAAACTAGAAAGGGATGGGATACTAATAGGGTCCTTGTTCAGGAACAGAAAAAAAATCACCTCACAAACCACCTGTGATTGAGGGCCACTTGCTTCCTAATACTATCAAAGATTATTGAAAAGAATGTGATCTAATGGAAAGAGCACAGGATTCAAAGTCGAGAGACCTGGATTAGACTGTAAGCCCATTAAAGGGCAGGGACTGTCTCTATCTGTCACCGATTTGTACATTCCAAGCGCCTGGAACAGTGCTCTGCAAATAGTAAGTGCTCAATAAATACTATTGAATGAATGAATTCCAAACCCAGCTCTGCCATTTGTCTGCTGAGAACTTGAACAAGTCTCTTAATTTCTCCGTGCCTCAGTCTCTTCAAGTATAAAATGAAGACTTACTACTTATTTTCCCTCCCTTTAAACTGTGATCTCCATGTGAGGCAGGTACTTGGATCTGAATACATTATAACTATGTCAGCACTTAGTACAGTGGTTGGCATGAAGTAACTACTTAAATACCACAATTATTATTATTATGATCTTTATGTATCTGTGGAAACAAATTAATGCACCCTACGAGAACAAATTCATCAAAAGGATTAGAACAAGATGAATATGATACATTATCAGGCATTTTTTAAAGTAAAAGAACAAAAAAAAATTTCATTAACAAAGGAGATGCTTCAGCAACAGGAAGTCTGCAAATAGTTATGAACTGATTTCTGAGTCTATCCACCAGTTAAAGGCTACTCTTACCCCTTAAATCCCTCATCTATTAGGAGCCCTTCTCCTCCCCTTTCAGATTTGCTGAATGCCAGAAGAACTGGGGAGGACAATCACCCCAAATTGCAGCCTGCTCCATGCACGGTTCCAATCATGGGGTAACCTTAATGGGGACTGAGCATATTTTGCTTTACCTTTGAGGGGGAAATTTCACAAGTTAGCAACAAAAAAAGGTCAAAATATACAGTTATTCCCATTCTCGCTGAGCTAGCACTTGGGGTGTTATTAAAATCTTCCTTCAGAAGCACTGCCTCATATTAATCCAAAAGAGTATAGCTCTAAACATCAGGATCGATGAGGAGGAGGAGGAAACCATCATCAACTTCCCTAGACCCTGTCAGCTCAGCATCTTACTGCCAGTGTTGAATGGACAGATCATTGGCTTGACCCAATCACCTACATTTGATCTGATTATTTTCTAACTGCTCCAGTGCTTGGTGCAGAGCTTGGCACATAGTGAGAACTTACTATTCACCATTATTATTGAATCCAGTAATTGCATTTCCATTGTCTTTTTTCTAGTAGATCTGATCCCCTTTTAATAATGACAAATAACGCTGTACCTACAGCTTCACTATAGCTATAGTAAGGCTTGTTAAGAATGAATGGTAAGATTTTGTTTTTGAAGTTCTACTGGGACACGTCAGACCCAGACTCAACATAAAGAAATGCAGGGGGATGAAAATCCAATTACGATCAAGCTTATTTTCTTAAAGGAGGTAGAACTCACAGTTTTTCCACTGAGAGGTTCACCTGAATCAGGAAAATAGGATTAGGTACCATTGAAATCAGGCCTGTAGCAGCAGGTTGCAAAAAATCTTCTTGATTTTGTATTTACGGTGGGCCTCCTAATCAATCCAAGCTAACGAACTGGGCCACTTTGGGTCGCACATCTACCCGTTGCCTTAATTTTCACTCCATTAACTTCCTTCTGGACCTTCTGCAGCCTGACCTTCGACCCCTTCATCCCACTGTGACCATGCTCTCTAAGGTCACCGTTGGCTTCCATAAGGCCAAGTCTGAAGGATTCTACTCCATCGTGATTCTCCTCAGCCTTACACCTTTTCAAATTGCAGACCGCTCCTTCCATGTCAAAACCCTAGCAAGCCTGTTTTTGACTGAGCTGGTACTAACCTTCTCCTTCTGACCTTTCTAACTGAGGAGGAGCCAGTGAAGAAAACTGAGGAAGAGCTGTCAGTTTCAAGGCGCTACAACAGAACACCCCACCAATTGGGTGCTGAGTAAATACTATTACTTATTTTACCAATTATGTATCTGCGGAAACAAATTAATACACCTTACGAAAACAAATTCATCAAAAGGATTAGAACAAGATGAATAGGAAGGATTATCAGGCATTTTTAAAAGTAAAAAAAAAAAACAGAAAAAAAATTTCTTCATTAATAAAGGAGATGCCTAAGCAACCGGAAGTCCGCAAATACAGTTACAAACTGAATAAATACAAGCAAAAGCAGCCTACCTGCAAAACCATGAAGGAGCAAGAACGCCTTACATACTCACAAGACAGCTAACATTATTATAATTATTTTTAATGGTATTTGTTAAGCGCTTACTATATTCAATAGAATTTTTGAGCGCTTACTATGTGCAGAGTACTGTACTAAGCACTTTATGCCAGACATTGCATGAGGTTTGAGGTAGATACAAGCTAATCAGGTTGGATGCAGTCCCCCTCCCACATAGGGCTCGCAGTCTTAATCCCCATTTTACAGATGAGGTAACTGAGTCACAGAGAAGCTGAGTGACTTGCCCATGGTCACACAGCAGATAAATGGTGCAGCCAGTTTAGAAGCTGGGTCCTTCTGACTCTGAGGTCCGCACCTCTCGCTGTGTTTATTATTCTGTTAAAATAACAGCGCTCAAGCGAACTTGATTGTAAAATTTTTCCAAGGCTAAACACTATATCAAAACATGAAAAACAGAGAGATTTTCCTCCTACTTTTTGCCACTTTAAATTGACATATATTTTTACGCTGGATATAAGCATCAAATATTTAATCAATGCCCATATAGTATAGGTCACTGTACTATGTGCTTCAGCAATTTACAAAATTTATGTTTTACATTTCTGGCCTGGAAGGAACGCAGAATTTAATAGGGAGAGAAGATGGATAAAATCTGATTTTTTTATGGCATTTGTTGAGCACTTTCTTTGTGTCGAGCACTGCTCTAAGTGGTTGGGTAAATACAAGTTAATCAGGTTGGATACAGCCCCTGACCTACATCGGGTTCACAGTCTAAGTAGGAGAGGGAAAAGGTGTTGAATCCCCATATTAAAATTGAGGAAACAGAGGCCCACAGAAATGAAGTGACTTGCTCAGGATCACCCAGCAGGCAAGTGACAGAGTCGGGATTAGAACCCAGGTCCTCTGACTCCCATACCTGTGCTCTTTCTACTAGGCCATGGTGCTTTCCCCAAGAATCACCATAGTCAGTCAATCATACTCTTACAATTCCATTTATTTGTATTTAATGAGCACTAATCGTGGGCAGGGCATTGTACTAAACACTGGGAGAGTACAATACAATAAACAGACACATACCCTGCCGCAGTGAGCTTATAGTGCAGAGGGGGAGACTGACATTAATAGAAATAAATAATTTACAGACAATGTACATAAGTTCTGTGGGGCTGGAAGGGGGGATGAATAAAGAGAGCAAGTCAGGGTGACCCATATGCAGAGCACTGTAATAAGCACTTGGGAGAGTACAATACAACAGTAAGCAAGTTTACAGATTATAAAAATTACATATCCATCAGTGTGAGAGTATGTTGGATATATTGGGGCTGGCAAGTAGTTCTGTGATCATCAGGTTAAGGTCATTCTCCTATATTGACAAAAACATACACACATACATACATAGGATAAATCTTCCCAAGAGCTTTCTTACTATGGATGAACTGACCAAAGTTAGGATTGTTTCCAGCCCACCTCACAGTTCCTGAGACGCCGGGCCCATGTAGGAGTGTTGGGAGGAAGTGCCTGGAGAGGAACAGGAAAGGGGTCTTCCACTATTCTAAAAGAACACACAAATCAATCAAAGGGGGAAAATGTTCAAATGCATCACAGTACTTTGTATATGTCCAGAACAGCAAATGGCTTTAATAAGAGAAGATAAGATATTCCCCACTGGCCCTGGTCAATGGTCTTCCGACTAAGAATTCCCTCCCTGACAGTGGAACCATCAGCATTTGGAGACCCGCTGTGATAACTGCTATCCCGTACTCACGGAAAGACCATCTAGTATATCATCCTTCTATTATAATCGCACTTAGAATTAGAGCCTTCTAGTAGCCTTTTTCCCCTCTACTGTTCCACTTACTCCTTGAACATGAATTTATCCATTTACCCTCAAACCTTGAGATATTTTACGCTTGCTCCATTTGCTTTGGCAGACGATTCCATATAATTTACTAACTACAGTGTTGTAACATTTTTCTTTCATTGCCTTGGAATGTACCACCTTCAATCAGTCAGTGGTATTTATTAAGCACTTACTCTGCGCACAGCACTCTACCAAGCACTTGGGATAGTATAATAGTACACTGCTCTGCACATAGTAAGCACTCAAATACCAACGATTGATACAAGAGAGTTGGTAGACATATTCTCTGCCCATAAGGAGCATGAAGTCTAGCTGAGGAGACAGACACTACTATAAATTACATATACGTAAATAAATGCCATGGGTCTGAGGGTGGGGTGAATATCAAGTACAGTGCAGCATGGTATAGTGGATGGAGCATGGGCCTGGGAGTTAGAAGGTCATGGGTTCTAATCCCAACTCCACCAATTGTCTGCTGTGGGACCTCGGGCAAGTCATTTCACTTCTTTGGGCCTCAGTTACCGCATCTGTAAAATGGGGATTTAGATTGTGAGCCCCACGCGGGACAGGGATCCTGTCCAAACTGATTTGCTTGCATCCACTTCAGCGCTTAGTACAGTGCCTGGCATATAGTAAGAGCTTAACAAATATCATAATAATAATATTAATAAGGGTACAGATCCAAGGGCCTAGGCTATGCAGAAGGGAGAGGGAAAGAGGGCTTAATCAGGAAAGGCCTCTTGGAGGAAATGTGATTCTAATGAGGCTTTGAAGGTAGGGAGGGTGATGGTCTCTCACAAATGGAGGGAAAGGGAGTTCCAAGTCAGAGGGAGGAGATGAGCCAGGGATCAGTGGCGAGACAGATGAGATGGCGGCACAGTGAGTACGTTGGAGTTAGAAGAGGAGAGTATGTAGACTAGGTTGTTGTAGGAAATCAGCTAGAAGATGATGATTATGCATTTGTTAAGTGCTATGTGCCAGACACTGTACCAGACACGGAGAAGCAGCGTGGCTCAGTGGAAAGAGCACGGGCTTTGGAGTCAGAGCTCGTGAGTTCGAATCCCAGCTCTGCCACTTGTCGGCTGTGTGACTGTGGGCAAGTCACTTAACTTCTCTGTGCCTCAGTTCCCTCATCTGTAAAATGGGGATTAAGACTGTGAGCCCCATGTGGGACAACCTGATTCCCCTATGTCTACCCCAGCGCTTAGAACAGTGCTCGGCACATAGTAAGCGCTTAACAAATACCAACATTATTAAACGCTGGGGTGAATACAAGCAAATTGGGTTGGATACAGTCCCTGTCCCACGTGGGGCTCACAGTCTCAATCTCCATTTTACAGATGAGGCAACTGAGGTTCAGAGAAGTGAAGTGACTTGCCCAAGGTCTCACAGCAGATCTGTGGCAGAGTCCCAGGCCTGTGCTCTGTCCACTAGGCCATGCTGCAGATAGGAGGGGGCGAGCTAATTACTTTAAAGCCGAGGATAAGAAGCTTCTGTTTGAAGTGGAGAAGGATGGGCAACCCTTGGAGGTTCTTGAGGAATGGGGAGACATGGACTAAGCTTTTTTTAGAAAAATGATCTGTGCCTCATAATAATAATAATAATGATAATGATAATATTTGCTAACTGCTTACTGTATGTCCAAGCACTATTCTAAGTGCAGATCAGATCAGACACACTCCCTGCCCACACGGGGGATCACAGTCTAAGTAGAAGGGAGAAGAGGTATTTAATCCCCATTTTATAGTTGAAGAAACTGAGGCACAGAGATATTAAGTGACTTGCCCAAGGTCATACAGCAGGCAAGTAGTGGGGTCAGAATTAGAACCTAGGTCCTTTGAGTCACAGGCCTAGGCCATGCTGTTTCTTCCCACCCACGCTCTGTCCCTCCATCACTGTAGACAGCAGCACCATCCTCCGTCTCACAAGCCTGAAATCTTGGCATTATCCTTGATTCATTTCTCTCACTCAATCCACGTAGTCAATCCGTCACCAAATTCTGCCAGTTCTACCGTCACATCATTGGTAAAATCCACCCCCTCCGGCAAACAATCGTATTAACTGAATACTTATTGGGCAGAAAACACCGTACTAAGCATGTAGGAGAGTATACAATATAACAGAATTGAAAGACATATTTACTGCCCATAATGAGCTTATCTAAACTGCTACTCTGCTTATCCGAGCACTTAATCCTTCCCACTCTGATTACTGCATCGCCTCCTTGCTGACAACCCGGCCTCCCGTTTCTTCCAACTCCAGTTCATACTTGGCTCTGCTGCCTGGGTCATTTTTCTACTAAATGGTCAGAACACAACTCCCCATTCCTCAAGACCCTCCAGGTGTTTCCCATCTACCTCCGAATCCAACAGGAACTCCTTATCACTGGTTTTAAAGCTCTGAATCACCTTGTCCCCTCCTATCTTACCTCATGATTTCCTATTGCAACACAACAGGCTCACTTCACTCCTCTAAGGCCAACTTATTCACTGTAGCCTGATCTCATCTCTCAACTCCAAACCCTCACCTAAGTCCTGCAACTCCCTCCCCACTCATAGCTGACAGTCCATCTCTCTCTCTCCCACCTTCAAAATCTTATTATAATCAAATTTCTTCCAAGTGGCCTTTTCCATCCCTCATTTCCCCTTCTCCCTCTCCCTTCTGCACTGCCCTTCTACTGGCCCCCTTTGAGCACTCAATCACCTCAGCCCCACAGCACTCATGTAAATATTTACAATTTAATGTCTGTCTCTCCATCTAGACTGTAAGCTCCTTGTGGGGAGGAAACATGGTTTACCAACTCCGCTACCTTATTCTCCCAAACGCTCAGTACTTGTGCTCCACATTGTAAGCATTCGAAAGATACCACTGATTGGCTGCAATATGGACTGGAGCTGGGAGAGACAGGAGGCAGGGAGGTCAGCAAAGAGGCTAATGCAGTGTCAAGGCGGGACTTGATGGAGCTGAATCAACATAGTAACAGTTTGGATGGAGAGGAAAGAGCGGATTTTAGCCATTTGGTAAAGGTAGACCCCACAGAATTTGGTGACGGGCTGAATATGTGAGTTGAATGAGAGAGAGGAGTTGAGGCTAAAGCCAAGGTTACGGGCTTCTGAAACAGAATGGATCAGGGTGTTGCCTACGGAGATGAAAAGACAAAGGAGGACAGGGTTTGGGGTTTGAAGATAAGGAATTCTCTTTTGGAGATGTTAAGTTTGAGATGTCTGTGGGACATCCGGGTAGAGATCCAGGTAGACCCAGAAATGATCTAGCATTGGGGGATTTGGTGAACAACCCACACATATTCATGGTTTTGAAAGCTTTAAGAAATGCTCTAAAACTTGATCTCTCCAGAAGGAAAAATCCTATTCTTTTCAAAACCCCCTCATATAAAATCTACTCTACCTCCTAATCATTTTGGTTCCTATCATTTAGTACCTTCTCAAAAAGCTCTATGATATCCTTACAAAAATGAAGTGATCAGGACTAGTTAATGTACTATGATCGTATATAACATTATATATGATTATATATATGAGAAGCAGCATGGCGTAGTGGGAGTCAGAAGGTCATAGGTTCTAATCCCGGCTCTGCCACTTGTCTGCTGTGTGACCTTGGGCAAGCCACTTTACTTCTCTGGGCCTCAGTTACCTCATCTGTAAAATGGGGATTGAGACCGTGAGCCCCACATGGGACAGGGACTGTGCCCAACATGAGTGGCTTGTTCCTACCCTAGCACCTAGTACAGTGCCTGGCACAAAGTAAACATGTAACAAATACCATTGTTATTATTAAAACTTTTTTTGTTTTGTTTTCTAGAGTCTTCCTAATGTTGTCCAGTACTCTGTTGATCCTTTTGGCTACAGCCATTCATTGGACCAGTCGATTAAGGAAGCAGAAGTTAGATGGAGGTTAAACTTGCAAAAGTGTTCAACAAGGAACACCCAATAGAAGATTACAGATTACTATAGAAACATAGGATGTTTTGAAGGTAATTTGTTATAGTGACTGACAGATAATATGGGCTTCAGTATCTTGGCCTTTGCATTTTAGGTTTTTTACTAGCTTCAAATTCTGGGATTGTCAATTCAAAAATCAATCCCTATTCTTACACAGAAATTGAGTCCTAACAAAATTAAGCATTTTACATGTCTGCCTCTCAAAGGTCAACTTTTTTTAATCCCTTACTCGTAATATCCTTCTACATCAACCTATAAACTTGCTTCACTAAGCAGGGTGGTAAATCTGACTTTATTAATCAGTTTTATATTCTAACGCTAAGGATAAAATAGCTATGGAAGTCATAAATATTTTCTTTACCCAGGAGAAGGAAAAAAAAGTTTTAAAAAAGAAGACATAGGAATTATTTCTTCATTCTTCCAGAAACAATGATACTTAAGCTCACAAAATAAATTAACAAACACCTGAAACAGTTTATCACAAAGGAATTCAATCTGAAGAGAAACCAATTAATCATCTTTTTCAGAACACAATTAGCTCTCTATTCCTTTATGTCGCCCTCCTGAAAACTCCGTAACAGAAGGTCTTTGTAGATTATCTCAATGACAAATCAGCAGGCTTCACCCATTTATATATTTATATTATCCGGGACATCCTCCCAAAGATATTTCCCAAATGCCTTTCATATAATAAATCAAGAGAAATGTAGTTATGAAAGTAAATCTTACCCTTTGAATTAATTGGCTTTACTAAGTGATTTTTCCTGGAATACAGATATAGTTAAAAAGATGTCTGGGAGATTAAGTATTAGATGATCTCATCTTTCCAACTGACCTACCTGTTTCCTGTCTTTTTAGGCAACGGGAGGGATGCTTGTGGATGAAGGATGTAACTACTTGCATTGTCTGCTATTGCAGCCACTGTGACTGTCTGAAAATTCCCATCTTTGGGTTTCTCTTCCGAAACACCTTGACAACAAGAAGAAAAATCTCCTGTAATAACAACACGAGGATACACCGAACCATGATTTATCTCTGCTTGTATCATAGCTAAGAAAAAAACTTAGTCTTAGCAGACCATTCTACTGAAGGCAGTGGAGAGGTAAATTTTTAATTTAGAAACTCAAAAGTTAAACACTTCTGTAATCCATTGTTGTGTAAAAAAGGTAAAAAGAATTGTTTATTAATAATTACTTAACCTAATGGGAATCAAACCAAAAGTCTAATCCTTTCTAGTTTACATGCTCTTCAAGATTTCTTCATGAACTTTGTTCATGAAGTTGTACTAAATCATCCTTTTGAAAACAAAGGACAATGAAACTAAAACTAAATCATGCGCTGAATTCTCTCAATTCACATCAATTCCACTCAACCATGAGCTATCATTAGGGTGGCAAACAAGAACAGACAAAATGATGGAAGAGTGGGATGGTCTAGAGAAGTGGAAGAATTGTGCTCCGCAAGGCAGTGGAATTATGACAAAGGAAGATAACAGAAAGGAAAGTGGGAAGAGAAGTGAGGAGCAACAAAGAAGAAAATTACACGGTGAGGCTCGATGCTTCTTTTGACTAGAAGGGCAAAGTAGAAAAAAAAGGAAAGAAAACCAAAGAGGTGTGAAGATTAAATGATTGGGTTAAAAAGGTTGTGGTTAACCTTGGTTGCAATAGCTCCCTAAATCAGGCAAATGCCAGCCTAAAGTAATAATAGTAATTTTGGTATTTGTTAAGCACTTACTATGTGCAGAGCACTCTTCTAAGCGCTGGCGAGATACAGGGTAATCAGGTTGTCCCACGTGAGGCTCACAGTTAATCCCCATTTTACAGATGAGGTAACCGAGGCACAGAGAAGTCAAGTGACTTGCCCACAGTCACACAGCTGACAAGTGGCAGAGCTGGGATTTGAACCCATGACCTCTGACTCCTAAGCCCGGGCTCTTTCCACTGAGCCACGTTGCTTCTCAGTACAGGCCTTAACCAAAGTCTTTAAGGACAGATGCATTCTCTATGTCATTCTGTCAGTCAATCGTATTTATTGAGCACTTACTGTGTGCAGAGCACTGTACTAAGTGTTTGGGAGAGTACACTATAACAATAAACAGACACATTCCCTGCCCACAAAGAGCTTACAGTCTAGAGGGGGAGATGGACATTAATACAAACAAATTAAATTACAGATATGTGCATTAAGTGTGAAAGATTGGGTTAAAAAGGTTGTGGTTAATCTTGTCAGGTGCCATGCTCCCTAAATCAGGTAAATGGAAGTCTGAAGTACAGGCTTGAACCAAACTCATTAAGGAAAAACACATTCTCTGGGTCCTCTTGGAGGAGCCGGACTGTTCTTTTCTGATGGAAAAGGAACCATGCAGTCTTTGCCAAGCCAGTGTGATCAGCCCAAGAGCCTTTCCAGAAGCTGAGAACGCAGTTTCTTCGTTCCAGGCACATAATATCATCGGGAGTGATGAGCAGGGAAAAACATGGCGATGAAAACAGAGAAAGGAATGAATGGCTGGGGAAAAGATACACCAGAGAAATGGGATTTAACCGTGCAATTCCCATTGTAATCACTAAAAATTTACCTCTTGCCTAATCGGTATGGACCACTGTATGGGGGACTGAAGGAGTTTAACAAGAGGAAAAGCTCCCTGCCTTTGATGCGCTTACTAAAAAAATAAAAACATCTCCAGGAGCTGTTAGATTTGATTCTGTTACCGTTTAAAAGATTTATCATTTTCTTTATCATCAAGATTTTATGCTTTGTGGTTATTGAAGAAGGAAGCTGGAGCCAGTTTTGCTTGACAGAATTCCCACCCAAAGTAGAGGGCTAATTTGGGCACCAAGTGAATTAGGAACTTGATTTTTTTTTTTTATGCCCATACTTCTTCACTTATTCAGGATTTAGAGTCAATTACGAAATCAGGTTTAGCACTCAGTTCATAAAGCTGGTTTTCTGAAATATGTTGGGCCATAAAAAAACAACAAAAAAACCCTTAATCCCCCAACTTCACCAAGTAATACTCACCCTGAGAATTTGTCACATCCAAAAGCTGTCCCTGAGGAATCATCACTTGTGCCATCCCTGGCCGGGAAGATGGAATTACATGAAGCACCTGTCCATTTTCTGACTGGCTGGCAACAATCATCTTGAAACATAAGAATCAAATGAAGGTTTATTTTATATTCTGAATAATCTGCTCCATACTAATGGACCTAATTATTTGAAAATAAAGAATACATCTTATGAAAATACTCCGGGTTCAATCCCTAGGATCTCCACCTGGGATTTCTCCCCATCTAGACTGTAAGCTCACTGTGGGCAGGGAATGTGTCTGTTTTATTGTCATACTCTACTCTCCCAAGTGCTCATTACAGTGCACTGTACACAACACATGTTCAATAAGTACAACTCATTGACTGACAATCCACTTTAAGCTGTTTATTCTTTACAGCCTTTTTCTGTGTCTACATCATTGAATTCCCCTGACCTCCCTAAAAAAAACCCTCTGTTTTATTTTAGACTTGAAAAAATAACCTATAAGGCATAAGAAAAGTTTTTCATTAGCTGTTGAAGTTTCTCAGGCTACACATTTCAATTCTTTGACTATTTCTGCTAGACTCCGTATCCTGATATTGTTATATTATTGCTATATTGTACTCTCCCAAGTGCTTAGTGCAGTGCTTCAGACACAGTAAGCGCTCAATATACAATTGAATGAACATACCTTGGGGCAACTGGCTTTAACTGAAAGAGCACTGGTTGAGAGCTGTGGGCTCAGCGCTACTGAAGATATGAAACCTTGCTTGTGGATAATTGGATTCAGTGTTATTATGATTTTTGATAATCATACTTTATCTCTACCCATAAGGCTTCCTGGCTGGGAGGTTGGCAGTGATTTCCCTTTACCTGCTTCTCCCTTTCTTGTGAAACTAAGATGACTTATTTAATGTACATGATTTCCTCAAAGTTGGAGACTAAGGAAGGAACCAAGAGGTTATTCTCAAATCTTGGAAAAGGCTATTTTAACCTAAATAGTACCCATTTACATAAAAACATGAGAAATGGCATATATGGTCACACCAATTATCCACCTAGTTCAATTCTTTGTCTTCTGACCATAGTACTAAAGGATATTTAGCATGGCCCACTGAAAAGAATTATTGACTGGAAGTCAGAGGACTTGGGTTTTTAAAGCCAGCTTTGCTTGTTGTGTGACCTTGGGCAAGTCATTTGTACCTCTGTACCTCAGTTTCCCCATCTGTAAAATGGGAATTCATTACCTACTCTCCTACTTCGACTGTGAGTCCTGAGTGGGACAGGGTGCATGTCTGATTTGACTATTTCGTATTTACCCCAGCATTCTGTATAGTAACTGGGACATAGTAAGTACTTAATACCACAATTATGACTATTATTACTATCATTAAAGAAGAGTGTCCTATTTGGTTAGAGATTTTCTTCAAACATTTCACACTTTTCACTCTTAAAAAGCCAATTAATTTTCTCCCCTGAAGAGGGGGCAAGTGGGCTTTCTACAGGGTGGAAGAATATTTCAAAGACTCCATCCCCACTCTGGCGAGTAGCACACAATTTCATTTTTCTTTAGACACCATTCTATTGCTACTTTTAGGGCTCAGGTGTCAGTAAAGGGGACACAACTGGAAGTTTCTTGTCTCACCCACTCTCTTTGCTACTGTCCTTTTTCACCGGTAGGATCTAAGTTCAGGTCCAGGGAATATTTAAATGAACGGAGGATGGAGCTGAATGCGAGGAAGGAGGTATTTCATAGGAAATCTGGCAGCTAAAGGAATTCGGTTTCTAAAAATTTGTCAATCTCTTTTGCAGACTAAAACAAATCCTGGGTAAGATTAAATATACTCACCATCTGTGTATTGGAATTCCCTAACGTCTGTAATTCATATTGGATGGGCTGTCCATTCTGGTCTATTAGATGGAACTGCTCTGTCAGAAGAGATCGAGACTGAGACAACTGTGCTGGTGCGTTCTGGGATGGAAGGGAATTTTCTGCTACACGCACTGTGATGGGCAAAGCTGCCAGTGAATCATTCTGTCCAAATGATGGATCTCTGGAATCCATGCAGGGTAAGTGCTTCTGGAGAGGGAGAGAAAAAGAGGCAGGGGGTAGGGAGAGAGGGAAAGGGAGAGAGACTCCAACTCTTACTAAGATTTCTTATTGCGCTTCATATCTTCAAGAAATCTCAAAAACATAAATTAATTCTCTCTCCTCTCCCTTAGTGATACTCTGTTGGCGAGTTGGAGATTCGCATTTGATGGGTCCTTCAGTACCCCAACAACAGGTCAGATTTCATTATCACAGATTAGAAAGAAGTATACATCTTCTCCCTTACCCTGTCTCTAAAGAGATCTCTAAAGGAACAGCGATCTCAAAGAAATCTCCCTCTGCTTGCAAAATCCTAAGCCGCTACCTGGGCTACTGATTCCATCCCCTCTCACCTGTTAATAATGCTTAAGCACACTCTTTTTCCCTTCCCTGACCACTATCTTCAATCATATATTTTGTGTTAATGGCATTTGTTAAGCGCTTACTATGTGCCAGGCACGGTACTAAACGCTAGGGTAGGAACAAGCAAATCATGGTGAGCACAGTCCCTGTACCATGTGGGGCTCACAGTCTCAATCCCCATTTTACAGATGAGGGAACTGAATCACAGAGAAATAAAGTGACTTGCCCAAGGTCACATGGCAGACGAGTGGCAGAGCCAGGATTAGAACCCAGGACCTTCTGACTCCCAGGCCTGCACTCTCTCCACTATGCCATGCTGCTTTTCCCTCTGCCTTCAAATATATACATTTCTCTTCACTTTTTTTTTTTTTAAAAGCCTTCCCTGGACCCCACTGTAGGCTCCAATTATTGCCCCAATCTATCTCCTCCCATTCTTCTTAAACTTCCGTCTTGAGCCTCTTCAATCTCAGTGGAAGGAGCCTGGGCTTGGGAGTCAGAGGGCATGGGTTTGAATTCCGGCTCCGCCGCTTGTCAGCTGTGTGACTGTAGGCAAGTCACTTCACTTCTCTGTGCCTCAGTTACCTCATCTGTAAAATGGGGATGAAGACTGTGAGTGATTACCCTGTAACTCCCCCAGTGCTTAGAACAGTGCTCTGCACATAGTAAGCGCTTAACAAATGCTAACATTATTATTATTATTATTCTGCCTCATTTATTCCATTGAGCTTGCACTCACCAGAGGTCTCCAGCGACTTCCTTCTTGCCAAATCTAATGCTCTACCCTATCCTAATCCTCTTTGACATCTTGTTTGCCCTAGATGCTGTGGACTACTGCCTTACCCTAGAAATCTACTGACCCTTGGTTTTACTGACCATTCCCACCTGGCTTTCATCTTGCCTCTCCAGTTGCTCTTTGTCAGTCTCCTTCACTGGTTCTTCCTCTGTTTCTAGACCCCATTCGGGTTCCGCTTCTCTTCTCGTCGATCACTGGCTCCCTTGGGAAGCTCATCGGTTCCCATGGCTTCCACTGCCATCTCTATGCGAATATCTATTGATTCTACCTCACTCACCCTAACCTCCTAACAACCCACCAAGCTCATATTTCCTGTTACCTCCACATGGATGTCCCTCTGGCATATGAGGCTCAATATGTCCAAAACTGAACACTTTATTACTCCCGCCCCAAATCCTTTCTTACACCTAACTTCTCCATCAGAGCTGACAACATCATCATCCTCCTTGACCCTCAAGTCCAAACTTGACCATTATCCTTGATTCCTCCCTCTCTTTTAACTCTCATAGTCAGTCTGTAACTATATCTTGTTGGTTTCCCTTCAGGATGTTTGTTGAATCAGACCCTTCCTCTCCATCTAAATGGCCACCTTCCCAGTTCGGGCCGTTTGTCGTGTCCCACCGTGGCTGCTCTATCAGGCTTCTCGCTAGTCTGCCCACCTCCAGCCTCTTCCATCTTCAATCCAGACTGCATGCTATGCCCTTAACATTTTTCTACTGTGACATCCTACTCACATCATCAGTGTATATCTCTATAATTCTATTTATTTATATTGATGCGATTGATGCCTGTCTACTTGTTTTGTTTTGTTGTCTGTCTCCCCCCTTCTAGACCGGGAGCCTGTTGTCAGATAGGGATTGTCTCTATCTGTTCCCGAATTGTACCTTCCAAGCGCTTAGTACAGTGTTCTGCACACAGTAAGCGCTCAATAAATACAACTGAATGAATGAACTTCAATGGTTACCCATTCTTCTCTGCATCAAGTAGAAACTCCTAACCATTCCTTTAAGCCACTCCGTCAGCTCTCTTCCTCCTACTTATCCACTCCCAACTCCCTTAACCAGCACTCTTTGTTCCTCTCAAACCAACTTACTCGCAGTTCCTTGTTCTCACCTCTCCTGCCACAGATCTCTTTCACCCCTTTCAAATCCGCCTGATCACTGCTCTGCTGATCTTTCAAGTCCTTCAGAAACCCATTCTGGAATCACATCCCTCCAGGAGTTCTCTAATTAAGTTGTCTTTTCCCTGTGTCTTATCGCAATCCTACATCAATTATGCACTTAAGCACTCACCCCCTGTCATAGCCCTTCTGCATCCTTGACTAAATACACTATTTAAGCACTTACTCCTTTATGTCTGCCTTCCCAGCTATATGGTAAGCTCCTTGAAGGCCAGGATTATGTCTTCTAACTCTACTATACTCTCCTAAGTGCTAAGACCCATATTCTGCTCACAATACCCACTCAGTAAATACTACCGATTTTCTGACGACCAGCATTTCATTAACGCATGACAAAAGGCAGCTAACCTATACAGCTTCTTTTCCCTATTTTTCAATGATATTATTTGTATTTCTTATCTACTGGAAGCAACTCATTTTTCAGCAGTTTCAATTAATTCTCTTGCTACAAGTTTTAAAGGTTTTTTTTTAATTTTAAAAAAGCTTTGTCCTCAATCTGATTTACATAATCTTATTGTAAATGCAATTTATCAATCGTATTTATTGAGTGCTTACTATGTGCAGAGCATGTGCTAAGCACTTGGGAGAGTACAACAGAATTAGCAGATGTGTTCCCTACCCACAACGAGCTTCCACAGCCCCTTTTCTCTTGTGTAGGGTGTATAGAGTATTCAGGCCTCATTGTAACCGGGGTTATTGAACATTTTTACAATGAAATTATTACTCTTGAATAATCTCGACCTCCAATTTTTGTTTCCTATTTTTTGACAGATTGCAAGGGACAGAATTACCAGTGTAGATAATAATAATAATGATGGCATTTATGAAGTGCTTACTCTGTGCAAAGCACTGTTCTAAGTGCTGGAGAGGATACAAGGTGATCAGGTTGTCCCACGTGGGGCTCACAGTCTTAATGGCCATTTTACAGATGAGATAACTGAGGCACAGAGAAGTTATATATACAGGGTAGGACAAAATTAAGAAACTCCATTAGCTTTTTCATAAAACAATAACTTGCACTGCATTACACTTACCTCGCCAATGAATGTTAGACAACATTTAGACTTTTTCAAACAGGTTTACACTATTTTGAATTTGTGTACACACTTCAGTGTGTTTAAGGGCAACAGTTCTAAAAGAAAAAAAGAATGAAATGAATTCATTCATTCCTTCATTCAATAGTATTTATTGAGCGCTTACTATGTGCAGAGCACTGTACTAAGCGCTTGGTATGTACAAATGGGTAACAGATACAGTCCCTGCCCTTTGACGGGCTTACAGTCTAATTGATGAGGGAGGGCTCTTTGCCTTGGACCTCCCTGAATTAGACATAGCTCACTGCCAGAATTTCAGAGTTATATTTGGAAATTTGAATAAATTCTCCCTCTTTATGAAATGGAAAATATTATTCTTGATAGTATGCCAAAGAACACAAATTCATATTCAGCCCGTTTCCTGAATAAATATTAATGAACACATTTCTTAGCACAACCTAAAATCAGTTATAAATTGGAAAGAAAAAACACCTTTTTGTTCAGCATCTTCTTAAAGCAGCAGCAAACATCACCTACTCTGACATACTAATGCTTTTGGAATTTCTGGATCTTTCAGCCTTGTGTTTCTTTCATTAACCATTAGAAAAAAAGAGAAATCACTGCAGAACTATTACATTAGCCTTATGTAAGGGAAAGATAAGGGGAACAACCAGATGATCTTACATCCTGCCCTTTACGTGACTGTCAACATTCTGATATTTTGAAACAAGTGTCCAAAATAACATCCTGGAACAATTGATAATTATATGGTTTAAATATGTAGTAACTGAGAAAAGTATTATTCCATATTTTTAAAAAAACTTTGACTTTTTAAAATTAATAAAATATTACACTTTCATTAAAAAATTTAATTTATGAACCTCCCAAAGTTTTTTCTCATGTTGCAATTTCAGTGTTAAAATTAACCAAAAAGAGGCAGAGTAAAAACCATTACCTACTGATTCACAAAGTATTGGAAAAAAGGGAGTTTATCAATATAGCCCACCTGAAACACCTGATCATCCGCTTCTGATTCTTCTGCGTTAGAACAGTTTCTAAAAAATTACCATGTTGTTTCAGGCTGACCTCATGGTCAGCTCCATTTTCTTCATTCCATGGCTCCCTACAAAACCCCAAATACTTGATTAATTACAATTTTAATCAGTTCTCATTTAACATGGCTCTTGCGTTCTTGAAGAATCCGGCATTGAGGAGAAATCCCATTTCTCCCGCTGTACCCGACATGGTGTATTCGCCTAACTATTTCTTCCGACCCTGAATAGTGTTCTATTCAAACCGGCATGGGTTACTGGAAGAACAGCCTCTAAATCCTCAACGGCATCTTAGCCAAAATGCTCAGTGAAAGCATGTGTTATGGCAAAACTGACTGGGCAATAAAAGCTTTGCCAAGAGGTGGGAGAGGTCAGTGAGTCAAAATGCCCAGTTAACTACTAATGAGGACGGTGGTATTTGTTAAGCACTTACTATGTGCCAAGCATATATTGAGGGCTGAGAGAGGTACAAGGTAATCGGGTTGGACACAGCCCCTAACCCACAAGGCATTCACAATCTAAGCAGAAGGGACAACCGGTATTGAAGCCCCATTTTATAGATGGGGAATCTGCAGCTCAGAGAAGGTAAGAGTCTCATCCACGGTCACACAGCAGGCAAGTGACAGAGCTGTGATTAGAACCCAGGTCCTCAGCCTCCCAGGCCTATGCTCCTTCCACTAAGCCTTGTTGCTTCTCAGATCAGGTATAGCAAACCAAACAGAGCGCTAGCCCAAACAAATGTTTGCTATTCAGATCAGATTGAGAAGCAGCGTGGCGCAGTGGAAAGAGCACGGGCTTTGGAGTCAGGGCTCATGAGTTCGAATCCCAGCTCTGCCACTTGTCAGCTGTGTGACTGTGGGCAAGTCACTTAACTTCTCTGTGCCTCAGTTCCCTCATCTGTAAAATGGGGATTAAGACTGTGAGCCCCATGTGGGACAACCTGATTCCCCTGTGTCTACCCCAGCGCTTAGAACAGTGCTCTGCACATAGTAAGTGCTTAACAAATACCAACATTATTACATTATTATTAGATCATCAGAGCACCTCTCGGCTTGCCTACCTCACACTACCCAAGACTTCCGAGGTGCACTTATGAGAAGCAGCGTGGCTTAGTGGAAAGAGCCCGGGCTTGGGAGGTAGAGGTTGTGGGTTCTAATCCCGGCTCTGCCACCTGTCGCTGTGTGACCTTGGGCAAGTTACTTAACTTCTCTGTGCCTCAGTTACCTCATCTGTAAAAGTGGGGATTAAAAAAAAATACTGTGAGCCCCACATGGGACAATCTGATTAGCCTGTATCTACCCCAGTGCTTAGAACAGTGCTTGGCACATACTAAGCGCTTAATAAATATCACCATTATTATTATTGTTATTATTATTAGATATATTCAGGGAAATGAGATGTTAGTCTTCTCCCTAACACTGGGAGGTTGGGGAGGAGAAGAAGCTCTAATGCTTCCTGACCAACATAGCTACCAGCAGGAGTGACCAGGAGTGACCAGTAATGACCAGTAATCTGTTGCCGATTTGTACATTCCAAGCGCTTAGTACAGGTGCTCTGCACATAGTAAGCGCTCAATAAATACTATTGAATAAATGAATGAATAATGATGGTTACTGGAGCTTTCTAGCTGGCAAGGTGCCACAGAACAAAGCTTTTACGTGTGTTTTGGGACTGTATGAAAAGTAACTATTCACCCATCAATCAAGCTATTAATATCATTACTTCTACTTACTAGATGAGGAAATGACTAGACTTGCCCCAAGCTATAGAATGAGTGACTGGCAGAGAAAAGGCTGGAATCGAAGAGTTTACTTCAGGCAGTACTGGTCCTCTGAATTTCCCTGTTGCTTGGGAGAGATATTACCTTGTGAAATGAACTCTTTAGAAGTTTTACAGACAACAGGGATAAAATGCCGGTCCTCCCCACATCTTAGTCTGCGAGTCCCCTGTGGCCTGGGACTACAACCCACCTAATTATCTTATCTCGACTTCCCAATTAAGTGCTCTTTTCCCCAGCTCATTCTCCCTTCCGCATTATCCATGCACTTCAATCCGTGACCTTTGGACATTTGATATTCACCCCACTCCCAGCCCCACAGTACTTACATATATAGCTTTAAATTATATATTATAAATTACTCATTTATTCATATTTCTGTCTCCCCTCTAGACTGTATGCTCGTTTGGTAATAATAATAATAATAATAATGTTGGTATTTGTTAAGCGCTTACTATGTGCCGAGCACTGTTCTAAGCGCTGGGGTAGACACAGGGGAATCAGATTGTCCCGCGTGGGACTCACAGTCTTAATCCCCATTTTACAGATGAGGGAACTGAGGCACAGAGAAGTTAAGTGACTTGCCCACAGTCACACAGCTGACAAGTGGCAGAGCTGGGATTCGAACTCATGACCTCTGACTCCAAAGCCAATGCTCTTTTCACTGAGCCACGCTGCTTCTCTATGTGTTCCCACACACACATGTGTTCCCACACATTCCCAAATGTGTTTGGGGCAAGGGAACACATCTGCTAAATTTGACGTACTTTCCAAAGCACTTAGTACAGTGCTCTACACATATTAAGTGCTCAATAAATACAATTGATTGATACTGCAGAGGTTGGCACATATTAATTGCTTAAAGCCACATTTAATGTTATTAACATTCACCACCCACAAAAGAACAAGAGACAGAGAAACACAGAGAAAACACCGCAGAGGAGTAGAAAGCTCAAGGACGATAGCAGGAAATAGGAAATATTAGAAGGAAAACGGACAAGAAAAGTTAACAGTAATGATGATATATTTCAGCAACTTAGATAACCAGAAAGGAATATAGAAAATAACAAAATAAATGATGACAAAGCCATCGGTTTCCAGAACAGCAAAAAACTAAAAGCTAAAAAAAAAAAACTAAGGCCCAAATGAAAACTTCAATAAAGCCAACTACATGAAGGGTTTTGTGTGTGTCTGAGTGTTGGGGGTGGTGGAGGCGAGTGTTGTGGGGGAGAGGGCTTGATTAGCAACTGCTCATCTGGAAATAGAAACTGAATTAAGATCGGCACTTCATTAAATTACCAAACTATACAGGATATTTGAGGTAGTGTGCCAGAAATGCCAGTCATGAAGAGCATTAGCTGACACGCTAATCCTAACAATTCCACAAAAGACTTAGTGTACCATAGAGTTCTACATCCGAAGAAACGACTACCCAAAATCTAGACAATGAAGAAATTGTCTCCCGGTGTCCAACACTTTAAAGGAAATATCTGAAATAAACTTGAGAAAGGTAAAGAACATCTGAAACCCTCACCAGGAAAATTTTGAAGGGCTGTTAGAGGCCACTGATTAATTTACTCTGAAACACCTAGACGCATGCAAATATGGAAACTTGGATTTAGGTTTCCTGGGAAGACTACGATGATGCCACGACCAACTGAAAATGCAGGACAAATCCATTTTGCAAATTGAAATTAAACACTGGCTGCCATCAATGGATCAATATTAATTGGACTGGCCATCGTTCTAGAAATAACGTGAAAGCCTAGTGGAAGTTTGTGCGTATGAAACCCTAAGATTAAAACTCAGGAGCATTCTGAAAGAATTTCATCTTGACTTTTAAAAACATAAGCTCTAGCCCTCAAAATGTTGACTAAGTTCTGTTAATAATAAATTGCTTGGGGTCAGAAATTATGTATGTTAATTCTATTGTATTCCCCCAGGCACATAGTAAAGTGACAAACACTGTAGGTTTGTAATAAACACTATTGATTGATATGACTTTATTTAAACCTGTTATATCTTTGGAAAAAATTGATCTGGACTGAAGGTTTTATTTGTAAATTAGGTTGAGATGTGTAGTAGAAGTAATTCTCATTTCTCCACTGCAATTTCTAAAGGGCAGTGTACATTCCTTCAGGTAGGGACTGTCACCCAATTCTTCTGTATCATATTCTCCCAAGAGTTTAGTACAATGCTCTACACACAATAAGCGCTCAATAAATACCCTTCATTAATTGATTGGTTTAAAGAAACCCCCCTCTTGCCTAAGAAAATATATTTTTTAAGTGAGCAAATTATCATAAATACATTTGAAGCATAACCGATAGAAAATGTTTTTCTTTAATTGGTAGTGAGATTAGAGATCTATTAAAATACATTTTCATACAGTCAACTTGGAATGTTTTTCTCAATATTCACCTTAAAACACTGGGGAATTTAGGCAATGAAGGCAGCTGTTCTAATAACCATTCTCCAGTTAAAACAGAAAAACAGGTTTCAGCAAAGTTACTGCTCAAAGCTAAGGGCTTTCTTGAAGTTCTCAGTATCATCCCTGAACTTCTATAAAACTGAACTAATTGAGAACCTCAAAAAGCAGACTACATCGGTAGACAGGTAGTGTGGGCTAGTGGAAAGACAGTGGGCCTGGGAGTCAGAGGACCTAGCGATAATAAATAATCATGGTATTTAAGCATCTACTATGTGCCAAGCACTACGCTAAGTGCTGGAGTAGATACATGTTAATCAGGTTGGACACAGTCCCCGTCCCACATGGGACTCACAGTCTTACTCTCATCTGTAAAATGGCCCAGGGAAGTGAAGTGACTCACCCAAGGTCACCCAGCAGACATATGGCAGAACCAGGATTAGAACCCAGGTCCTTCTGACTCCCAGGCCTATGCTCTATCACACTGCTTAGCAGACCTGAGCTCTAATCCAAGCTCTGCCAGTCGCCTGTTGTGTGACCTTGGGCAAGACACTTTACTTCTTTGTGCCTCAGTTCCTTATCTGTAAAATCAGAGAAGCAGCGTGGCTCAGTGGAAAGAGCATGGGCTTTGGAGTCAGGGCTCATGAGTTTGAATCCCAGCTCTGCCACTTGTCGGCTGTGTGACTGTGGGCAAGTCACTTAACTTCTCTGTGCCTCAGTTCCCTCATCTGCAAAATGGGGATTAAGACTGTGAGCCCCACGTGGGACAACCTGATTCCCCTATGTCTACCCCAGCGCTTAGAACAGTGCTCGGCACATAGTAAGCGCTTAACAAATACCAACATTATTATTATTATTATTAAAATAGGGATTCAATACCTGTTCTCACTCCTACTTAAACTGTGACTCTCTTGTGGGACAGGTACTCTGTCCAGCCTCTCATTACCTTGTACCTACCCCAGGGCTTAGAACAGGGCTTTTCACATAGTAAGCACTTAAATACCATTTAAAAAGCCCCTTTAAAGGTTATAACAAAAGTAGCCTAGCAAGTGCTTAGTAAGGAGAATGAACCAAATTGAAAAAAAAAGATTTAAATATATGCATTGTTTTTCACATCACAAGTTAAGCTTTAATGTTCCTCTGTTTTTTCTTTGCCCCAGTGTTTTTTGTTGTTGTTGTTCTCTGAAAGGTAAAATTCAAAGAGATTTTCTCACACATGGACAAGGGTTCCTTCCTTCTCCCTTGTTCACTCCTTTCTTTCAGTCATTTGCCTGCAGGCTCTTCAGGCCATTCTGGTCTTTCTCCAACAATAGCTTGCACAATCTTCTTAAATTTATGTAATATATTTGGGGACAAAAATAAAAACACCTGATTTGCTCATTAGCCCTAATGACTACTAAATAGCCATCCCTAGCATAGTACCTTTAGGAGCCAGCAAGACAGATATCAATAAATTATATTGATTTATATATTTATATCTTTATATATTTTGATGATGTATATAAATATAATTATATATTTATATAAAAGAGGGGCCCTCTTTTCCCCCCTTTCCCTCTGCTCCTCTCCCTCTCCTTTCCCTCCCCTCAGCACTGTGCTCGTTCACTCAACTGTATATATTTTCACTACCCTATTTATTTTGTTAATGAGATGTACTTTACCTTTATTCTATTTATCGCTATTGTTTTAATGAGATGTTCATCCCTTTGATTCTACTTATTGCTATCGTTTTTGTCTGTCTCCCCCGATTAGACTGTAAGGCCGTCTATGGGCAGGGACTGTATCTGTTACCAATTAGTACATTCCAAGCACTTAGTATAGTGCTCTGCATATAGTAAATGCTCAATAAATACTATTGAATGAATGAATGAATAAATTATACCTTCACAAGAATATTCATTCTAATGCTGGTCTCCAACTGGTTATTGCTTTCACCCAAGGGAATGACCCCCGTTTCTATACTCAGAATGATATATCAGTGGCACTTATTGTGTGCCTTGGGGTAGAGCACTGTATTAAACACTTTGGACAGTATTATAAAATGAGCACACAAGATTCCTGCCCTTAAGGATCTCATAGATTAGGGAAATAAATTATAGAGAGGAGATAATATTATAAAGGCACGCTCATAAGTGCCAAGGACGTTGGGGCGAGGAGGTGGTGTGAGTATCCAAGTGCTTCAGTGGCACAGAAGTGCTGAATTGGCAGTGTGAAGAACTTTGTGGGCAGGGATCAAGTCTGCCGACTCTATAGAATTGTACTCTCCTCGGTGTTTAGTGTAGTGCTCAAACACCACTGATACAGAATGGTGTAATGAGAAATTAATTGAGGAGGGTCTTCGTGTATCAGAAAAGTGTATATTTCGTTTTTTTCAGCACATGGAAAGGTGCTGAAATTTTCAAATCTTTGGAAATTAGAATTAGCTGCAGTGCAGATTTTTCCTACCAATTAGATAATTTGATTCTTCAATTTAATTTTCCTGTGAATAAAAGACACACAGTATGATCATATCCCTTAAACACGTTGCTATTTGCCCCATCCCCAGAGCACTTCTGTATATGTTATTACACTCTATTGCTTCCCTTGTCTAATTTTAGTGTCTGTCTCCCCACTAGATTTTAAGATCCTTGAGGGCAGGGATCGTGTCTTCCAACTCTACTGTATTCTCTCAACGGCTTAATACATTGCTCAGCGTAAAGGAAGCACTCAAATACCACTGAGTAGTAGGCTTAAGGAAGAAAACTGCCCAATAAATTTCACGGTGACAACGTTAAGGTCAATCATGTCAAATTAATTCCTGTAAAGAAGCAGCCTGGCTTAGTGGAAAGCCCAGGCATGGGAGTCAGAGGTCATGGGTTTGATTCCCGGCTCTGCCACTTGTCAGCTGTGTGACTGTGGACAAGTCACTTAACTCTTCTGTGCCTCAGTTACCTCATCTGAAAAATGGGGATTAAGACTGTGAGCCTCACATGGGACAACCTGATTACGCTGTATCTATAACAGTGCTCTGTACATAGTAAGTGCTTAACAAATACCAACATTATTATTATTATTATACTAAGTGGTAGATGGCTTGAATTTTTTATAGCTTAATGGCATGAAAAGGTATCTAAAACACAATTTCTCAGCAACTGGGTTTCCATTGTTTTTGCTCTTTTTTCATTTCTGTTTCCAGCTCCTTTCTTCATTCCTCTTCTACCTTTAGTATTTCATACTTTATTTTTGCCACCCCTCGGTCATGGCTTCCAATCTCAGCCTTTGTCCCCTGTGGATTTGGGATCGACAGATCAATTCCAGATCATTTCCCCCTTGGCCTCGGTTTCCAGGCAGGCCGTGACCTCAGCGGGGAATGAAATCCCTTGGGAGGGGCCGCCACGACGGAGGGCTGCTTCTCAGCACCGCTTTGTAGTGAGCACTTTGGGCCAAGCCATGAAGACGGCCTCTTCTCAGCGTGGCTCAGCGGAAAGAGCCCGGGCTTGGGAGTCAGAGGTCATGGGTATGAATCCCGGCTCTGCCACTTGTCAGCTGTGTGACTATGGGCATGTCACTTCACTTCTCTGGGCCTCAGTTCCCTTATCTGTAAAATGGGGATTAACTTTGAGCCTCATGTGGGACACCTGATGACCCTGAATCTACTCCGGCGCTTAGAACAGTGCTCTGCACATAGTAAACACTTAACAAATACCAACATTATTATTATTATTATTCTCTCCAAGGATCAGCTGGCTAGTGGGAGCGTGGAAGCGTGGATGCAGGCCAGGCTGTCTGTCCCCACTTCTACTGTTCATTTATTCAGTCATATTTATTGAGCGCTTACTGTGTGCGGAGCACTGTACTGAGTTACAACTGACCCACCCCCGTCCACAATGAGTTTGCAGTCTAGAGGGGGAGACAGACATTAGTGTAAGTAAATAAATGAGAGATTATGGCCAGAAGTGGTGTGGGGCTGGGACGGGGGCTGAATAAAGTGAGTCCGTTGTTGGGCAGGGATCGTCTCTATCTGTTGCCGAATTGTACATTCCAAGCGCTTAGTACAGTGCACACAAGAAGCGCTCAATAATACGATTCAAGGAATGACTAAAGGGAATAAGTCACGGCAACGCAGAAGGGTGTGGGAGAAGAGCAAAGTAGGGCTTCGTCAGGGAAGGCGTTTTGCCATCTGTCCCCCCCTTAGTTTGGCTCTGCCCTGGCTTTGAGGGGCTACTGATGCTAGGGGACATCATTCATTCAATAGTATTTATTGAGCTCTTACTATGTGCAGAGCGCTGTACTAAGCGCTTGGAATGTACAATTCGGCAACAGATAGAGACAATCCCTGCCCATTGAAGGGCTCATCAATCCTATTTAGAATCACATTTATTTATATTAGAAGTGGCATGGCGTAGCGGATAGAGCATGGGCTTGGGAGTCAGGTCATGGATTCTAATCCGAGCCCTGCCACCTGTCTGCTGTGTGACCTTAAGCAAGTCCTTCATTTCTCTGGGCCTCAGTAACCTCATCTGTAAAATGGGGATTGAGACTGTGAGCCCCACATGGGACAGGGACTGCGTCCAACCCAATTTGCTCGTATCCACCCCAGCGCTTAGTACAGTGCCTGACATACAGTAAGTGCTTAATAAATACCATAATTATTATTATTATATTTATGGAGGGTTTACTGTGTGCAAAGCACTGTACCGAGGGCTTGGAAGAGTACAGTTCAGTAGAGTTGGTAGATATATCCCTGCCCACAGTGAGTTTACAGTGTAGAAGGGGAAAGAAATTAGTAGAGATAATTTATAAATATAAATTAGTATTTTGGTTTTTGTTAAGCGCTTATTGTGTGTCCCGAGCACTGTACTAAACTAGATATAAGATTTATCAGGTCGGACACTTTCCCTCTCCCTAAGTAGGAGGAAAACAGGTATTGAAACAAGTAATTAATCCCCATTTTACAGATGAGGAAACTGAGGTTGCTAGGCATTTCTCTGGGATTTCTGGGGCTTCCCTGCCCTCAGTCCCCTTGTATCAAGAATAATAATAATAACCTTGGCATTTGTTAAGTGCTTACTATGTGCAAAGCACTGTTCTAAGGGCTGGAGGAGATATAAGGTCCTAGAATCCCCTGGGGAGCGGCTCCTGGCGCCTGGGGTACCTGCAGTCCAGAGGCAGAGCTCGGCTGCCAGCAGATGGGAGAGAGAGGTGGCCTCTGCCTGACTATTGACCTGAGAGAGATCATGTGGGTGACTGCATGTGAATATCCATGTGAGCATGAGAGAGTGTGTGTGTACGTGCATGAATGCAAATTAGTGTGCGGATGTTACTTTGAAAGCGTGTGTCTGTGTGTCTGTCCATTTCTTTTCTGGGCCACTGCCCCTGCTTCCACAAAATCCATTAATAAAGATAGTTCTGTTCACCATTATCATTTCCCTTTGTTCTAATCATGATGCACTAAACTGCTAATCATTTTACACATTGATTAGTTATCTGCAGCATTTAAGTTGGACCCCCTACAATAGTAATAATAATAATAATAATGTAATAATAATAATGCTGGTATTTGTCAAGAGCTTACTATGCGCTGGGGTAGATACAGGGTAATCAGGTTGTCCCACGTGAGGCTCACAGTCTTACAGAGGTCACCCATGACCTCTGACTCCCAAGCCCGGGCTCTTTCCACTGAGCCACGCAATATCAGTTCTATGTACTGACGTCTTCCACTGATGTAAAAAATTGGGTATTGTCTGTAACAATCACACTATTTTCTCTGATGAAAGGGTTTCTTCCATATAACTTTAAAAACTAAGGTAGTTAGTTGAAGGAGCTACTTCCTGAGCTAAGTAGGACTTATAGAATATCACAATGCCTTGCTTTTTCTACTGACATGGAATATACCATTTAACACCTGTTTTATCACCCCCAAAAGCAAAATGAAACAATATAAAAGATTTGATCATTCTCAAATTTTCAATTTGTCATTTTATATCAAACTGCCTTACTTGTCTGTTAAAATATGGGGGACCTTGTCTCCTTGCTCCATTGACTTCCAATTAATCTTATTTTGAATAACAGCGCATAAACCAACTTCCAGCCTCCTCCAGCCTTTGTGCCTTAAAAAAGAAAAGAATCAATGCAAGCCAAGTTATTCAGAGAGTGTTTCCTTGGTCTCTTGAGTTTTGGAGAAATGAGCTTTAATTGAATTGGTCCAAAACGGACGACAGGCCACAGTAGCGAGGTATAATTAATCTTCGAATGGTGAACAATCTAAAAGTGGAAGCTTCCCTTTTCTCCTCTACAGTGGACGTGGGAAGGGGTCTACTTTGACCCTTCTATCTTCCCGGTTCAAATTTAATTTTTTAAATGCCAAAAATATCAATTTCTCTAGTCCACCTCCATTGAGTTGTTTTCAATGACTGTCTCGACAATACAACTAACAAAAGTAGTTCCTGGCACTGAAAGATGATTCCAAATGGCCACCCAATTCCACAGAATCACTGACCTTCATTGAGGCCAACTGTCCGGAGGCGATGGAAGTAATCGCCCATGAGATTCCAGCTGTGAAGACTAAGTCACTGCTTGCACCCCTCATTTGGGATGGAATCCCAGCCCCACTATCTCAATCCATCAGGGCTCCCACACAGGCTGGAGAGCTTCCAAACAAGGCTAATGAGATCCAGAATTGGGACTTTGGGATCCATTAACTCTTCAAAGCCAGTCCCCATTTCCAACCTCCATTTTACTGTTTCCCCCCACAAATCCCTTCTCACTTCCACACACTCAAATGAAGAAGTTGGCCTCTCTGGATCTTGCCCTTTGTCATTTCTATATTTCTCCTACTTCTCCATTTTATTCCAATATCTTGATTATTTTGCATCTAGGCAAAACATATTTATATCGTGGGAATAGAGCGACAAATAACATTTCTGAACATTACTCCTGCCACCGTTAAGTTTGGGGTTTTCTGGGGATGTCCGTGCCTTCGCTACGTTGTTGAACCTTTTTTCAAAAAGTACACCCAGTTCTCCTATAATGAAAGGGTTGCTTTCTTGCTAATCCTCCAGTTAAAAAAAGCAACAACCTCTTGTTGTAGAACTCACCTGTCCTGATACCATGGACATGCACAAAAGCGGAACAAATTCAGGTAGGCTTGTGTTTTCAGCCAAACATTCCCTATCAGAGTTTTAGCCAAAATGCATAGTGAAAACATGCCTTATGGCATAACTGTGTGAATTGACATAACACAGCTGTGTGGAACGTAAGTAGACTATGGATTTTTGGAGTTAAAAAAAAAAGGAAATTGGAGATGATTTTATTTCCTTAAAATTAGAGTTAAAATTGGGTTTTTAGTTTTATTGTATGATTCACATACAATCCTATCTCCAGTCCCAATATTTCTTTGATAATATCACTACCGTCTGGTGTACGCAAACATAACTGGCTAAATGAACTCGACATCACATTCACTTGTTAGCACAAATGGCATTAATGCAAGCTTGTTTATACTACTTATCAGCCTTCAGCATCAATCCAAAATTAAACAATATCCATATCTTAATTTTGAAGTAATATTTTTTTTTACTGGACTGGGAAAGATGACATTCACTCAGGGGGAAAAAAACCTGACCACCGGTAAGGGCTCTTCAAATACCTGATTATTTACAGCGTGAGAAGGGAATTCCCTCAGAAAACAAAACCAACAAAAAAAGGACTTTTTACAAGTGAATGAAGCTTCTGGACATCATGATCCAAAGTGCTTGCATATTCCATTGATGGAATGTGGTGATATTAGGGATTCATCAAATGAATACCTTAAACGGATTCAGTCAACTGTGACATAATTAAAATGGGTTAGCAAATTCACCTAAATCCACTGTGGCCATTGGTATCATAAAAAAAAAAAATTCCAGGTTTAGCTAGTAGACAAAAAAGTGATTTGGAGGTAGTTATTGGGTTGGAGCAGATTAAAACCCAATAAAGTTTTTGCTCACTACCCTCTAGTCTGTAAACTCTTTGCGGGCATGGAACACATCTAATCAACTCTATTTTATTGTTCTCTTTCATCCCTCAGGAATTAATCATATTTATTGAGTGCTTATTATGTACTGAGCACTTGGGAGGGTACAATACCAAAAAATTGGCAGACACGTTCACTGATGACCACCAGTTTACAGGCTGGAGCCCTCAATTATTTTTTGAGGTATTTGTTAGGCGTTTACTACGTGCCAGACACTGTACTAAGAGCTGGGGTGGATACAAGCTAATCAGGTTGGAGATCGTCTCCGTCAGTGCTTAGAACAGTGCTTGGCACATAAGTAAGCGCTTAACAAATACCATCATTATTATTATTAACCCCATGGGGCTCATAATCTTAATCCCCATTTTACAGATGAGGTAACTGAGGCACAGAGAAGTTAAGTGACTTGCCCAAGGTCAAAGAGGTAAATACAATTGATTGATTATCCTGTCTCCCTGTAATGGTGAAATGGAATATGTTCTTAGCACAAACTTCAGACTATTCAGCCCTCCTGCCCGACACAGAAATTTAATCAAGCCCCAGGCCTCTCCCTGAGTGTGCTCCCTGAGCCGTTTGATCTATTTGTAAAAAATGGTATTTGCTAAGCGCTTATTACACGCTAGGCACTGTTCTAAGCACTGGGGTAGAGACAAGATGATATGTTTGGAGACAGTCTCTGCCCCACATGATGCTCAGGCTTAATTCCCTTTTTATAGATGACGTAGCTGAGGCCCAGGGAAGTCAAGTGAGTTGCCTGAGGTCGCATGGCAGACAAGTGATAGGGGAAGGATTGGAACCCAGATCCCGTGACTCCCAGCCCCGTGATCTGTCCACACTCCTTCTCAGAGCAGCCCGCCAGGCCTGGGGAAACAAATAGACTTGCTCTGCTGACCCTCCTTCCCCTCTGGGTGATAACAATAATTATAATACTAATGATGGTATTTGTTGAGTGCTTATTAAATGCCAAGCACTAAGTGCTGGGGTAGATCCAAACTACTCCTGTTGGACACCGCCCCGTCCCACACACGGCTCCCACTCAATCCCCATTTTCCAGAGGAGGAAACTGAGCCCCAGAGAAGTGAAACGACTTGGCCAAGGTCACCCAGCAGATGAGGGGCGGAGCTGGGATTAGAACCCATTTGCTCTCTTAGGCCCGGGCCCTTGCCCCTAAGCCATGAGCAAAGCGAGGGCTGTATTGGACGCTCCCGAGGGCTTGGGCCCATGCCCTGCACATCAAAAGCGCTCAATAGATACCGTTGACTAATAATAATAATGTTGGTATTGGTTAAGCGCTTACTATGTGCCAAGCACTGTTCTAAACACTGAGGTGGTTATAAGGCAATCAGGTTGTCCCACGTGGGGCTCACTGCCTTCACCCCCATTTTACATATGATGGAACTGAGGCTCAGAAAATAATAATTGTATTTGTTAAACGCTATGTGCCAAGCACTGTTCTAAGCACTGGGGTAGATACAAGGTCATCAGGTTGTCCCACATAGGGCTTACAGTCTTCATCCCCATTTTACAGATGAGGTAACTGAGGCACAGAGAAAAATAATAAAAATAATAACGATGGTATTTTTTAAGCACTTACTACGTGCCAAGCACAGTTCCAAGCACTGAGGGCGATAGAAGGCAATCGGGTTGTCCCAGGTGGGGCTCAAAGTCTTCACCCTCATTTTAATAATAATAATGTTGGTATTTGTTAAGCGCTTACTATGTTTTAAACGCTGGGATAGATACAGGGCAATCAGGTTGTCCCACATGAGGCTCACGGTTAATCCCCATTTTCCAGATGAGGCAACTGAGGCCCAGAGAAGTGAAGCGACTTCCCCACAGTCACCCAGCTGACAAGCGGCGGAGGCGGGATTAGAACCCAGGACCTCTGACTGTCAAACCAGGGCTCTTTCCACTAGGCCATACTGCTTCTGATGGATTCTTCTCCAGTTCATCACCCAAATCCCCCACCCACCCCCCTACACCAACCCCCCAGGCAGACCAAGGGGGCTGTGGATGGAAAAGCCTGTCGTTGGACAGGGATTGTCTCTGTTGCCGAATTGTACATTCCAAGCGCTCAGTCCAGTGCTCTGCACATAGTAAGCGCTCAATCAATATGATGGGATGAATGAAAGCAAAGCCCCCACCCTCTGGGAGGACCTGGGGCTTTGGGTGGGGGGCAAGAAGAGGCCCAAGGTTGTGGGGCAGGGATGGTCTCCAACTGTTGCCGAATTGTGCTTTCCCAAGTGCTCAGTCCATTCATTCATTCAATCGCATTTATTAAGCGCTTACTAGGTGCAGAGCACTGTCCTAAGCGCTTGGAATGGACCACTGGGCAACAGTTAGAGACCATCCCTGCTCAGTGATGGGCTCACAGTCTAAACGGGGGAGACAGACAGCAGAGCAAAAACAAAGACATCATCATCAAGATAAATAGAATCAAGAGGTTGGACACCTTATTAACAAAATAAATAGGGTAATAAATAATATATAGAAATGAGCACAGGGCTGAGGGGAGGGGAAGGGGGAAGAGCAGAGGGAGGGAAGGGGGAGCAGAGGGAAAGGGGGCTCAGTTTGGGAAGGCCTCTTGGAGGTGAGCTCTCAGTAGGGCAGTGTTCTGCATTCATTCATTCAATCGTCTTTATTGAGCGCTTACTATGTGCAGAGCACTGTACTAAGCGCTTGGAATGGACAATTCGGCAACAGATAGAGACCATCCCTGCCCAATGACGGGCTCACAGTCTAATCAGGAGAGACGGATGGACAAAAACAAGACAACATCATCACGGTAAAAAGAATCAAGGGGATGTACACCTCATTAGCAAAATAAATACGGTAATAAAATCGTCTTTATTGAGCACTTACTATAATAATAATAATGTTGGTATTTGTTAAGCGCTTACTATGTGACTGTGGGCAAGTCACTTCACTTCTCTGTGCCTCAGTTACCTCATCTGTAAAATGGGGATTAAGACTGTGAGCCTCACATGGGGCAACCTGATTATCCTGTATCTACCCCAGTGCTTAGAACAGTGCTCTGCACATAGTAAGTGCTTAACAAATATCAACATTATTATTATGTGCAGAGCACTGTTCTAAGCACTGGGGAAGATACAGGGTATTGAGGTTGTCCCCCGTGAGGGTCACAATCTTAATCCCCATTTTACAGATGAGGTCACTGAGGCCCAGAGAAGTGAAGTGACTTGCCCACAGTCAGCCAGCTGACAAGTGGCAGAGGCGGGACTCGAACCCATGACCTCTGACTCCCAAGCCCGGGCTCTTTCCTCTGAGCCAGGCTGCTCTACTCTGTGCAGAGCACTGGACTAAGCGCTTGGAATGGTCAATTGGGCAACAGATAGAGACAGTCCCTGCCCATTGACGGGCTCACAGTCTAATCGGGGGAGACAGACGGACAAAAACAAGACAACTTAATCAAGGGGATGTAAACCCCATTAACAAAATAAATAGAGTAATAAAATCGTCTTTATTGAGCGCTTACTATGTGCAGAGCACTGGACTAAGCGCTTGGAATGGTCAATTGGGCAACAGATAGAGACCATCCCTGCCCAGTGACGGGCTCACGGTCTAATCTGGGAACACAGACAGCAAAACAAAAACAAGACATCATCATCACGATAAATAGAACCAAGGGGATGGACACCTCATTAACAGAATATTAAATAGGGTAATAAAATCGTCTTTATTGAGCGCTTACTCTGTGCAAAGCACTGGATTAAACGCTTGGAATGGTCAATTGGGCAACAGATAGAGGCCATCCCTGCCCAATGACGGGCTCACAGTCTAAACGGGGGAGACAGACGGACAAAAACAAGACAACATAATCAAGGGGATGGACGCCGCATCAACAAAATAAATAGGGTAATAAAATCGTCTTTATTGAGCGCTTACTATGTGCAGAGCACTGGACTAAGCGCTTGGAATGGTCAATTGGGCAGCAGATACAGTCCTTGCTCAATGACGGGCTCACAGGCTAAACGGGGGGCGACAGAAAGACAAAAACAAGACCACAAAGTCACGATAAATAGAATCAAGGGGATGGACAACTCATTAACAAAATTAATCGGGTGATAAAATCGTCTTTATTGAGCGCTTACTACGTGCAGAGCACTGGTCTAAGCGCTTGGAATGGACAATTGGGCAACAGAGAGAGACCATCCCTGGCCGATGAGGGGCTCGCAGTCTAATCTGCAGGCTGTAAGCGCTCAATAAGTGGGACCGAATGAAAGTTGGGGGGGGGGAGGCAGAGGGGGAGAGGGCGGGGCCGGCGCTGAGGCGATGGGAGGCCGAGGGGGAGGCCATGGGGGAGGCCGTGAGGGAGGCCGTGAGGGAGGCCCAGGGCCGGGCCGAGGCGGGGAGGGGGGAGGGGGGAGGGGACGGGACGGGACAAAATTCAAAACGAGTCTACTCAACCTCGTCTTGGCTCCGCGGCACCGCTATGGAGACCGGCGCACTGCGCAGGCGCCGGCGCCGCGGCAGGACCCCCGCCGGCCGCCGTAGACCCAGCCGGAAGTAGCTGCGGCCGACTTAGTGGAGGGGGGCCCCCGATCTGGGCGTCCGCCATTCATTCATTCATTCATTCATTCATTCATTCATTCATCCATCCATCCATCCATCCATCCATCCATCCATCCAGTCGTATAATAATCATAAATAATAAATTAGTTTAAAAAAGATAATAAAATGATGCTGCCGCATGGCTCAGTGGTAAGGGCCCAGGCTTGGGAGTCAGAGGTCATGGGTTCGAATCGCTGCTCTGCCGCTTGCCAGCTGTGTGACTTTGGGCAAGTCACTTCACTGGGCCTCAGTGACCTCATCTGTAAAATGGGGATTAAAACTGTGAGCCCCATGTGGGACATCCTGATCACTTGGTATCACCCTAGCGCTTAGAATAGTGCTTTGCACACAGTAAGCGCTTAACAAATACCACCATTAGTATTATGAGAAGCATCGTGGCTCAGTGGAAAGAGGCTGGGCTTGGGAGTCAGAGGTCAAGGGTTCGAATCCCACCTCTGCCACTTGGCAGCTGTGTGACCTCAGGTGAATCACTTCACTTCTCTGTGCCTCAGTTACCTCATGTGTAAAATGGGGATGAAGACTGTGAGCCTCATGTGGGATAACTTGATTACCCTGTATCTACCCCAGCGCTTAGAACAGTGCTCTGCACATAATCACTTAACAAATACCAACATTATTATTATTATTCTTATTATGCTGGCTTTTCTGAAGTGCTTAACAAACTGTAAGCCCGTCGTTGGGCAGGGATTGTCTCTATCTGTTGCCAAATTGGACATTCCAAGTGCTTATAATAATGTTGGTATTTGTTAAGCGCTTACTATGTGCAGAGCACTGTTCTAAGCGCTGGGGGAGATACAGGGTCATCAGGTTGTCCCCCGTGGGGCTCACAATCTTAATGCCCATTTTACAGATGAGATCACTGAGGCACAGAGAAGTTAAGTGACTCGCCCACAGTCACACAGCTGACAAGTGGTTAGTACAGTGCTCTGCACTCAGTAAGCGCTCAATCTATAGGATTGAATGAATGAATGAAGGAACAGTGCTTAGGGCAGAGTAAGTGCTTACCAAATACCATCATTATCTAGACTGTGAGCCCGTTGTTGGGTAGGGATGGTCTCTATTTGTTCCCCAAATTGTACCTTCCAAGCGCTTAGACCAGTGATCCGCACATACGTAAGCGCTCAATAAATAATAATAATGTTGGTATTTGTTAAGCGCTTACTATGTGCAGAGCACTGTTCTAAGTGCTGGGGTAGACACAGGGTCATCAGGTTGTCCATCGTGGGGCTCACAGTCTTCATCCCCATTTTACTGATGAGGGAACTCAGGCACAGAGAAGTTAAGTGACTTGCCCATAGTCACACAGCTGCCAAGGGGCAGAGCGGGGATTCGAACTCCTGACCTCTGACTCCCAGGCCCTGGCTAATGAATGCTCTGCACACAGTAAGCGCTCAATAAATACGGTTGAATGATTTTGATAGCATTCATTCATTCAGTCATATTTATTGAGCGCTTACTATGTGCAGAGCACTGTACAAAGCACTTGATGCCTATTTGTTTTCCTTTGCTGTCTGCCTTCCCCTTTTGGACTGTGAGCCCTTTGTTGCTCAGGGATTGTCTCTGTTGCCGCATTGTGCCTTCCAAGCGCTCAGTCCAGTGCTCTGTACCTAGTAAGCGCTCAATAAATACGATTGAATGAATGAATGATTTTGATGGCATTCCTGCCTGACTACTTGTTTTCCTTTGCTGTCTGCCTTCCCCATTTAGACTGTGAGCCCGTCGTTGGGCAGGGGTGGTCTCTACCTGTTGCCCAATTGTAATAATAATAATAATAATGTTGGTATTTGTTAAGCGCTTACTATGTGCAGAGCACTGTTCTAAGCGCTGGGGTAGACACAGGGGAATCAGGTTGTCCCACGTGAGGCTACAGTCTTAATCCCCATTCCAAGTGCTTATAATAATGTTGGTATTTGTTAAGTGCTTACTCTGTGCAGAGCACTGTTCTAAGCGCTGGGGTAGATACAGGGTCATCAGGTTGTCCCCCGTGGGGCTCACAATCTTAATGCCCATTTTACAGATGAGGTCACTGAGGCACAGAGAAGTTAAGTGACTCGCCCACAGTCACACAGCTGACAAGTGGTTAGTACAGTGCTCTGCACTCAGTAAGCGCTCAATCAATAGGATTGAATGAGTGAATGAACAGTGCTTAGCGCAGAGTAAGCGCTTACCAAATACCATCATTATCTAGACTGTGAGCCTGTTGTTGGGTAGGGATGGTTGCCCAAATTGTACCTTCCAAGCGCTTAGACCAGTGAGCCCGTCGTTGGGCAGGGGTGGTCTCTACCTGTTGCCCAACTGTGCCTTCCAAGCGCTTCGTACAGTGCTCTGCACCTACTAATCGCTCAATAAATACGACTGAATGAATGAATTAGTCTCCAGGCCCGAAACGCCGGGAGACTACAACTCCCAGCAGGCAGTGCGTCCCTCCGGCGGCCTGAGCGTGGAGCGCTGCATTCTGGGAGCCGGAGCGGCCGCCGTCCATCGTCACTTCTACATTACGTCATCTTCAGAAGGCGAAAGCGGATTGGCCGAGGCGGCGGCGATGACGCACTCTCTTTCTCCTTTAAGGCTAGGCCCGGCTAATCAATCGCTCCTCGATGGGATCGTCGATCGATGACTCTGGTCTAGGCCCAAGTGTCGCCTTGACCCCGGCCTTCGCCCACGTGGTGGCCCAAGGCCTGTTGCTTTCTCTTCTGGCCGGTTTATTAATCGCTTTATATTTGAATGCATCTCCACGCTGGGGACCTGTTCATGACAAATAAATAGTCACAGAGGCGATCTATATTTTTGTCTCTTGGTGGATACTACTTACCCCCCAGCCATGGCTCAGCTCCAGGTCCGGTTCTTTACTGACAACAAGAAGTAAGTAGCTCCAAACTAATAATAATAAGAATAATAATGATGGTGGTGCCTGTTAAACGCTTAATGATAGTAGATGTTAAGCGCTTACTATGTGCCAAGCGCTGTTCTCAGCGGCGGGGGGGGGGGGGGATGCGAGGTGATCAGGTTGTCCCACGTGGGGCTCACGGTTTGCATCCCCGTTTCGCAGATGAGGTCACTGAGGCCCAGAGGAGTGAAGTGACTTGCCCAAAGTCACCCAGCTGACAAGTGGCAGAGACGGGATTAGAACCCACGACCTCTGGCTCCCCAGCCCGGGCTCTTGCCACTGAGCCAATCAAGCGCCTAGTACAGTGCTTTGCACACAGTAAGCACTCAATAAATACGATTGAGTGAATGAAAGCGCTGTTCTAAGCGCTGGGTGGGGGGTGGATACAAGGTGATCAGGCTGTCCCACGTGGGGCTCACAGTCTTCATCCCCATTTTACAGATGAGGTCACTGAGGCCTAGTGAAGTGACTTGCCTAAAGTCACCCAGCTAACGGCGGAACCGGGATTAGAACCCATGACCCCTGACCCCCAAGGCCGAGCTCTTGCCACTGAGCCCCGCTGTTTCTGTTTTCTTCCTGAGGTGGATTCCGGGGTCTCCCCAGTCTGTGGTCAACGTGTTTGCAGGCTGGTTGAAGGGATTGCTCCTGCAAGACTTCTTCAACCTGTTGAAAAAGAGCTGCTTGGGTTTTAGGAGGCTCATAAAGGCTCCTGCATCTGGACGGTAGCTCTGTGACTTTGGGCAAGTCACCTAACTTCTCTGTGCCTCAGTTCCCTCTTCTGGAAAATGGGGATGAAGACCGTGAGCCCCACGTGGGACAACCTGATCGCCTTGTGTCCCCACCCCAGCGTTTAGAACAGCAATTTGCACATAGTAAGCGCTTAACAAATCCCACCACCACCCCCAGTTTCCATCCGTAAAAGGTGGAGGAGGAGGTGGAATGTGAGGGCAGTAAATGCGAGGATATATGAGGAAACATTTTGACTTCCTGGGAGATTCGGTTCGGTGGTGTGAGTTCCCCGATTATAATTGGGAGGGAGCATGGCCTAGTGGAAAGACCAAGGGAGTGTAAGCTCGTTGTGAGCAGGGGATGTCAGTTTATTTTCGGATTGTACTCTCCCAAGCGCTCAGTGCAGTGCTCTGCACGCAGTAGGCGCTCAATAAATACGATCGAATAACTGAGTGAACAGGACGGAGGGGGGAGAGACCTGGGTTCTCTAATCCCCGCCCTATAATAATAATAATGGCATTTGTTAAGCACTTACAATGTGCCAAGCACTGTTCTAAGCGCTGGATCATTTGCCTGTTTGTGATTTTTATTGGTAATAAAATAGCCGTTTTTCCCTCCCCGCACCCGAGGAAAGGGACTGTGTCTGACCCGACTCTCTTGAATCTACCATAGCACTTCGTTTCGTACTTACTTTCTGCAAAGTACTTTGCTAAGTGCTGGGGAAAGGCAATAACGATCCAGGGCTCGTAGCCTAAAATAGGGTTTGGGTTGAAGGAATTGTGACAGGCACCCAAGAAGTCACATAATAATAATAATAATAATAATAATGTTGGTATTTGTTAAGTGCCTACTATGTGCAGAGCACTGTTCTAAGCGCTGGGGTAGTTACAGGGTAATCAGGTTGTCCCACGTGAGGCTCACAGGCTTAATACCCATTTTACAGAAGAGGGAACTGAGGCCCAGAAAAGTTAAACGACTTGGCCACAGTCACACAGCTGCCAAGTGGCAGAGCTGGGATTCAAACCCATGACCTCTGACTCCCAAGCCCGGGCTCTTTCCACTAAGCCACGTGGCTTCCGTAATAGGTACATAATACATAATAGGTAATGGAAAAAAACAACCCGAAAAACCAACACCAACCTTTGAACAGACCATTACTGCCAAAGGAGCAGTTTTCACCATTCCACCGGGGCCTAAGCTGACGGTCACAACCTGGCCAGCAGCCTGAACCGTCACCTCTGCTTGTTTCAGGGAAGCAGGGTGGCTTAGTGGCTAGAGCCTGGCCCTGGGAGTCGGAAAGACCTGGGTTCTAATCCTGGCTCTGCCACTTGTCTGCTGGGTGACCTCCCGTCACTTCTCTGAGCTACAGTTACCTCTGTAAAATGGGAATTAAATCTGTGAGCCCAATATGGGACAGGGACTGTGTCCTACCTTTATATTCATTCAGTCACCTTTATTGAGCGCTTACTGTGTGCAGAGCAGTGTATTAAATGCTTGGAAAGTACAATTTGGCAACGGATAGAGGCAATCCCTACCCCACAGCGGGCTCACAGCCTTGAAGGGGGAGACAGACAAGAAAACAAAACAAGTAGACAGGCATCAGTCCCATCAAAATAGATATATAAAACCATGGATAAGTGCACATCATTAATAAAATAAATCGAGCAATAAATATGTACAAATATATACAAGTGCTGTGGGGAGAGGAAGAGGGATAGCGACGATATGGAACAGAGACTGTCCAACCCTTGTATCTACCCCAGAGCTTAGTACAGTGTCTGACACAGAGTAAAAGCTTAACAAATACCATTGTTATTATTATTAATAGTAATAATGTTGGTATTTGTTAAGCGCTTACTATGTGCAGAGCACTGTTCTAAGTGCTGGGGTAGATGCAGGGTCATCAGGTTGTTCCACGTGAGGCTCACAGTCTCAATCCCCATTTTACAGATGAGGGAACTGAGGCACAGAGAAGTTAAGCAACTTGCCCATAGTCACACAGCTGACAAACGGCAGAGCCAGGATTCGAGCCCATGACCTCTGACTCCCAAGCCTGGGCTCTTTCCACTGTCTGTAGGACAGGACTTCACTGGTGGGGTGGGAGGTGGGGGAGGCAGATGGGGCCACTCATCATACCCCCCGACCTCCAGTGGGTCGGGATTGTTTTATCTTCTGCCTGTCCCATAGGATTTTATATTCTTCCCTGGGGATGTGGCAGAGTAAAGTAGGGGTGCCCTACCAAAACCATATCTCCTCCAAGGTGCCATCCCTGACCAAGCCCTCCTTTCTCTTATTTGTCATCCCTTCTGCATCACCTCTTCACTTGGATCCATACCCTTTAAACACTTTGTATTCGCCCCACCCTCAGTCCCACAGCTCCATATCCTTAGACTCTGCCATTTCCCCTACCTGTCATTTATTTTTTAACCACCGTTTTCCCTGCTGGACGCTAAAAACTCCTTGTGGGCAGGTATCGAGTTTATCAACTCCATCATATTGTACTTTCCCAAGCCCTTAAGGGAAGACTTTGCTTTTCCAAATGCTTTAAATCCAGAAATGTATTTTGTAGCAAAATTAAAATGTGTGGGTGGAGGGGTAAGAGAAGGGACTTTTACCACTTGGCTGAAGACAGTTCTGGGAACATACTAGTAATACCTTCCCCAAAGGGAAGCTTTTTTAAATGGATGTATTTTCAACCTGTTCAGATGATCTCAACACATGCAACTCCATCTCTCTCTGCAGGTACACGGTAGACGATGTTCCCTTCTCTGTCCCCGCGACCTCCGAGATCACCGACCTTAGTAATATTATCAATAAACTGCTGGAAGCCAAAAATGGTAAGTGGATCAACGCCTGTCATCCCAAAGACCTGGAAGAAATGTTAGATGGGTGTGATGCCAGGCAAGTGGAAGTATATGAAAATATCCACAATCCTGATGTAAAAAATGAAAAGTCATAGAGTTCATTACTCAGGGAAGCAATGTGGCGTACTGGAAAAAGCACCCGCAGTTTTGCTACTTGCCTGGTGTATGGCCTTGAGAGAGTCACTTAACTTCTGTGCCTCAGTTTCCTTATGTGTAAAATGGGGATTCAATACTTGTTCTCATTCCTACTCAAACTCTGAGCCCCATGTGGGACAGAAATTGGTTGCCCTGATTCTTGTATCTACCCCGGTGCTTAGAACATTACTAGACATACAGCCAGCTCTTAACGAATGTCACATTATTATAATTTAAGAAAGTATTGGCATGTAAAAACAGATAATCAGGTCCTGATGGTCAAACATTGAATATGGGTGATAAAATAAGAATTTACAGCAAGAAACTCCAGATGGGAGAAGACAAAAGCAATACCAATTGATGATGCTCTACCCAGTGGAGGAAAGCATAAAAAGGAAGGTGAGGAGGCAAGGTGGGCTGTAGGAGGTATTCCTTAAAAAGAGCATTTTTCAGCTTTCTGGGAACTCACTGTAATGAACTTGTGATCCATAAGCATCTCTTAAGACTGTTTTATGGTAATGCCTTGTGTCTTTATGACAGCGTCATAAAGTTTATAACTACCCCAGCCCTTAGAACAGTGCTTGACCCATAGTAAGCACTTAAATATCACCATGACAAACCAAAGTGTAAAAAATTATTTCTTCTCTACCTCAGGTGCCCACAAGCATGTGGAGTTTGATTTTCTTATCCAAGGTCAGTTCCTGCGGATGGCACTGGTCAAGCATATGGAACTAGAGAATGTTTCAACGGTAAGTTCTTCCTACTGCTGTTATTGATATTTCTGGCAATGGAGTCTGACTCATTTTATTTTGGTAATGCTGAGTATAGCTAGAACTCACTATTTTTCATCGAGTTTCTTAATTGGGTTCCCTTCCAGTGGGCTATTCCAGAGGCTGCCTGACACGATCCCTGTTTGCTGTACCGGTCAGATATGTCTCATGGAAGCCATTATTCTTGTCTGCTGTGTTTCCCTGCACCATCCAGGGTTCTCTTCCTCTTTGGGTTCCTCTTTGTGGCAAATTTTAATGAAGCCTCAGCTCAAACGTTGATTTATCAGCTCCCATTTTAATCTTGATCTTATAACAGTATTCCTACAATGAAACTTACATAGTCTACAAGTGTCAGGCCTAATAAAGTGGGTGAGTTGTCCAGAAAGTTGGGAGCCTTTACAGTTTGGGTCCCTTTTCTTGCTACCTAACCCCCTGACCGGCTTCTCGTTTTCTGGGAATTTAGGAAGATGTGGTGGAGATAGAGTACGTGGAGAAGTATACAGCGCCTCAGCCCGAAGAGTGTATGCTCCATGATGACTGGATCAGTTCAATTGAAGCGACAGAAGAATGGTATTGCCAAAGAAATCAAACCTTTCTTAAATTTCCTTTCACATTTTTCCTAACAATCAGGCTTACTTTATCACTGCCTATGTACTGGTCCTTCCTAGTTACATTGCTAATCCCTTTTCGATCAATCGATGGTAAGTATTGAGCACTGAGAGTGTGCAGAGCATTCATTCATTCAGTAGTATTTATTGAGCGCTTACTATGTATACACTATACTTGGGAGGGTACAACAGAGTTGGAAGATATGTTCCCTGCCTGCAGTGAACTTACGGTCTAGAGGAAACAGCACTCAATAAGTACCATTGATTGATTGATTGACTGGCTTGTGATCTTTGCCTGAGATGTAGCCAGTTCTCTCTTCGGGTTGAGTCGTAAAATCGACTCCTATCTGAATGACTCTTTGTTCACTTCATCTCAACCCTGTCATGCCAAAGGATAGCTCACTGTTCTATGGATTTGGTAGCCAAATAAAAGAAAAAATGATGGTTGGTCATTGGCAGAGAAGATGATTGTGAGCTCCCTGTGGGCAGCGATCTATTGTACTGTACCCCTCCCAAGCATTTAGTACAGTGCTCTGCACACTGTATACACTCAGTAAAATTTTATATGAATATCTGTCTCCCCCTCGGGACTGTAAACTCACTGTGGGCAGGGAACATATCTACAAACTCTGTTGTAGTGTATTCTCCCAAGCGTTTAATACAGTGCTCTGCTTATAGTAAGCGCTCAATAAATTCCATCGATGATGATGAATACATACCATTGATTGTATAGTTTGCAGTGTATTTTGAGATCCCTTGCCAATACTCAGCTGTCCAGTTTTCATGCACGGAAGACTTTTTCTAGGACCTTTTCCTCCCGTCTCCCTGTGAAGAGGTGAAGATATTTTTGCAAAACAAGCGTAGGGATTTATTTAGGAGGATTTCATTTTGAGTCTGTAATTGAATACTAAAACCTGGAAAGTCCAGGAAGGAATTTGTTTCACAGTTTTTCTTCCTGTGCAGAGTGAGAGTTCACAGATTTCAGGGCAACTTTTTGCAGGCATGGGCCAATCAGTGTCGTTTAAAGCTCTTACAGGTTGCATTTTGAATTTTGTTGTACTTCACAACAAAGCTGTGCTCTCCAACAGTGTCCTGGCTGGTTCAGTTGCTTGGCAAGTGAAACACGTTTCTGTTTTTGTATCCCTTAGGATCTTGACCGGCTGTTACGATAAGACGGCTCGGATATGGTCCTTGGAAGGAAAGTCCATTATGACAATTGCTGGACATTCAGAAGTGGTGAAAGACGTGGCCTGGGTGAAAAAGGGTTAGTAATTCCAGGTTGGGTTATTGGGAAGCCCTGATTGTGAATAGAAACTGTGTGCTCTAGACTGGAAGCTCACTGTGGGCAGGGAGTATGTGTCTACCAACACCATTAGATTGTTATTTTGTCCTCTCCCAAGGGCTTAGTTCAGTGCTGAACACATAGTAAGCGCTCAGTAAATACCAACAATTGATAGCAAAAGCAGAAGCCCTCAACGTGGTTATTTCGAGCCAGTAATCAGGGTAAAACAGCAAGTGCTATACTGTTAATACCCTGACAATTATTTTTGCGTTAACTTTGCCTTTTGTTTTAGAGAAGTCGACGAAGTTGACTGCCATTTGATTAAATTTATCGCCATTAAAAGTCCAATGGCAAAGAAATACTACTCCAGGATTTGGATGTGATGGAAATTTAAAAGAAAATTTAAGCTCCAAATATTAGGATTTTTAGGACGATCTGCATAAATCAAAAAATTTGCTGCCCATGTATTTGACAGAGCAACAGAGAAAATATGTTTTGGATGGGGTCCATTCTGAAACTGAACTGCCAGACCTGGATCCGACATCAAATGTGTCAGTGCCATTGATGATGAAATGCAGCCGACCCATCCCTGCGGCATAAATGGTCTCTGGGGGCAGCTGTCAACACAGCCACTCTCCAGCTGCTTGTTGGCAAAAATGGCCACTCCGGACATGGTCACACTTTTTGAACGATGTGTCATTTACAGAGGAAAGTGAAATGTACAGAATTTTAGAATTTGGTTGTTTTGATGGTAGGGTTTACCAGCAAATCCTGAAGAGTATTTATGTAACTAGACTGCCGTTGAACTTTTCATAAAAAGAAAGAATTCTCTGGTGCCAGGTTACACTGTAGCTCAAACCGTTATTTTTACCTGTGCCGTATTCGCTCTGCAGATGGTCTGTCTTGCCTGCTCGTCACTGCCTCCATGGATCAGACGATCGTGCTGTGGGAGTGGAATGCGGAAAGAAACAAAGTAAAAGCTCTACATTGCTGCAGGGGCCATGCCGGGAGTGTGGATTCCGTAGCCGTCGATAGCACAGGAAGTAAAGTAAGTCCCCGGTGGGTTTTGGTATTAAACTAGAACTGGAGAATTTCTGCTCATATCTTTAGCTCCCCACCAGAGCTAATTTCATCACTGGGATATAACCCAGGATTGGATGTAGACCAAAGTGGGAGATATGAAGAATATAAAGAACCAGAGTGGCCTTACTGGAAAAAACACAGGCTTGGAAGGCAGAGGACTTGGGTTCTAATCACTGCTCTGCCACTTACCTGCTGTGTGACCATGGGCAAGTCATTTCACTTCATCTGTGCCTCAGTTCTCCCATCTGCAAAATGGGGATTTAGTTGCCCCTCTAGACTGTAACACTCACTGTAGACAGTAAATGTGTCTACCAACTGTGTTATATTGCGCTCTCCTAAGCACTTGGTACAGTGCTCTGCACACAGTAAGAGCTCAGTAAATAGGATTGATTACTTATTGCACAATAAGTATGTGTAAACATGGGCGGCATGAGAAAAATAGCTTTTTTCATCGAAGATGACCTATCCAGAAGGAAGAGAGGCTACATAATTTAGTGGCATAAATCATAAGTAGTATTCTTAAGCCGTAGGTAGCTTGCCAAATTTCTTCTGCTCAACGGTGATGAATCAGACAGTGGGGGTGAGAGAAAATTAGGGGCAATGTTGCATAATTTCTCCTTCTGTGACAATACCTTTGTTATTCTAGTTTTGCAGTGGCTCTTGGGATAAGATGTTAAAGATCTGGTCTGCAGGTAAAGTGATTATTTCCTCTATTTTTCAGTTTTAGTCCTGGTTTAGGGGGACTTTTTTCTTTAATGAAACCAACTGAATTTTCTCATGTCATTAAACAGATTAGTCCATAACTTTGTCTGGGGTGTACTTTACTTTTTAAACTGTAACACTGAGGATAAAGATGCTGAACTGGAATTCTAGTTCCAGGTTTGCCTCTAACAAGCTGTGGCTTTTGGGAAAGATACACCCCCATCCACAGATAAGGATGGTTAGCCTCAGTGCTGTCTGCTTCACCAGTTCATGACAATAAATGAGAGACACTTGGGAAGATTTTAAATAGCTTGAAAGGAAATGCAAGTGTAAATGGGCGGTGGCAGATTTGATGTAGAAAGGAAAATCTTGAAAGAAATGGGATGGAGTTTTAAGGAACAAAGTACTGAATTTCTCTTGTGTTCTTTAATGTTAGATACTTGAAGGACAGTCAATGGTCAGAGCCTCTATAAAGCAGTTAGATTTCTCAACTAAATACTTGCTCTACAGGATAAGCATTTGGGTGGGGACTTAAAAAAAAAAAATTAAATGCGTATTAAGAAAAGGCTTAATCTTATCCCATACATGTTGAAGTTCCTACGGATGAAGAAGATGAAATGGAAGAAGGAACAAACCGACCTAGAAAGAAACAGAAAACGGAGCAGTTGGGACTAACAAGGGTAGGATTTTACTCCGTGGTATCGGAGATGATTCCTTGGAGAAAAATGGGATTTTTATATGGGTGAATGTACCAGCCATTTTGACCACAAAGCAGGAGCCCAAATAGCCTTCTCTGTAGTCCTGGCTCACTTTCTTGGATGTCCAAGAGATGGTTTGGAGGTTGGGATTCTTACATCTGGAGTGGGAAAAATGATTTTCCCGGTGGGGAGGATGAACTTCCCCCTCCTCCACCACATTGCTGCACAGCCTGAAGTTGTGGGGTGTCACAGCTTGCTGTTCATTCTGGAATCTGGGCTCTCAAGCAAGAACACTCTGGATCCCATACAGAGTCACTTCTGTTTTAAGTTGTAGCCCCTGCAGTTTTCCTGGCAAAACTACTGGAACCGGGGCTAAGGACATAAAAAAAAAATCCAGTTGGATCAGGCTAATAGACTTTCCAAGTGAATAGTCTTCCTCAGACAGTGGCCCCAAAAGACTGCTGGAGGAAGAGTCCAGTAGTTACCTCCATGACATCCAAGGATGTACCATCTAACATGATCTTTCCCTGTTAATAAGCCACACTGGGCCTATCATCCGTGAAGATAGTTGAATCTGTCTCAAGCTTTCTAACATCCCTGACTTTTCTCTGTCAGTGCTCCTAAAACATGGAGGTTTCTTCTTGAAGAGCCTTGTGTAAAGGAAATTTTGCATTTTAGGACTCAGACTTTGACCGCGGCACACAACCGACTCTTCCAGCATCTCAATCAGGTTTTGTCCATTCTGCCGGAAGAACCTTCCCTAATCGGCAACAACATTCTAATCCAAACGAGTAGGGAATACTCACAATACAGAACCAACTCTCTCATTCAGCTATCTTCATGGATGATAGGCCCAGGGTAGATTAACAGGAAAAGACAAGAATTTCTCTGAACTGCCTGAGCTAATTGATACTTTCTGCTTGCAGTTTATTATAGTGATTAATTTTAATTACCACAGCATGGCTCAGTGGAACGAGCACGGGCTTGGGAATCAGAGGTCATGGGTTCGAATGCCGGCTCTGCCACTTGTCAGCTGTGTGACTGTGGGCAAGTCACTTCACTTCTCTGTGCCTGAGTTCCCTCATCTGTAAAATGGGGATTAAGACTGTAAGCCTCACGTGGGACAACCTGATGACCCTGTATCTACCCCAGCGCTTAGAACAGTGCTCTGCACATAGTAAGCGCTTAACAAATACCAACATTATTATTATTTTCTTGTTGTTGGTCTTGAACCTACCTCCTTTAACTAGTAGATGAGTCCTCGTCATGGTGGCGTGGGATCCGGTCAATAGCAGTTCCATGATGGTCCTGCCTAAACCCTTCATGATTTTGTGGACTTAATCCTCGCTCCAGCTTTGGTTTAAAGAGGAACTGCTCTGGCTCCTCTAATCATAAAGGTTCTTCTTCAACATCATCAGTTTTGATTGCCTCCTGTGTCTAGAATATTGTACTGCCAACATGTGAAAAGCAGAAGGCAGTCCCTGCCTTCAAGGAGCATCACCCTCTTATCTGGAAGACAGGCACTCACAAGTTGTATAGGGTAATGGATAGACTGGAAGCTTGCTGTGAACAGGGAATGTGTCTACCACCTCGGATATACTCTCCCAAGTGCTTAGTACAATGCTCTGCATGCAGTAAGCACTCAAGTATCATTGATTGATGGATTGATAGAGTAATAGATTTACCTGTAAGTTCTAGGGATGACATGATCAGGGAAATGGATATTAGTTTGGGAATTCCATGTGGAATAGGTGGCTTTTTAGGAGGGCTGAAAAGGAAGTTTTCTTTCCTTGCATGCCCAATAATAAGCACCATGCCTGAGTCTGACGGCTGCATTGAAGGGAATTGAATGTAATTTTTTTAAAAAACTTTTCCACCCTCTTGAAATGTTATTTATAAGAGTGAAATCTGGCAATCACAGACTCTCCTATTGAACTTTTCTCTAATGGTTTGGGAGTGCCTTAATGTGCCAAATCTCAAATACCTTTCTGAATGAAAAGTTGTACCATGTGTGTTTTGTAGGCGTATTCATTGAGCCATTTTGCTAAGCGTTAGTCTCATACCATCTCAGACACTCTGTAGGCTAGGCAGGTACGAACACCTTTTCCAGATGTATGTCCTGATAACCACGTTAGTCTGAACTATCTGGAGGAGCTATATTCTGATATTCTAGGTAATAAATTAGTTTGTGTAGATGTGGCCATAGGGAAAAAAATCCAAGTGACTTGTCTTTTCTAATCAAGAAAGCCATCCCTTTCAGTGTGGTGTTCTGTGGCTGGAAAATGAGCCCGGGATATCCTCTGGAAAGTGAATTCCAAGCTTTGGTTATACCCTGGAGGGTAACTCAGCCTGGACAGGACCCCCTTAATAGTCTAACCTCCCTGCTTGCCCAGGTAATCATTCTCTTTTATTTTTAGACTCCCATAGTGACCCTATCAGGCCATAACGAGGCCATTTCCTCAGTGCTGTGGTCAGATGCTGAAGAAATCTGTAGTGCCTCATGGGACCACACAATCAAGGTGTGGGATGCAGAGTCAGGAGGTCTCAAGTCAACTTTGGTGAGAAAACATTTTGTTGCTTTGCCACCTGCCTCTTCTGTTTTAAATGGCTTTTGTCCATAAGGAGGCAGTATGCCTAACATTTTGAAGTTATTTCCCTTTCGTTTTTCAGACTGGAAACAAAGTGTTTAACTGTATCTCCTACTCTCCACTTTGTAAACGTTTAGCATCTGGGAGCACTGATAGACACATCCGGCTGTGGGATCCCCGCACTAAAGGTGAGTACAGCAAACCGTAGAAAAAAAACGGATATGACTGTGAGAGTGGGAAAATGCTCTACACTCTCTTTTCTCTCACTTGGTCCCTAGGATTGGGTTGGCATTGACATAAAATTTTGTGTCCCTAACTCGTCTATCTCTCTCCATCGTCCTCTCTTGATGCTAAGATTAAGCGGTCAATATTGTTCTTTTTGTTCCTTTCAGATGGTTCTTTGGTGTTACTCTCTCTAACCTCTCACACTGGTTGGGTCACTTCGGTGAAATGGTCTCCCACACATGAACAACAGCTGATCTCAGGTTCCCTGGACAACATTGTCAAGCTCTGGGATACCAGGAGGTAACTTGTATTCCCCTGTTTTTCTGTTTCCATGAGAAAAGGGGGAGGAGAAGGGAGTCCTGAAAGCAACAGTATGTAAAAAAAAAAAAACAAAACTGTGCTGTAATAAATAGAGACCAAAAGCAGAAGATCCTGAGACAAAAGATAGTGGGGGTGTATTTTTGTGTTTTTTTTTGTGGAATGCATATTTTCATAATTCTCCCTTTCTTTCCTTTCCCCCTAATAATTACAAGTATTTTTGGATGGACACTCATGGGATCACTAAAGATTGTTAGTTTTTTTCCCCTTAACTAATTGTGAATAGGTTGTCCATTAATCTTTCTCTATCAACACTCGTTGAGCATTCAAGCTTTTCCCGCTAATCAGTCAATGGTATTTGAGTGCTTGCTCCGCGCAGAGCACTGTACTAAGCACTTGGGAGAGTATAGCACAATAGAATTAGCAGACACGTTCTCTGCCCGTAATGTAATACCTCTCTTTTCGCTAGAAACTAATTACTGATGAACATATTCATATCATCTCCCTCCAAACCTTTTTATGGTAAACTCCATGAATACTTCGCCCATGATATAAAATGTAATTTTAATGACTTCCTAGAGATATGAATACATATACGGGCCGCAGTCCTGATTTAAAGTTTTTAAAATGGCCTCTTTCCTAACTTCTTTTCAAAGAGGATTGTTTCTGTGAAGAAACTGTAAATGATGGGTTTCTCTCCGAGCCTATTGGGTGATGGCAATCTAGGAGAGCCGATGTTCTTCTCCTGTGTTAGCGGCGGGGCTTGAGGTCTTGTGCAGTAGAGCAGAAGATCCTCAGGACCTCTCAGAACTGGAGAGAGGGAAATCCCCTCCCCCCCTTACCTTGCTTGGTACCTGTCAGTCTCCAAATCAGATGCCCGCTGGAGAGGGGCGTTCCGTTGTGGGAGGTCACACTGAATTCCTGAGAATCTTCATCCTATTTGATATGTGTTGCCTACTAATGTGATAAACCTCTCTTCTTAGTTGCAAAGCACCTCTCTATGATTTGGCTGCTCATGAAGACAAAGTTTTTAGCGTGGACTGGACAGAAACAGGGGTAAGAACTTTTTGAGTACAATTTTATGCTCTCAAGAAGTACTTCTTGATGTCTGCATTTCTCCTCCCCGCTCCCATTCCTCTAGAGAAGCCATATCCCCTAAATGGTAATGTGGCCTTAGAAAACAATATACTTGATCTTTGCAGCACGACAAGTGCAGGAGAAGTAGAGGGGCAACTTCCAGAAGTTTACAGACATCTAAAAGATACTCTGTGCTAATAGGGCCAGTACAGTCTTTTCCTTATCACCAGTAGAATAAATGTGTGCTGGGGCCATCCATGTTCAATTCCTTCATCGATACCCCTATTTCAGGCTGTGGCACGGGTCTTGGAAGAAAGTGTAGGTCCGTTTTCAATTCAGAGGAAACTTGCCATTCACCTTGGCTATAAGTGGCATCGAAAGTCCTTGAGAGTCATGGAGGAGCACCTGTAAGCTAAAGATAGATGTTTCAGCGATATTTACTTTGAAGCACAACTTCAAGTGATGCAGCATAGCAGTAGATTGCCGCCCACTAGGTTGGACAGTTGAAGGGGGTTGTTAATAATAAAGCTCTGGTCCAAATTCCATATTATTGGATTGCCATTTATAATCCTTATATACTTTGTTAAAAAAAAAAATCATTGACCGGGGTGAGTGGGGTATGAACAAAGGAGAAAGGCATGATTGTTAATTCTCAAGCTACCACAGAAATCTTAGAATTGTAGTTGTAATACATTAAAGCACAGGCCTGGGAGCGAGTGGGTCTGGATTCTAACTCTGGCTCTGCCACTTGTCTGCAGCATGACCTTGGGCAAGTCACTGAACTTTTCTGTGCCCAGTTACCTCATCTGTAAAATGAGGATTAAGAGTCCTAAGCCCCATGGACTGGGTCCTAGCTGATTAGCTTGAATCTACAGTGCTCTGCACGTAGTAAATGCTCAGTGATGATGGTGATGATAATGATGTACCCCAGCATTAGCACTGTGGCTGGCACATAGTAAGTGCTTAATAAATACCAGGAAAAAAATATGCAGGGGATAAAGGGGGGAAGGTGACTTAGAATTGTAACTTGAACTTCCCTAATTATGCAAGCTCAATATCCAGCTTTCTTGAGCATCCAAACTTTCATAAATGGACAAAGGAAATGAGCGCATTGGCTTTCTTCGATCTGAACACGTATGGTCATGCTTTTTTGATTAGACATAGTAGCTTAGTGGAAAGAGTCTGGGCTTGGTAGTCAGATGTTGTGGGTTCCACTCCCAGCTCCGCCACTTGTCAGCTCTGGGACGTTGGGCAAGTCACTTACCTCCTCTGTGCCTCACTTACCTCATCTGTAAAGTGGAGATTAAGACTTTCAACCCCACGTGGGACAACCTGATAACCTTGTTTCTATCCCAGTGCTTAGAACAGTGCTTGGCACATAGTAAGTGCTTAACAAATACCATTATTAAATTGTACTTTAGAGAATTTAGATCAAGGTGAGACAGAGAGTGTGGCAGAGCCTCTCTTCTGAATTTTCAAGTTCTAAGTCCTGATAGGAATTTGCCGAAAAGATGAAACCAGCCCATTTCCTAGATTTTTTTTTTTTGAAATATACTTCACAGTAGGAGGGAGCTACAAAGGTAAATCTGTTACCTCTTTTTCAGTCCCTTCTGACTCCAGTTCCTCTTCTAGAAGAGGCCTAAACATTTGCACAACCAGGCTCTGTCAAAAGGTGGCTTTCCTCAAACAGGTTTCAGGAACATGGTGAGATCAGGAGCCAGATGCGAAGCCTGTGCCAGCCACTGGCAAATAATAAATGTATCACCATGGCAAAAGATTGTCTTTTGCACACTGTGTAAAATGGAAGGTCAGTTGCTCACATAGATATGATCTCAGGTCCAGCAGCCTCCTCTGAAAGACTTGAGTCCACCGGTACCCATTACAATGTGAATCCTGGTTGAAAAGCATGGAGTGGGCAAAAACATTTGTTTTTCCTCAGTTCGAAGATAGACATTAATAAAACAGGCCTGGTGGTCTTTCCGATCTATTGAGTTGGCAATGTCAGGTTTGATGTTTGGGATTCTACAAAATAATGCTCTTTACTGATTTTAAAAGGGAAACAAACATTTACTAACCTAATTAAAGGAAAGCATTCTAATTTAGTAAAATCTCTTTATTAGGAACTCTTTTGTAACCAAGTTTATATGAAGACATTTCCCACTGCCCCCTCCCCCCAACCCAGTCCTTCCATTTATCAGAATGCCTTTAAAATAACCCCACTCAAAAACCTTATTAAACGAAACTCCCATTACTGATCTTATATGCCTGTTTAAAAGAAGTTTATCTGTATTTCCAAAGCGCCCCTCTCTTAGCTCAATTTTTATTTAAGTCAGAGTATTTTGACAGAGATGCAATTGATGACATGATTTGTCCATGATCACAGTTCACTTCTGTCATTGAGATTTTCTCTTCCTTTGATAGTTCAGAAAGTGTTGATTATTTGTTGTCATCTTATGAAACTACTTTTTGTTGGTTTGAATTGGTAATATTTTTTCCCTTCTCACTCAGTTGCTGTTAAGCGGGGGAGCAGACAACAAGCTATATTCCTACAGATATTCAGCAACTACATCTGATGTTGGAGCGTGAAAGAGGATGGCAGTGAGGATTTAGAGTGTACAGCCTAAGGGAAATACTTAAGCAGAACAGTCAACTACCCAGGTCAAACTTTCAGAAGGCAGCCTTCTACAAACAGTATCCTTTGTACCTGGCTGTCGGCTGAGTGCGCTGACATTTTTATTTCGTCCCTTTAATTTTGGGGTATTTATAGTATAATAATCTATGACAAACAATAAATGAAAGATGGCCAGATTCTCCCACTGCATTGAATAGCAACTACATTAAAACTGCTGGGTTTTTTTTCCCCCCAGAAACTTTGTTTTGAAATCAGACCTATTTGGGAAGGATGGTTAAGAGAAGTCCCGGTTGTTTCTGAGAGCTTTTTTTTGGTTTATATTTACATTATCATTCTTCCTAGGTGGCTCTCGTGTAAAGTCGACGCTCCTCTTGCTGAGCAAAACGGAGTTAAATTGCTTTACAGAGATGCTTTGTGCATCAGAGTGATTTTATCCATTTGACTTAAGTGGTGCCTTCCTGTGCCCATAAATTTGATTAATCTTTTTTCAGTTAGCAAGTGAGATATGGTGCAGGAACAGCAGACCATAACCACTTTAATAGGAATGTTTTAAAATGAGTCTAGATCTTTTAGTACATAATGCAATACCTTTCAGCCAGTAATTAATGGCAACGTCAGGACCTAGACCCAAGGGTTATTTTATGCTGAAATACGGAACCTACCATCCTACTGCCCAACTACAGTCAAAATAAAACCTTGTTGTTCATTTAGCATTCTCTTTGGCCCAATTCAGGTGTACAGTTTCACAGTCATCCTCTATTTTGGGGTCACATCATCAGTAGTAATGGAAAGAGTCTGTGGGATTAAGGTTCCCTGATTATCATTGTTAATTATGCAGTTGAGGTATATCAACACAGCTAAATGCATTCACCTTCTGAGCACTGAACATATAATCTTGTGCACAAATACCTGCAAAGTTCCTGTTTCTTTTTAATGGGGTTATTATTCATTAAGATTTGAGGCAATGCTTAGCACAACTGGTTATCCCACAGTGGTAACATGTAGAGCTAGTCCTCAAGCAGTATTCCCATTTCTTCTGCTCTGGAAACCTTGGTGTTGCTGGAAATCTGGAGAGCCACACCATCTTGGATTCTGCTAAACATCTATCTCGATCTCAACCTGGGGGTCCCAACCTCCTTATTTTAGGCTTGAAGCCTAAACTATGTAGATTCTTATCTGCTTTATATAAGAGGAATAATCCACTTTTGAGAGCTATTTATTTTTACATTTTCTAATGTACAATTTATATGTCAAGTCAAAGTGAGTTCATTGAGCAATAAATGGAATCTGGGTTTTGGTCACCCAGAAACGTTTTATGTAGTCAACAATTGTAACTTTAGGTAAGTTGTCTTCAGTAATTCACACAGAGAATTAAAAATGCTTATACCTTGTTCAGTGCTTCATATAATGTAAATAAGAGATTCCTAGATTCTTTAAGATGAGAACTGGATTGGCTGTTATAATTCCTATGCTGACAGGAATGTTGGATGAATAAACAACCTTAGTTCTTGTCACTGAAGTCTGATAACTAATCTGTTGGGTTTTTTTTTCCTGTAGAAAGACTTAAAACAGAGCTGTGATTCTCAAGGTGGGAGGTGTGAATAAATCAAGCAATCAATGGTTCAATAAAAAATCATCAGCGCAGGGGAGAGTACAGTACTACAGAGTCGTTATACACGATTCCTGATCTCAAGGAGTTTAAAATCGTAACGGGGATAGTCTCTGCAATAATCCCATTGCTCAGATCTTCATTAAGGACTAGTAATCAGAGGAGCAAGGGATTGATGGAAGGACTTTGACGGAACATACGTGCTCTGCCTCCATAAAAAAAGTTATTTCCCCAATGTTCACTTTCCAAGCTCCTGGCTTTGCAACCCATGTCATTGAAAATATCAGCCCCTTTGACTTCTTGAACTCTCAGCTAGGGTAAGACTGAGTTTGGGGACTTTTTTTGATGAACAAAAAGCACTGGGAATGACAATATCATCTCCTGTTTTATAGGAATGATATGCAACTATTTTCCCTTCTTACACTCATCAGATAACTCAGAATTTACCAAGGGAGTTTATTAATTCTCTTAACTGACTATTCATGGTTGCCGTTCCTTATGCAAGAAAACGATAAATAACATCACCATAAATCAACTCTGGCTGCTCTTAGAAACCAGGGCCCTCATTTCCTCCTAATAGGAACACCTAATTACCAAAGTAAATAAATTAGCCATAGGAAATGGAGATGTTTCCATGTCCTCAGGTTCAAAAGTTTGCTCATCTGAAGGAGTTGCACTGTTTTCTTAATATGCATGATTCGAGGAGGGCAGAGCCTTAAAGTACACCTCAAATTAGAGAATTGAATTGACCAAGGGGGACTATTGGAAAATTTTCTGGTTAGGCAGGAACACATTCAAAACAGAGCTGGAATTAGAAGCAAAATTCCCTTCCAAAGAGAAGGTTTCTCATCCTAAAATCAGCCATAGTAATAATGTCAGTTTATGATGATGGCCACTCAAGTTCTGTGGCTCATCCTACTAGACTGTAAGCTTGTCGTGGGCAGGGAACGTCTGCCAACTCTGTTATATTGTATTTCCCCACATACTTAGCACAGTGCTCTGCATAGAGTACACACTCAGTAAATACCGTTGCTGAAGCTCTGTCGACAGCTTCATTTTGGAATTAACCATCTTCTCCCAGAGACAGTAGTCCTTCGTAATTGAGAGGAAGACACTGAATAATTAAAAACAACTTTTACCACTCCTATTTCAATTCTAAGGCTGGTTTTGCCAAAAACAAGGAAATATTTCTCTTCAGTTACCCTAGAGAACCTCTGCCTAGCAGCCTGAAGTGACCTCACTGTGTGAAGAAAGTATTTGTACATTTGCCTGCTGTCAAACAGTTGCTTGAAAAGATTTGCCCCTTGTTCATATGGTCACTTTTAAAGGCACCACCCCTTCCTCAAAAAACAAAAAAATCCACTCAAAATAGTCTGTCTAATGAGAAGCAACACAATTTAGTGGAAAGAGCACGGGTTTAGGAGCCAGAGGTCATGAATTCTAATCCCAACTCCACCACTTGTCAGCTGTGTGACTTTGGGCAAGTCACTTGACTTCTGGGCCTCAGTGACCTCATCTATAAAATGGGGGTGAAGACTGTGAGCCCCATGTGGGACAACCTGATTACCTTGTATCTACCCCAATGCTTGGCATATAGCGCTTAACAAGTATCATTATTAATAATGTGTTGTACCTTTAGTATGATGATTTCCATTTTTTTCTTTGCCTCTCCAATTTCTGCCGGTCTTTAACTGGGTTAGAATTAACTTCTGAGAGTGACTGCAATTTCTTCTGAAGATACCATATAAAATGTAGACCGAATTATATTTCTGTTGAAGAATAAAATAGAAGAAAAAGAATTTTAGGCAGATGAACAAGCAGAGAAAGGCAGGAACCCCTAGAGAATTGTGGGCAAGTGTAAATTCAGGCTTAGGAGATGGTGTGGCCTAGTGCAAAGAGCATGGGACTAGGCATCTAGAGGCCCAGATTCTGGGTCCCAGCTCTGGTCCCAGTTTCTGTATAAGTCACTCAATAATAATAATGTTGGTATTTGTTAAGCGCTTACTATGTGCAGAGCACTGTTCTAAGCACTGGGGTGGATACAGGGTCATCAGGTGGTCCCCTGTGAGGCTCATAGTTAATCCCCCTTTTAATAATAATAATAATAATAACGTTGGTATTTGTTAAGCGCTTACTATGCTGAGCACTGTTCTAAGCGCTGGGGGAGATACGCTTAATCCCCATTTTCCAGATGAGGTCACTGGGGTCCAGAGAAGTGAAGTGACTTAATAATAATGTTGGTATTTGTTAAGCGCTTACTATACTGTTCTAAGCGCTGGAGTAGATACAGGGTCATCAGGTTGTTCCCCGTGAGGCTCACAGTTAATCCCCATTTTCCAGATGAGGTCACTGAGGCCCAGAGAAGTGAAGTGACTTGTCCACAGTCACACAGGGGACAAGTGGCGGAGTGGTTGGAAGGGCTTGTGGGGGGTCGCCCCCGGGGGGTTTCAGGTGTGAGAAGGTGGAGGGTGAGAGGGGTGAGGTGGTCCGGGGGAGGAGGGGGGGGAGGAGGAGGAGGAGGAGGAGGAGGGTCGGCCCGCTCGGCCCCTTTGAGTTTCCCGCCGCCGCCCTTGGCCCCGGCCCGGCTCCTCCACGTGCCGGCGCCGGGGGATTGGCTGCCGGGACCCGCCCCGCCGTAGCCTCGGCGTTGGCGTCGGCGGCGGCGGAGGAGGAGGAGGAAGAAGAGGAGGAGGCCCGGGCCGGAGGACACGGGGCGGCGCGCCTCTCACCGGGCCCCGACCCACACCGGAGGCGCCAACACCGGCGGGGTGAGGCCCCTTCCCCTTCCCCCGCCCGGCCCCCTCAGCGGGCCCCGCGGGAAGCCCCGTCTCCATGGGGACGGGGCCCGCGAGGCCGCGTCTCTATGGGAACGGGGCCCCGCGAGGCCCCGTCTCCATGGAGACGCGGCCTCGCGGGCCCCCCTCGGGGCTGAGGCGAGAGGCCCCTCGCACCCCCACCGTTACCTCAGGGCCTTCCCGCCCTGCCCCGCGCCCGAGGCCTACCCCGCCTTGGGGGGCAAAGGGGGTCCCCTCTTCTTCCTTAGGGAACCTCGTCATCCCTGCAAATTGACAGGAGGACCTCCCCTCCCCCCAAAAAATGTCCGACAAAATGATAGTGAATAACTCCCCTTGGCTCAGCACCCCCCCCCAAAATGTCTGACAAAATGATAGTGAATAACTCCCCTTGTCTCAATTCCCACCCCCAAAAAAGGTCTGACAAAATGATAGTGATTCCCCTTGTCTCCATTCCCCCCCCAAAAAATGTCCGACAAAATGATAGTGACTCCCCTTGTCTCAGTTCACCCCCCTCCCCAAAAAAATGTCTGACAAAATGATAGTGAATAACTCCCCTTGTCTCAGTTCCTCCCCCAAAAAAATGTCTGACAAAATGCTAGTGACTACCCTTGTCTCCATTGGCCATCTTCCCCTAGTCCCCGCACCAGCTGGTGATTTGTTGTGTCCAGCGCATTATGAAAGGCAGGGATGGGGAGGGACCCTTTTCCCGATTGAGGGCGAGGAGGCCGAGGCTCAGAGCGGACGCGGTCATCTGGACCTGACGTTCCCTTCTGGGGAAGATGGAGGGAAAGACATCCGGGATGGCACCTAACCCACCGTATTGTGTCGTCCCTCGGCCGGGAAAGGGAAGAGAATTCCCACCGCCAGGCCACCGACCGCATCCTCACGTCCAGAACCATTCGATGTCTTAATTCTGTTGAGTAGATACAAGATCATCGACAGGACTCCCCAAAATCGCCTTTACCGGTCATCGTCTCAGGACCCGTGTTGATGTATCTGTCATTATTGACGTATCTGTATTAATCATTTATAATCTCTCCAGCTAAATCTCTCCTTAAGTATACAGTCTCTCCAGGTGGATCTCTCTGCTTTTATTTAAACCTTTTTCAAACAGCCCACCTCGGCAGTCTCATCTGGAAAAGCCCTCCTGAAACCCCACCGGCTCCAGGAGAAGTTCCTCCATTAATTTTTCCTTCCCCGGAGTTCATCCTCTCCCAACCACCTATTACTAAATACCTATTACTAAATAGTAAATAAATTGTATTTATGGAGCACACCGTACTAAGCGCTTGGAATGTACACTTCACCACTTCAGCACTTATTCGCTCACAGCCAACCGTAGCGCTTTGGTACATATCATTTATGAACTCATTTACGTCCTTCTTTGCTCTCACGAATACACGTGCAGTCAATTTGGACCACTCGGGTTGTACCCATTTTTATGTGTCAACCCCATTAGAGTGCGAGCCCCTCGTAGCAGGGAATGGCACATCTTTCTGCTGAGCTGCCCACAAAACACTCTTCAAGTGGGCGCTCAGTCAGTCATATTTATTGAGTGCTTACTGTGTGCAGAACACTGAACTGAGCGCTTGGGAGAACACAATATAACAGATACATTCCCTACCCACAACAAGCTTACAGTCTATAGGGGGAGACAAACATTAATATAAATGAATACAATTACAGATATACACGAGTGATTTGGGGCTTAGAGGGGGGGCATGAATAAAGAGAATAAGTCAGGGCAATGCGGAGGGGAGTGGAAGAAAAGGAAAAGAGGGTTTAGTCAAGGAAGGCATGCCTTTAATAAGGCTTTGAAGGGGGGGAGAGTAATTTGCTACTACTATAACTACATATTTTTATTTCTCTTGTCTGTAAATTATTTTGTGTCTAGATTGTGAGCTGCTTCAGGGCAAGGATCATGTCATCTAACTTCATTGTATTCTCCCAAACACTTAATACTATGCTCCGCACACAGAAGACACCCAGTAAAGATTATTGATTGTAAAATGGGGAGGGTAGGATCTGCCTTGCCAGAGAAGCAGCGTGGCTTAGTGGAAATAGCGTGGGCTTGGGAGTCAGAGGTCACGGGTTTTAATCCTGGCTCTGCAGCTGGTCAGCTCTGTGACCTTGGGAAGTCACTTAACTTCTCTGTGCCTCAGTTACCTCATCCGTCAAATGGGGATTGAAACTGTGAGCCCCACGTGGGACAACCTGATCATCTTGTATCCCCCAGAGCTTAGAACAGTGCTTTGCACATAGTAAGCACTTCAAAAATATCACAATTTATTTTATTTATTTACCTCACGGGGATGGGGTGAGGACAAACATGAGAGAAGTTAGGCAAAATTGGTTTAGAAAAATAAAAGCAGAGTACAGATTCGAGGTACCGGTTTTACCCTGCTTTTACTTCTCGGTCTGTTCTCAAGCACTTACTTCAGTGCTTTGACCCAGTAGCTATTCAATAAATTATTTTGATGATGGTAAAAACATTTTCCAGTTGTATTTTTCTTCAGATATAGGCAATACTCTAAAATGAAGTCATCGTATTCTCTGCACTCTCATCCTTATCATCATTATCATCAACTAATATTTATGGAGCCCCAGTGGTGCCTGGTACTCTACTGAGAGTTAATTTTTTTAATGTCTGCAATCTCCAGATGGCATTACAGTGATCTACTTAAAGTGATCTACCCCTTGTAAACTCTTTGGTTTAATTTTAAAATAATTTCCTTTTTAAGCCACTCATTTCACCTCCCCGCTTCCTGGCTTCTTCAGTACACTATATGTCGGCAGAGCGAAAAGTCGATTACATTACCATCCTCCCTGTCATCCTCAGTGTTGTCCTTGACTCCTTGCTGTCTTTCAACTCTTACATTCAGACTACTGGCAAACCCTACTAGATCCTCCTACATAAACATCTTATGCTGTCATGGAACTCATCTCGGCCCAGTGGATGGAGCACGGGCCTGGGAGTCGGAGGTCCTGGATTCTAGTTCTGGCTCCATCACTTAAACTTAAATGAGTCACTTTGCTTCTCAGTACCTCAGCCTTCTCCTTTGTAAAGTGGGAATTAAATTCCCATCGTCCCTCTCCCTGAGACTCTGAAGCCCTTATGGGGACAGGGACTATGTTAGACCTGATTGTCAGAGCTTAGTACCCTACCTGGCACAGAGTAAATGTGTAACCAATACCATAATTATTATTTTCAAATGCAACAGACCCAACTCTCCCCACTTTCAAAGCCTAACTCTAAAAATCCCTGTCCCAGCATGTCTTTCCCAGTTAATCTCCCAATACCCCACGTCATATAAATCCATCAGCCAACTCTAGCCACAAATGAATTTATTTTACTCCCATCCTCAGTCTCATCTTATACTGTCATGTCGTTTCCTACCCATAGTGAGTCCATGGACACACCTCTCCCAGAACATTGCAACTCCATCTGCAATCCTTCTGGTAGTGTACCCCTCTTCATTACTCTTATACATATGCTTAGTCAATGAGCATTTAATTATTTATTTTGACTATTCCTGGAAATATTTTTGTGTTTGTCTTTCCTATTGGAGTGAAAGCTCCCCGTGGGCAGCAATTGTCATTTCTTTATTCTGTACTTTCCAAGCCTTTAAGGACAGTACCTTGCTCCCAAATACTAATTCTACTTCTACCAGCATTGCATTTTGATAGAAATTAATGAGATTCAAAATCAACCAGAAAAAAATTGACCAAAGTATTTGGCTTAGGCATCATCATAACCAGTAAGGCGATTCAGATAAAATATTTAATGCGCCGTCTGAATTAAACCAAACCATATCAAGTAGTGAGCTTGCATTTGGCCTTGTTTCAAAAGTCTTCTAGGATTATTTTCATCGATGCCTGAAAACTTTATGATGCTTCATTTGGTTTAATTTTGTCTACCACTAAAATATTTAATTCAGTCCAACTATTAGAGAATACCTTAGATTAACTTTTTGATTAACTTAGATGAAGAGATGCTGTTAAGCGGTTTAGGGTCAAAATTTTATCCAAAAGGGAATACTATATTTACTTGCGTAATTGCTCCACTTCTCTGTACAGTTTTTTCAACCTCATACAGGGGGAGGGGATATTACTTGGGAAATTAAAACTAGCAATAAGGGGAGCAGGAGGAAAAAAAATGAGAAGGGGAAAAAAAAGAGGGTAGGAAGTGAGAAGGCAGAAAAAGGCAAGAGGGCAAGACAAAGCCTCTTCTATTTCACTCTCCCAAGCACTGCAGACAATAGGCCTTCCATGCAAGCGGACGCTTCCAAAACGAAAACTTTGTGACATGAGGGTCCTGACCCTCCTCCTTTCTCTACCCCAGCAAGTGCCACTATCACCGCTGACCAAAAGAATCTTTATATTTCCTTCTCAAAAATCGGTGCTGGGCCATGGTTTGGAGACAATTACTGCGAGTGAATTCCAGACTCTATAGATTTACTTTTCATGTTTGCAAAGAAAGAAATGAAGACATTTGTTTTCTTAGTGCCAAAACCCCACTGTGAGTTATTAGTTCTGTGCTCTGTAACTGACACTTTCAGAGTTGCGGATCATTTTCTTCCCTACTTCTTTCCCTGCCCAATATTTGTGCAACAATCAGAAGAATTCCCCTCCCACCCCACCCCAGTAGTACAGTACTTTAGTTGGGGCTTTTAACGAATTAAATTGATCTCCTGGCCATTTTCCCAATTCAGTTTACCTGTAAACTCTTATTTCATCCCATTTCTGCCATCTAGAAGTTTGTTTTGTTTCTTCCACGTAGGGACTCCATGGATTCCTTCTGGCAACCAAAGTCAGAAGATGAGCAATCAGTAGTCAGCAGGATGCAGAAGAAGTACTGGAAAACCAAGCAGGTCCTAATCAAAGCAACGGGAAAGAAAGAGGATGAACATGTGGTGGCATCGGATGCAGAACTGGATGCCAAACTAGAGGTAGCCCTGAGGATTCTGGGAGAGCCAGGAACCGAATTGTTTGGTGACTGGTCACACGTCTGGTGTGGATGGGAAAATTACTTCACCTTGAAAACTACTAAGAGAGAAATTAAATTTCCCGACATATGCAGGAGGACTTTAGAGAAGTGACATGGCTTAGTGGATAGATTACTGTCAGAAGGACCTGGGTTCTAATCCCGGTTCCTCCACTTGTTTGCTCTGGGACCCTGGGCAAGTCACTTTACTTCTCTGGACCTCAGTTACATCATCTGTAAAATGGGGATGAAGACTGGGAGCCCCATGTGGGACAGAGACTGTGTCCAACCTGATTAACTTGTATCTACCCCAGCGCTTGAAACAGTGCTTGGCACCTAGTAAGCCCTTAACAAGTACCGTAATTATTATTATTTGTTAATTAATTCATGGGTGTCCAGTCTTAATTCCACTGGCTAGATGACAGTCCCCTCAATTACTTATATTTCTCTATTAAATTGAATGAGTTCACTTCTTAAAATGATTTTCCAAGTCCACGTGGCTTAATGTCTAAATGCAGTTATTGCTGCACTTTTCACAAGTTCAGAGTTTTGACTTAGTAAGTACATCACAAATACCATTAGAAAAAGAACAACTATGTGCCAGGCACTGTACTAAGCGCTGGGGTAGATTTACAAGCTAATCAAGTTGGACACAGACTATGTCCCACTTGGGGCTCACAGTATTAATCCCCATTTTACAAATGAGGTAACCGAGGCACAGAGAAGTTGAGTTGCTCGGGGTCACACAGCAGAGAAGTGGCAGAGGCAGAATTAGAACCCAGGCCCTCTGTCTCTCAGGCCCATGCTCCTCCCTGTAGACTATTACTTCTCACTTTTTGCGTCGCACAGTCATTAGCTCTAGTCCTCATGCATTTTACTTCATAAGAGAAGTCTGGGGGTTAAATTGGTGATCCTGTTTCTATCTTTAAAAGGGGGTGGATTTTAGAAAATTCTTTTCTGGTCTTCAGTTTCAAACAGCTGTCACTTTGAAGATGGGGTCGTTTGACCTTCCCATAGAAGCTGAAGACATAATACCTATAATATAACAAATGTAGACAATCTGATACCGAGTGCGCCCACATGCACTCTCTTTCTCTGTCCCTCTCTCTCTCTCTCTTTCTGCTCCTGGTGGGAGGACACTGAATATGAAGCTGGGCAGGAAGGAAGAGTACGGTGTAGGAGGTGGGGCCCAAGTGAAGGTGAGGTATTGGCTTTTTGCGCTCTTCCTTTACTTGCCCAACCTCACTTTCACCTGGGCCCCACCATTACCTTACCAGGCCTCCTTGCCTGCAACCCTCCTTCGCTTCTTGTTATGCCGGTGTTTACCGGCAACAAATCCAAATGATCGTGAGCGATGAATACGCTGACCGAGTCAAATCAATTTCTTTGGCTCATCTGCAAAATGACTGTTCCCCCGTTTCTCTTCCACCATAAAGTCAGTGATTTAGCAGTATCCTGTTCTGAGCAAGCCTTGAGAGCATAGATAACTCCACTAATTCACGTATGGTTTTGATGGGGAAAAAGAGAACTGATTATAGTGCTCCCTCTAGGCTGTAAGCTTGTTGTGGGCAGGGATTGTGTCTACCGACTCTGTTACATTGTATTTTCCCAAGCACTTACTACAGCCCTCTGCACACAGTATGGGCTCAATAAATACCACTGGTTGATTGATTTAGTATTATGGTCCCTTAAAACCTCAAACAGCTGCTCATTTCATACGGTGGCTTCCCCTGTGCATTGACTGAGATGGGTTTCAGAGGATCATTGTAAATGAACATAAGCTATGGGAATCTCTAGTAGAAATAGTTTATTTCTTTATTTCATGCTGGGAAGGAGCATGGCCTAAGGCCTTGGAGTTAGAGGACCTGGGTTCTAAGCCCAGCTCCACCCCCTTTCTTCCATGTGACCTAGGATAAATCACTTAACTTGTCTCTAACTGAGGCACAGTTACCTCATCTATAAAATGGGAATTAATTCTTCCTCCCTCTGACTTAGACTTCGAGCCCCACATGGGAACAGCACTGTGTCCGAATGGATTATCTCGTATCTACCCCGGCCCTTAGTCCAGCACCTTGCGCAAAATAATAATTTAATAAGTACCATTAAAAATAGAATCTCACATTTTCCCTCTCTCCTATGAGCCTTATCATCACCGAGACTGCCTATCCTCCCCAAGCTGACCTGGGAAAATTGTACCATGGAGAGTTTCCCTCTGCTTCTGCCTGTACTTCCTTAGTCTGCCTCATCTCTGGTCCTCGCATGTGAGTCGAGAGAGAGGTGGCGGGTAACTGGTGACCGTTGGGGTGAGCTGAGGAATGGGTGGCAAGCTGGCTCTCCTCCCACCTCGGGGCAACCTTCTCACCCTCCAAAGGACAAAATGGCAGGCTAGGACCTGAAAAGCCACTGTGGTGGATCCGAAGAGAGTCACAGTGCACCCCCGCTTATCCACATGTGGATTGATCCTTTAGGAAGTTGAATTTGTTGTAATCTCCTAATAGAAAATCTCATTAAATAACGTAATTTCCCCCGAGAGACAAAGAAAGTTCTAAGAAGAGGCCCCATCACAGCTACCAACCCTCACTGGCCAATGTTATGTCATATACTGTATTTTGGGCAGCTGAAATCTCTGAAAAATTTGGAACGGAGACTTATTCATTGCCCATTGGATAGTTTTGGGTCAGGGAAAACAGTATTATCTGAACAGAGCAGCTTTTCAAGGTGGGACCATGCCTTTGACTTCTCTGCTTCCCACTGTGAGCCCCATGTGGGATATGGACTGTGTCCAAGCTGATTAGCTTGTATCTACCACAGCGCTTGGTAAAGTGCCTGGCACACAGTGCGTACTTAACAAATATTATAAAAATAATAATAAAAAACCTCACTGTATGTCCAGACACGTGTTGTTGGCCAGACATTCCCCAATTCTACCTTTCCATTCTACACCAAAACATGGAGTAAGAACCTGCACTGTAGACAAACTGAATGGATTGGATTATGTTTTAGTGGACTTACCTCCCCTTTTCTAAAGTGATATTTAGCTGTCTTCCTTAAAAGCAAAGAGTATTATAGGAAAAGAGACAGAGATCATCTAGAATGTTGACATTTGATGTCCTTTTCAAAGTTCCATCAACTAATGTCCTAACAACAATTTATATTCCAAGGTTTTTCACTCTATTCAAGAAACTTGCACGGAACTCCTAAAGATTGTTGAGAAGTACCAGCAGAGACTCAATGGTACGTAACGGCACAAGCAGCATGGCTCAGTGGAAAGAGGCCGGGCTGGGGAGTCAGAGGTCATGGGTTCAAATCCCGGCTTTGCCGCTTGTCAGCTGTGTGACTTTGGGCAAGTCACTTAACTTCTCTGTGCCTCAGTTCCCTCAACTGTCAAATGGGGGTTAAGACTCTGAGCCCCACGTGGGACAACCTGATCACCTTGTATCCTTCCCAGCACTTAGAACAGTGCTTTGCACATAGTAAGTGCTTAACAAATGCCATCATTATTATTATTACCTCCAATGCATTTAATCTTCCCTTTTGAAATTGCATTTTATTATGCATTACCTTTCCTTTTTAAAAACACCTAGTGTATGAGTTAAATTAACGTCTAGTTCATGGTAATATTCCTTCAGATGATAAATGGTTTTACTTTTCCAGTTGGGAGTCCGAGCGCCTTCTCATGAATGTTTATTTACTTTTGAATTTTTTTGCATAAGAAAGGAATTTTAAAAGAGCAATCTCCTAATTCTCCCTCTGTTTTGTTCCCAGCCCTTTCCGAGGAGGAAAACGAACTGGGGTTTTTTTTAAAGTTTCAAGCAGAGCAGGATGGAACTCAAGCAAGGAAAATGATGGATGCCACTGGGAAGACTCTTTGTTCCTCTGCCAAGCAAAGGTTAGCCCATAGTAGCTGATAACGCTTGAATTTTTATACCCAGCCAGAATCATGAAAATATAATTAACATAACAACTAATACTGTGGAGCATTCAGAATCATTTTAAAAACAAGCAGATTGACCTAGAAAAAAGAAAACGGACCTGGGAGTCAGAGGACCTGGGTTCTAATCCCGGCTCTGCCACTTGTCAGCTGTGTGACCTTGGGCAAGTCACTTCACTTCTCGGTGCCTCAGTGACCTCATCTGTAAAATGGGGATTAAGACTGTGAGCCTCACGTGGGACAACCTGATGACCCTGTATCTACCCCAGCGCTTAGAACAGTGCTCTGCATATAGTAAGCGCTTAACAAATACCAACATTATTATTATTCCCTGTGCCTCAGTTACCTCATCTGTGAAATGGGGATTGAGATGGTGAGCCTGACGTGGGACAGGGGCCGTGTCCGACCTGTTTAGCTTGTATCTCCTCTGGCACTTAGGAGAGTGCTTGGCACTTAGAAAAAAGGGCTTAACAACAACCACAAAACAAAACAGTGCTGTCTCCCCACGGCTCCAAGTGGCTCTCTGTCCAACTGGCACCCTTTCCACTTTCATCTCCCCTTCTATTCTGTCCTTGTCTGTCGACTCTCTCTCGCCCAAGCCATCTGGAATCAACCACCAAATGGCCCTAACTAATAAGCACCGCTGCCAGCCTTTCTTGCCACGTCATGAAGCTTTTGGGGCTTTTCATGATGCCGGGGAGAGGGTGGAGTAAACTCTGGGATTAGGGTGCGAAAGGGGGTGAAGTCTTCAGCCTGGAGTGGATGAATGGCCTCACCACCTTGGAGGCGGGAAACAGGCCTGCCCAGTGGAAAGGAACAGAGCAGTTGTTTTCCTTTGGCTTGGCAGCAGCCCCTCTAGACTATAAACTTGTGGTGGGCAGGGAATGTATCTGTTGTATTCATCTATTGTGGTAATAATAATTCTTGTACTTGTTAAGCACTTACTCTGTGCCAGGCACTGTACTCAGCACTGGGGTGGAGACAAGCAAATCAGATTGGACACAGTCCCTGTCCCAAGTTGGGGCTCACCAGTCTCAATCCCCATTTTGCGGATGAGTTAACTGAGACACAGAGAAGTGATCAATAATAATAATAACAATGGTATTTGTTAAATGCTTAGTATGTGCCAAGCACTGTTCTAAGCACTGGGGTAGATACAAGGTAATCGGGTTGTCCCATGTGGGGCTCACAGTCTTCATCCCGATTTTACAGATGAGGGAACTGAGGCACAGAGAAGTCAAGTGACTTGCCCAAAGTCACACAGCCAAGTGGTGGAGCCTGACTCCCAAGGCCAGGCTCTTTCCACCGAGCCACGCTGCACAAGGTCACACAGCAGACAAATGGAGCTGGGATTAGAACCCATGTCCTCTGGCTCCCAGGCCCGTGCTCCATCCACCACATCATCGGACTCTCCGAAGCACTTAGTACAGTGCTCTGCACAGAGAAAGCACTAGGCATGCATTTCATGAGTTCTTCCTCCCTGTCCTAGAACCCAGGTTAGCCCTGGAATTTCGGCCCAGACAAAGTTCCAACTCCAAACTCCTACCCCTATTTCTGAGTGCTAAGTGGAGCGACGGGATGGACCACGATGGGACTTTGGCCTACCTCCTGGGAACTAAAAGGGTGTAGAGGCAGTGGGACTCTAGCGCCCAGTGCAGTGCTTGGCACGTATTAAGTGCTTTACAAATACCACAATTATGATTATTAATGGAAAGAGCACAGAGTTGGGAGTCATAAAACCGGGGTTCTAACCCCAGCACTTCTTTGTAGTACAGCATTCACTGTACTTCTTCATGCCTTGATTTTCTCAGCTGTAAATTGAGATTAAATACCTGTTCTCCCTCCCCTTGGGACTGCCAGCCCTGAGTGGAACACGGACTCTATCGGGTATGAATATCCCGTGTCTACTCCAGTGCTTAGCACATAGTATGTGCTTAAGAAATATCACAATTATTGTTATTATCAGAGGATGCTGCTGGTTTCTCTCCTTCGGACCCTTCAGGTGAGGCCCACTGGGATCTGGGCTTAATTGTGGGCTAGAGAGGTAGAGAGCGATTCGTATTCTCCCAAGCGCTTAGAACAGGACTCTGTACACAGGCAGCGCTCAATCAATACTGTTGATGACGATGATGAGTATTGACAGCTGACCTGTGAAGGGCTGGGAAAAGGTCGGCACTAAGATGGCAGAGCTTAGTCAGGGACACCGCTGGTCTCAGTGCAGGCTCCCTGGGCATTTCAATCACCTCATGCACATTTTTTTTTTTTACTAGCCCTGGATGCCAGTTTTAAAATGTGGCTGATTTGCCTGGCTTCAAAAGCACTGCAAAATTACCGTGCTTAAGAAAAAGGAGGACTAAAACCTCATGCCCTTGAGATGAACAAAAATATCTAACTGCATATTACGTGCATCCTCGTCTCTTTAACTCCTTTCTCTAGTTCAGCCAATTTCTGATTAGAGGCTTCACTGCATCCTTTCTGATCCTAGACCCTGTGTTTTGAAATTACTAGAGTTAATCCAATAATGAGATTATTACTGAAATAGTGCTAATTCTGCCATTTGAGTTTGGGCCTTGATCACAAAGAAGAAAGAATCCCTGTAATCTTTAGGTAGATAGGCCGAAATACGCATGATAGCTCTAGTGTGATTCAGTTAGCTTGGTCCTCTCATTCTCCAAGTCTCGTGTAACGGGGCACTAAAATGCCTCTGGCTGAGAGTTGATTTTTCCCTTCAGGTTAGCCCTGTACACTCCACTGACTCGCCTGGAGCAAGAAGTGGCAACATTCAGTCAGAGGGCTGTGTCGGACACCTTGGTCACAATCAACCGGATGGAGCAAGCTCGCACAGAATACAGGGGGGCCTTGCTGTGGATGAAGGATGTCTCTCAAGAACTGGACCCGGACACCTACAAACAACTGGAGAAATTCCGAAAAGTATGAGAACTGAGCCCCCTCTTTCCTTGATATATTTATAAAGCCCAAACCATGAAAAGACCTTTGATTCCTTGAAACCACAGTGCCTATATTAGAATTTACTAATTCCTTTAAAATCCCAGATCATTTCTTATTTGGAATGAAAGCACCAAGTTCCCAACCTGTTTCCTTAGTGATTAAAGAAAGAAACACTATACAGGCGATTAGGAAGGGGAGTATTCCAGGGATGTGTCCACTTTCTCTTTACTCAGTTTGATACCTGATGCAGGCCTGTAAGCCAACGGTAAATGGAATCAGTGTGACAGGATTAGTGTAGCTGGCATTACGTCACCAGGCCGATATTATTTCTGGGATCTATTATTATTAACCCCTTCATTAGCTAAAAGCTTAATTTTGGAATCATAGCTGGAAACCAAGTGGATTATGGAAAATCCATGTTGAATCATCTTTTGAAAGCTGCAGTCCTATCGGCCTAATATAGAAAAGAGTATCATTCCAATTGAAACAGAAGAGTATCAAATGCCTAGGAGTTCACAGTTCACTTGATCAAAGCACCGCATCATCTGGAAAAATGTAATTGCCTCCACTGGTGGAAGAATTCAAGTTGTAAGCTAATAGGTGATCTCACCTTACTTGTTTATGATTAGGTAGAACTAATTTACATCAAACTAGCTGGAATGCCCTGTCTTCACCCAGGCTAGTAAAGAAGAAAAATATAGCATCTCCCTACCTACCCCTTGTCTTTTCTTCCTGAAAATCTTTGCAATATCCCTGTCACCTGTTCCCTCTTATGGCTCTTTTCCCAGTCAAAGATTCCCTTTCTTCTCTTTTTGACAATCCTTTCCCCAGTTCTGTCTCTCCCTGCCCCAAACAATCATTCTTCGGTAGGGAGGAAGGGGTCGGGGGTAAAATGAGAGGCACTCCATTAATCAGTCAGTCAGTGGGGTTTGGTACCTACTCAGAGCAATGTAGCTTGGCCAAATGGAAAGAGCACGGGGTTGGGAGTCAGAGGCCCGGAGTTATAATCCCATCTCTGCCACTTGCCTGTTGTGTGACCTTGGACGAGTCACTTCACTTCTTTGTGCTTCAGTTTCCTCTTCCGTAAAACAGGGGTTCAGTGCGTGTTCTTCCTTCAGCTTAGATTGTGAAATCCTTGTGGGACAGGGGCTGTGTCTGACCTGATTATCTTGTATCTTACCCAGTGTTTAGTACGGTCCTCGGTACGTAGTAACTGCTGAATATATACCACAGTTATAATCATCACTAAGCTGTTGGAAGGGTTCAGTAGAAGGAAAAAAAAAAGGTTACATTTTGATGGGACAGACAAAAATGATTTACAAACAGAGGGAGCAGGAGGAAGAGCAAAGATATAACAGCTAGTGGCATGAACATATCAGGATGAATTAGTGAGTAAATAATTGACAATATATAGGGACCTAAGTGCTGAGGGTGGGCATAAGATACATAAAACACATATGCTAAAGATGGCTTTTGGGTTTTCTAAACTTGGGGAACTATAAATTAATTAGGGAAGGGCTTCCTGAGAGGAGGCGGAGTTTTAGGAGTGCTTTAAATGTGGGGAGAATTGTGGTCTGGTTGATTTGGAGGGGAGAATTTGTGGCGTACTTTCCCAAGCGCTTAGTTCAGTGCTCGGCACACCATAAGCCCTCAATAAATACCACCGATTGAGTGATCGATTGAGGAAAGGAGGAGTGCAGAAATGTTCACTGGAGATTTTTGAGGAGGGGAGAAATCTTGAGCAAGCAATGTTTCAGGAACAGGATCTGCGCAGCAGCACAAAGAGGATACCAGCTTTGAGGGGGCTGATCCGATCATCAAACTGTGCTTTGAGGAGAGCTTGAACCAGAGTGGCAGCTGTTTGGGACACCCCCCCCCCCCCCCCCACCCCACTACAGGAAAACAGCCAAATCTCCTCTCCTGTCCATCCTTCTTCCAGTTATATTTCTTACTCAGCTGCTCCCAAACGACTCGACGGATTTGAAGGTAAATAAGCTTTAAGGGAACTGATGCGGAGGAATCCTATTCCGAAAAACCTCTTCCAGTTTCTGCATTATTTTAATAGTCGATGCTCCAATCCAGCCCGAATCTCCAATCCTTAGTATGGCCTGCGGTGTGACCTTGGGCAAGTCACTTCACTTCTCTGTACCTCAGTTTCCTCAACTGTAAATGGGGATTAAATGCCTGTTCTCCTTTCCTATTCCTTTCCTGTTCCTCCCCTTCCTTTCTCTTTAATGACACAATTCAGAGATGTGAGCACTGCTTGATTCCATGTAAAAGCAGCCCAGTGGAAGGAGGCCAGTGAAGCCACAACATATGACTGGCTAAAAAGACTTCGATATGTCTTTTTCTTGCAAAAACAAGACAATAAAAACCAACAAGGAAGAAGAGTCAGCAGCCCAACGGCAGCCCTTCTGCAGTAAATCATGGACTGAAATAGACCGTGAGCCCCGTGTAGGACAGGATCAGAGTATATAAGTCGGAGGGAGAACAGGCATTTAATCCCCATTTTACAGTTGAGGAAACTGAGGTACAGAGAAGTGACTTGCCGGAGGTCACACCTCAGGCCATACTAAGGATTGGAGATTCAGGCTGGATTGGAGCATCGACTATTAAAATAATGCAGAAACTGGAAGAGGTTTTTCGGAATAGGATTCCTCCACATCAGTTCCCTTAAAGCTTATTTACCTTCAAATCCGTCGAATCGTTTCCGACCCATAGCGACTCCGTGGACACACCCCCTTCAGAGCGTCACATCTTCTATCATTAAGTCATTCTGGTATGTGTGTCCGTAGAATTTTCTCGGCAAAGATACATAAGCGGTTTACCATTGCTTTCTTCCGTGCAATAAAAACTTGAGTATAAAGCTTATTTATACAGTATGTCAGAACATCAAGTACATAGATAATATTTGTGCAAAATTTCTATAAGTTTCAAAAAAAACTTAGCTAAGCGGTTGAAGTCCTCTCTCCCTTCGGCCCCACACTGGATGTTTCATACAGGCCCAGCGTAATATGGTGGAAACAGACAGATCTTTTTGTTAAGTGTATATAGGTAATATTAATATTATTACTAGTTATAGGTAATATTATTATTAATGGCTTTTGTTAAGCGCTTACTATGATCAAGCACTGTATTAAACCCTGGGTAGGTCCCACATGAGGCTCACAGTCTAAGTAGAAGGGAGAACAGGAATTGAATCCCCATTTTGCCAGTGAGGGAACTGAGGTCAGAGAAGTGAAGTGACTTGCCCAAGGTCTCACAGCAAAACAAGTAAGTAAACGTTAATATAAATAAATAGAATTATAAATATGTGCATATACACACAAGTGCTGTGGGGCAGGGAGGGGGGCTAAAACAAAGGGAGTGAGCTGGGGCGATGGGAAGGGGAGGGAGAGCTGAGGAAAAGGGCTTAGTTTGGGAAGGCCTCTTGGAGGAGGTGAGCCTTCAGTAGGGCTTTGAAGAGGGTAAGTGGGATTGTTTGGAAGATGTGAGGAGGAAGGGCATTCCAGGCCAGAGGTAGGATGTGGGCCAGGGTGGGACAGGCGAGAACGAGGCCCAGTGAGAAGGTTAGCGGAACCAGAGGAGCAGAGTGTGCGGGCTGGGCTGTAGAAGGAGAGAAGGGAGGTGAGGTAGAAGGGGGCAAGGTGATGGAGAGCTTTGAAGCCATTAGGAGTTTTTGCTTGATTCAGAGGTTGATAGGAAACCACTGGAGAGTTTTGAGGAGGGAGGTGACATGCCCAGAGCGTTTCTGTAGAAAGATCACCGGGGCGGCAGAGTACAGTATGGACTGAAGTGGGGAGAGACAGGATGTAGGGAGATCAGAAAGGAGTCTGATGCAGTCATCCAGGTGGAATAGGATGAATGACTGTACTAACATGGTAGCGGTTTGGATGGAGAGGAAAGGGCGGATCTTAGCGATGTTGTGGAGGTGAGACCGGCAGGCTTTGGTGACCGATTGGATATGTGCGGTGTATGAGAGAGCGGAGTCAATTCAAGGATGACACCATGGTTGTGGGCTTGTGAGACAGGAAGGATGGTTGTGCCATTCACATTGGTGGGAACGTCTGTGAGAGGACAGGGTTTGGGAGGGAAGATAAGGGTAGCCCGCTCCTCTGTTCTGGACATGTTGAGTTTTAGGTGGTGGGAGGACATCCAAGTAGAGATGTCTTGAAGGCAAGAGGAGATGGGAGCCTGGAGGGAGGGAGAGAGAACGGGGGAGAAGATACAGATTTGGATATCATCCACGTAGAGATCCAGATCTGCAACTTGTCTGCTGTATGTTCTTGGGCAAATCACTCAACTTCCCTCTGCCTCATTTCCCTCATCTGTAAAATGGGGATTAAGACTGTGAGCCCCATGTAGGGCAGGGACTGTGTCAAACCCTATTGTCTTGTATCTACCCCAGCGCTTCGAACAGTGCCTGGCACATAGTAAGCACTTAAATACAATAATAATAATAATAATAAATATTAGCCCTTTTATGATTCCAGGTGCAGATCGAGGTGAGAAACACCAAAACCCAGTTTGACAAGTTAAAGATGGATGTTTGTCAGAAGGTGGACCTGCTTGGTGCGAGTCGCTGCAATATGTTATCGCATTCTCTCACGGCCTACCAGGTACCCACTCCATGGTCAGCATGTCCTTGCAGTAAAGAGGAGTGGTGAGATTTCTTTTTTAAAGTTGTCTAAGGGGTGAAACAAAATTAAATTGAACAGCAAGAACCTTTCAGTGACCTGGATCTTCTTGACTGTGTTGTAACTGAGTTGCTTTGTAGCCTTTGAAGTCTTCCTGTTTTGGCTTTTCTTTTCTCTAAATAAAACAGATTCTCCTATTCGGAGCAATGGGATGATGGATCAGTTTAGCACTCCCTCTAGAACTTAGGAAAATTTCCTTCTGAGTTCCTCGTTGGAAAAGTTAAAATTGGCAGCTGTATGCTATATTTCAGCTGACAGCACAATAGATTATTGATGGGTAACATCACAATTAGACTGTAGGATGGGGCTCCAAGGAGTTCGGACCAATGATTGGACTAATGGGAAACTTGAGAATCAATATCTGAAATGAATTCATTTGAATTTCATTTCTTCTCCCTCCTACCCTCTGACCAAAGCACTGATTAATTGTTGAATGGACAAAATTTGGGCAAAGCAGCAGAGAGACGGGAAAGTGAACAACCTAAAAATTCCCCTCTGAATAATTGAGAGCTGATTATATACGTATTTTTAATACAGAAGCTTTTAATATAAAAGCTTTAGATGAAAGAATTCAATTTAAGAGAACCATATGATGTTATGCCCTTTAAGATAGCGATCCCCATGCTAAGACTTCTAGCTTTCCTTCCGAAAACCCATTTATGGGCATCTTGTTCAGGAATTTATCCAAAACCTTTTTGAAACTACTGATCTTTTCTGCCTGTGCAGTTTTCTTCTGATGACAAGTTTCATGTTCATCATCCAATGTGTGAAGCAATGTTGCCCCCTGTTTATTTTGAAACTGCTATCTTCAAGTGGGCGTGCCCTTGTTCTTGTATTGTGGATTTGGTAAACTGTATTTCCACGTTCGCCCTTCCCACACCTTCATGAAGTTGTAAAATTCAATCACAGCCATGGTTTTGTATTTTCATACTGAAGCACTCTAATCCATTCAAGCTAGTCTTGAATAAAAATATGCCATATCCTGATTCAATTGCTGCCTCAACCTTCTCACAGATCTGTCTACTTTGAGTCCACAGTTCACTCTGTTACCCAGATTATATTTCTAAAATATCATTTAGTGCACATCTCCCCAGTCAAAAACCTTCTATGGTTGCCCATTCCTCTGCATCAAGCGGAAGCTCCTGACTGTAGGCTTTAAGGTACTTCTCAATAAGCTCTATTCCTCCTAAATAATAACAATAATAATAATGTGGGATTTGTTAAGCGCTTACTATGTGCCAGGTACTGTACTAAGTGCTGGAGTGGATGCAAGCAAATCAGTTGGACACAGTCCCTATCCCCATTTTAAAGATGAGGTAACTGAGGCACAGTGAAGTGACAAGTGACACAGAAGACAAGGGGCAGAGCTGTGATTAGAACCCATGACCTTCTGACTCCCAGGCCCGTGCTCCAGCCACTATGCCATGCTGCTCCTCTACTTACCCGTTAAACCCATTCTGCACTCTTTAGTCAATAAGTAGTGTTTATTGAGTTCTTACTATGTGCAGGCTATCCTACTGACAATGCCTCATTCTTGTCTCTCCGGCCACCGACTTCTTACTCTCACTTTCCCTCTGCCTTCATAATCGGCAGACTACTGCTCTCCACGTTTGCAGAGCTCTTCTGAAATCACATCTCTTCCTCCAGGTCTTCCCTGATTCATCTCATCTCCCCACCATACTTCCCTGGTCTGCTGCCATTTCATCACTTCCGCATTTCCTAGTACTTGGATACTGAACTCTTCTGCCCTATTAGTGTTTATGATATTTATCTATGAAATCTGTTGCTTCCCCCAACTTGTAGCTTCTCTGTCTCCCCCAGCGAATTTTAAACTCCTTAAGGGCAAGGAGTTGAGGAGCTGGGTTCTAATTCCAGCTCCACCATTTGTCTCCTGGGGGACCTTTGGCAAGTCACCTCAGTTCTCTGAGCCTCAATTACCGCATCTGTAAAATGGGGATTGAAGCTGTGAGCCCAGTGTGATTCTCTTGCATTTCTCCCAGCTCTTAGTACAGTGCTTGGCACATAAGAAGTGCTTAACAAATAGCATTAAAAAAAGGGATCATCTCTCTCAATCAGTCGTATTTATTGAACAGTCTGTGTAGATCACTTTTCTAAGCGCGTGGGAGAGTATAATATAACAGAGTTGGTAAGACGTTCCCTGCCCACAGTGAGCTTACAGTCTATTAACTATTATATTATACTTTCCCAAGCAATCATTACAGTGCTCTACACAGAGCAGGCACCCCATAAACAATTGTTTATAATTACAGAGTATAGCACATAAGGGAATTTCATATTACTTTTCCAGTTGTTCTGGAAAGGACTCCAATTTATATTAAATAGGTTTCTTGGAAAACATTCTCCACGTTATAACTATTCCCAAAACAATTGCATTGTAATTCATTGCATTATAACTCTAGTGGGTTTTGGCCTAGTGGATAGAACATGGGCCTGGAAGTCAGAAGGACCTGTGTTCTAATCCCGGCTCTTCCACTAGTCTGCAGTGTGACCTTGGGCAAGTCACTTAACTTCTCAGTTACCTCATCTGTAAAATGGGGATTAAGACTGTGGGCCCCATGTGGGACAACCTGATTACCTTGTATCAACCCCAGCACTTAGTACAGTGCCTGGCCCATTATAAACAGTTAACAAATGTGATAAAAAAAACCCTCTGTAATATTCTATTTTCCCCCAAGCACATAGAACAGTGCTATGCACACACAGTAAGCGCTCAATAAATAGGATTGATTGTTCAGTGACCATTACCTTGAGCCCTTCTTTACTGATGAATCCCTTCAATAAGGTTTTTCCGCATCTTAGAAGTTTCCGTTCCCTTCTCAGTAATGCGTGATGTCTTTCTTTAGTAGCCCTTTAATATCATGAATGTCTACCAACTCAGAAAAGACACCGAACAAATGCCATTCTGTGCAATTCGTTTGCTGCTAAGTCTCTGCAGAACTGAGTTTTCTGGGATTTTGGTCTTAACTCTTGTTAGTAAAATATTCTTGGGAAGTTTAGCTCAATTGTCTCCTTACGTTTTTCTTCAGAGAACTCTCCTGGGATTCTGGGAAAAAACGGCTCGAATGATGTCCCGAATTCATGAGGAATTTACAGAAGTCCATCCATATGACTTTGTTGTGCTCAAGGTGCAGGCCTTTGTGATGTATATTTCCATGTTATTTTCTTTAATGTTATTTTTGGAATATAAATATGCAGTCCCCAGGCCCATCACACCCCAGCTCACCCTCTTTGTTGGTCTCAAGCGAACGTACTCACTGTGCCTCTTTCACACTTCTCCCGCCTTCAACCTCCCTGCCTCTGCTTAAGCTCTTTCTTCTGCCTGGAACTCTCCTCCCCTTCTTATCCCGGACCTACACTACACCCCATCTTCACAGCCGCCTGAAATTGTATCTTCTCCAAGAAGTCTTCCCCAAGAAGCAGAGTGGCGCAGTAGATGCTCAGTACTATTATTTAATTGCTAGTACATGATCAAACTATTTTTTATTCCCCTTTCCATTTCCTTGGGAAGAATTATCGGACAATCTAGTGGAAAGAGCACAGCTTATAACTCTGAGAACTGAATTTCTAGATTCCCACCACTGTTATCTATCTAGGCATTGTTGATTCGCAAATGTGACTCTCATTTTCCTTAGAAGCTGGGAAATAAAACATCTTTTCATAGCTTTTAAAGAAAATCTCTGTTTTTATAGAGACTTCATGAGCCCCCAGCTCAACTTGCTGAAGAACAGAAAGAGGACAAAATAGGAAACGATTCTCTTCCTGAAAACTTTGAGGAGTAAGTAGAAAAAAAGTGTACTAGGCATTGTAAGCTCTTACTTGGCAACTTGTCGTGTTCGTCTGGCATCTTTGTAAGAGGATGTTTGCTTTCCAAGTCAGAGGAAATCACTTATGAACAGTTTTCTACATTGTCTGCCCTACAAAAAGGCACAGAGGTAGATACCTTGAACTCTAGATTCCCACAGCGGTCCCGGGACATACCATCTAGGCTGTGCTGAGCACGCTAGTTGCAGAAACCTCAAGGCCGGCTTGTCGTGGGCCGGGAATGTGTCTGTTTATTGTTATAGCGTACTCTCCTAAGTGCTTAGTACAGTGCTTTGCACAAAGTAAGCGCTCAGTATATACGATCGAATGAATGAATGTTGGGCCACATCCCTCCCCATCGGAGTCCTTCCCGATGGACTCGATCCCGATGGAAACACGGACTCCTGGCCGGGGAGGGGAAAGGAACTAGGAGGAAGTTCAACCCTAAGGCTTTTGCAGTTCCAAACCCTCAAGCATCTTGAAGAAATGAGCTTATTAGTGACCCAAGGCTTATAGGCAGCTCGGAGAAAAACCTTTTATATTTATTTTGAAGCCTTCTGTGGCTATATTTCCTAGTCCTTTGCTTTCATCTCATTCATTTGTTCAATTGTATTCATTGAGCGCTTAGTGTGTGCAGAGCACCATACGAAGCGCTTGGGAGAGTACAATACAATGATAAAGAGACACATTCCCTGCCCATGACGAGCTTACAGTCTAGGCGGGGGAGACAGACATTAATATAAAGTACGGATAGGGATTTAAGGGCTTAGGGGCATCTACTTGGGATTAAATGACTGCTTTAAGATTTATAATTTCCCCCAAGGGGCAGGAACCATATCTAATTCCCCTCTGTATATCCACTCCCAGGGCTTACCACAGTGGTGGGCACCCCCACCGCTACTAGCAATTTATACATCCTCAGCTTTATTCATCGTTGTCTTGATTACGCTTGTTAAGTTAGGGCAGTCTGGTCACTGATTTCTTTTGTTTAATGTGATTAATTATCCTAATACAAATAAAATGAAAAAATAAGTAGTAGACCCCAGGTATGAGCAATTCCTAGCACAGTTGCAGATGGGTGGCCAACAAAGCAATTCTGGTTGAGTTGCCAACTTCAAATTCCAGGGCAGCGTCTAAGGAACCCAGGCAGTGTGGCCTAGTGGATAGAGCACGGGTCTGGAAGTCAGAAGGTCATGGATTCTAATCTCTGCTCTGCCACTTGTCTGCCGTGTGACCTTGGGCAATTCACTTCTCTGGCCCTCAGTTCCCTCAGTTCCCCAAAATGGGGATTAATACTATAAGCCCTAGGTGGGACAGAGACTCTGTCCAGCCCCAACTATCTTGTATCTACCCCAGTGCTTAGAAGAGTGCTCGACACATAGTAAGCGCTTAACAAATACCATCATCATTATCCCTCTTCCCTCCCCGCTCCCCTCTCCCCTCAATCTGCCAGACTCTAAGCTTGTAGTGAGCAGGGAATGTGTCTGTTTACTGTTGTATTACACTCTCCCAAGTGCTCAGTACAGTGCTCTGCACACAGTAAGTGCTTAATAGATCCAGTTGAATGAATAAATGAAGGGCACATTCACGCCATGGCTGTTCCCTGTTTCTAGTTCGTTCCCTGCCATCCTCACTGACTCTGACTGGTCAGCGGGGGTTTTATTTGGGTGATAGCTGCTGCTTGTGAGCCACACGAGGGACAGGAATCGTGTCTAATTCCCACCTCCGTAGTCTCGCCCAGCACTTAGTAGAGTGCTTGGCACACAGGAAGCACTTAATTCATCAGTCGGATTCACTGAGCACTTACTGGGTGCCAAGCACTGTACCAAGCTTCTGGGAGAGTACCATCAGTGCTTAGAACAGTGCTTTGCACACAGTAAGCGCTTAACAAATGCCATCATTACGAATATTCTGTTGCCAAATTTTGCATTCCAAGCAGCGTGGCTCAGTGGAAAGAGCCCGGGCTCGGGAGTCAGAGGTCATGGGTTATAATCCCGGCTCCTCCACTTGTCAGTTGTGTGACTGTGGGCAAGTCACTTAACTTCTTTGTGCCTCAGTTACCTCATCTTTAAGATGGGGATTAACTGTGAACTTCACGTGGGACAACCTGATGACCCTGTAACTACCCCAGCGCTTAGAACAGTGCTCTGCACATAGTAAGCACTTAAATACCAACATTATTATTATTCCAAGCGCTTAGTACAGTACTCTGCACACAGTAAGGGCTCAATAAATATGACTGAATGAACGATTGAATGAATTATTATTATTATTATTGTTATTGTTATAAAACAGACTTGGTAGAACCATTCCCAGCCTATGAGTTTACAGTCTAGAGGGCTGTAATGAATAATATAATAATAAAGCTTAATAAATGCTGTTACTACTACTAACAATAATGATGACATTTGTTAAGCACTTACTATGTGCCAAGCACTGTTCTTAAACTCTGGGGACGATACAAGCTAATCAGGTTGTCCCACGTGGGGCTCACAGTCTTCATCCCCATTTGGCAGTTGAGGGAACTGAGGCCCAGAGAAGTGAAGTGACTTGCCCAGAGTCACACAACTGACAAGCGGCGGAGCCGGGATTTGAACCCATGACCTCTGACTCCCAAGCCTGGGCTTCTTCCACTGAGCCCCGCTGCTTCAACTACTACTTATAGTATTTGTTAAGTGCTTAATGTGGTAAGCACTGTACTAAGCACTGGGATAGGCCCAAGTTAATCAAGTCGTTGACAGTCCCCACCTCACATGGGGGTTATAGTCTAAGCGGGAGGGAGAACAGGTATTGAATCCTCATCTTCTCATTTCAGATAAGTAATCTGAAGCACAAGGAAATGAAGTGACTTGTTTAAGGTCACAGAGCAGCCTAGTGACAGTCATGATTAGAACCCTGGTCCTCTGACTCCCATGCCCAAGTTCTTTCCACTAGGCTACGCTGCTTGGCTGCTGGGTGACCTCGGGCAAATCACTTACCTTCTCTGTGCCTCCATTCCCTCGTTTGGAAAAGGAGGAAATCCTACTCTCTGGGATTTAGACTATGATCCCTGTGTGGGTCAGAGACCGTGTCCAATCTGATTATCTTCTACCTACCCCAGCGCCTAGTGCAGTGCATGGCACATAGTGAACAAATAGTAATAAATAATAGTGATGATAATAGTAATAATAATCACTCCCCTGCGTGTCTGCTGGGTGACTTTGGACAAGTCACTTCACTTCTCTGTGAGTCAGTTACCTTATCTGTAAAAATGAGGATTAATCCTGTAAAGCACATGTGGGACACAGACTGTGTCCAACCTAATTAGCTTGTATCTACCCCAGCGCTTATTACAGTGCCCGACACATAGTAAGCACTTAAATACCAAGCCCCCCCACCCCAAAACAATAACCTTCTTCATATTAAAATAACTTAGCTTCTTATCGAAGGCCAGGTTAGGGAAGAAGCGTGATGTGTGTTGTCCGATTCACCGTAGTCGTAGGATATTTACCATCTCCAGCAATCCTGGACGGCAGGATCCCGCAGGCAATCCGTCCGGATCTGGTCACGGGCAAGATGTTTATAGACCTCAGTGTCCCATGGTCCATTAATCCAAGGTTTTATCTTTCTCTGTCATTTTGAGGCAACTCTGGGTAGAAGCCGCATCGCATACGTTAAGAAAACTCACTGCAAGCGGCAGAGTCTAATTAATTGTACTTTTCACTCAGGCTAATTGTGTTGGATGAAGAATCCCCTGTGAGTTTGGGTACTGATCGAGGTAAGATGTCAAATCTTTGCAGCGAACCCAGTCTCCCCGTTCCTCATTCAGCAGAAAACTCTCGGCCTTGGCCATAAGATTCTGTCAGCCCTCTCCCTCCTACTTAACCACTCTCTTCTCCCACTGTACCGCAGTTAGTATCCTTCATTCCTCTCAAGTTAGCTGCCTCAAGGAGCCTCACTCACTGCCTCATTGGGTCTCCCCATCTACCTCCCTCTTGCTCTCACCTTTCCCCTTAACATCTGATGTTCATTTATTCAATCGTATTTAATGAGTGCTTACTGTGTGCAGAGCACTCTACTAAGTGCTTGGAAAGTACGATTTAGCAACAGAGACAATCCCTACCCAACAATGGGCTCACAGTCCAGAAGAGGGGAGACAGACCACAAAACAAAATAAGTAGTTGGCTGCTGTCCCTGTTTTCAAATTCTGCAAACACACTGCCTTGAGGAGGCCTTCCTTGTTGGATTTAAAATCTCCTCACTATATATAATCCTACCAGCACTTCACCCCCAAGACCTTGGGGGCTCACCCCTTCCCCCCTACGATGGGGCTATCCAGCACCACAAGAACTACCTCTCTGCAAATATTTTAGTGCCCGTCTCCCCACTAGAGTGTAAGATTCCTAAAGTCAGGGATTATATTTATTCAATCAATTTTTAAGTGTTGACTATATGCAGAGCATTGTACTAAGCACTTAGTACAGTAAGCATTTTTTGAACCATTGTACTCTCCCAGACGCACCCATATACACACCCACACCTCTGCTTTGCATGCGTGCATACCCACTCCATGCTCAGGATGCACAAACGTACACACACCCTCTGCTCGTCGTGCACACGAACCCTGCTCTACTCCAGCACCACCCCTGCTCAGCAGATGCTTTCCCCCACCCCCTGCTCCGCAAACACATCCACACCCCGGCCTAGCATTCATACACACCTATCCCCTGCTCAGAATGCACCCCCCCACCCTCCCTCAGCACATGTACGTACATGTACACACACAAAAACATACTTATCCTCTGGGCAGGTTCTCTACTTGCCACTAACCTGAGCCCTGAAATATGAAGGAGATGTTCTGCAGCTCGTTAGCCAGGAGAATGAAGGCAGTGTCCAGGATGGCACCATGAGCACCTGGAGAATGCAGAAAAATGAAATGGAATGAAGAGAAGAAGACCGATACCCCTCAGCTAGGATACAGTGGGATGGTGCTGGAATGACACCAAACCCACAGAGATTTTTGAAAAAAGAAAACATACAAATAATTTCATTTGGACCGTAATGATTGAAAAAATAAAAGCCCGGTGGTCCTAAACCACCTCTTTGGAATTTCGTCGTCACCATCATCATCATCAACAGTGCTATTTTTTGAGCTCTTACTGTGTGCAGAGCACTGTACTAAGCACGAGAGAACAGTTCAACAGAGTTGATAGACACGTTCCCTGCCTACCAAGGAGCTTACCGTCTAGAGGAGGGCTTACGGTCTAGAGGGGCTTTTTAACACTTTTTCATTGTGTTTTTCTGCCTTTATCCCAGTACCTGAAGACCACAAAGAAAGCCTTTTTCAAATGAGTGAATTTGGAGCATCGCAGCTTTCTGGCCCTGAAAATGGTAAGACCTTTCAATATTGCGCTCTCAAGACTTTTCTATATTATTAAAGAAGCGTCAGTTTTATTTGCTGTTATTTAATTGCTCTACTTGCCCCCTTCCAAGAAACTACACAGAAACTGTACCGGAAACCAAGCACGATTTTGTATTGCATTTATGGCATTTTGTTAAGTGCTTATGACGTGTCAAGTACTGTTCTAAGCACTGGGTGTCTTGTCTGGTGCTGCCGAGTCGTCTCCGACCCATAGTGACTCCATGGAAACATCTCTCCCAGAACGCCCCACCTCCTACTGCAGTCGTTCTGGTAGTGGATCCATAGAGTTCTCTTGGTAAAAATACGGAAGTGGTTTACTGTTGCCTTCTTCCGCACAGTGAACTCGAGTCTCCACCCTCGACTCTCTCCCGTGCCGCCGCTGCCCGGCGCAGGTGAGTTTTGACTTGTAGCAGATTGCCTTCACTCACTTGCCACCGCCCAAGGTACGAATGGAATAGGTCTGCTTCTGCTTGATTCTCCACCCCGTAGCCGAGACTAGTAGATTCCTGGAAGCTCTCCCGGTGCAAACCTAAGAGGGGGAATTACTGGGTAGATACAGGTTTAACCAGGTCAGAATCAGTGCCTGTCCCGTGTGGTCTCACAGTGTAAGTAGGAGGGAGAACAGGTTTTGAATCCCCATTATCCAGCTGAGGAAGCTGCATGGCCTAATAATAATAATAACGTTGGTATTTGTTAAGTGCTTACTATGTGCCGAGCACTGTTCTAAGCACTGGGATAGACACAGGGGAATCAGGTCGTCCCACGTGGGGCTCAGTCTTAATCCCCATTTTACAGATGAGGTAACTGAGGCACCGAGAAGTGAAGTGACTTGCCCAAAGTCACACAGCTGACAAGTGGCAGATCTGGGATTTGAACCCATGATCTCTGACTCCCCAGCCCGTGCTCTTTCCACTGAGCCACGCTGCTTCTTGCTATACTAAGTGATCAGGAAGTACAAAATGAGAGTGACCCATTCCCTGCCGATGTTTCCACTGAAATACTAGACCTCCATCAGAGGTGTTTACTGAGCACTTACTTTGTGCAGAACAGTGTACTAAGCCCTTGATTCCTGTCATCAAGGAATTTACAATCTATTGGGTACAGAACTCTGTACTAAGCGCTTGGGAGAGTACAATAGAATGAGTATATGTGGTCTCTGCTCCCAAGGAGCTGACAGACCAGTGGGGAAGTAGAAATTAAACTAAATTACAAGTAGAGGAAGCAGCTGATGCCAAGCATAGGTACATAAGCGTTGTGGAGGTTGGGTGGGATAATGCCACTGTTACGGGCGTGTGCAACAGGGATGATGGTGGTGATGTCTACAGAAATGGAAAAGTCTTGGGGAGGACAGGCATGGGTGGGAAGATAAGGAATTCCATTGTGGACATATTAAGTTGGAGGTATAGTGGGACATCCAGGTAGGGATGTCCTGAAGGCAGGAGGAAATAATCATAATGTTGGTATTTGTTAAGCGCTTACTATGTGCAGAGCACTGTTCTAAGTGCTGGGGTAGATACAGGGTAATCAGGTTGTCCCATGTGAGGCTCACAGTCTTAATCCCCATTTTACAGATGAGGTGACTGAGGCACGAGAAGTGAAGTGACTTGCCCACAGTCACACAGCTAAGTGGCAGAGCCGGGATTTGAACCCATGCCAAATACAAGGCTGCAGAGAAGGAGATAGGTCAGGGCTGGAGAAGTCAATTTGGAAACCATCTGCATAAAGATGGTAGTTGAAGCCAAAGGAGCGAATGAGTTCGCCAAGAGAGTGGGGGTAAATTGAGAAGAGAAAGGGGCCCAGAAGTGAACCCTGAGGGACTCCCGCTATTAGAGGGTGGAAGGAGAGGAGGAGCCCGCAAAAGAGGCTGAGAAGGAGCAGTCAGAGAGGTAGGAGGAGAATCAGGAGAGGACAGTGTCAGTAATGCCAAGGTTGAAGAGGAAAAAGGGGGTGGCCCCGGTGTCCAAAGCAGCTGTTTCCCACTCCTGACTGAAGGTCCGGGCGGTCAGGGAATATGAAGCAGCGTGGCTCAGTGGAAAGAGCACGGGCTTGGGAGTCAGAGGTCATGAGTTCGAATCCCTGCTCTGCCACTTGTCAGCTGTGTGACTGTGGGCAAATCACTTAACTTCTCTGTGCCTCAGTTACCTCATCTGTCAAATGGGGATTAAGAATGTGAGCCCCACGTGGGACAACCTGATTACCCTGTATCTCCCCCAGCGCTTAGAACAGTGCTTGGCACATAGTAAGCACTTAACAAATACCAACATTATTATTATTAACTCCTTTGTGTTGCATCCTCCCAAACACGTACTACAGTGTTCCGCACACAGTAAGTGCTCAATAAATACCACTGATCGATTGATTATAATCATTTTCTTGTTTTTAGGAACTTCAGGTGTGATGTAGCCTTTTACTAGGCTTTACTCTTATAATACAGCTTCTCCAAAGTAGAGTCCGGGACTTCCTTTAACGGAAAACTGATGATACAGTTTAACTCAAAGTAACCTGCTGAAAAACAGTCGCACTTGCAACTGATGGGAGTTAGATAATGCAAAATAAAATCAATATTTGTCGATTTAAGAAACAAAGTGGTTTCTTCTTGGCCTGACAATACTCTTCAATAGAACTCTGCTTCTGCCATAACTTGAGAACAAGCAGATGTGGAGCCAAAAAAACCCCCAAACAGACCCAGTTTTAATTTTCCAAAATTGACCTCTTTGGCTTTCTACATGTTGATCAGTTGCTTGGGGTTCTTTGGTTCGAAATTAATATTTCTCATCACCCTATTTTCTGACTTTTGCAGTTGTGATTTCTAATAAGACTCTTTCCAGCCAAGATTATTCATTCATTCATTCAGTAGTATTTATTGAGCGCTTAGTATGTGCAGAGCACTGTACTAAGCACTTGGAATGTACATAAAAGCTCAAGCAAAAAGAATGCTCATTCCATTACCTGGAAATCTTTAGTTGTTTGTTCCTAAATAAACTGGGCCATCTCTGGTTACTGAAGTGCAAGTCGACATTGGTGCTGCTTTAGCATCTCTCTTCATCCTCCTTTGACAGTTGTAAAAGACCTGCTTGCGGATTCGCTGGAAGGAAAAGATTTTGAAAAGGAGTTCTCCTTCCTGAGCCCCAGTTCCTCAGGACCTGGAGAGTCCACTCAGGAATGCCAGACTGCATTTGGTCAGCCCGGGTCCAGCTTCCCAACACAGGTGGCTTCCTCAGAGTCAGAGGCGCTCGCAAATTTGCCCGGATTCCTCCCTTCACAACTCCTTGACCTGGGTCGCCAGACGGCTGGCGGTTTCAAGAGTAAGTGCCATAGGTGTCCATTGGGCTGCTCATCCTAAAACCTGAAAAAGAGAACACTCAAACTGCACCCAACTTTTTAAATTGTCATCCCAACAGTACCACCCAGGCTTTGCAGTCATAAATTTAGGTGTTTAGTGAGGAACTTGTCCATAAATGTTCAAATGACTGGGACCCCGCTTTTTTATATTGACCGTCTCGACTTTGTAGATATTAGAAAAATCTTTACCACAACCTCACCAAAAGTATGTGAGAGCAGAGACTCTGGCATGGTGCTGGTTTTGGTTAATTTGGAATGAATATGGACTGGAGAGGGGAGCGGCTGGAGGTAGGGAGACCAGGTGTGGTGGTGGTTGTTAAGCGCTTACTATGTGCAACTCACTGTTCTAAGCGTTGGGGTAGATACAGGGTAATCAGGGTGTCCCACGTGGGGCTCATAGCCATAATCCCCATTTTGCAGATGAGGGATTATGAGGCACAGAGAAGGTAAATTACTTGCCCAAAGTCATACAGACAGTAGCACCTATACCGGGATGGTGGCCATCTGGATGGAGAGAATGGGAAGGATTGGGGAAATGTCGTGGAAGAAAAACCAACAGGACAGACTCGATATGAGAGTTGAAAGAGGGCAACAAGTCAGGGATAATAATAATTGTGGTATTTGTTAAGCACTTACTCTGTGCTAGGCATTGTTCTAATAGCTGGATAACGTCAAGGGCTGGGCTTTGAAGACAGGGCAGTTGGTGGAATTGTCTACTGCGATGGGAAAGTCATGTGGAGGAGAGGATTTGGTGGGGGAAATGAGTTCCATTGTCAAAATATTGAGTTAGAAGCGCCAGTGGGCCATCCGTCTGGAGCTAGGACTCAGGCAAGAGCAAATGCAAGAGCAGGTGAGGAGAGGGGTTGGGGTGAGTGGGGTATATTTGGGAGCTGTCCACATAGACGTGGTAGCGGAAGTTGTGGAAATGGTTGAGCTCCCTGAGGGAGTGAGTAGAAAGGGAGAAGAATAAGGGGACCCAGGATAATTCTTTTGGGGGAGACCCACAATTAGGGGCTGAAAGAAGAGGAGCTAGCAATAGAAACCGTGGGGCAGCCGGAAAGGTGTGAGGAAAATCAGGAGAGAGCCGTGGTGGCACAAACAAGATTAGCCACCATTTCCAGAAGGGAACCATCCAAGGTAATAACGGCAGTTGAGAGGTCAAGGAGGGTTTACATGAGAAGCAGCGTGGCTCAGTGGAAAGAGCATGGGCTTTGGAGTCAGGGCTCATGAGTTCGAATCCCAGCTCTGCCACTTGTCGGCTGTGTGACTGTGGGCAAGTCACTTAACTTCTCTGTGCCTCAGTTCCCTCATCTGTAAAATGGGGATTAAGACTGTGAGCCCCATGTGGGACAACCTGATTCCCCTCTGTCTACCCCAGCGCTTAGAACAGTGCTCGGCACATAGTAAGCGCTTAACAAATACCAACATAGGGTCAAGACCATCTGGGAAGGAGGAGGTCATTGGTGACCTAGGAGAATGCAGCCTCAGTGGAGCGACGGGGTCGGAAACTAGACTGTAGTGGGTTAAAAAGGTCGTGGGGATGTTAGTAGGTGTCATACAACCCATTCAAGGGGTCGGTACAGAGATGGATGCCAGGTAATAGGGCAGTAATTGGATAGTGCACTGGGTTCCCAGGAAGGCTTTTGTTTAGCAGAGGGGAAGATTCGAGCGGGTTTCTGGGTCGAGAAAGGAGCCATCGGAGGGTGAGCAATCGAAGAGGGAGGTGAGGGAGGGAAGAAAGGTAGGAACAAGTGTTCTTAGAAGGTGGGAGGGCCTGGGGTCAGAGGCACAGGCAGAGGGAGGAGATTTTGAGGGCAGGTGAGAGATCTCGGAACAACTGGAAAGGATGAGCAAGTGAAAGTAGGGGACGGAGGGAACCAAAGAGGTGAACGGGGAGAGCTTTGGGGGAGCTTGCCTGATGGTTCCAGATGGGTGCAGTTGATAATTTACCTTCTGTTGGCTCCAATTTCCTTTAAGTAAAGGATATAGCAGATAATCACATAAAGAACGCCAAGTAAAAGAGATTATAGATTTTTGCAGATTTTTCAGTCGCACCCCATGTTATTTTATCTTCTCTTGCTTGCAGCCCCAGAAGCCAGCAACCGAGACATGTCAGCCTGGTTCAATCTGTTTGCTGACCTGGATCCCCTTTCAAACCCAGATGCTATTGGACACTCGGATGACGAACTCCTAAACGCTTGACTGGAGTTTCTAAGTAGACAGTCGTTTATATTGTGCCGACAATGGCCGTGAGACACTGACCTCTCTATCATCTTGCTTTCCTGGCAGAGTTCAGATTGTAACCCAGACCCAAAGTGTGGCATGTGAGATTGTGATACTGCTTGAGCTCCCTACTCTCCAGATGGAAAAGGCCTGGTCAAGACCACTGGGAAGAAGCTGTCCCGTCTTTAACGCAGTTGTTTCGTGACTGTTGTCAGTATTGTGTGGAAAACCTATTAAGCTATTTTGAATCACTTGAGTTTCTCAATTCTTAAAGTTCCTGAACAGAAGCTGAAGAGTTTCTCCATTAATAAGCGTATTTACTTATGTTTCCAAGGAAACAGTCTATTCGGGAGAACACATTTTTGGGTCATATGGGGCCTTTCATCCTCCCCAAGTATAATCAGTGTTGTCTGCGGAAGCTCCATCTACGAGGGCCAAGGGCTACGTGGAGGCATGGATTTGATTTATCTTGTAAACGGAATGTGCATTTTTTGAAGAGGACCGGCCTTGGCTGCTGAGTTAGCGTGATCCGTTCTAAGACAACCATAAGGAAGAATTAGTTTGAGGTCTCCGGGACCTCTGAGGGTGGGGCAGAAATGCACTGACTCTCAGTGATTCTTTTCCTTTTCATGTGAGGCTAACATTTTAAGTAATTTTTTTACCATCCACCCTGGGACAGGTGATCTTCCTAAGACAAACAGGTGAGAAGAGCAGAGTAGGTAAAGAACTTTAACTCACCAAACTTTTCCATTATGGGATGCATTTTTTCCCCTTGTCAAGTGACATTCCCACCAGCATTTGAATAGTGCCTGAGCACACACCTCTCTCTCCTTCCTTCCCTTTGGTCTCAGAAGGCCTCAGGGACCTCTACAGCAGGCTGATTGTGATCATAGAAAAGACTCACCTGTCAGACTACATGCGGGAGGCCTAAATAGAAGACTCTACACGGGTTGGGAGGGTAACGTCTGGAGCCACCAAGTTCCTCTACAAGCCCTCAAGCCTTTCCCCCGACCCTCATTTGTCTCTTCGGTTGATGAGAAACTGGAGATCCCCCCTTTTCCGTGTCGGCCGTAAACTCATCCAACTCCCAGATGGTGAACCTGAGCTCCGCTCCTGGGCCTGTGTGTACTGAACTTAAAAGGGCAAATGCTCAGCTCCACGTCAAACGTTCAGAGGCCCATCCAAGATGGCGCCCAGCCCACCGGCAATTCACCAAGACCCGCTGGTCGGGGAACTCCACCCACCTCATCCCTTCACTGAAGTTGAGGTCTTCTTCCACCTTCCAAACTCACAACCACCAAGTGACAGGAAAACAGAGAAGTCGTGAAAACTGTGGCTTTCCTCTATCCTCATTTTAGAGCACATGGCTGGAGCAGTAGATTGTATTTGCTCCAGAACAGAAAAACAAATACCTTGAGTCCAGGGGTGGGCAAGACAGGGACTACCGGTTTTAGTGGGCCTCCACTAGTTGCAGAGAGCAGCTGTCCGGAGACAGCGGCTCCCTCTGTGTCTAGAGCCCGCTGCTGATACTGTCAGAACCTGCCTCCACGTGCCATTTGGGACTGCAGCGAGCAGGGTTGCTGAGTGCATCTGTGGCCGACTCGGCCAGGTTTAGGCTGACGGGGGTGGAGGTGACTCCGCTCCCACGCTCTAAGCACCGTCTCCTGCCCCAACCCCTCCCTCTGCCGAGTGCTCTCTCTTCCCCAAGGACTGGAAAGACAATGTGTATAGCCATCAGCACACCCCAGAATCCCGTAAGTATCCCCTCTTGCCAAATCGTAGCCCCATACCCACATAGGTGTATAATTTCAGGGGATCATTTTGAGCAATCCTGAAACCATCTGGAAGCTTATAGTTGAAAAGCCATTTTCCTAACTTTGAATTACAAAGTAAGCACTATTTTTAGATATGTATAAGATGAGTGGCTCAGTTTTACCCTTCCATTCCTCCATCTGGGAGTTACTTCCTCGGTGGCTCCGCTGTTCCTATTCCATCTGTTGGAATTCAGTTTTGTCAACAAAAACTTCACAATACAAATATGTAGATTTAGAATTTTATAGCTACTTGGGGCCAGTTATTTTACATAAGCAATTCTGTATAAGATACTGTAAATGGTAGCAGGGAAACATATTGCTTGAACACACTTACACTCTGTACTGTTTGAAATATTTACCTTACCTTTTTATCTTACTCCTGCCATACCATTTAGGTTACTTTTTACCCATAATTCAGTTTCCATATTTCTCTCTTCCATATCCACCGCCAACATCCTTCCTGAGAGGAATTTTAGTGATGCCGTTTCCTCAGGATTCTTTGTGCTCTTTGTTTTAAACTTCACTTACAAACACTCGGAATTCGTAATGTTAAGTAGCTCTGGGTGCTGCAAAAATTAGGTGACACTCACCCTTCATAGAATCAGTTTTAAGTAGTCAGATTTGAGAAGCATAATGGCCTAGTGGAAAGAGCCCGGGCCTGGGAGGCAGAGGACCTGGGTTCTCTTCCCAGCTCTGCCAATTGCTTGCTCTGTGACCTTAGGCAAGTCACTTAACTTCTCTGTACCTCAGTTCCCTCAACTGTAAAATGGGGAATAAATAACTGTTCTCCCTCCTAGTTAGACTATGAACCCCATGCAGGACGGGGGACTGCCTCTGACCTAATTAACTTGAACTTATCCTAGTGCTTAGAACAGTGCCTGACATAGTAAGTGCTTAAATATCATAAAAAAGTATTCTTCCATCCTCCTAGACTATAAACTTGTGGAAGGCAGGGAATGTGTCTACCAACCCTGTTGTATTGGACTTTGCCAAGTGATTAGTACAGTGCTCTGCACACAGTAAGCGCTCAATACATACCATTGATTAGGGTTCCCATAGCAAACTAGTGTAACGTTAAAAGAGAAGGAGAATGCCAGAGGTAAATCACCTCTTGCCAATTCTTTCTGGAAGACTAGTAGGGTGTGCGAATTCAAGGAGTTTGACACATAGTAAGTGCTTAACAAATACCAAAGAGTTGATGGAGAGGTTGATTCCCAAAAGACTTGAAGGTGAGACTTAGAGTTGGAAGTCCCTTTGTGCTTCCTTTCCCCCAATATAATATAGAGCCCATCTCTCCCAAACCAACACTACATACCCAAAATCTTTTTAAAACTCTGCTACAGATAAGGGCCAAGAATGACATCATAGTGCTCTGAATCGAATCAATCCTGAATTTACCACATTCCCTAAATTCCCTAATAACAGTTGACAGACCTATTCCAGGCCCACAACCAGCCTACTGCCTAGATTCCCTAAAATCTGATGCTTTACCAATAGAAAAAGTGTTCATTGCTTCCTTCACTTTACTCCGCACCTCCTTGTGTGTTGATCACTTGCCTCTGGTCTTTAGAGTTTATCCCAATTGATGACAGATTCAGGTGCCTATTTCCCATTATTTTTGCTTAAAATGATTACTTTTGTGTGCTTTTGCCAGGTTCCTTATTTTAGTACCACAGACCTGCCATCTATTCCCCAGTTAAGGGCCTTGACAGCAGAAGCACACTGCTAGCCTCTTTTCTAGCATGCCCTTTGGTTAGACTGTAAGCCCGTCAATGGGCAGGAACTGTCTTTATCTGTTGCCGATTTGTACATTCCAAGTGCTTGGTACAGTGCTCTGCACATAGTAAGCGCTCAATAAATACTATTGAAGTATTGAAGTAAGACCGAAGTGGTGAAACTCAGCATGTTCACGCAGCCTGAAAGGGTTAGGGGTGGGAGGGGTTTGGAAAGATCTGAATAGTGCCAGAATATTTTGAGCTCAGCCCAGCAATCAATCAGTGGTATTTTTTGAGTGTCTGTGGGGTGCAGAGCACTGGACTAAGCGCTTGGGAGAGTACGAGAGGCTTGGTAGACACTTTCCCAACCCAGGCCTGAAGAGAGGAGAGGCAGAGGAGAAAGAATTCAATCCATGGAAGAAGCAGCGCAGGGGAAGAAACCCAAAAGGATTCCCAGGTGTAGGAGATAGGAGACCACAAAGCAAAATCTCAGCCTTCCTAGACTCGACTGACTGAGGGTTTGTCTCTGCCTCTCATGAAATTAGAAGAGAGCCTGGAATCCTCGTAATCTCTTCCCAGCCATTATTATCAACGGCATTTATTGACCGCTTACTGTTAGAACACTGTACTAAGTGCTTGGGAGATGTAACAGTATACAGTATAACAGTTGGCAGACTCATTCCAGGCCCACAATCAGCCTACTGCCTAGAGTTATGACCTTTTATCTTTTAGCTAATGACCCTCCCAATGCCTCACCCCACCTCTCAGCAGGTCTCGGGGAAACCTCCAAATCATCTCACCCTTAGCTCCTGCAGAACTTCTTTCCCTCTCTCCTCCCCAGCAACTCCGAGGGAAGGGAGGGAATTCAGTTCAGGGTTTTATCCCCTGAAGTTTGGTTCAGATCCTTAGCCGACATACCCAGCTAGGTGGCTTCATGTATCAGGCCTGGTTCAAAATAGCAAGAGTAAAATAAATCTTTGGTTTTACTAACTTCCCCAATGACCCCAACCAATCTCACCTTGAGTTCCGAGTGATTCTGTAAAACGAGCAAACTTTCCTCTTCCCACACATAATCCCGGAGGTACTTTTGAAGTTTGGAGCCAAATCCATCAGTGAATATGTCAAGCTTGCTTTGGAATATCTCTGTTAAACAATCAAAAATAGTAATAATAATTATGGAACTTACTATGTGCCAAGCACCGCTCTAAGTACTGGGGTAGATCCCGTTGTTGGGCAGGGATTGTCTCTATCAGTTGCCGAACTGCACATTCCATGCGCTTAGTACAGTGCTCTGCACAGAGTAAGTGCTCAATAAATACGATTAAATGAATGAATACAAGTTAATCAGGTTGGACACAGTCCTTGTCCCACATGGGGCTCACCCTCATCCCCACTTTTTTTTTACAGATGAGGTAACTGAGGATAGAGAAGTGAATTGACTTGCCTGAGATCACTCAGCAGACACGTGGTGGAGTCGGGATGAGAATCCAAGTCCTTTTGATTCCCAGGCCCGGGCTCTATCCACTAAGCAAACCAAAAAGTGGCCACTGGAAGTGTATGTGGTGTATCCTGAGGAAATTTTTCGATGGTTATAATAGATGCTTTTTTTTCTTTGACACAAAGCTCTTCCCGAGAGTTTGTCTTGGCCAGGTAGGACACAGACATGGACTTTGTTGCAAAAATAACCTAGATTGCTAAAGGCAGTCAACCAGCAGCCATTCGATTTGATCGGAAGCATAATGAGGAAAGGAACAAAGTAGTACACAAAAGAAAACCATGACCAGCTGCTATATTGTGCTTTCCCAAGTGCTTAGTATAGTTCTCGATACTCGGTAAGAGCTTAATAAATACCACGGATCGATTGATAGTCACCTGGTCATTGGTTCGGTAAGAGAAGCAAACTCAACCTCTTCCATTGAATTGAATGGGTTCATCCCGGATCCATGTCAGCCTCCCTCTATCCTTTCCAGTCTCCGGTCTTGCAGCTGATCAGCTCAGTGTCAGATCCTGCATTTTTCTTTGTTTTTATGGTGATTTCTGCCCTTATTCATGGCCTGAAAGTTAAAGACCAGTGAGCAATTTGCAAAGAGGGCAGGAAAGTAAACTTTTTGAGGGGGAACGGCTATTTTTCCATAATCATTCATACTTGTATAACAGTATCATAGAGGTAAAATGATATACTTATATATATAGACATATATGTACATACACACACAGAGTGATCTTGTATTATTCGTATTTAGCATGCTAAGTGCTGGCCTGGAAGGCCAATTTTTGACAGTCAAAAAATCTCCAACTTTCCCCAGTGTGACTAAAGCCACAGATCCCCTAAACCTATTTATTCCACTGGGATCTTCAGGAACCCTTGCAAGTGGCAAAGGGAACCTGGGTGTACATTCTGGCTGTATTTGGGGGTAAAGGTATGATGTGGGAAAAATTGGGATCAGAACTTTTTTTAAATATAGAATTTTATAATAGATAAAACTACCATATTGGCAAATAGCTATTACAGTATTTCTTCACTGAAGTGCTCGTGTTGTGAAATAAATACCCATATTCCTGATAGATTTTAACTCTGTCTTTACGTAGCCACTTTCCTTTCCGCGGTCACTACCACAGAGGACAAAAAGCAACAGTTCAAAAAGTGTATTTTGTCAAATTCTTTAAGATTTGCTAACCCTAAAACCTCACGGATCGATACTATCCAGGTATCTGGAACTTTATCAGGAGTGGGCTTAACTCAGTCACGTGGGGATCAGAGAATGAAAATAAAAATGGGACGGTTAACCTTTGTCTTGGAAGAACGGTTCTTTCCTCGCGATTCCCCGCACAAGAAGTAGCGCCCAAGCTCAGCCAGCTGCATGGGCTAAACGGGACCGGAGCCGCGGCCCCTAACCTTGGGATGGACCAAAAAAGACCTGTGACTTGTGGGTGCAAGTGCTGGGTGCTTTTGAGTGATGCTGGATGGAGCCCACATCTGAATCCCCGGACACTGTCACTTCCAAGACCACACCGGGCTGGCAAACACAGAGCTGTGTCACACTGGGCCAGGCCCCTTTGCAGGGACTGGGGACGTCTGGTGCAAGGCACAATCCCTGCCCTCAAGATCTTCCAGTCGAGAGGGGAAGCACTAACCTCACCACCTGGTCGGCGCCGACCTCTCGCCCACAGCCTGTATCTGGCCTGGAAAGCCCTCCCTCCTCATAGCTTCACACCAGACGAGTCTTCCCCGTCCTTCAAAGCCTTATTGAAGGCACATTATTATTATCTCCTCCTTCCCTAAGCCCTCTTTTCCTTTTCTTCCACTCCTTCTGTGTTTCCCTGACTTGCTCCCTTTACTTATCCCCGCTCCCAGCCCCACAGCACTTATGTCCAGATCTGTAATATTTCTATTAATGTCTGTCTTCCCATCTAGACTGTACGCTCGTTGTGGGCAAGGACTATACCTGTTCTACTGTACTCTCCCAAGTGCTTAGTACAGTGCTCGGCACATAGGAAGCGCTCAATGAATACAAGTGACTGACTGAAAACACAACAGAGAAGAAATAATTTGGACTAAAAGTTTTCAAATTGCCGACGCCTCCTCGACTGATTTTAAAATCACCACGCCCACCCCTCATATTTGATCCAGGAATCACTGCCTCAATAGAACGTCTTCAAGCTCTCACTGCCGCCAGCTGGTAGAGCGGCAGAATTTTTTCCACAAAGCAACCTGCGCTTTGACTGCAGGTGCCCCTCTACAACAGACATGACAGATGCACCAAGACTCTCCTCGTTCTACTTGTCTTTGGTAATCAAGAAAGTGAAAATCTCAATTCACTGACCACCTTTCACTGCCTTGCCTGTTTCTTAGCAATCAACAGGCTAACTGCTTTCTGAAGACTTTGAAGTGCCGAGTTGGGAAGGTTAAGCCCTGACAAGTGGCATGGCTTAGTGGCAAGAGGCCGGGCTTGTCAGAGGTCATGGGTTCGAATCCCAGCTCTGCGGTCTGTCAGCTGTGTGACTTTAGGCGTCACTTAACTTCTCTGAGCCTCAGTTACCTCATCTGTAAAATGGGGATGAAGACTCTGAGCCCTACATGGGACGAACTGATTACCTTGTATCTACCCCAGTGCTAAGAACAGTGCTTGGCACATAGTAAGCACTTAAATGCCAACATTATTATTATTATTATTATTATTACTAGCAAATTCTCTAGTTCCAAGCAACTGGTGGGGCTCAACTGTGAAGTCAGAATTCTAGACATCCTGGCACTTGGGGGAATATGTCACGATAAAATGAACACTGAGATGACCATGTGATTCACAGCAAGGATGTTCCTTTGGAGAGAGAAAATAAAAAGTCGCCACCTTACCCTATCAACACCGTCTTTCTCCCGGCAAGGAAAAGACAACGCCTTTGGTTTCACCAATCATATTTATTCCACAGATGATACAAAAACATCTTCTCAATATTGCAGCTTCTAAAGGGACTAATCGGATTAGCGGACTAGGCAAGACTTAGATTCTCCCAAGAAATCTAGCCCGGGAACAATTTTTTGATTTATGTTTACGTGGAAAACAAGTGCTTTTTTTAAAAACAATTCTCAGGAAGGCTCTGAGCAGACACATCTATTCTTGCTAATGGTCTGAAGCTGCATATTTATGAAGCGTGATTGACCACAAGGAGAAATTTGCCCCAAGGTAGGGGAGAAGGGGGAAAGGTGAGGAGAGGAAGATTGCATCTCCAAATGACTAAGTAGGTGAATATGCCCCAGTTGTTGGACGTATGGCCATCTAATTGTGGAAAACATGAAAACCATTTAATACCCCCACAATGAATGGAAAATATTCTCTGAAAAATATTTTTTAAATGTAAAAGAAGAGGGTTAATCCTAGATTAGTGTTTCTTAATCTCACAAATTTGGCTCACTCAATCGGGTGAGCTCCCTAAACACAGGACTCGGAAAGGAACACACATAGTCATTTGAGATGGGACCTGCTCCAAATTCACCGAGGGCCCACGACCTCGGGGCTAAGCAGCCTGTGGCTCAAAGATCTCATGGTGCCCATGAAAGCTTCCACGCGAAAATTAGCCCTTTGGCACCGGGAAGCCACGAATGCAAGCTTGCCTGGAGTCGATGAAGGAGCTCTGAAAAGCGTGAGGGGTTGGTTTGTTTTGGAGGTCAGGAAAGCAGTCAGTCTACCTGAGAATTCTCATCTCCAAAGTGCCAGGAATCAGACAGCTTGGTTTCAAATACGAGCCGGGGCAAACGATACGACGTGAAACACATTTCCGTTGACTTGAAGAGGAGCCAGGTGTACCGCAGCTATGGGGCACCCCACGAGGAGGCAAGGCAGTGGAAGGTGGGTGAGAGAGCAAACTTTTTTCTAAAGAGGTGCTCTACTGGAAATCATCCGTGGGGTGGGTGGGGGAAATGCCCCAGCAAAATCCTATGCCAAGCTCTCTTTTTTGCCACCTCCTTCCCTGCCAAACCTTTTCCCCAGAGCCCCTGACGAGATGCAGGGCTCAAACCGAACGGTTTGAGTTGACCATTCTCTTTAGCCCTGCCCAACTTCTGGCAGAGGGGCTAATGGTGCGGTGAAAGCATCGGGAGAATGAGGAGAAGCCACTCCCTGGACAATCAACCAGGGAACAATCAAGCAAATCTTGGGACAAACGGGGACCAAGATGCCCCTCGTCAGCAGACTGGTGCAGGGAGCTATTCATTTAATTATTTATCAATTCACCACTCTTGTACCTTGTGTTTTGATGTGTCATTGATCTTTTGGTGTTTGTTTTCAAGGAGTGGGACTGGTTCAGATGGGGACCCGATAAATTTATTGCTACTAATCAGTAATTCCCTGATAGAAGTGTCACGGTCTCTACCGGTAAGCATTTTAAGTGCAGAGAAACTACGATTAATCAAATGTTCAAGTGTTCCCTCTGTTCTAAGTGCCTGTGATTGGATTCTGGCCAAAATATACAGATAAATATGAAACTATGGCAGTTTAAGATACTGAAGGAGTTTAGAAACGCCCTTTGACATGATTTCAAATAGCTGTCTCTAATGCCTCCATCCCACCGCTCTGATCTTTGAGTTCTTTTAAACTGTACAAAATGGCTTTGGCAACCACACCCCGGCAGCCAATCCTTTCGCGGCCTCCGCCCAATCCGGGCCTGATTGCTCCGAGACCCCTCGGCAGTTCTTCAACGGGCGAGGAAGACTCTGGTGTGGGCTTCCTTCCAAGGAAAGGCGAATGGCTAGCCAGCGCAAGCTGCAGGTGGCAAGCAGGGTCCAGGCTGTTGTTCGACACCGCTGGCCCACTGCTAGATCAATCAGTCGATCGGTTGGTATTTATCGAGGGCTCACTGTGTGGAGAACACTGGACTAAGCGCTTGGGAGAGTCCGATCTACCAGGCGGGGAGCATTTAAGATAGGGGTGACAGCTGACAGCTGGGTAGTAGGTTCCAAAGCAAGTCAATGACCGACCTAAACAAACCGCCAAGAGAGTTCAAGGGGGAAGGGAGGTGGGAAGGAAAGGGAACCATGCCTAGAGTCTGTGTCGGGGGCAGACAAACCGCACAGCACCGATGGGTGATTCTACTCGGCAGACCGGTGCACAGGAAAGGGTCTTTCTGGTCCCAGGGTTCGACTTGTCCTCAAGTCCTAGAAGCCAAGGGAATAGCCGTTTCTCCCCAGCCCCAACTTCTGAGGTCAAGAAACAATACGCGAGGGACTGATATCGCTCTCTGACTTTGTTTTCCCACGTACGATTCCAACGCGTTTATTTTCCCACTCTTATTCGAGCGGGGAGGCGCGCAGTCGAGAGGCTTAATCACTGCAGAATCTCAACAGTTCCTTTGGTCCCAACAGCTGAGGAAAGCATACACCTACGGAGGGCAACGAGAAACACCGGCCAGGGAAATGATTTTGGAACATCCTACTGTCTGCTACGGATCGGAACACGGAAAATCCAGTTACTATAAAATAGTTATTTTTGTAAAAAAAGAAGAAAACAAAAACAGAAACAAGGAAAGATGGTTCTCGCAGCGTTAGCGATGACATCTGCAAGGCCAGAGTCAGTTAGCTTTCTTTTGAAGAAACCTAATTTGGACCCAAAACGGGGAGTGCGATGATGCTGGTCCTTGATCGGGGGCTGGAGCTCCCCAGGCGGGGGCGACCACTGCTTCAAAATGGGGGGGACGGACGGAACTCGGGCCGCCCCCAAGCTGCCAACCAACACCGCCGGAGCCGCCCACTTCCTCTCAGACGCTCCCCCGGCCGGACGGTCAGTCACGGAGGACCGGCCCATGTCACGGAACGGTTTACGGCGACGTCGGTCCGGTGACGTCGGGAGGCGCAACCCGCCCCGCCCCCGTCTCCTCCCCGAGGCCGCATCCCGAAGACTCCGGGGATCCCGGCGGGGGCCGGGCTGGGTCCGGGCGGCTCCTACTCCTCTGCCTCCTCGATCGGTCCCGGCTGCTCGAGGATACAGGTCTGCGAAATGAGCGTGCTCGTCCCACGGGAGATCCGCTCTTGGTCTGTGTTGGTCGACTGGGAGGCCACGGTGACAGGCTGCAGCAGGGTGGGGCCCACGCCGGGGGGGACAGTCAGGCCGTGGCTCGACCCCTTGAGCGTGAGATCTTGGGTGGGGAGGAGGGGCTTGAGGATGCTGACGAGGCAGAACGCGGAGCCGCTCTTGGGGATAAAATTGACTTTGTTCTTGTCGGGGCAGTAGAAGGCTGGGATTTCGTGAAGTTGCTTCGGCCTGTACACGTAAGACAGAGAGGGCTTTCAAGCTCAACAATGACAATTCAGATGCCATCTATTTTTGAAAATACCCAGAGAAACATTTACTGAACTAAAGGCGATTGCCAAATGTAACCAGGTTAAGAGAGGCTTGGAGCCTACATTCTCTCTCGTGGCTGGAACTCCTGGACCTTTGTAAGGAGAAAATGAAGCCAGTTTAAGCAGAACACAAAAAGACCAGATACGCTACGACGCTTCTAATATCATGCTGAAGTATGAGGTCTTCCACATTCACCTGCGTGACATTAAAGCCTTCGAAACCTTATTGACGGCAAATCTCCTCCAAGAGGCCTGCCCAGACTAAGCCTCCCCTTTCCTCTTTCCCCCCATCACCCTCACTTGCTCCCTTTGTTCTCCTCCCATCCCAGCCCCACAGCACGTACATATATAAGCACATATCTGTCATTTATTTATTTGAATTGAAGTCTGTCTCCCCCTGCCCTGGACTATAAGTGCGCTGGGGGCAGGGAATATGTGCATTTATTGTTATACTGTACTCTCCCAAGCGCCTAGTACGGTGCTCTGCACACAGTAGAAGCTCAATAAATACGACTCGATGAATAAACGAACGAATGAACGAAAGCCAATCCAAGTGCCTGGGCTCCACAGTGGCCTTAGGTGACTCTGCCATAACCCCAGAACTTTTTATTCACGCCTGCATGGTGCGTTTGCTTCTGTCTTGTTTCTTATTTATTTTTTAAATGGTACTCATTAAGCACTTACTGGTACTTATAAAAATAATAATTGTACTACGCTTTAAGTGCTTGCTACAGATCAAGCACTGTGAAAGGGGTGGGGCAGATACAAAATCATCAGGGCTCATGGGGGGTTCGCAGTCTTAGCAGGAGGGAGAACAGGTATCGAATCCTCCGACTGCAGATGAGGGAACCGAAGCACAGAAGTGACGTGACTTGCCCAAGGTCACACAGCAGTTAAGAGAAGCAGCGTGGCTCAGAGGAAAGAACATGGGCTTAGGACTGGGAGGTTGTGGGTTCTAATCCCGGCTCTGCCACTTGTCAGCTGTGTGACCTTGGACAAGTCACTTCACTTCTCGGTGCCTCAGTGACCTCATCTGTAAAATGGGGATGAAGACTGTGAGCCTCATGTGGGACAACCTGATGACCCTGTATCTACCCCAGCGCTTAGAACAATGCTCGGCACATAGTAAGCGTTTAACAAATACCAACATTATTATTAACTGGGATCAGAACCCAGGCCAGGCACTGTACTAAGTATTGGAGTAGACATAGGACAATCGGATTGGACGTAGTCCCTGCTCCACTTGGGGCTCAGTCTAACGTGGATCATTTTTCTACAAAAACATTCAGTTCACGTCTCCCCATTCCTCAAGAACCTCCAGTGGTTGTCCGGGGGAAGCAGCGTTGCTAAGTGGAAAGAGCCCGGGCTTGGGAGTCAGAGGTCATGGGTTCGAATCCCGGCTCTGCCACTTGTTAGCTGTGTGACTGGGCAAGTCACTTCACTTCTCTGTGCCTCAGTTACCTCATCTGTAAAATGGGGATTAAGACTGTGAGCCTCACGTGGGACAACCTGATTACCCTGTATCTACCCCAGCACTTAGAACAGTGCTCTGCACATAGTAAGCACTTAACAAATACCAACATTATTATTATTATCACTACCCACCTTCTCATCAAACAGAAACTCCTACACTGGCTTTAAAGCATTCTATCACCTTGCTCCCTCCTACCTCACCTCGCTGCTCTCCTACTAACCCAGCCCGCACACTTCGCTCTTCTAACACCAACCTACTCACTGTGAATTGAACTCGTCTATCTCGAGCTCTGGCCTCTCGCCCACACCCTGCCTCTTGCTGGAATACCCTCCCTCTTCATATCTGACAGACAATTACTCTCCCCACCTTCAAAGCCTTTTTGAAGGCATATCTCCTCTAAAGAGGCCTTCCCTGACTAAACCCTCATTTCATCTTTTCCCACTCCCTTCTCCCTCACCCTGATTTAATCCCTTGACTCACCCCTCCCCCTCAGCCCCACAGCACTTACGTACAGACCCATAATTTATTTATATATATATATATTAATGCCCGTCTCCCCCTCTGGACTGGGAACTCATCGTGGGCAGGGAGTACGTCTGCCAACTCTTTTATACTACACTCTCCCAGGGGCTTAGCACTCTGCTCTGCCCACGCTAAGCACTCAATAAATATGGTTGCTTGAGCGACTGACTGGAAGGAGGCTTTAACCTCCATTTTACAGATAAGGGAATGGAGGCACGGAGAAGTTAAGTGACTTGCCCGAGATCACACAGCAGCGAATGGTAAGAGTCGGGCTTTGAACTCAAGTCCTCTAACTCCCAGGCCTGTGCCCCTTCCGCTAGGCCGGGCTGTTGGAATCCCAGTCTTTCTCTTCCGTAGAACTGGGTTCACTTTACAGATTTAGGCATTCCTTTCCGCTCACCTCCAGATTGCCATTTTAGGCCTCTGAAATTCAAACGGCCCTTCTGCGGTCCGAATGAGCTGCTCCCTCTGAGCCTGGGGGCCCTTGTCAGTCTTCCTTCCCCTTAGCTCACTTCAACCTCATTCACCTTGCCCTGGGTAAAGGGAGGGGTGCCACACTCTTTCACGCAGAGCTCAACGCTCGTCACGGCCCACTGCCAATCCATTTGTGGACCGTTAGAGGCTTTCTGGACAGCGTGATCTCATGCCAGGAGATAAACTCAGTGATGCTGAACCAAAATTCATCTAGAACCCCTTGCGAAAGGTCTGAAATACAACTTTTAAAAATACCATCTACCATTCATCCATCCTGATGGAAGGAAGATGCGGGGACGAACAATGGGGGCAGGATTCAAAGAGCCGCAAGGCCAGAGTACCTCCATTTTGGATCTACTCAGCCCTGACTGGAAAGTCTCAGGTCTTGTCAGAGACCCGGCTGGTCGGGAGGGACGGGGGCGGGGGGACAGTATCCTCCCCATCCCGTGGCTAGGTCCCCTGGGGAATCCAAGGTTTCTGGCTCTCTGAGGGAGGCGGCCCTTGATATAATCCAAATAATTCCCAGAAGGAAGGTGGTGCACAGCAAACCCTCTTCCTTTTCTAATTTGAAATCAGAACCATAATATTAAGTTCTTGGCTGCCGTTTAAGTGGCTACGAATTGGTGCCTCCAAAAAAACCCAAACCCCTCAAATCCAGCTTTCCGGAAATCTTCCTTGTGAATGCAAAACACCATGGAAATACAGTTCTTATTGCATTTAGGCTGCTTTAGCAGTTTGATCGTGTGGTGTTTAATTAAGAAGCAGTGTGGTTTCATGGATAGAACACGGGCCTGGGAGTCAGAAGGATCTGGCTTCTAATCCCGGCTCTGCCACATCTCTGCTGAGTGACCTTCGGCAAGTTACTTCACTTCTCTGGGCCTCAGTTACCTCATCTGTGAAAAATGGGGATAAGAGTGTGAGCCCCATATGGGACAGGGACTGTGTCCAACCTGATTAACATGTCTTCCCCAGAGCTTAGAACAATGCTTGGCATATAGTAAGTGCTTAACAAGTACCACGATAATTATTATTAATGATGATGATGGTATTTGTTAATCGATAGTATTATCGAGCACTTACTGTATGCAGAGCACTGTACAAAAATGCTTGGGAGAGAACAGTAAAATGGAGTCGGTAAACCCGTTCCCTTTTCATAACGAGTTTACAGTGCTTATCATGTGCCAAGCACTGTTCTATGCACTGAGGGGGAGATACAAAATAATCAGGTGGGACATATTTAACAAGATGGCATCTCCCATGGGGAAATTTATCCATGCTTCGGGTGTGGTGTGGTCTACAGCCAACTGCAGGAAGGTAAAGTTAGCGGTTTTACACTGGCCACCAGATAGTTTTGTACTGTACCAGAACGGGACACACACCTTTCCAATTCCATCCTGGAGAGCTTTACTAATGCTCCAAAGCACTTTCCCCAGGGCTGGGGCTGTAACGCTCTAGCTCACTATTCTCCCTTCCTCAAAACGGAACCATTTTTCAGATAAAATCCAAGTTTGTTTTTTGTTTTTTTTTTAATTTCCTTAGAGATTTCTGCTCTAATATGTTCTGGCTCCCTCTAATGAGAGACAGTGCCTGAAAAATACAACTGAATTAAGATTCTATCCCCTGACAAGAAAGGAAATAACAATCAAGGCACGTTAGCGAGCTCAGGAGAAATAGATGGTAGGGAGCAGCAGGGCCTAGTGGAAAAAGCCCAGGCCTGGGAGTCAGAGGATCTGGTTCTAATCCCAGCCCTGCCACTTGTCTGCTGTGTGACCTTGGGCAAGTCACTTGACTGAGCCTCAGTTACCTCATCTGTAAAAGGGGGATGAAATATCACTGTTCCTTCCTCCTCCCCCCAACACTCCCTTACACTCTGAGCCCCAGGTGGGACAGAGACAGTGTCCCATCCGCTTACAGCCCATGTACCCCAGTGCTTAGTACGGTGTTGGGCACCCAGTAAGCACTTAAATGCTATAATTAAGAAAATCAGCCGATCGCAGCGCCCTTCCCGCCTCCCCAAGAATATTATCAGGGTAAATGAACGATACTCACGAACATTCCTCAAATACTTTCACCCTTTCACAGCCCTCTGGAGGTTCCCGTTTGAACATATAGCTGTTATTAGGTTTTGGTGACGTGGCATATTTGGGCACGGGAGAGTTGTTCCCATTGTCTGTAAGGAAAACACACGAGATTACCTCACAAGGTAGCCCGACAACCTAATACGCAAAATAACGAGACGGTTTTCGGCAACAGGCATCTCCAAAACAATCTTTGGGTTTCACTCCATCAACATAGGAAACAACGGTTCCTCCCCAGGACGTTATCCTCCGAGATCCCTTTTCGCTGTCAAATTCCTATTTGCTTGAGGGCTGAATTCCTTCCTGTGAAAAAACCCAAGAGGAGGCAGCTGGCAGGGAGCTAAGAGCGCGGTCCGGCAGGGTGACGGTGGGCTGAGCCTCGTTGGGCGAGCATACCCGGCTCCCTCGACACTCCTGACACTGTTCCATGATGGCGACGGGAGCCGATGGCATACAGAGTGGAAACTGCCTTCCCCTTCCCTCCCTCTGTCCCAAGCCCAACCCATATCACTGTTGTCCTAAGAACACCTCTGGCTTCCTTTTCCTCCACAGCTTGCTCGCTCCTTCCTTTCGGATCCTCCCGTTTCCTTCACCTCCCCCCACCCAATTTCTCACCCTCACCTCCCCGTCTCCCCCTGGGCTCCCTGTCTCTGGATGAAGAAATCCCACCCTCTCCATCCTCCCCACCACCTCCAGGCACACACCCTGCTCTCATAATATCCCAGCTTTCCTCCTGTCTCTCCCCACTCCAGTCTATTCTTCATTCCGCTGCCTGGATCATCTTCCTGCAGAAACGCTCTGGGCCTGTCCCTCCCCTCCTCAAAAACCTCCAGGTGTTGGATGAAACAAAACTTCTGACTCTGGGCTTCAAGGCTGTCCATCCCCTTGCCCCCTCCTCCTTCACCTCCCTTCTCTCTTTCTCCTGCCCGCTCCGCTCCTCTGCCGCTCACCTCCTCACTGTCCCTCGTTCACACCTATCCCGCTGACCTCTGGCCCACGTCCTACCGCTGTCCCGGAATGCCCTCCTTCCTCACCTCCGCCAAACTCACTTTCTTCCCCTCTTCAAAGCCCTACTGAGAGCTCACCTCCTCCAAGAGGCCTTCCCAGACTGAGCTTCCCCTTTTTTCCCTCTGCTCCCACTCTGCTCTCTGCTCCCTTCCCCCCTTCACCTCCCCTCAATTAAGCCCCCTTTTCCTCTGCTCCTCCCCCTCTCCCTTCCCCTCCCCTCTGTGCTCATTTGCATATATTTTTATTACCTTATTTATTTTGTTAATGAGGTGTACATCCCCTTGACATTATTTATCGTGATGATGTTGTCTTGTTTTTGTCCATCTGTCTCCCCCAATTAGACTGTAAACGTGTCATTGGGCAGGGATTGTCTCTGTTGCCGAATTGTTCATTCCAAGTGCTTAGTACAGTGCTCTGCACATAGTAAGCACTCAATAAATACTATTGAATGAATGAATGAACCTCTGCCCCCAAGAAGATGGCAATGGGCTTTGACCTCTTCCCTGTCTGGAACAGTTTTGGGCTTCACTACAATTCTAGGGTGACTATCACAATAAAATATTGATTTGTCTCGCCTATTTCCAGATAAATCTGCAGCGGAAGACCTAGAGACCGAGGACGTCTCTTACAGATTCAGTCGTGGACTGCAAATGAATGACGAAATGCTGGCTGATCCAATCTATTTTAACCCACCACAGTTCAGATTCTGTACTCCTGGCGGGCGTTGCATAGTGTTAAAATATACCACTGTACATTCAATTAGGAAATAATTTACAACATTAAGTACATTCAAATTTCAGTTTCTGTGAAGAAAATGGGAATCGACAATGAAGTCATTAGCATACCGTCAGCCTTGCCAAATCAAATTTGTCGAACACATTTCTCCGTACTAATTTGGTTAGCCTTGAAACTCCATTTCCTCCGTAAGCAGTCAAAGCAGTGCATAAAATTCTAAATTGTTCACAATGCCAAGACCCACAGTCTAGAAATACTTGACACTTTACTTCGCTCTGGGCTCTGAGCTATGACAACTTCCACATGGCGAGATGAAGCTAGTTTATAGTAATCACCATGTGACTGATGCTGGTGGCCTAAATTGATGACCCCCAAGAGTTCCAGAAGTTTGGGGGCCCTAAGTCTTTGTTATTAAGTTTAGTCTTCCTTGAGCAGATAATTCTGTTGCCGATTTGTACATTCCAAGCGCTTAGTTCAGTGCTCTGCACATAGTAAGCGCTCAATAAAAATGAATGAATGAATTCTGGAAAGGTTGAGAGACCAAGTGGTAGCATAGAAAATAGTAACAGATGCTGCCAGTGGTAAATTTTTGGTGCCCGCATGGTGGAAGCCTTACTGAAGGCGCTTAGGACAGTGCTTTGCACATAGTAAGTGCTCAGTAAATACAACTGAATTGAATTGCACATCACCTCCAAGGGGCTGTCCCCTGCCTCGGCCCTCCTTTTCTCCCACTCCCTCCTGTGTCACCCTGATTTGCTCCCATTATTCATCATCCCCTCAGACCCACAGCACTTATGTATATATCCGTGATTCACTTATTTATATTGACGTCTGTCTCCCGCTCTAGACTGTAAGCCCGTTGTGGGCAGGGAACGTGATTACCAACAGTCGTAATGGCCAGGCACTTAGTACCGTGCTCTGCACACAGTAAGTGCTCAATAAATACCACTGATTGATTGATTGATTTGGAGACATGTAGGTCTTTTCAGCCTCACCTGCACACATATACAGGAAGTCACGGGCAGATGGGGGGATGAGGGGGCTCTGAATAGATGTCAGGAGTCGGGGGGGCTCATGCAGATACTGCATTAAGCCTTCAAACCAAACCCCACCCCAGACATTTGGAAAAAAGGAGCCTAGCATTCCTCTGCAAAACCCAGCGGCCCATGCGGCTTGCCGATTCATTTATTCATTCATTCAGTAGTATTTATTGAGCGCTTACTATGTGCACAGCACTGTACTAAGCGGTTGGAATGTACAATTCGGCAACAGATAGAGACAATCCCTGCCCACTAACGGGCTCACAGTCTAATCGGGGGAGACAGACGGACAAAATCAAGACAACTTAATCATGATACTTTGGCCTTTGGTCCCGGGTCCTGCCTGGGGAGATGAACAAATCCCCGATGACGGTTGACAGCCTCTCAGCTCCAGGACAGAACTCTCACACCACACACTTTCTGCCTCGACGTGGGGAAGTTGCAAATGGAGGTGGAAGGGATGAAGGAACGGAAGATTTCTTGCATTCCCTCAAACGCTCCTGGCACAAGTACCGCTTTCCCTTGAGAGAAGCCAGCACAAGCCCCGCCGGGAAAACCTGGGCAAACCAACCACAGTAGCTTCCCTCTTCTATTACTCTCATTTCCATCCCCCGCCAGTGGGAGAACAGGACACACAGAGGCCCTTGGAGAAAGGGAAAATCTCCCCGCCCTTGGGTGGACAGAAGAGGTGCAGATCGGTGATTTTATTGAGTTGTATTTACATCTACCTCCCCCCATCTAGACTGTAAGCTCACTGTGGGCAGGGAATGTGTCTGTTTATTGTTGTAGTACACTCCCCCAAGCGCTTAGTACAGTGCTCTGCACACAGTAAGCCCTCAATAAATACGACGGGATGAATGAATGACCCAAGCTCCCAGAAAAATGACCCCCACCGGCCGCCTCAAGGTCAGAGGGCCTGTGCCGGAGCTGCAGTGCCCACAGGCTTGGCCAGCGGCCACCCGCCCCACTGACACACACGAACACACGCACAGCCTCTGCGAAAAGTGGCCGGACACTCGCTTTCCACAGATAATTCTGCGGGCGGGAGTGGGACGCGAGTGAGTTCTTTCTGTGGAGTGCTGACACTGAGCAGAGCCCTGAAACCGGCACCTGATGGCCCCTCCACACACACACCACACTTGCCGCCATCGGGGGGGACGCAATATCGCTTCGCGGCAGAGACCGCCAGGTTCTCTGCAAAGAAAGCATGGAGTAGCCCAAGCTTCCCTTCAACACCCTGCATGGGAAAAGTAAGCCCCTATGCCACCTGCTACAAAACGAGTGAGGCGCGCACGCCCACACCACCACACACGACGACACACCCGCACCCACGAAGAATCCCCAAACCAGCCGTGGGGCCAGCGGAGCGGCTGGGTCGGGCGGAGCGCTCGCTACCTTGATCTCTGGGATCAACAAGAAGGTCATCAGCAGAGCAAGGGCTCTCTTCACTACCTTCATTTGAGATGGCCAGGAAGGAGGTGGGGGAGGCGGACTGGGATCGGCTGCTGTTGTTGCTGCCCCTGTCGGCTCCGCCGGGCGTCTGGGTGTCGATGCTGCGGGTGCTGCTGCTGCGCTGCGCCACGGGGGGAGGGGCCCGGTGGCCGTCCGGGATATCTTGGGGCTGGAGGAAACAAAATCCGATTTCATGCTTCGTCGGCGACTTCAATGGGCCCCTGCAGCCGGGCTCCCGCGGGTGCCCCCGAGAAAAGCAAGTACTTTTTCCCCGGTTCTTAAGCCAAGGCCTTGTCCCACTTGAGAGGAGCAGCGTGGAACGAGTATGGGCCTGAAAGTCAGAGGACCTGGGTTCTAATCCCTACCTTCCCTCTGGACTGCTGTAGAGATCTAGGTAAGTCCCTTAATTTCTCTGTGCTTCCTCACCTGGCAATTTTTATATACCCTAGAGCTTAAAACAGTGCTTGTCTCACAGTAAGTGCTTAACAAATAGTATAATTATTATTATTTTTTTTACCAATTCCCCTCGGCCACCAAACAGATGTCTAAATAAAAGAAAAAGCTTGAGCGACATTTCGATTACATCCTCACACCCTGGTAATACACAAAGTAAGGGCTTTCTGGATGGGGGGGTGATGGAAAACAAAGCTTTGGCTGGAAATGGGTCCTGTGATCAATCGATTAATCAACACTATTTATTGAGCACTTAGTGTGTGAAGAGCACTCAGGAAAGTACAATACGATAAAGTCGGTAGACACAGTTCCTGCCCATAAGAAGCTTACAGTCTACATGGGCTCAACAAGCTCAACTTTTAGCCAACTTATAAGGGAAGAAATTACAGACTCTTGGATAGGAGACTAAGAATTCAATTATTTCTGCCCCAAGACCTTGACCCACCCATCATCTTTCATTAACCCTGTGTGGGCCTAAATTTTTCTCATGAGTGAAAAACAAGTGAAAGGGATAAATAATTCTCATTCTTTGGTATGCTGCTTTTTCTTTCCAAAATCTTCAGTGGGTTTTGGAAAAAAACAACCCTAATGATAATCAAGAACAGGGGAAACTACATCATGAGACTACTCAATAGGTAATTTAGAAATCCCCTTCATTGGGAAGACAAGATTTTGATGTTAGACGGTACTCACAATAAGCTGCTCTTCCTTTTCTCCGGTTTCTTTAATTATGATTTCAATCTCCTGGTTGAGCCCTTCCACGCTATTCCGAAACCGTGCTCCTGTTGATTTGGTGATGGGAATCACTGGGATGAGTACGCTCTTTGGAATTGGAGCCTGGAAAACCCAAATGGAGGGAGAAGTGAGGGTTAAGCATTATGGTAAATTGGCTGGCTGGAAAGTTGCAGCAAGAGAAATTCACAATCTGCTGAGAAAGGGGACCAACCTATAAATCTGTTCCCAAAACAACACATATTAAATCTCTTGGCACTTTTTCCACTATGATGAGAAACAGCGTGGCTCAGTGGAAAGAGCACAGGCTTTGGAGTCAGAGGTCATGGGTTCGAATCCTGGCTCTGCCACTTGTCAGCTGTGTGACTGTGAGCAAGTCACTTAACTTCTCTCTGCCTCAATTACCTCATCTGTAAAATGGGGATTAAGACTGTGAGCCCCACGTGGGACAACCTGATTCCCCTGTGTCTACCCCAGCGCTTAGAACAGTGCTCTGCACATAGTAAGCGCTTAACAAATACCAACATTATTATGACACAGAACAGAGTTTTGGACACAACTCCCGACACAGGTGGTGGGTTTTCAAAAGTTTGTAAGAAGAGGAAAAAATGCAAAGGAAAACCGTTTTAGAAGGCATCCTTTCCCTATGTCTGCAGAGTTCGGATTAGATCCGGCTCTCTCGGAATGCAACTTTAATACCTTTTACTACGACAAGTTTTTGCCGCGTCAGAAAGCAAACCGAAACATTTGATTTGGTAAGCGAGAGGGAAAATGTTCCAGTGGAAGAAACACTACCTAACAGAAATACTGCAAGAAGAAGGCTTTTTGTTTTTCGTGGTCTGGTAATTTTCATTTATAATCTCACTGTGAACACAGCCCAACTCAAACCAAATTTATAACTCTCCCATCTCTGTCCCACCTTCACATCTTTCCCACCCTCCAACCAGAACAACCTTCTCTTCACTCTGCTCCAAAATACCACATCTCTCCCCTCCTGTAAAGCCCCCAGGGTGAGTCACTTCACTTTCCTGTGCCTCAGTTCCCTCATCTGGGAAATAGGGATTAAGATGGCGAGCCCACGTGGGATAGAACTGTGCTCAACCTGGCTAGCTACTAAACAGTGCTTAGTCCAGTGTCTGGCACATAGTAAGTGCTTAACAAGTACCAAAAAGTCCAAGCCCTGGTTTCCAGGTCATGGCTGCCCCCCAAGCCGACTGTCTGTTCTCACTCTGCTTCGTGGCTAGCATGCCACTGAGGGACGGAAGGCAGTTAATGCTCGTGATCGCCGATGGGTCATTTTTAGGGTGGGCAGTACTCTGAGAAACTGTGTATTTCCAGGTATTTGACTTCTGCAAATGGGCTGGCCGTCCCCTTTAGGTTGTGATGACCCCAACTTGGATTCTCCACAAAAATCCAACTAATCTGATGCTGAACCAAAATCCGACACAAGTAGGGGGCGCGGAATACTGGCCATCTGGTCACTGAAGAAGCGACTCTGCCATCTGGCAGCAGCCCCGGGGGCTGAGCGGCCCGCCCCATTGGGAATGCTCATCTTGAATGGGGAGGGGGACTACCCATCCATCAGTGGGATTTATTCAGTGTTTACCATGTGCAGAGCACTGTACTGAGCACTTAGGAGAGCCCAAAACAACAGAGTGGGCAGACACGTTCCATGCCGGAATTAGAACCCAGGTCCTTCTGACTTCCAGGCCCAGGCTCTATCCACTAGGCCACACTGCTTCTCTAAACATCTTTTAACAGAGCATGTGGGCTCCTGCTGACTATCCCAATCAAGAATTAAGAGGCTCCCCGTTCGATCCAGACCAGAAGGATCTTGCGCACATGTACTTTCTACTATTTTAACTGAGGCTCTACAAAGCACAGGCCTCCTATCAGCATGTCAAAGTGCGGTCCTAGTTCCAGTTCCTGAGGAAGTTTTCACTATAGTCGCCCAGGAGAAATGGCAGCAAGTAGTCGAGGCTGGAAATTTTCTGTTTTGAGCATGCCAGCGGTGGTCTGTTCAATAATAATAATAATAATTGTGGCACTTGTTAAGCACTTATTATGTACCAGGCATTGTATTCATTCATTCCATAGTATTTATTGAGCGCTATGTGCAAAGCACTGTACTAAGCGCTTGGAATGTGCAATTCGGCAACAGATAGAGACAATCCCTGCCCATTGACGGGCTTACAGTCTAATCGGGGGAGAGAGACAAAAACAATAGCAATAAATAGAATCAAAGGGATGTACATCTCATTAACAAAATAAATAGGGTAATAAAAATATATACAAATACTAAGAGCTGGGTTAGATACAAGATAATCAGGTTGGAAACAGTACCTGTACTACTTGGGGCTCACAATCTAGCCTTCCCCTCCATTTTCCAGATGAGGTAAAGGCAAAGAGAGGTGAAAGGACTTGCCCAAGATCACAGAGGAGACATGCGGCCAAGAGAAGATTATAACCCAGGTCCTCTGACTTCCAAGCCCATGCTCCTTCCGTTAGGCCACGCTACTTCTCTATTCCAAAACCATCCAACCTCCTATCAATCAATCCGTGGCATTTATTGAACTCTTACTGAAATAAGTGCTTGGGAGAGTACATTGCCACAGAGTGAGTAGACACGTTCCCTGCCCGCAGCTGGCACAGTGGGTGATAAGTGTGGGGGATATGTGGGTGGATGTGGAGGAGGAGAAGAAAGAAGAGGAGGAGGAGGAGGAGAAGGGCAGCACTTCCAGACTAAAAGACCTCCAACCTCACCACCAGAGCTCTAGTGTTCAACAAGTCTTGTTCAACGCTATCCCCCGGCAGCAGAGGCCAGGACCCTCTCGGCTCAGGAGTGCCCACCTCCTCACACCCATCCCCAAGCCAGGGAAAGGTACAGATAATTTGCTGTAACTTGGATAGACCAAAGCTGGATAACCAAGAACTGAAGAGTGTGTGCGCCTAGGTAGAAATAAAAGAGATATCCCCAGAAGGACAGGGAGGAATATTTTGGGGCCAGGTGGGCTGGACCCACTTCTTAAGAGCCCAGGATGGACCAGCCAACTCCCCCTCTCCCCAGCTCTGTAGAGTTCGGGGCCAGAGGCCTCCAAAAAGCCTCAGTTTGGAAAGCAGCCTCTATCGGCTTATAAGGCCACATGACCTTCAGCCAGTTGGCAGCCTCCCATGCATTGGAGGTGCTTATTAAGTAGCTTCGATAATGATGTCGATTAGATGGATTCTCCCCACCTACACCCACCCTATTGCAGTTTGCAGGGTGGCTGGCTTATCTTACGGAGCAATTCTTTAGTTGGAGAATAGGGTGACGAATACTGTAGTGCAGCAAAGGTTACAAGGGAATTGGGAGAATTAGAGTATAATAATAATGTTGGTATTTGTTAAGCGCTTACTATGTGCAGAGCACTGTTCTAAGCGCCGGGGTAGATATAGGGTGATCAGGTTGTCCCACGTGGGGCTCACAGTTTTAATCCCCATTTTCCAGATGAGGTAACTGAGGCCCAGAGAAGTGACGTGACTTGCCCACAGTCACATAGCTGACAAGTGGCAGAGTCAGGATTTGAACCCATGACCTCCGACTCCAAAGCCCGTGCTCTTCCCACAGAGCCATGCTGAATATGAGAAGCCGCGTGGCTCAGTGGAAAGAGCATGGGCTTTGGAGTCAGAGGTCATGAGTTTGAATCCTGGCTCTGCCACTTGTCAGCTGTGTGACTGTAGGCAAGTCACTTAACTTCTCTGTGCCCCAGTTACCTCATCTGTAAAATGGGGATTAGGACTGTGAGCCCCACGTGGGACAACCTGATTGCCCTGTGTCTACCCCAGCGCTTAGAACAGTGCTCTGCACATAGTAAGCGCTTAACAAATACAAACATTATATGAAAACACAAGTGAGAGAAAAATGAAAGGCCATAGGTACTGCCTGAAAGTCTCTCCTCAGAAAATTGCAGTTCCCTGTTCCGGGAAAGTAAGACAGTTATAAATTTAATTTCCCTACAAATACACCCCACATGTATATACTTTACTAGCACAGGCAAGTCAATTTGCTCAACTCACCAGCGTCTTAAGCCAACCTCCGAGTGGAAAAACAAGTATTCTGACAAGAATCACAACTTGGACCATTAGAAATCTCTACAACTGCTTACCTAGTAAAGAGAACCAACATCTCAGCTGTTTCCAGAGAAGGGGTTAGGATGAAAAGGGTCTCTCCAACGGGGATTAGAGATTCCCTGGAGCTCTGCGGAGACCAAGAGCTTTGAGGGTCAGGAGTCCAGCCTTCTCCCACAAAAATACCACTCCCTCCCTCCTTTCTCCAGCCACACTGGCTCCCCTGACCACTTCTCCCCTCCTTCAGAATAGCTCTCTGGTCAAACAAAAAAAATTGTAGTTTCTCTTGCATTCTCCTGCTTCTCAAAGATGTTGGATGTTTTTCAGGGAGGATGGGGGAGAAGAAGGGATATGGAGAGAGAGAGAAGAAGAAAGAGAGAGAGAGAAAAAAAGAAAAAGAGAAGGGAAGACATGAGAAAAGATTGCATGATGCTAAAAACTTGTGAGACACTGGGTTTACAAGATGATGCACCAATTTGACCCACACAGGCAAGTCAGAAGACCAGAGCTGATCTTGGCATTTGGCAGAAAGGTCAAGGCCTGGCACAAGAAAACCTCCCCAACCTGAATTTCTCTGCCAATAATGGAAAGTGTCCTAACTCCAAGGTTTCAAAAGCAACTTAAGAAAAAGAAACTTCGTTCTGCCTAAAGGAACCTGATCGTATAACGAAAGCTCAACTATTCACACTAACTGGAAATTCTTTGTATCGTATTAAGTGTCTCCTTCTTTGGACAAAAAGACTGTGCTGGTGAATACTGACATGAAACCACTCATGTGTTAAGCATTTTGTAGCAGAGAACTGGTAATAATCTATAAAAAAATGTTTTCCTCCTCAGAATAATGTCATTAAACGAAAAAATTTAAGTGGTTCGGGACTTTTGAAACCAAAAATTTCAGCATTTTGGTAAAAGTTTCATTTTTTTTGGCAGGTTCAGTCCCCTTTCATAAGGGTAGAGACTTGGAGGAAAGAGTTCACAGCAAGGTCTCAGACCTTCAGGTCTGCATTACCTATAGACACTGCTGGGAAGGCCAAGGTGTTTGGAAAAATTCAAAAAAGTCAATCCACATTTTGAAAAAATGGTTTTCTTTTAGTTGCATGCCAGATCAAGGAGAGAGAAGCAGCATGGCCTAATGTAAAGAGCACGGGCCTGGGTTCTAGTTCTGGTTCTGTCACATGCCTGCTATGGGACCCTGGGCAAGTAACTTCACTTCCTCCTCTGTAAAATGGGTAATAAATCCCCTTTCTCCCTCTCATTTAGACTGTGAGCCCCATGTGAATCAGGGACTGTGTCTGACCTGATTAACTTGTATCTACCGCAGCGCTTAGAACAGTCCTTGACATGTATTAGGTGCTTGGTCCAAGGCCTGGGCTCTTTCCACTGGGCCTCACTGCTCCTATATCTAGAGAAGTAGTGTGGCTCAGTGGAAAGAGCCCGGGCTTGGGAGTCAGAGGTCATGGGTTCAAATCCTGGCTCTGCCACTTGTCAGCTGACTGTGGGCAAGTCACTTAACTTCTCTGTGCCTCAGTTACCTCATCTGTAAAATGGGGATTAACTGTGAGCCTCATGTGGGACAACCTGATTACCCTGTATCTACCCCAGCGCTTAAAACAGTGCTCTGCACATAGTAAGCACTTAACAAATACCAACATTATTATTATTATTAAAGCGGGCCCCTCCTTTACGAGGTAGCCGGGGGTGTGCCGGGGCCTAGCTTCTCCCAGAAGGCAGAGTGGGCAATTGATTGGATATTCAGTCGATATTTCAAGTTACCATGAGCTGACTTCCCTTCTGCCCCTCAGACGTACTTGGACGGTTATCCGTCGCCCTTTCCCAAGTCCCGCCACTGAATGGCGGCAACCTCTCTGACGCGTCCGTACCTGGCATTGGTGAATGGCGGCGTGGTTGCCGTGGAATGGAGACTGCCTTTCCTTATCTCGGTGGTGGCGGCTACTGTGCTTGCTTCTCTGGAGCTGCTGACGTAATTTTGCAATCTGAAGGAGAGAGAAAGAAATGAAAACGTGTGTCATTTTGGAAAACCTCGTACCGCTGGGTCCTCGAGCCAGTGAGGGCACGCGAGGCTTCATCGACCGCTCGGTTAATACTTTCTGAAGTGTCTCCACTGTGGCACTGCCAAACTGGTAATTTTGTGGCTAGAAAAGAAATCCGTACCTATTAAGCCGTGAAAAAGTATTCAATGCAAAATTTAAGCCGAAGGGAAAGTCAGCAGGGGAACCGATTCTTCTCGCTTCTTTCCCAAAGAACTCATACATCTTTTCCCTTGCTGCAGTTATTAAATAACAGTATGGACTGCATTCATTGAACACTTAGTGGGTGCAAAGCCTGGGTGTGTGGTTCTGAGTGGGTAGTACAAAATGTGCAACTCACACAATCCCTGCCCACGAAGAACTTACGCTCTACTCCCTCTAAAAATTACTCTGATTATTTTAAAAAAAGACAAGCTCCAACCTCAAACTCATCCTTAACAATGAAATACAAAAAGGTAGCTGGGAACATTTTTAAATTGTCAAGTATTAGGAGAAATAAAAAGGGGAGCACTGACTTGAATCTTGGAGGCAGTTTCTAGGATAGCGATGTTCTCTTTTAATGACCTCTTTCTGCAGTCATTAAATGACCCAGCTTGGTCTTTGTTTTTCAGCACCCACAAAGAAGTCTATTGAATCATCAACTTCTCTAATGAGAACTTACTCTCAAATCACTTTGAAGTGAAATTACTCTTTGTAATGTCCTTTGGGGTATAGAGAACCTTAATGTACTGTTGCTTCATATCCTTCAATTGACTTTTACAATTTCGGTCTCTACTGATTACACAGAGGAGCAGGCAGGCTAACAACTTTCCCTTTTAGTTTTCATTTGAGCCAAAGGGGGCAAAGTCAGAGGACCTGGATTCTAATCCTGGCTCCACCACTTATGTCACTTCACTTCTCTGTGCCTCTGTTACCTCATCCGTCAAATCGGGATTCAATACATGTTTTCCCTCCTCAGACTGTGAACCCCGTGTGGGACAGGGATCGTGTCCGAACTGATTTTCTTGTATCTTCCCCAGGGCTTAGAACAGGGCCTGACACCTAAAAAGCACTTAAATACCACTATTATTATTATTATTAAATTATCAATTGCACAAATGGCAAAAATGAAACTCCAGGAGTGACTAAGCTCAAACGTTTGAGACTCCCTAATCAATTTCTTCACAGTTTCCCAGGAAAAAAAATATGCCTAAGAGCAACTACACTATAGAACATAGGACACCTGCCCAGGGTTTCAGGAGAGTTCATCCAAGTCTCAAAGAAATCACATTTTGGGGGGTCCATAAGCAAAGCTAAATGAAAAACCTGTTTGGTTTCTCCTTGACCTCACCTTCCACTCCCATGAGGTACTTTCATCCTGTTCCTTGTCTGTGTTTTCTAATTCAATTGTCAGCCCAATGGACAGGGACTTTACCTCATTATTTCATTTAGACACCGCATCCTGCCCATACTGAATGATAAGTAAAGTGCTGAGAACTGAATACCAGATCCAGACCATCCAGGTGCATACACTCATGCATTCAACTATTTATTACCTGTGCTAATGGGGGGAAGATGTGGCATGCATCGGATAGAATAGGGAAGGGAGGCTGCCTGGAACTCAAGTCCCAGCTAGCGAGCAGAAGGAGCAAGTATCCAGACCTGTCTGCTTGATAGTAGAAAAGAGTTCTGGGCCAGGGGAGTTCAGAGAAAGCCAGAGGTGACAATTTTGGGTGCTGCAGTGAGGGAGATCAGAAAAACAGGCAAACTGCAACTAGTGAGAGTTTCAGTTGCCGCCACAGGTGATCTACAAAAAAATGGATAATCTACTCACAAACAATCAGGAGTTGGCTGCAAATTGACCCCTTAGGATTGTGATTTAATTTCCTGTTCCACTGCCGCTCATGGGCAAGGCCTCCTTGGGTCTGTTTCCTTCAGTCGCTTGCATTTGGAAGCTTCACTTGAAATTAGGATGACAACTTTGTGTGGGGTTAAAAAAATGGGGAAAATAAAAAGGGATTGGGGGGGGGCGGGATGAAGAATAGATAGCGGTCTTCAACTTTCCCCACCTAAAGAAGCACTCATCTATGTCCATTCTCAAGGGGCACACAAGTCACAAACTTCATGGAAATGAGTCAGAAGGACACAAACACAAACCCCATTTGACCCCAGACCAAGGTTTCCTAACCTCCTTGAGTTGGTCCGTGCTTCCCCAAGAGGCTGAACGCTTGTGAGAGCCTTTCTTTTTTTCCAAGTAGTCTTCAGACCAGGCACACTCTGTCTGCAGCAACAATAACAACCAAAAAAGGAGCAAAGTTTTTCAGTTGTTTGAAAATGAGCCAAGTAATAGTTCTCGAGGAAAAGACAAGTAAAGACAATGAATTTCTGGGTATAACAGAGACATCTTCAAAGAAAAAAAATAGATGCAGTCCACCTCCCGTTGGCTTTTCAAACCTTACAGTCAAAAATCCATTACCTTGTTGTCTTGCTACTCTAATTTAACCTACCATACTGTAATCTTCTATTAAAATGGTCCGATTTCTAATATCAACAGGGGCTTAAGTCTCGTTAAAATAAAGTGATCATCTCCTGGATGGCTCCAGCCTTCTGGAAGCTGGAGGGACCCCAGCTTTCCGGACCCCAAATCTCCATGAGGGAGAGGGCAACTAGGCCCCTGAAACAAACCCTCACCCAAGAACTCCCTAGACTATGCACCCTGAGCTGGAATGTTTCAGAGACTACAAATGGGCAGGAAAATTGATCAGTCATCAGTTCCAATCATTTCAACGGATTAAAAAGTTTGTTTATTCAAATTAAATCAGGTGCATGCATCTTGCGAGTGAAAGAATGTCATTCTCTGTTGTTTTCTCAGGTGCTCACATCCCCCCCGTTGGAAATGAGTGGTCTCAGTCCCAGTGGGGGATTCGATTTAAAGGACAAAGTCCTCTGAAAGAAATACCAAACTAAGGTTCTTGTAGCATATTGAAAAGTTAGATGCAATGAAATCAATTAGCATATTGAGAAGTGTTTAAAATTCAGCTAATCTCTGATTTAAAGGGAGCTTTCTCTAGTTCCTATAACTACAAAATTTGAAAACATTCAAAATAAATCTGAAACATCAAGAGTTCACCTTTGTTCTTTTTGACAGTCTGCAATACAACTGAATGGCCTCAACCCAACCAAAAACGGAATAGGGAGGTTTTAAATCACAACTTACCTTTAAAAAATTTACAATTATGCATTTATATCAGATTCTTAAACCTCAGCTACCTCTCGATCCAAATTCGTAAAACTTACATTATTAATGGATTACAGGCTCCCTCTTTGAAAGCAGGAAACAACAAAGATTAAGGAAAACACTTTTTATCCCCAAAGTACAAACTTTATTAGTGAAGCCTACTAAAATCAATGTTATTTACTGCAGTTCAAAAAATTATCAACTGAACATCACCATCAGTTCATAGTGGTATTTGAGTGCATGCTGGATGCAATACACCAGACTAAGTATAGGGGAAAGTACAGTCGAAGCCCTACGCACAAGGTGTTTGCAATCTAGCAGGGGAGGCAGACCTAAAAATATTCACAACTAGAGAAAGTGGAATAAATTAATGGCTGTATGAAGGATCATACATTACATGCACAATTGCTGAAGAAAGGGATAGGTGAATACGTAAGGGCTAGAGGGTGCTATGAGGCTGATTTTATTCCAGGTGTTGGGAGTTAATCAAGGAAGGCTTGTTGGAGGAGGTTGATTTTTAGGAGAACTTTGACAATGGGGAGAGCTGGGGTCCTGTCAACTTGTGGGGTAGAAGGCATTCAAGGCTGGGGCGGCAGAGGAAGCAAGAGGGTGGAGGTGGGAGAACTGAGGGCAGAATACACTTAGAAAGTTTGGTAAGGAAGAACAAAAAGGACAAACTGGGAACCAGTGAGTGAAGAAAACTGATACATGCAATGGGCGGGAGTTATGGAGAACCCAGAAGTCGATAATAATAAAAATAATACATTATTATTAGTAGTAGTATACTTGTCAAGCACTGTTCGCAGTGCTGGGGTAGGTACAAGTTGTTTTTTTTTTTTATGGCATTTGGTAAGCACTTACTATGTGCCGGATATTGTCTTAGGTGCTGGGGACTTTAGGTTGGACTCAGTCCATGTCCCACATGGGCTCACCGATTTAACCCCATTTTACAGATGAGGGAACTGAGAAATAGAGAAGTGAAATGATGTGCTCAAGTTCACACAGCAGCAAGTGGCAGAACCAGAATTGGAATCCAGGGCCTTCCGACTCCCAAGCCTGAGCTCTATCCCCTAGGCTACGCTCCTCCCCTTTTAATCAGGTTGGCCCCAGTCTCTCTTCCACATGGAGGTCAAAGTCCAAGTAGGAATCAATCAATCAATGAATGGCATTTGTTGAGCACTTACTATGTGCACAGCATTGTACTAAGCACTTGGGAGAGAACAGGAGAAGTAACAGACATGTTTCCTGCCCATAAGAAGCTTACAGTTTAGGAAGGAGAGCAGGTATTGAATCCTTATTTTACAGTTGGGGAAACTGAGGCACAGAGAAGTTATGTGACCTGCCCAAAGTCACACAACAGGCAAGTGGAGGAGCTGGGATCAGAACTCCTGACTCCCAGGCCTCTGCTGTTTCCACTAGCCCACACCACTTCCCAATTATGAGTTTTAATTGATGCAAAAGGACATGGAAAGCCACTGTAGAGAATCTAAGGAGAAGGGAGACACGTTATGTGTTAGAAAGCACTCAAATATAATCGACTGACTGATGCTTCAAGCTGATGGGCTGGGCAGCAGTGTTTCGTATAGATTGAGAGTGGGAAGCAGAGACCAGTGAGGATGATATAAAAGTCTAGCTGTGCTCTGACAAGGGCTTGAAGCAAGGTAGCAGCTTTCTGGGTGGCGACGACTTCAAAACAACAAGGTGTTTTAAGTCAATGTATGAGAAATTACAATCTGGAGTTAGAGGATAAAGTTATTTAAAATAATCCATTTTATTTTACTCACTCAATAAGCCTTTAAAAGTCACTTCATTTCTGGCCCCTGCATCTTAAAAGGAAAAAAGCCTATACTCAAATGACTCTTGAAGCTGAAAATTCAGGCTACTTCCATTACAGCACATTGCAAAAAGAATGCGAGTCACTTCAGATTAGACAAGTTTGAAGGCCAAATTGCCTACGATAATGGTACTCTCTTCCCTTATGGAAAAAAAAAGGAAAAAATTCACAGCACTGCTCCCCACTCTCCATGTGAAGCTTTTTGCTTGGTCAAATGTTCGGCACACAGTTGGCACTCGATAAATCCCAAGATGAATGTAATCAGTCTGTAGGCAGCCCCTTCTGCAGCTTATTCAGGAAACCACTTTGACAGACAGTTGTCCGCCTAATGACTAGCCAGAAGCTTACGTAAGAGCCTGGGATCCAAAATTAATCTGATTAGGAGAGATGCTTATCAATACCAGCTGACTGGAAACCACTGTACAATCATCTTCTGAAATTCTAGTGTACAGGATTCCTTATCAATGTCCATGCTACCAAATAATTTCTTTGGAGGAAAAATTTTTAAAAAGCAGCATGGCCTGGTGGATAGAAAACGGGCCTGGGAGTCAGGTCCAAGGTTGTAATTCTGGCTCTGCCACTTGTCTTTGTGACCTTGGGTAAGTCACTTCACTTCCTCTGAACCTCAGTTACCTCATCTGTAAAATGGGGATTGAGACTGTGAGCCCCACGTGGGACAGGGACTGTATCCAACTTGATTATCTTGAACCTACCCTGGGATTACAGGGCAGTGCCTGGTGAATGCAAGTTCCCTTAAATCGGATACGATGGAAGTCTAGGCTGCCCAGAAGAGGGCACTGAAAGAAGCACCCCCCCGCCGCCGCCCCCCCCCCCCCCCCCCCCCCCCCCGGTTCAAAGAGATAACAAGTGAACATCCAACCAAACCAGGATTTTTTAAGAATTTCAATCAATCATATTTACTGTGTGCATTCTGGGTGCAGAGCACTGTTTTAAGTGCTTGGGAGAATCCAGTATAACAGAGTTGGTAGACACATTCCCTGCCCACAGTGAAATTAGATGTGTTTTTTAAGGAAGGAATATGAGAGGTGAAATTGAGGGAGCAGAAGCAACAGACTCGGCTGACCAAGGCAGATGCCATTAATTTGGAATTTGATCCTGCTGTCTTTGCTAGTGTCATGGACTTTTGGTATGTTTGCAGCAGATCTCTATTCTGACCCGTATTGCCATAAGAAAGCCATTTCTACCCCTTATTTAGAAACACTGGCTGAAATTCTAAATTCACTACTAGAATAAAAATATTTTAATGTCGAGGCTACTTAAATCAACATTTCATCCTGTCAAACTCTGACATTCATCCCTCACCGTGGTCCAATTTAAATTGCATACCACAAAGAATTGGTTTCTGGTCCCAGATTTACAATGTTCTTTCCAAAAGGATGCCCAGTGCCTTCTTGTCCGTCAGCCAATCGTATTCACTGAGCGCTTACTGTGTGTACAACACTGTAGTAAGTGCTTGGGAGGGTATAATATAACAATGAACAGACACATTCTTGTCATTAATGGTCTGCCTGGAGCATAATGCAAAGGGCTAAACTGCTCTTCACTGGTCATGTTTCAATCAATTAAGCAACCTATTTATTGAGCACTTACTGAGAGCAGAGCACAACACAGAGTTGGTAGACACATTCTCTGCCCCCTAGGAGCTTGCAGTCTAACTACATATTTTCTCTTATGACCCATTACTTAACCATCTATTGATTAATTCCCTCCCAAACAGGAACATTTCCTTTCATTAAAATTTTCTTAAGCTTTCTAAACATTTCACAGAATGTGTTCTTAAATTTCATGCCATATTCTTTATGGATCTAACTCAAAACAGCATCACCAGTGTACATTTTCTTTTAAATGGTATTTTTTAAGCACTCGCTATACGCTGGAGACTGTACAAAGCACCAGGGGAAGATACAAACTAATCAGATTGGACACAGTCCATGTCCTATGTGGACCTCAAAGTCTTAATTCCCATTTTCCAGAGGAGGAAACTGAGGCACAGAGAAGTGAAGTGAACGGTCCAAGATCACACAGCAGGCAAGTGGCAGAGCTGGGATTATAATCCAGGTCCTCCTGAATCCCAGGCCTGTGCTCTTTCCACACTTTGATAAAAGACTTCAAGGATAGAATACAACCCAAAAGAGGTAATCAATACTGTTTCAATCCCTGCTCCCCTTCTACTTAAGGCTGTGAGCTCCATGTAGGACAAGGGATATGTACGACCCAATTAACCTGTATCTGTCCCAGTGCTTAGCACACAGTAAATGCTTTACCAATATCTCAGTTACCATGATTAGACCATTCCTATTACATTCATTCAATAGTATTTATTGAGCACTTACTATGTGCAAAGCACTGTACTAAGTGCTTGGAATGTACAATTGGGCAACAGATAGAGACAATCCCTGCCCAACAATGGGCTCACAGTCTAAACAGGAAAACTATTCTAAGTGCTGGGATAGACATAGGGTAATCAGGTTGTCCCACGTGGGGCTCCCAGTCTTCATCCCCATTTTACAGGTGAGGTTTCTGGGGCTCAGAGAAGTGAAGTGACTTGCTTAAGGTGACACAGCAGACAAGTGGCAGAGCCAGGATTAGGACCCATGTCTTTTGACTTCCAAGCCCGTGCTCTTTCCACTACGCCACGCTGCTTCTCTATTACATGAAGGTAAGGGGTCGCTGGTATGTTTCATCTACTGCCAATGGAGTCCCAAACCATTTGGTCGCATTCACCTTTAGGTTTGACCAGAGGATAGAGGAGGCCTGTGAGAGTCCTGCCCGCCTTCCAGCCCTCTAGTCAGATCCCACAGGACTGACAGCCGCCTGGCAGCAGCAGCCAAGATCTGCATGGGCGGTGCCCTAACGCCACTGCCAGGGGCAGCTTCGTTGTCCCACGCCCAAGTCCCTGGGGACAGCCTGACAGAGGTGACACCCCCAGCCTGGGGCAAGGACATGGGCTGCTGGCTGACACGGAGGATGAGGGGGATGGGGCGGCCGCAACTGTGTCAGCCTCTCCCCCCATGGCGGGCTAACTGAGGGAGAAAGAGGGTGAGGGAAGGTGAGGGAGGGAGAGGGAGGGAGAGGGAGGGAGAGGGAGGGAGAGGGAGGGAGAGGGAGAAAGATGGATGGAAACGGAGAAAGAGGGAGAAGGAGAAAGAGGTAGGAGGGGGAGAGAGGGAGGAAGAAGGAGAAAAATTAGACTATCAGCCCATCAATGGGCAGGGACTGTCTATCTGTTGCCGATTTGTACATTCCAAGAGCTTAGTACAGTGTTCTGCACATAGTAAGCGCTCAATAAATACTACTGAATGAATGAATGAGAGAGAGTGAGAAAGAGGGAGAAGGAAACCCAGAGAGAGAGGGCACGAGACAGCCTAGCTCCCCCTCTAAGACTGTAAGCTTCTTGTGGGCAGGGGACATGTCTACCAACTCTTGTTATATTGCAATAACTGTGGTATTTGTTAAGCTTTTATATATGCCAAGCGCTGTGCTAAACACTAGGGTAGATAATAAGAATAACAATGTTGATATTTGTTAAGGGCTTACTATGTGCCGAGCACTGTTCTAAGCGCTGGGGTAGATACAGGGTGATCAGGTTGTCCTACGTGAGGCTCACAGTTTTAATTCCCATTTTACAGATGAGGTCACTGAGGCACAGAGAAGTTAAGTGACTTGCCCACAGTCACACAGCTGACAAGTGGCAGAGCCGGGATTCCAACCCATGACCTCTGACTCCCAAGCCGGGGCTCCTTCCGCTGAGCCACGCTGCTTCTCAAGATACAAGACAGTCACATCCCACATGGAGCTCTACAGTAAGGAAGAGGGAAAACAAGTATTAAATCTCCATTCTGTAGATGAGGGAACTGAGGAACAGAGAAAATAATAATAATTACGGTATTTGTTAAGTTCTTACTATGTGCCAGGCACTGTACTAAACGCTGAGGTAGATACAAGACAATCAGGTTGGACACAGTCCCTATCCCACATATGGCTCACAGTCTTAATCCCCATTTTACAAATGAGGGAACAGAGGCAGAGAAGTTAAGTGACTTGCCCAAGGTCATGGCAGACCTGTGGCAGAGTCGGGATTAGAGCCTAAGGTCACACAGCAGGTATGTGGCAGAACTAGGATTAGAAAACAGGTTCTTTGTCTTCCAGGTCCATGTTCTTCCCACTAGGCCAAACTGCTTCCTTAATAGTTCTTATTATAAGGCTGGAAAGATCATGTCTGCAGGGTCACACTGTGACCTGAAGCCAAGAGTTTGAACAGTGCTCCGCACACAATAAACACTCAATAAATATCACTGATTGATCGAGAGTGCCTCTCCACTTCTCCCCTCTCTGCCACATCATTCCTACCATGCTTCTCGCCCCTTTCCTTCATCTCCTCCCTTCCTTCGGAGTCTACAGACCATTAAGGATTATAGTTTTATTGTCCAATTTCCTGGTCATCTATTTAGCCATGGTGTGTTAGGTGCTAATAAGTTTACAAAGACTTCATTAGCAATTTGTAGGGTTTTGATTTTTTTTTTTTCAAGAGGACAGCCCATGGGCAAATGTCAAACCACATTAGTGGCCCATCCAGGAATGAGTTTTGACATGCCTGAGGTACAAGTGTGGTCTTAAAATTTTACTTTCTCTTCTGGCTCAACAAAAATTCATCTCTTTCCCTAGAGGATTTAAAAAAAAAAAAAGGAATTATCTGTTCTAGAAATTGTTTCAATTTGATGGGTGAAAAAAGTTCCAAAATTCTAATGATAATAGTATTTGTTATGCGCTTATTATGTGCCAAGCACCATGCTGAGCGCTGGGGGAGATGCAAGATAAATAAGCCAGATACACTCCCTGTCCCACATGGGGCTAGCAGTCGAAGTAAGAGGGAGAACAGGCATTGAATCCCCAATTTACAGATGGGGAAACTGGGACCCAGTGAAGTTAGATGACTTGCTCAAATAATAATAATAATTATGGTATTTGTTAAGTGCTTACTATGTGCAAAGCACTGTTCTAAGCACTGGGTGGGATACAAGGTGATCAGGTTGTCCCACGTGGAACTCACATTCTTACATTTTACCCCATTTACACCCCATTTTACAGATGAGGTAAGTGAAGCACAGAGAAGTGAAGTGGCTTGATCATGGTCACACAGCAGACCAGTAGCAGAGCCAGGATTAGAACGCACATCCTCTGATGCCCAAGCCCGTGCTCTTTCCACTGAAGCCATGCTGCTTCCCCATCACACAGCAGGCAAATGGGTAGGATTAGAACCCTGGTCCTCTGACTTCCAGGCCTGTACACTATCTTCATGACCCAATTACACCCCAAAATACTTAATTATTAAAAGAGAAAATGTCTTGTTCCAATACAGGTACACCAAACTTGATAGCTTCATGAAAACCAAACCACTAAGATAATCCTTAGTGTTCACGACAGGCCCACACCCCCTCCTTCCCTGTACTTCAGTGCTAGAAGCAGAACATCAAGGTAGGATGGAATCCCAATGTCCCCAGAGTCCTCACAGAGGAGATTCTCAAAGTTTCCCTATTTACTTTACTCTTTTCTCTTTTTTTTCCCCAGTGTTGATAGCCTCCAATTATGCCCAACCTATAAGATCAGTGCTTGGTGGGGGCTGGAGAGGGGAGGGATTTTTAAAATTCAGTTTATACAGGACAGGCAGGGAACGTGCCTACCAACTCTTTATATTGTACTCACCCAAAGGCTTCGTACAGTGCTCTGCTCACACTAAGCGTTCAATAAATACAATCGATTGATTGAAAACTGACAACCTCATTTACCCAGATTGATGGGGGACAGGCATGAATCGATCCAGAAAACAAAAACTCCAAGGATCCAGAGGGTTTCTTCCCTATTGACTGATAGACTGACTGGAATTAGCTGCTTGGTAAAAAAAGGCATGCATTTCCTTAGTCTGGAATCAGAGCCTTGAGGAATGGCTAAGCAATGGCTCTGATCCAACCTCAGGAGAGATCCAGCTTTCCATTCGCCAGCATCCAATTCCAAAAGCTTAGCACTGCTCCACGTGGTCTGTGGAGGGGTAAAATGCCCCTGAAAAAACAGTTGAGTTCTCCGATAATGGGGAGATTACATTCTATAATAATAATAGTACTTGTTAAGCACTTACTATGTGGCAAGCACTGTTCTAAGTGCTAGGGTAGGTACAAGTTGTATCTAAGTTGAACATGTATTTACCCCAGTGTTTAGAACAGTGCTTGGCACCTATTAAGTGCTTAGCAAGTATCAAAATTATTATTATTACAAGTTAATCAGTTGGACACAGTCCCTGTCTCACATGGGGCTCACACTCTTAATCCCAATATTACAGATGAGGGAACTGAGGCCCAGAGAAGTTAAGTGACTTGCCCAAGGTCACACAGCAGACATGTGGCAGAGCTGGGATTAGAACCCAGAGTCTTCTGACCCCCAGACCTGGGCAGTAGCCACTAAACCGCCCTGCTTCTCTAAAAGGAAGCAGTTGCACTGGCCGGGAGTCGAACCTAGGTCTCCGGCAGGGGAGGAGAGAATTCTGCCATTGAACCACCAATGCCACTGACTGACATTGCACTGTGAAAAGCTCACGCTGGAGGGCATGGCCACGATCGGTTCTTCCGATGCTGGAGAGTCGAGTCCTAAATCCATCCTGGCGGCCTCATCCTCAGGCCCTCATTCCCTACCGGTTTTTGAATCAAAGTCAAAATACACACGTTACAGGAGAACTGACCACAAGTGTTTCATCCCTAAAGGGGCCTGAATTGGTTGGAGAACCAGGTTTTCGGAGAAAATAATCAAGGTTCCGCTCTTTGAAATCTCTTCTGCTCCCTCTTTTTTTCTCCTTCTGCATCCACTGTGACAACAGAGGCAATCTGGCAAATGTAACCTAGAGTTGACAATGTTATTTGCATGCTGTCTTCTGAGTAAAATGCCTTAAATCTAATTTACTTAAACTGAATCTCATTCGATGGTTTATCACATAGTGGGGGAAAAAACGCTCAAGGAAAGACTTCAATTTGATTCAGATCCCAAATGGACGCGTGTGAACTAATCAAGCATAAAAACAGATGCGTAGGGTCGGCTATTTGATCAGAATAATTTTCCACCTTCAGGAAAATAAAGATAATTTACTCTAACCAACAACAAAGGACTAGGAAAATGAAATCGAGGTTCAAATAATAATGCCCAATGATGCTATTTACCCCATGCTCTTTCCACTAGGCCATACTGCCTCCCAATAGTGTAAACTGTTTTTTTTTAAATGGCATTTCTTTTTAAACACGATGCATCAGGCACTGTTCTTTATACTGGGGTAGATACAAGCTAATCCGGTTGGTCACAAGTCCCCATTCCTCATGGGGCTCACAGTCTTAATTCGCATTTTCCAGATGAGGTAACTGAGGCCCAAAGAAGTGACGTGACTTGCCCAAGGTCACACAGCAGACAAGTAGTAGGGCCGGGATTAGAGCTGCTAAGTTTACAAGGTGAAAAGTCCACCTGGGTCAAGAACCTGAGGGTTGCACTCTTGCAAAAGCCCGTAACGAGGAAAAGTTGCACTACAGTTCTCAGTCATTTCTATGCTATATGGATGCACGCTTGCCATTCCTTCCGCTATTGTGGAAGGCCTTATTATTATTATTATTATTATTGTTAATAAGAGTAATATTTGTTAAGTGCTTGCTATGTGCCAACGCCCCTTTCAGAATCGCACCTGGAGAGTTTCCAGTACCCTACCAGTCTCGGCTATGGGAGAGGCCTATCCTAGCTTGGGCAGTGGCTATCGAGTGGCAGGCAACCTGCTACAAGTCAAAATTCCCCCGTGCTGGCAGCAGCGGCACGGGAGAGTCGAGGGCGGAGACTTGAGTTTACTGCACGGAAGAAGGCAATGGTAAACCACTTCTGTATTTTTACCAAGAAAGCTCTATGGATCCATTACCAGAACGATTGCAGGTAGAGGTGGGGCGTTCTGGGAGAGATGAGTCCATGGAGTCGCTTATGGGTCGGAAATGACTCGGCAGCCAAAGACAAACATGACAAGCACTGTACTGGGCGCTGGGGTAGATCCAAGTTATCCAGGTTGAACTCAGTGTCTGTCCCAACTAGGGCTCACAGACTAAGGAGGAGGGAACCGGCTCATAGTGCTGGATGACTGAATTCCCTATCACCATTTTAGCCCAAACTAATTGTGAAAACATGAATCGGGACAGAACCGATTGAAGTCCGAAATGGGCTCTCACAAATTAAATGTCTTATTTTATCGTATATTGCCATTCTGCTGCCAACAGCTGGGGGGATGCTAGCTGGGCTTCTTCTTTGGCTGTCTTCAACATAGGTGCCTCCCTCCTACAGGGTTAGGCTGTCAAAATTATAATGCAAGTGATAATAATAAGTGCTTAGTATGGGGCTCCGCATACAGTAAGCGCTCAATAAATACAACTGATAGATTGAAGTAGGAAGGAGCACAGGCATTGGAATCCCCATTTTGCAGATGAGGGAACTGAGGCACAGAATTGAAGTGACTTGCCCTAGTTACACAGCAGGTACCTAGGAGAGCTGGGATTAGAACCCAGATCCTCTGATTCCCAGGCCCGTGGTCCTTCCATTAGGCCACGCTGCCTAGTGTGGAAGGTTGCACTAAAAAATGATCACCCCATTTCTTTATGGATTCTCCTCTCCTGTGTGTATTCTGAAAACATTCAAGATAGGAATCCCTATTTGAACCCTCCTTCTTCAATCAGTATTACAGGTGATGGTGGTCCAGTAGTCTAAACTGATCCAAGCACTCATCATCACCATCAATGGCATTTATTGAACCCTTACTATATGCAGAGCATTGTACTAACCACTTGGGAGAGTACAATGCAAGAGAGTTGGCAGACACGTTCCCTGCCCATAATGAGCTTACAGTCTAGAGAAATGAATTTTGTCTAGAAAAACAAACATTTAGATTGCAACTCAACAAGACTGTTTATGTTCTGAAATCAAGGAATCCTTTCCCATCAACAGAGTAGCTGGGATGGGGAGCCACAATAGTGGGATTTCAAATTCTTCCCTTCTCCCTTCGAGACAGCGACATTACGCCACAAAAAATTACCAGCTCAGAAGGAACAATGGGACAGCGAAAAAGGCCGGTATGCTCCGAGGGCCCCAACATGTGAACGTCCACTGTATGCTCCCCCAAATCTCTTTCAGGGGCAGGAAGTTTGACAAATCAGCATCCTGCCATCCAGTGCCAGAGAGAAAAAGGGAGGGAGGGAGGACATACTTAGGAAGCTTCAAGAAGCGGCAAAAGAATGGCTAGGATGAGAAAGCCAACCTTCCTGCCTCTCCCAAGCTCCTCTGCCCTCTTCAACACTTCCGGGCTACCCACGTCGCCTCGCCACAACGGTGATTTTACCCTCAAATGATGATGTGACCAATAAGGTCAGAGCAGTATTGTCCCTCTCTCTAGGGGCGAGCCCTGGTCCCTGTCGTGCTCTTCAGGCCCCTGCCTCTCCGAGGGCTCCTTAGAGACCAGAAGAGATCCCAGCAGTCCATTATCCACATTGTCCAGAGGACAGAGGTCAGGAGCGCTGGACGGTTTCATAAGAAATCTTACAAAACCGACCCTGGCTGGAGAAGCAGTGTGGCTTAGGGGATAGAGCACGGGTCTGGGAGTCAGAAGGTCATAGGTTCTAACCCTGGCTTTGCCACAAGTCTGCTGTGTGACCTTGGGAAAGTCACTTCACTTCTCTGGGCCTCAGTTACCTCATCTGTAATATTGGGATTAAGAGTGTGAGCCCTTCCTGGAACAGGGACTGTGTTCAACCTAACTTGTATCTATCGCAGCGCTTAGAATAGTGCTTGGCACATAGTAAGCTCTTAACGTGTACCATATTATTATTACTACTACTACTATCCAAAGGAGTGGAAGAAGAGTAGATTCAAAAGGCAGAAATGCCCACGCTTGTGCCCTCCTCAGCTCTCACTCGGCTCTGAGGCAGTGCCCTACCTCTAGGCCCAGCTCCCCCGAAGCTGCAGGGCAGGGGTTTTGCACTCGGCTCCTAGCCGACGCCTGTCTCCTTTCAGCGGCTCCTCTGCAGCCTTAAGCCTGACCTTTCAGCGGCTCCTCTGCAGCTTTAAGCCTGACCTTTCAGCGGCTCCTCTGCAGCCTTAAGCCTGAACGGATGCCCTGGTTGGCTGGATCGGGGTCACGGACCCTACCGCGTCAACCTGTCGTAAGCCCCCAGTCCACCTTGAAAACAGATGGTCTGCTTCCCGTTTTTCCCCAACCAATGAGGACTGTTTCACCTAAATGAAGTTTGACCTTTGCAAGAAAGGCGGGCATGGAGAACCCGTCTCGGGGCGGATGAAAGGCACTATTTCCTGAAGACACACTTTGGTCAGGCACTTAGAAGAGTTTTCTGAGGTCAAAGGAGGAGCCATCTTCTCTGCTCTTTGTAAAAAGACAAATGAACTGGAAAGAGAGGGGTTGTTTGTTTTCTACCCCAAGACGTTTAGAAGGTTCATCTTCCCCTTGGGTGGAGCAAATAATTCCAGCTTTTAAGATGTGACTGAGATCATAGCCCAAACTCCACAAGTACGGATCTGTGGCTGGTTATCTTCAGAGGACAATTTGCGCATGAACATTTCAGGAGGGCATGTCTTCACAAGAACCCTCAGATACTTTTCCGCCTGGGTCAGGGCTGATGCTGGGACCTGTTCAGCATTCACCACAACGTGACTAAACCACCCTAATTCCTCTGCTCGAATGGGATACAGAAGCCTCACTTTATAGGATTGTCAGAGGTAGGCTTTCCAACAAAAACGTTCAAGTGAATTCACGAGAGAATCAGCAGCCTCTGAGAATCTTCAAGTGAAGCGATCAAGTCATTCACCTTTATCAAACCGACACGGCAGATCCAATGACTACTGGGCATTTTGGGAACCAAAGATGGCGTCCATTCTCTGTCTCTCCCAGTCTCTCCCTCTAATGATATTATCATTAACAACAATAAAAATAATAGTGGTGTTCATTCAGCACTCACTGTGCACCAAGCACTGTATTAAATGCCAGGGTAGATACAAGATAATCAGGTCCCACAAAGGGCTCACAGTTTATGCAGGAGGGAGAAGAAGTATTAAATCCCCATTTGGCAGATGAGGAAGTGGGAGCAAACAGAAAGGAAGTGACTTGCTCAAGGTCACACAGTAGGTAAATGGCAGAAGCGGGATTAGAGGCCCAGGTCCCTCTGACTCCCAAGCCTGTACACATTCCACTAGGTCACGATGCTTCTCTTTCTCCCAGTCTCCCTTCCCGCATCCCCCACAAATTTGGGCACTGAGAAGAGAGAGAGATAATACGAACAGCCTGCCCAAGGTTTTCACCTCTCTTCCAGTTTCCTTTCCCCCATCCCCCACAAATTTGGGCACTGAGGGGAAATAATATCCCATGTGGACTTAGCAATGTCTAAGTCCACCTATTCCAGAATGAAAGCCTTAAAAAAATCTGAGTAGAGATTTCAAGGAAGAGGGTCGGGGGCCAAAAAGAAAAGGAAAAGTCTTCAAGACACAGCAGCCTTACCTGTGTAGCTTTGTCCCTCATGCAAGGAGCTGCCTGGCCAGGGTTTTCCCGAGGCCAGTGTCCGGCTAAGTATGGGGCGGCGAGGGTGTCCAATGAGGAAGTGCGTCGGATAATACTGGAAGGGCTCGATGGCGGTGGCCGCTGTTTGTCAACTAGACGAAAGACAAAAGGCATCATTCAGGATGGAATATCTGCAGGGAAAATAAAAAGGTGGATTCTGGTTTCTTTGTACTGATTGCACCTCCAAACAACGCAGATACAGAAGTCTCAAAGTCTGCCGAAAAACAAATACAGGAGAACACTTAAGGAAATCTTACTCAAGGTTTATTAACCTTTAAGTTTACATGTTTTATATGTGTGTGTGTATGTATATATATAAAAAGGTATATCTGTACCTTTTTCTAGTGAGAAAACCTGTATATATATATACACATACATACACAAACACATTAGTAGGTTCTCTCATTAGGAAAGGTGGAGGAGATAGCTGTACCCTTTCCTAGTGAAAAAAATCTACAAATGACATAAACCAGAAAGGAACTAACCCATGTGGAACTGGGACTGTGTCCAACCTGATTATCTTGCTGCACTTAGTACACTGCTTAGCACAGTGGAAGCCCATACCAAATGCCACTATTGTAACTATGGAAATACACGATGTCTTTTATGCAACTCCTCACTCTTCACACTTGCCCTTTTCTTAAAAGAAATTCCATGTTAATCCACGTAAGCAACCTGCTTCCTAGAATTCTGCTGGAATTAAGTATATTGTTTGTTCAAAAGGAGGGTACAGTCAATCAGCGTGGAAGCGTGTAACACAATTAAGACTTCCTAAATCAAATAAATAAGACATGAGTATTTTTTACCAGTGCCTTTCCTACATTTGAAAGGCATTCTTTGGGCATAAATATAGGTTTCTCTTGTGGCATTTGTTAAGTGCATATTATGTGCCAGGCTCTGTGCTAAGCACTGGGGTAGATACAAGCTAATCGAGATGGACACAGTCAATATCCCACACGGGGCTCCATCTTCATCTCCATTTTACAGATGAGGGAACTGAAGCACGGAGAATAATAATTAATTGTGGTATTTGCTAAGCGCTTACTATATGCCAGGCACTATACTAAGCACTGGGGTGGATAAAATAAAAGCAGAATGGACATAGTCCCTATCCCATGTGAGGTTCACATTCTCTATCCCCATTTTACAGATAAGGTAATTTAACCACAGAGAAGTGAAGTGACTTGCCCAAGGTCACACAGCAGACAAGTGGAAGAGTGGGACTAGAACCCATGTCCTTCTGACTCACTGGCCTGGGCTCTGCCACTTCACTGCTGTGCAACCTTAGGAAAGTCACTTCACTTCTCTGTGCCTCGGTTACCTCATCTGTAAACTGCAAACTAAGATTGTGAGCCTCATGCGGGACAGGGTCTGTTCCCAACCAGGTTAGCTTGTTACTACCCCAGTGCATAGGACAGTGCTTGATGCAGAGTAGGTGCTTAACAAATAGCATCATCATCATCATTTCCCTTGCATCATTCCCTATTGATTTTGGCCTGCTGGTTTTGTTTTTGCATTTTATTTTCATTTTATCTCTGGGTCTCTGCTGCCTTTAGGACCATTCCACCTATTATTTCAATTGCATTTTCCTATCCCTTTCCAGAAGCATTTCGACCTACAAATTTTGCAAATTTGCACAAGTACAAGGAACGGGGTACCTACATTTCTACTATTGACCATCCTACCTTTCATACTTCCTCTTCTACCTCTGTTTTCATTCCTTTCATGTTCTTTTAAAACCCACATACTCTGTCTTCTTTTTAGAACTTATTTTCTTTGGGGAAAATGGTTCCTGTTGGCAGTTTTGTTGACTTTTACTAACCCATCTGCTTTTTTTAGGTGGTGGTATGGTGTTCTCCTCCCCCTCAGCAACTCAGACTAAGCCCCCCTTTTCCTCAGCTCCCCCTCCCCTCCGCATCTCGACTCCCTCCCTCTGCCCTTCTGCCCCTCTTCCCACCCCACAGCACTTATGTATATATCTATAATTCCATTTATTTATATTAATGACTGTTAACTTGTTTTTAATGGGGATTAACTGTGAGCCTCACGTGGGACAACCTGATTACCCTGTATCTACTCCAGCGCTTACAACAGTGCTCTGCAAGTACTTAAGTGCTCTGTAAGTGCTTAACAAATACCAACATTATTATTATTATTTAATGTGTATATATCTATAATTCTATTTATTGATATTGATGCCTGTTTACTTGTTTTGATGTCTGTCTCCCACCTTTCTAGACTGTAAGCCCGGCATAGGCAGGATTTGTCTCTATTGCTGAACTGTACTTTCCAAGCGCTTAGTACAGTGCTCTGCACACAGTAAATACAATTGAATGAATGATTGAATAAAGGGATCACACCTGGAGAGTTTCCAGTCCTCTACCAGTCTCGGCTACGGGAGGGAGAGTCAAGGAGAGGCCTACCCATTCCATTCTTAGCTTGGGCAGTGGCTAGCGAGTGGCAGGCCATCTGCTACAAGTCAAACCCCCGCCGTGCTGGGCAGTAGCGGCACAGGAGAGACTCCAGGGCGGAGACTCAAGTTTACTGCATGGAAGAAGGCAGTGGCAAACCACTTCCATATCTTTACCAGGAAAACTCCATAGATTCATTACCAGACTGACTGTAGATGGGGCGTTCTGGCAGAGGGGTGTCTAGACTGTTAGCTCGTTGTGGGCAGGGATGGTCACTCTTTATTGTTGTACTGTCCTCTCCCAAAGGCTTAGTACAGTACACAGTAAGTGCTAAATAAATTCAAGTGAATGAATGAATGCATCCATGGCGCCAATATGAGTAGGAAACAACTCAAAAGCAGACGACAAAACAATGGTGCTCTCCTGTGCTTTCACTCCCTCATCTCATTTAAGCTTCCAGACTTAGGGTTCACAGTCTAAGTAGGAGGGAAAACAGGAGAACTGAGTCCGAGAGAAGTGAAGTGACTTGCCCAAGGTCACACAGCAAACATGTGGCAGAGCCGGGATAAAACACAGGTCCTCTTGAATCCCAAGCCCATGCTCTATCCACTAACCCATGCTGTCCTCTTCCAACATCACATGGTACTCTATATCCAAACAAGCTCGCCTAGTTGGGAGATCGTTTCCCGATTCCTAACCGCGTTCCGGTCAAAAACGCTTCGCGAAATACATGGATTCTGGTGGAGCTTTGGGCACCTCCTTCACAGAGCATAGATGGAAAAGGTTAGGATTCCAATCTAGAAAGATGAAGAATGGGGAAATAACTGGAAAGTACAAAATCATGAATGAAGACAGGGTAAACAAGCAATTGGTATTCTCTATTCTATTTTTTCATGGTATTTGTTGAACGCTTTTATGTGCCAGGCACTGTACTAAGCACTGGGGTAGATACAAGCTGTCCCATATGGAGCTCACAGTCTTAATCCCCATTTTATAGATACAGTAACTGATATCCAGAGAAGTTAAGGGAGTTGGCCAAGGTCACCAACCCTCTCTGCAATTGGGTCTGGGAGACACTCGCTGGAAGCTTGCTTGATGGAGAAAGGGTCCAATCAGACAGAAGGAAGGAAAAACTTCTCGACCAAGCAGGTGGCAAGCTTATGAAATCAGTCTCTCTGGAAAGGCTTGTGAGTCAAAAACACCAGTAGGGTCAAGAGAACCAGCTGACCATAATGGGTTACTTGCGGGAAAGGTAAGGAAAATAAATACCAAAATTATCATTACTATTGTTATTATTACTATGTGCCAAGCACTCTTTTAAATGCTGGGGTAGGTACAACAATCAGGTTGGACACAGTTCCTGCCCCAAATGGGTCTTATGGTCTTAATCCCCAATTTACAGGTGAGGGAACTAAGGCACAGAGAAGTGAAGTGAGTTGCTCTGGATCACACAGCAGATATGTGGCAGAGCCAGGATTAGAATCCACATCTTCTGACTCCCAGGCCTGTACTCTTTCCACTAGGCCATGCCATTACTTGGTACAACTTTAGACTCTAAAAGAGATGTCAAAGAGGGTAACCATCATACATTTCCTCCAAGCTTCCTCCTGTCACCGTCAGGCTGACCTATTCCTTAAGTTCTTATTTATCTTTGCTTTACCTCAATTCTATTTACACTACTGCTAAAGATCAATCAATTGTATTTACTCACTTGATTGTATTTATTGAATGCTATGTGCAGAGCACTCAAGAGTGCTTGGGAGAGTACAATACAACAGAATTAACAGAAACTGTCCCTGCACATAACAACCTTACAGTCTGGAGGGGGAGAAGACATTAATAGAATAATTTATAATATATAATTTAAAGATGTTTATGTAAGAGCCATGGGGTTGGAATGAACATCAAATGTTCAAAGGTCACAGATCCAAGTGTAGACACGACACAGAACAAAAAGAGGGCCTAATGAGGGAAGGAAATACGGAGTGCTTCAGTTCCCTCTTACAGCCCATGATGTTTTCGTGCAGAACCTGCCTTTTCATACCTCCAAGCTCTCACTAAGAAAACATTTTTAGCTCCCAGAGAGCTCTGTAGTCATGCAGTCCTCCAACACCCACCATTACTCCTATCGATACTAAAATTCCCACTTTTAAAAGATAGAGAGCTTTGATGGTTTGATTCTTTTTCATAAATCTAAGGCCGAGATCCCATATTTACTTCCATAATTGCTCCACATTTTAACTGATGATTTTTGTTACGCCAAAGCATGTGTGAGTCATATATGAGTTAGAATAAGGGAAGGAGAAGAAAAAATGGAGGCAAGGAGGAAGATAAAAGGGCACTTGAGTCTACGTCTCTTACTTCTACTGCATTCTCCCAAGTGCTGCACATAATTAGCACCCAATGAATTCATCCCCTGCGACCCAGTCCATCATAATTTCACCCTTGTCCTCTTCCTCCCCCTGCAATCTAATCTCAATGAAGGGACTCCTGTTTCCTCCTGTGTTGCCGTGTTCTCACTCTCCTGATCCGCGCACACCGCCATGACTGCTCCCCATTATGTGCTTCAAAAAATTAGCTTTTATTTTCTCCAAAACTGAGGTGGGGCAATTATGCAAGTAAGTACTGTTTCCTACTGCTACTCTCTCAACACTTTATGCACTTTCACAAAAATGCACTGGGTTTTTGCTTGTGCCTTCCCTACCTTTAAGATCAAGAAAATTGCCTTTTTACTCATTCAGTTGTATTTATTAAAGAGCTTACTGTGTACAAAGCACTGTACTAAGCACTTGGGAAAGTGCAATATAGGAATAAAGAGTGACAATTTCTGCCCACAATAAGCTCACAGTCTGGTAGGGGGGAGAGAGATATTTTTTTTTTTTGATATGAGGCTTGCTTAACTTCCAGCATACTGTATTCCCTCTGGAACAACATGCTATCACTTCATCTTCTTCTATGTAACATTAATCATTGTGGGCAGGGAATGTGTCTGTTTACTGTTATACTGTACTCTCCCAAGTGCTTAGTACAGTGCTCTGCATACAGTAAGCGCTCAATAAATATGACTGAATGAAGCTTCTCTTTCTACCATGCAACACACAGAGAGTCCCGCTATGATTTTATGAAATCTCTTAAACTCTTCCACTGTATGTACTTGAGTCACTTCTATTTTAAAGTGCAAGTTTTCTGAGGGATGGAAGCAATTGTTCTCATTTTCCCCATGGTCTGCCTACCTCCTGTCATACCCTGGGTCTCCCAGGCTTTGGTGCTTCTAACCCAACCTGGTTCTCTGAGTCTTGCTCACCTCCAAGCAGGCTTGTTTAATAAATCCGGCTGCTCCCCATTGCTTCCCGGCTCTGGGACGTCCCACCGGACCTCTTCCTGACACCTGCCTGCTTCCCAGCCCGCAGGCATCTTTCTGCTCTGACACACACACACACACACACACACTCAGTTACATCCGACAGCACTTTGGATAGAAGTCTGGTAGGGACTTCTGACAAATTTGCCGGATTTATGATTTTCTTTCCTTGTTACCCTTCTGCTCCCCTTTTTGCCCCTCTCCCCCAGCCCCTTTTAATCTGCCTTCTTCCTTGTATTTTTCCCGACTTCGCACAAGCGCTATGGTGGTGTTGGCGTGAGGGCGTTGGTCTGATGATGAAAATTAATCAGAGAAAGCTTCCCAAAGGGATGGGATTTCAGGAGGGCTTTAAAGATGGGGAGAGCAGATAAGTGGGTAAAGGCGTTCTGATGTTGGCCGAACACTCGAGCTCCATGTTGGAGGCGGGAGAGTCAAGGACCAGGTACAGTTAGGGAGGGAGCTTGGCGGGCCAAGGAGGGAGAGCAGGTCATGAAGAGAGCTGGAGAGTCAAGAAGCCAAGGATATGGAATTTCTACAGGGAAAGCTGGGGACCTCTTGAACCAGGGTACTAGTTCTCTGAATAGAAGATGTTAAGGAGAAATTGTTGACAAGTTCATTCATTCAAATTTCATTCAGTATTTTTTGAGTAGTTACTGTGTGCAGAGCACTGTACTAAGTACTTGGGCGAGTACAACAGTAAACAGATACATTCCCTGCCCACAGGGAGCTTACAGTCCAGAGGAGAAAGAAATTAGTAAATAAATGGGGCTGGGAGGGGGGATGATCCAGGGTGAAGCAGAAGGGAGGGGAAGAAGAAGAAAGGACGGTTTAGTCAGGGAAGGTCTCGTGGAGGAGATGGGCCTTCAACAAGACCTTGAAGGGGGAGAGAATAACAATTTGTTGGATTTGAGGAGGGAGGGAGGGCATTCCAAGCCAGGGGCGGGATGTGAGCGAGAGGCTGGCGGTGAGCCAGACCAGGTGGAGGTACTGTGAGAAAGTTACCATTAGAGGAGCAAAGTGTGCAGGGAGGGTTGTAATAGGAGAGTAGAGAGGTAGGCAGGAGGGGGCACATTAATTGACCGCTAAAAACCAATAGTGAGGAGTTTTTGTTGGATGAGAAAGTGGATAGCCAACCACTGGAGTTTCTTAAGGAGTGGGGAAACACGACTTGAACATTTTTGTAGAAAAATGATCCAAGCAGCAGAGTGAAGTATGGACTGGAGTGGGAAGAGACAGGGGGCTGGGAGGTCAGCAAGGATGCTGATAGATTAATCAAGGTGGAATAGGATAAGTGATTGAATTAATGTGGCAGCAGTTTGGATGGACAGGAAAGGGTGGGTTTTAGTGATGCTTTGAAAATGGAAACCATAGGACTTAGTGATGGACTGAATAGCTGAGGTGAAAGACAGGAATCAGGGATTCATTCAATCGTATTTATTGAGCACTTACTGTGTGCAGAGCACAGAAGTAAGAGCTTGGAAAATACAATTCAGCAATAAAGAGAGACAATCCCTGCCCACACTGGACTTACAGTCTAGAAGGGGGGAGACAGTCATCAAAACAATTAAAAGGCATCAGTATAAACAGAATTATAGATATATACACATCAAAACAAGTAAAGCAACAGCAATATAAATAAATAGAATTATAGATATGTACATATATACACACAAGTGCTGTGTGGCGCAGAGAAGGGGGCAGAGCAAAGGGAGGGAGTGGGGGAATGGGGAGGGGAGGAGGGGCAGAGGGAAAGGGAGGGCTCAGTCTGGGAAGACCTCCTTGAGGAGATGAGCTCTCTGTAGGGCTTTGAAGAGGGGAAGAGAGTTAGTTTGGCAGATGTGAGGGGGAAGAACATTCCAGATCAGAGGTAGGACGTGGGCCAGGGGTCGACGGCGGGACAGGCAGGAACGAGGCACAGTGAGGAGGTTAGCACCAGAGGAATGGAGTGTGTGGGCTGGGATGTAGAAGGAGAGAAGGGAGGTGAGGTAGGAGGGGGCAAGGTGATGGAGAGCTTTGAAGCCAACAGTGAAGAGTTTTTGCTTGATACAAAGGTTGTTAGGAAACCACTGGAGATTTTTCAGTGAGCGGGGTGACATGCCCAGAACGTTTCTGTAGGAAAATAATCTGGGCAGTGGAGTGAGGTATGGACTAAAGTGGGGAGAGACAGGAGGTTGGGAGGTCAGAAAGGAGGTTAATGTGGTAATCCAGTTGGGACAGGATGAGTGACTGTACTAACATGGTAGTGGATTGGACGGAGAGGAAAGGGTGGATCTTGGTGATGCTATGAAGGTGAGACCGGCAGGCTTTGGTGACGGATTGGATGTGTGGGGAGAATAAGAAAGTGGAGTTAAGGATGACACCAAGGTTGCGGGTTTGTGAGACTGGAAGGATGGTTCTGCCTTCCACAGTGATGGGAAAGTCAGGAGAGGCCAGGAGCTCTATCTTAGACATGTTGAGTTTTAGGTGGCTGGAGGACATCTAAGTAGAGATGTCCTGAAGGTAGGAAGAGTTGCGAGCATGGAGGGAGGGGGAGAGAACGGGGAGGAGATATGGATTGGGTGTCATTCGCATATCAATTGGAAGGATAACACAAAGGCTATGGGCTTGTGAGATAGGAAGGATGGTTGTGCTGCCTACAGCGATTGGAAAGTCAGGGGGAAGACAGGGTTTGGGTGGGGAGATAAGAAGTTCTGTTTTAAACATATTAAGTTTGAGGTGAAGGGAGGACTCCAAATAAAGATGTCTTGAAGGTAGGGGGAAATAGTAGTTAACAGGATGTGAAGGCTGAAAGGCGGGGAGAGGAGTCAAAGAATAAACCACAGTTGGGTTAACAGAAATCCTCACCCCTGCCTTTACCAAGTCACTTGGGATTACAGAAATTCCTGCCCCTGCCCACCACCGAAACAAGGAAAGCTTTCCATAGAGGGGAGAGAACCTTGCCTCTTCTTACCTCATACCTCCCTTCTCTCCTTCTAAATCCCTTATTTTACATTTTCATCTGTAAAATGGGGATTAAGACTCTGAGCCCTACGTGAGACAACCTGATTACCTTGTATTTACCCCAGTGCTTAGAACAGTGCTTGGCACATAGTAAGCACTTAAATGCCATCATTATTATTATTATTGTTATCCCAGCCTGCACACTCCGCTCCTCTGCTGCTGTCTCACTCTGCCTCGTTCTCACCTGTCCCAACGTCGACCCCTGGCCCACCTCCTACCTCTGGCCTGGAATGCCCTCCCTCCTTAAAGCCACCAATCACACTTCCCCCCTTCAAAGCCCTACTGAAGGCTCACTGCCTCCAGGAGGCCTACCCAGACTATGCCCTCCTTTTTCTCTGCTCCTCTCCTCCCCATTGCCCGGACTGGCTTCCTTTGCTCCACCATCTCCCAACACAGCACTTGTATATATATGTACTTATGTATATATGTACATATTTATAATTCTATTTATATTAATGATGTGTATATATCTCTATAATTCTATTTATTTATATTGATTCCTGTTTACTGGTTTTGATGCCTGTCTCCCCCTTCTAGACTGTGAGCCTGTTGTGGGCAGGGACTGTCTCTGTGGCTGAATTGTACTTTCCAAGCGCTTAGTACAGTGCTCTGCATAGAGTAAGCACTCCTCAAATAAGATTGAATGAATGAATGTGTTGGTTCCCACAGAGATTCTGGAGTTTCCTAGAGCCATACACTCAAAGGGAAAGACTTACCACATTCAGCTAGGAGCAGTAGTACCCAAAGATCTCCTAGAAGATTGGAAAGTCTGGCACCTAAAAGAGGTCATTTGTAAAATTGGTTTGGCTTTAAAAAAAACCCCAAAAAACTTCATTTCAGAAGCTTTCGGCACCTAACGGTAATTTTTAAATACTTTAAATACTAAATAATGTTTAGATAAAAGAGCCCCTCACAATCTGGAGTTCAATTTCCAACTGTGAAATTAAGTACAGAGCCAAGATTCAAAACCATTAATAACTCCCTAATTAATAGAGCTACTGACAAATTGGCTCCAAAGCATCTGGTTTTCTGAAAATATCAGTGCCGAGGAAGCACAAGATGGCGGCACAAGATTTTTCCTCATCTAACCGTAGAAAAGATACAGTTTTCCCCCGATAAAGGGGTGTTCCTGCTCACTGAATTTTCAATGTGCCCAAACATTCCCCACTAAGAATATTATTAAATTCCATTTCAATTTTTTTAAATGGTATTTAAATACTTCCTACGTGCCACTCACTCTACTAGTCGCTGTGGGAAATACCAGTTAATCAGGTTAGACACAGTCCTTGTCCCACATGGGGCTCACAGTCTTTAAATTCCATTATACTCTTTTGTATAGTGGGTATTATCAACGTAAAATTCAGAACAGTCTATTTTCACCTCTCCAGTTGTCTACACTGTATATTCTTCTGCACCGTTTGGACGGTTGCTCGGGCAACAACTTGGCTACTTGTTCCTGGGATGTGTCCAATATAACCAAGAGGTCTGCTCCCACTCAGATAACGTTTATGGCAGCTGTGCTGCTCAAAGACAAAAATGACTGTATTGAATAGACAGGTCTTAGACAATGGGTCAAATCAATCAGTGGGATTTATTGAGCACTCACTGTGTGCAGAGCACTGTACTAAGCACTTGGTTAAGTTCAGCACACTACAGTTGGTAGATGTGATCCCTGCCCACAGTGAGCTTTCAGACTATAGGGAGTCATGTTTTAAGTAGCATAAAAATTTCCCTGAAACAATGCGGAATTGTGGTAAATAAGAAACATATCAGCATTTACTGCTTCCCTTTAAGTCAGAATCCCATTTTAAATCCTTTGCAAAGAGAAAATATAGTTCCTCTTCAGAAGAATTGAAGAAATGCTTAAACATATTCCCTCTACTGTGAGGAGTAAAAAAGAAAAAAAAAAAGCTAGGTGCTTTATTTAACTTTCTTCCTCCAGGTAAAAACTACATAAATCTTACTGACTGAACACAGGTTATTAAAAAAGGATTTGAACCCTGACTAGACGTTCTTGAAGGAGTTAAAGGCTGCATGCAAATTATTTTCAAAAGGAAGCTGCCTTAATTTTATGCCACCCATCTCTCCTCCAGAAGTTATTTGGTTTGCAAGAGCCCAGTGCAAATTAATTTCCTTCATTGCTTTGATAATTGTTCCATTAAAACATTAAGAGAAGTACTGACTAAAATGTTTTCCATGGAATGTGTGTGTGTGTGTGTGTGTGTGTGTGTGTGTGTGTGAAGAATAGTCTCTTCTGCACTGTACCCACAAAAAGATAACTGAGACCCATTTCTCAGGCCTTTTCCATCAGAATAAGTCCTTTTTATGGTATCTGTTAAGTGCTTACTCTATGCCAGGTACTATACTAAGAGCTGGGGTAGATACCAGCTAATCAGGTTGGCCACAGTCCACAGTCTCACATGGGGCTTACAGTCTTAATTCCCATTTTACAGATGAGGGAACTGAGGCACAGAGAAGTTAAGTGCCTTACTTTTCAGAGTCACAGAGCAGAGAAGTGACAGATCTGGGATTAGATCCCAGATCCTTCTGACTCCCAGGCCCGGGCTCGATCCATAGTTCGTCAGTTACTACTCAGGATGGCACTGATCATGACTGAACCAAGTGCTGGATTCTTTCATTTCTTTCCTAATATTTGGGAAACGAGGACTTAAAATTTGACATGATATAATATGCCAGGGAAAAATATGTTTGAGAAGAAACTTACATGGAAAGTTTGAAAGAGTGAAGGAAAAAGAATCTAACACACACCAAGAAGAAAAAATGGGGAAAGGAACAGGGGGTGCAAACACCCGGAAGATGGCTATCACTGCTGCCTCTTTAGCACTTAAAACAGAAGAAAAAAACCCACCATCTTGGGCCTAGGACTTTCATTTAGCATAGGCGGGGGGGGAGGAGGGTCTCTCCCCCCATTAATAAAACCCCCCAAGACCACCTTCAAATAGGAGAATTACAGATACACACACACAATCAGCACTTAATATAGTGCTTGGCAAATGGTAAGTGCTTAAATACCATTAAAAAGTCACTGCTGACCCAAAAACGTTCCTCATCCAGAATGTCTCCCTTTACCACCCTCTTAAAAAAAATGGGCACCCATTTAGCCCACCTAGGTTGAACTCTGCAGTACGGTTTACCAATGATCTTTGATTTGGGGGTGAGGTTTTCAAAATGTTATGACTTTTTGGTGGTCAATTCTTTCCAACTCCTATTTTACACCGTCTGGATTGAGGATAAACAAGGTTATGTGGCAATCAGGCTAGCCTTCCCAAATCATTGGGGAATTCTTCCAATTCAACAGTCTCTGAGAAACATCAAAAATTTTTGAGGCTGTTCGTCAGGAGCTAATATAGGCTGATGACTGTTCTGGAGGTACCTAGATGAGCTGATAGGCAAATTAATGAATCACTGAACTGAGTCCGCACAGTGCTGTGATCTGACATTCAGCCCAAATATTGATTTTATATACCGACCTGCATGAGGGAAACCTTACACACAACGGCCATAGCGAGCGTATTTATACCGGATTCTGTTCCGTAGGCAGCCCACTCCCCTGTCCACTGTGTCAGACCTCCTTCTAGATTTCTCTGAGAGTGGGAATTCATTCAATCGAATTTAGTGGGAATTCATTCAACCGAATTTACTGAGCGCTTACCGTGTGCAGAGCACTGTACTGAGCGCTTGGAAAGTACAATTCGGCAACAGAGACAATCCCTACCCAACGGGTCCAGCTTCTCGGGCAGTTTCACCTGTGGCGTTGACAACTTTCAACTTCAAATGGCACTGTGGCCTAGTGGAAAGATCATGGGCTGAAAAATCTAGAGTACCTGGGTTCTAAACCTGACTCTGCCATTTGCCTGCTATGTGACCACTGAGCAAGGCACTTTGCTTTTCTGTGCCTCAGTTATCTGAGGCATGCTGGAGAAGCTGCGTGGCTCAGTGGAAAGAGCCCGGGCTTGGGAGTCAGAGGTCATGGGTTCTAATCCCAGCTCCGCTGCTCGCCAGCTGAGTGATTTTGGGCAAGTCATTTAACTTCTCTGTGCCTCAGTTCCCTCATCTGTAAAATGGGGATTAAAACTATGAGCCTCACGTGGGACAACCTGTTCACCTTGTATCCCCTCCCAGCACTTAGAACAGTGCTTTGCACATAGTAAGAGCTTAACAAATGCCATTATTATTATCTCAACTGTGAAATGGGGATACAATATCCATTCTTGTCCAAGGCCATGCAGCAGACCGGTGGGAGGGCTAGGGCTAGAACCTGAGGTTCCCCTTGAGACTGTAAGCTGGGATCGTGTCTACCACTTTGGCTGTATTGTATTTTCCCCACACGCTCAGTACAGTGCTCTCACATCCTAAGTGCTCAATAAACACCACTGATTTCCTGATCCTTTCAACGAACCACAAGGCCTAGAGGACCAGAGTTTGCCCCAGTGCCGTAGCTCTGAGTTATACTAATAGTGCAGATTACTTACTGTGTGTAGCCACTGTACTGAGTGCTGGGGAAAAATACACAGGTGGAAAAGAGACAGGGTCCCTGCCCTTCAGGGGAGCCAACAATCTAAAAAGGAAAGAGCAGATTCACAAGATTCTTTGGAGAGAAAAATCAACAAGCAGCAGCATGGTCTGGTGGACAGAGCATGGGACTGGGAGTCCCCTCCCCACAGCACTTGTGAATATTTGTATATACTATTACTCTATTTTATTAATGATGTATATATCTGTGATTCTATTTATCTACTTTGATGGTTTTGATGCCTGTCTACTTGTTTTGCTGTCTCCCCCTTTTAGACTGTGAGCCCGTTGTTGGGCAGGGATTCTCTCTGTTGCGGAATTGTACATTCCAGGTGCTTAGTGCAGTGCTCTGCACACAGTAAGCATTCAATAAATTCAATTGAGTGAATGAATGAAAGATGGACCAGGGTTCTAACCCGGGCTCTGCCACTTGTCTGCTCCGTGACCTTCTCTGCACCTCAGTGACCTCATCTGTAAAATAGGGATTAAGACCTTCATTCAACCTCTTGTGGGTCAGGGACTGTGTCCAACCCAATTTGCTTCTACCCACCCCAGCGCTTAATACAGTGTCTGGCACATAGCAAGCACTTAACAGGTAACATAATTATTATTAATTATAATTGTTGGCTGGACATGAGGGCTAAAAGCCAGAAAGAGAAGTCAGAGGATGTGCCCTTTTTATGGTATTTGTTGTACTGTGCTCTCCCAAATGCTTAGTACAGTGCTCTGCACATAAAAAACATGCAATAAATAACATTGATCTATTTGCTAAGTGCTTACTATGAGTCAAACACTATTCTAAGCGCTGGGGTAGATACAAGTGAATTAGGTTGGTCACAGTCCCTGTCCCACATGGGGCTCACAGTCTAAGTAGGAGGAAGAACAGGAAAACTGAGGCCCAGATAAGTTAAGTGACTTTGTCAAGGTCACTCAGCATACAACTGGCAGACCCAGGATCAGAACCCAGGACCACACTCTTTCCACTAGGCCATGCTGCTTCTTATAGTTTAGTTACCAGGGATCTATTTTTCTTCCCCTATCCATCACAGAATAAAGGACAGAGAGTCCTGGAGTCTCCCCTCAATGGAGGGGCAGACAAGACACAGGGATTTACAGAGGGCAGGATATTTCATGAACAACAAAGACAGCAAGATATGAATCAATGGTTGAGTCATGACCTTAAAAGGGGCATCTGAAAGTGAGGAAGTGCAAACCAACACTTTAACCACTTATGGCTCTTCTTGGGTTTTAGGAAAAAAAAAAAAAGTCCAGTAGCTGGGCTCCAAAGACTCCAATAAATACAATTTAGTTTGGTACTTTGAAAAAAAAAAGTAAGCATACAGTTATGTCCTACATAAAGGATGATGGGCACCAGGAGAACCTGTGGTCAGGGAACAGAGAAGCAGTGTGGCCTAGTGGATACAGTCCAGGCCAGGGAGTCAGAAGGACATTGGTTCTAATCCCAACTCTGTCATTTGTCTGCTGTGTGACCTTCAGCAAGTCACTTCACTTCTCTTTGCCTCAGTTACTTCATCTGTAAAATGGGGATCAAGAATGTGAGCCCCACGGGGGACAGAGTCTGTGTTCAACCTGACCATCTTGTATCGACCCCGGTGCTTAGTACAGTGCCAGGCACATAGAAAGCACTTAAACACCACAATTAATATTATTATTATGCTAAGTAGGCGCCTCATGGCTTAGTGGAAAGAGTGCGGGCTTTGGGAGTCAGAGGTCATGGGTTCTAATCTTGGCTCTGCCACTTGTCATTTGTGTGACTCTGGGCAAATCACTTAACTTCTCTGTGCCTCACTTACCTCATCTGTAAAATGGGGATTAAGACTGTGAGCCCCACAAGAGACAACCTTGTATCTACCCCAGCGTTTAGAACAGTGCTTCTAGACTGTAAGCCTGTTTTTGGGTAGGGACTGTCTCTATCTCTTGCCAAACTGTACTTTCCAAGTGCTTAGGACAGTGCTTTGCACACAGTAAGCACTCAATAAATACGACTGAATGTACAGTGCTTGGCACATAGTAAGCACTTAAATACCATCATCATTATTATTACTATTATGTATAGAATATTAATCAATGGCATTTGTCATATGCTTATTGTGTGAACAGCGCTGGAGAGGACATTACAACAGAGTTGTTAGACATGTTCCCCACACGAAACTAAAGCTTATGGAAAAGCACTCTATTCACAGGACGTGTTATAACTCACATATTTTTCACTTAGGGAGTCCCTGGAATATGACTTGGGAAATTCATCCAACCTTGTATATTTCACTTTAGTTCTTGCATGTGTTCCAAATTCTTACTAGTCAATTTAAACTTCAATGAATGTGCTGCATGTTTTGGTTCTATGCCTGCCTTTATATGTGTGAATTTAGTGCACTCTAAATATATTTCCAGCTCCAATCATTAGTGGAGAGCAGATTTTTTGTTTTGGCTAACCCTTGTGCCTACTGACCTCCTTTGAGACTTTTTGTGGGTGAGATTGCCCCATTATTTTCAAAACTGATTTCTACTTTTGCTTCGTTTTCCCTCTGCTTGGCCCTAACCCAACCCTTACTTGCCAGCTGTTGGTGGAATTCCCTGAACCTCTCTCCGGGCATCATCTGAACCAGGCTTGTAATGAACGGGGAATGTTTAAGTAGGTGTGCTTTGTGGGGCACGGGGTCTCCTCAGGGAGAGAAAACACAGCTCGGGCCCGAGTCAGGATTTTCTCCCAATCTGGTCCCAACTGCACTTTGCTTAACCCTCTATCATCCTGATGGTTCTAAAAGTAAATAAATAATAAATAATTTATAAATGATAATAAATAAATAAATAAACCCAAAACAGTTCATTCTAAGCCAGGTGAAGCTGACCACATTGGATAGAACATGAGCCTGGCAGTCAGAAGAACCTGTATTTTAATTTCAGCTCTGTCACATGCCAGCTCTGTGACCTTGGACAAGTCATTTCATTTTGCTGAGCCTCAATTACTTTATCTGTAAAGTAGGGATCAAGACTGTAAGCAACTTGGTGGGACAGGGACTGCATCCACCCTGATTAGTCTGTATCTACCCCAGCACTCAGTACAGTGCCTGGCACATAGTAAGCACTTAAGTACCATAAAAAAGTGAAAAATTAGCATAACTAACACTTCTCAAACTCAAAATCTCAATCCAATCTGAAATCTAAGATCTTTTTTACCTCAAAACATTAGCACATTTAGACTACATCTTTGTGAGAGAACTGAAGTTGAAAAAAAACCCAATAAGAAACCAATTTCCCATTTCACAGAAAATCAAATGCTTGATAAGAATAGTAAGAGATGTCATATATAATTTCAGGCAAGGAGCTGCTAAGATTTGTCTAGAATTCTGTATTTTTCATAAGGAGAAATGCCTAAGTGTGAAAAATGCACATTTATAGCCCGGTCCTACACTTAAGACAGCCACTTAGATGAGCCCATATTGATTATTTCCCACTAATAACACCAAGAACAGCAAGTTGCAAGTTTCTGAATAATGCAAAAAAGGGAATGGTGCTAAATTGTGGCATGAAAGTTTATAAAAATAAATGCTTAAGAAACAATAATTTCTCATATTTTTGAAAACTGATAAGGAAGTTGATAGAGTGCACCCATGCCTTGCAACAGAAACGTGGGAGGGGAAGAGGACACACACACACTTCCCTCCGCCCCCGAGATTGTAAATTTGTTTGTGGTCAGGGAATGTATCTGTAATATGGTTACGTTGCACTCTTTCAAGTGCTTAGTACAGTGTCCTGCATATAGTAAGCCCTCGATAAATACGACTGATTGATTGATACCAGAGCCATCAGTCTTTTGGGGGGAACTACTGCTCACATAGGCATATATCCCACAATCTAACCTCGATGGCCTTCAAAAATGGGCATGGGTTCTCCACAGCTGGTCGATTATAATAATGGCAGTATTTATGATGCACTTACCCTGCACGAAGCCCTGAGGGAGCTACCAAAGAATTAGATTGGACACTATCCCTGTTCCACACAGGGCTCACGATATAAGAGGGAGGGCGGAATCCATCGTATCCCCATTCGAGAGATGAGGAAACTGAAGTCCAGAGAGGTTGTGCAAATGACCCAAGGTCACCCAGCAGTCCAGTGGCCAAGGAGGGCCTCCGACTCCCCAGACCTGCGCTCTTTCTACAGTAGCTTAGCAGGACCACACTGTCCTTCCATGCCCATCTCTAAGGTCCGGGCCACAACCAGCATTTAAACCGAAGCCTAGAGGTAGGTCAAAACGACACCGCAGATTGATCCCTCTCTGTCCATACCGACCCTTCATCCCTTCCCCTCTATTCCAGGGGACATTCCTCACTCCATACACTCCAATCTCACCCTCCCTCACAAGAACCCTGGGTCGGTTGGTGAGGCTTGAAGCTCCCCCCTCAAAGCCCGTGGCCGTGGCCAGCCAAAAGGGGCAAGAGAATGCTGGCGGGTGTTCCCCCTCCCGGTAGCTAAACACCAGGGATGGAGAAGTGGCTGCCCTGTGCACTTCCTGTCTGATTCCCACCGCTAACACTCTGGAGTCCGGGTTCCACTGACTCCTCAACCGGCCCCAGGAGTTCCAAGCCCCCCGGGGCCGGTACCTGGGTTCCTCCCTCTCTGCCAGCAGCTAGGAGGTGAGAGCCTCCTTATCAGTGCATCTTCGCTGATTTTAAAAAAAGGAAAAATGATGGGGGAAAGGGTAGGATGAGGGCAGCCAGGGAAGGGAGGGGTCAAATTAGGGGTGCGGAGGCAAAGGAAAACTCCTCTAAATAGGGCAGAGTGGGAACAAAACCATTTGAATGGAAGAGGGGGATAGGAGGGAATTAATTTTCCAGCAGCAACTGGACGGAATGTCAGATAGGACATACAGGTCCAGGTGTTACGGATCGTGATCAGTCAGGACTGGGAATCTGCCTGACTCTGGTCCTGCGGGATTACCCAACTTTCTTATGTTTTGCTTGGAATCAAACACCGACCTGGTAAGTGGAATGGATCGAGGCTTACGTTTAAAAACACAGCAAGTGTATTTCACGATAGCCTAAATCTGCACCATGGCTACCTTTTAGAGAGTTGCTTAGATCTATGCTCTTTGCAAGGTGGCTTAGAAGCCGTCTGTTCTACAGTCTTCTTTTGCACGCTCTCTAGTTGGGTGGCTTTACTCTTACCTGGATTGCATCATCGCTGAAAAGAGCACCTTCGCAACAACCGCCACCCAAGAGTCCCTGCTCTCGGAATGCTTCGTGACCATAGGGCCAGGGATAATAATAATAATAATTATGGTATTTGTTAAGCACTTACTATGTGCAGAGCACTGTTCTAAGCGCCAGGGTATATACAGGGTAATCAGATTGTCCCACGTGGGACTCACATTTTTTTAATCCCCATTTTTACAGATGAGGTAACTGAGGCACAGAGAAGTTAAGTAACTTGCCCAAGGTCACACAACAGACAAGTGGCAGAGCTGGGATTAGAACCCACGACCTCTGACTCCCAAGTCCGTGCTCTTTCCACTAAGCCACGCTGCTTCTCTGGATAAAAGCAGCTCCTGAGCTCCCGGACCTTTCCAGCATAGTCAAGAAAAATCACCTTGTAACCGCCACCTTCCCTTCCCGCCACTGAGGGTCACCACTCCCGACATGCTCAGTGTCCAGGGGCCGGGGAGAAGAGCTGCTCCCGCGTGTTCTTGGACCCCTCCATCTCTGCCGGAAAAAATCACCACAGAGCCGCCAACTTCCCTCTGGGCACTGCCAGTCCACGCTCCGTGCTGGCCGGGATAAAAACTACTCCCATGTGCTCTTGGATACCCCTAGTTCCGCCGAGACTTTGAGCCCCTTTTGTTTGCTTATATTGTGTTTAAATGTGTCATCACGCCTGGTGTGTCTGTTTCCAATCCCTTCTCCCCACTTCAACTCAGATTATGAATATCACAAGGGACAGAGACAGTGTCTAATTCCCCGCTGTATATTCCCTCCCAGTGTTCAGAACAGTGCTCCTCCCGAAGTGAGTCCTTAATAACTATTACAGCTCCCTGGCATCGTTGCCTGGCATGGTATGCATTTCTGCAGAGGGCACACCACGGGCATGTCCTTTGTGGGCAGTGTGGCCCAGTCCCTGCTAAAACAGCCTACTTGGGATTCAGTGGCTCAGCTGTGGATAACAGCCTCATTCTAAAGAATCCCAAGGAATCATCCGTTTCACTGACCTGCCCGCTCACAAAGACCTGCAAGGCAGCGAGGTACTGCCCAGATGTGAACCGCACAATCGCTCGGCCACTAGCCACAGCAGCGTTTAGGGAGTGCTACGGAACACCCCACGGCCCGGACGTACACCTCCATCGTTTACGGATTTACATTCATGGCTGCCTCCCCCTATAGACTGGAAGCTCCTTGTGGGCAGGGAGCAGGTCTACCAACTTTGTCACGTTGTTCTCTCCCAAGCATTTAATCCAGTGCTCTGCACACAGTAAGCGCTCAATACATATGACTGATTATTAAAATTCACATCCCCTCCAAGAGGTCTTCCCCAACTAAGCCCTCATTTCCCCTACTCCCTCTCCCTTCTGTGTCACCTCTGAACTTGGTTCTGTCCCCTTTAAGCAGTTGACAGTCACCCCATCCTCAGCCCCACAGTGCTGACACTTCTGTAATTTATCTTAATGTCTGTCCCCCCTCGCCCCCATCTATAGACTGGAAGTTCCTTGTGGGCAGGGATCATGTCCAGCAACTCTACTGTAGTGTTCTATTGTAGTGTTCTTTCCCAAATGCTTAATACCATGCTCTGCACACAGTACGCACTCAATAAGTAATCACTGAAAAGGAATCAGAACAGAGTGAAATGAACATATCCACAAGTGCTAAGGATGAAGGATTATACAATTTGGGGTCGGGATTATTATTATAATTATTAGATCATAATCATTATTGTCATTAATAACAATAATAATAATGACAATAATGATAATGATCATGATAATGCTTCTTGTTGAGTACTTTCTAAGTGCCAAGCACTGTTCTAAGCACTCAAGTAGATACAAGTTAATCAGGTTGGACACAGTCCCTGACCTACATGGGGCTCACAGTTTTAATCCTTATTTTACAGATGAGGGAACTGAGGGCCAGAGAAGTGAAATGACTTGCCCAAGGTCACAAAGCAAACACATGGCGGAGCAGGGATTAGGAATCCAGGTCCTTCTGACTCCCAGGCCCATGCTCTAGAAGGTGGAATGATAGGAGGGCTTAGAAGATGGGAAAGGTTGAGGCCTGGCAGATTCAAGGGAAGGATTTCCAGGCCCTCAGAGCAATGTGAGTAAGGAACCAGAGGTGAGCAAGGGCAGTGAGGTCCAGCCAGGGGAAAGAGACAGCAGAAAGTAAGGAGAGCCAAATAAGAGTTGTATCTCCTCCAGTGGATGTAAAAATTCCTTTAGGGAGGCATCATGTCTATTGGAGAGATACAGGTAATCACACTGGACACAGTCTCAGGAGAGTCTGCTTCTCTACTTCTCTTTTGGCCCTACAGCTTGGGATCCCCAAAGCTGGCAGTGGAACTAACCCACAGATAGTTCAGATGGTTTAGCTGAGAAGCAGCATGGCTCAGTGGAAAGAGCATGGGCTTTGGAGTCAGGGCTCATGAGTTCGAATCCCAGCTCTGCCACTTGTCGGCTGTGTGACCGTGGGCAAGTCACTTAACTTCTCTGTGCCTCAGTTCCCTCATCTGTAAAATGGGGATTAAGACTGTGAACCCCACGTGGGACAACCTGATTCCCCTATGTCTACCCCAGCGCTTAGAACAGTGCTCGGCACATAGTAAGCGCTTAACAAATACCAACATTATTATTATTATTATTACTTGTCTGCTGTTTAACCTCGGGCAAGTGGCTTCAGGCTTCTCTGGGCCTCAGTTACCTCATCTGTAAAATAGGGATGAAGAGTGTGAGCCCCATATGGGACAGGGACTGTGACTAACCTGATTAACTAATCTAGTGCGTAGGACAGTGTTTGGCATATAGTAGGCACTTAACAAGTACCAGAATTATCATTACTATTCAGATGGTACAATCACATTTTCACAGAGCCACACGAGACCTGTGAGTGCCCAAGTCTTATGCTTGGCAGAGCTAAATAAATGCCCTTCGCACTACCTATAGGTATTTTCCTCCAGCTCAAATTCCACCTTTCTTCTCAGATTCCTTGACTTACACGTACTTGCCCTGTGCAGTTTCAAATTTAGACATTTTGTGTTTCTCTCCCCTGCCTCCATCTTATTTGCCTGAAGCCTGGGGGCTGAGGGGGAGGAGAAGAACCTTGGATGCGATCGGCAAATCAAGTCTTAGCTTTGGCCCCTCCACACCCGCTGCCTTGGGAAAAAAAAAAAGTCCGTCCAATTCTTTCATAATGGAGCAATTATGTTTCCTCACAGCCCCTGATTAACACTGTTTGTATTTTGAGGAGAGGGAGCAGATGGAAGGGAGAAATCCCTAAACCCTCCACGCTCATGATCAATTCCAGATTAAAGCTGTTTACATTTTGTGGACCTGAAAAAAAAAACACTCGATGTCTGGGAAAACTAGATCACAGACTGAAGCCAGTGCGAATTGGTACTCTTCCCCGGAGATGGCCAAGGAAGGGGAGGACGGTGAAGAAACGACTGACAGATTTTGTTGGTGATGCGGAATTTCCGGAGTCAATTCTTTCAATAGAGTTTCACTGGAGTAGCGACGTGACTCTTCTTTCCCTCTCAGGAGGACACCTTGCCTTTACCCAAGCCCAGGAGAAGAAAACTCTTCTCTGCCTTCAGGAGACCATTTGGCCTCAATGGACACTAAGAAACATCTACCCCCGAAATTCATCCGAGCAGCAGAGGAACAAATGCTGTGCACCGCTTCGTCAAAATTCGAAGTACAGACATGGTGATGAGCGATTAAACTTCATCTTCCAAAGTGGCTAAACCTAATTCATCATAACCACTAACACAGGGAAGCAGCTTGGCCTGGTGGAAAAGAGCCTGGGACCAGGAGTCAGAGGACCTGGGTTTTAATTCCGCTCCGCCACTTGCCTGCTGGGGGACCTTGGGCATGTCACCTCATTTCTCTGGGCCTCAGTTCCCTCATCTGCAAAATGGGGATTCAGTACTTGCTCTTTGTCCTACACAGGCTGTGAGCCCCACATAGGACCTTATGATCTTCTATCTACCCCAGTATTTGGGACAGTGCTCGGAACATAGTAAGCACTTAATGAATACCACAAGTTTAATTATTACTGTATGCTCCATTTTAAGTTTATTCATACTGAGTAGCTGACATAACTCCTGTAACATCAAACAATTCTTGCCCACCACTGGAGGGAGGAACGTTGGAAGACCAGAAGTAGGAGCAATTGCCCCTTCGCTTAACATCGATTAATCGACAGCATTTACTGAGCATTTACTTACCCAGTGTGTGCAAAATACTGTACTAAGTGATCAGGAGAGTACGACAGTGTCAGATGTCATCACAGACATTTTCTTCAACCAATGGTATTTACTGAGCGCTTACTATGGGCACTGCACCATACTAAGCAGTTGGGAGAGTACAATACAACAGAGTTAGCAGACATATCCCCTCCCCTAATTGCGCTTATAGTCGTGAATATTGCACCGAGAGTGCAACAGCAAAAGACACATCGTGAATGGGGAGTTTCTCATATTTATAAGTCCATCCTTCATGTTTGAAGGTGAGGCGCCATCTGGGCACATCAGCGTGCCTGAAGAGATCTATCTGTAATCAACACTCGGCGCGGGCAAAGTCTTCCCTTGCTGTGCTGACACATTTACCGCTTGCGGAGACCACTGTTTGTTTGCTTTTTGTATTTTGTTGTTGTTTTTTTTTTTTTTAAATCCACCCCACTTTCCTGATCTTCCCGAAATATGTTTGAGGAGAATCACCACTAATGGAAGGGTTTGGGGGGGGTTTGATGAAGCTCTTCCTACTCAGCACATAGTAAGCGCTTAAATACCATTATTATTATTATTATTATTAATTACCACATGTGGGTTTGCCTGATGCAGTGTCTCCGAAGACTCTGCTCCCTTATCACCTTCTTCCCAATTAAACCACTTGTCGGGAGCGGAGCAGGAGGCACATAAGGGTGCTTCCTCAGTGCAGAGCACTGTACTGAATAAAACCTGGGGAAAATACAAGACGACAGAGTGGAGAGATACGATCCCTGCTGACAAAAGCTTACGGTCTACAGTCTACCTGGTCCTGGTGCCAAACCGTCTGTGAGGGAGCTGGGAGTCGATCAGTCAGTCGATCATCTTTATTGAGCGGTCCCTGCACCATGCTAAAACTCAATCATTTTAGGGCACTTGATCAGCTCTCTCCTTCTTATTTTTCTTTGCTCCTCTCGCAATCTGGGATCTTCTCAAGCTAACCTATTCCTTGGGTCTCATTCTCATCCCTCCAGCTGCCAGCCTCTGGCTCACACCCTGCCTCGGGAAGGAAACAACCTCCCCTTTCACATCTGGCAGATCAGAAAGTTACCTTTGGATACCCCCCCCAAAATATACATATATATATATATATCACACTTCCTCCTGGAGCCTTCCCTGAGTGATTTCTAATCTCAGCACATTACACTCCCACCTGCCATTTCAGCACTTCACACAACTTAGCCACTTAAGTACCACAGCTTTCCAAAACATTTATAAACATAGCTTTATATTCTAATACCTCCTCCGATCGGTAATTTATTTTAGTATCTCTCTGCGCCATTAGGACTGGAAGCTCTGAGAAGGCAAGGATCACGTCTTCTAATTTTATCATACTCTTCAAGGGCTCAGTACAGCATCCTACATACAGTAGGTGCTCAATAAATACTATCGTTTGAATATAGTTCCTATTTTGGAAGCAGCATGACCTAGTGGGCCTGGGAGTCAGAGGACCTGGATTCTACACCTGACTCGGCCACTTATCTGCTGTGTGACCTTGGGCAAATCACATCACTTCTCTGGGCCTCAGTTCTCTCAAATGCGAAATAGAGATTGAATGCCTGTTCTCCCTACTTAGAATGTGAGCTCCATGTGGGACCTGATTAATTTGTATTTACCCCAGCACTTACTGCAGTGCTTGGCAGATAGTAAGCACATAAATATCACAATTATTATTTTTATTGCTTTAGTAAATGTGCATTCTATTACGCTTCCTTCCTTTGTGCCTAGGCAACCTAATACTCTGCCTACTCTCACATCCTATCCCCTTTAGCACTTGATATTCACCCCACCCCCACAGCACTTATTCTCTCATGTCATCTATCCGTAATGTATTCTAATCAATTGTATTTATTGAATGCTTACTGAGAACAGAGCACTATACTAAGTGGTTGAGAGAGCACAATAAACTCTTCTCCAGAGTGACTTTACAATCTAGAGAGTGAGACATTAATATAGATAAAATAAATTTCAGATATATACATGTGCTGTGAGGCTGAGGGGGATGGGGAGGTGAATAGAGGGGGCAAATCAGGGCCCCGTGGGAGTGGGAGAAGAGGAAACGAGGGCTTAGTCAGGGAAGGCCTCTTGGAGGAGATGGGCCCCTAATAAGCCTTTGAAAGGGGGGAGAGTCATTGTCTGTAGGGTGTGAAGAGGGAGGGTGCAACAGGCCAGAGACAGGACATAGGCAGTGATCGGAGGTGAGATAAACAAGATCGAGGTAAAGTGAGTAGGTTGGCATCAGAGGAGCGAAGTGTGTGAGCCCGGCTGTAGTAGGAGAGTGGCAAGGTGGTAACAATAATAATAATAATAATAATAATGGTATTTGTTAAGCACTAACTATGTGTAGAGCACTGTTCTAAGCGCTGGGATAGATACAGGGTAATCAGTTTGTCCCTCGTGAGGCTCACAGTCTCAATCCCCATTTTACAGATGAGGTAACTGAGGCACAGAGACGTGAAGTGACTTGCCCACAGTCACACAGCTGACAAGTGGCAGAGCCAGGATTTGAACCCATGATCTCTGACTCATTCAATAGTAGTATTTATTGAGCGCTTACTATGTGCAGAGCACTGTACTAAGCGCTTGGGATGAACAAGTCGGCAACAGATAGAGACAGTCCCTGCCGTTTTACGGGCTTACAGTCTAATCACGGGCTTACAGTCTAATCAACAGACTCCCAAGCCCAGCCTCTTTCCACTGAGCCACGCTGCTTCTCTAAAAGTGATCGAGGTGGTACGGAGTTTCTGTTTGATGCGGAGGTGGGAGGGCAATCTCTGGAGGCTCTTGAGTGGGGAAACATGGACTGAACATTCTTGTAGAAAAATGAAGCAGGCAGCAGAGCGAACTATGGACTGGAGTGGGGAGAGACAGGAGGCGGATACAGTCATCAAGGCGGGATAGGATAAGTGCCTGGATTAACGTGATAGCAGTTTGGACGGAGAGGAAAGGACCGATTTAAGCGATGTTGTGAAGGTTGGACCGACAGGATTTACGGATGACAGACTGAATATGTGGGTTGAATGAGGGAGATGAGTCAAGGATAAAGCCCAGGCTATAGGCTTGTGAAAGAGGAAGGATGGTGGTGCCATCCACAGTGTTGGGAAAGTCAGGGGGAGGACAGGGTTTAGTTGGGAAGATTAGGAGTTCTGTTATGGACATATTTCAGTTTGAGGTGCTCATGGGACATCCAAGTAGGAATGTCCTGAAGGCAGGAGGAAATGTGAGACTGCAGAGAGGGAGAGAAATCGGGGCTGGAGATGAGGATTTCGGAATTACCTGCATAGAGGTGGTAGTTGAAAGCATTATTGTGGTATTTATTAAGTGCTCACTGGGTGACGGGCACTACTGCACTAAACACTGGGGTAGATACAAGTAAATCGGGTTGGACACAGTCCCTGTCTCACATGGGGCTCACAGTCTCATTCCCCCTTTTTATAGATGAGGTAACTGAGGCCCATAGAAGTGAATTGACTTGACCAAGGTCATACAGCAGACAAGTTTAGACTGTGAGCCCATTGTTGGGCATGGATTGTCTCTATCTGTTGCCGAACTGTACATTCCAAGCGCCTAGCACAATGCTCCGCACATAGTAAACGCTCAATTAGAGAAATAGCGTAGCTCAGCGGAAAGAGCCTGGGCTTGGGAGTCAGAGGTCATGGGTTCGAATCCTGAACCTGCCACATGTCAGCTGTGTGACTGTGGGCAAGTCACTTCACTTTTCTGTGCCTCAGTTCCCTCATCTGCAAAATGGGGATGAAGACTGTGAGCCTCACATGGGACAACCTGATGACCCTGTATCTCCCCCAGCGCTCAGAACAGCGCTCTGCACATAGTAAGCACTTAACAAATACCAACATTATTATTATTAAATACATTGAGCTCAATGTATGATTGAATCAATTGTGGGGGAAACAGGATTAGAACCCATGACCTTCTGACTCCGAGGCCTGTGCTCTATCCACTACGCTACGCTGCCTAAACAAATGAGTTCTCCAAGGGGGTGGGTGTAGATGTAGATGAAGGGGACCCAAAACTTAACCTTGAGGAACTAAATTCCTTATGTGAAGGATCTGTCTACCAACTCTATCGGATTGTACTCTCCCAGGCGATCAATACAACGCTCAGCACATAGTACGAGCTCAATAAAAACCTCTGATCATGCTACGCAAACTCAGCATGTCATTCTGGTGTTTCCAATAAAATCAAACAATCCCCTGCAAGAGGGTACAATTCTTTAGGGCAGGGAACTAAGTACTTGGGAGAGGGCAATCAAATTAGTAGGCGTGATCCCTGCCGTAAAGGACTGTAGTGAACCTTTAAACAAATACCACAATTATTATTATTATGTCGTGGGGGAGACACACTAAAATAATTTAGTGTCAAAGGAAGAATTAGGAGGTATTCTGGATATGAGTTGGTGCTTAATGCGGTATGTAAGTTCTCGGTGGAGGGGGCGGAGTACAAGAACCCCAGTGATGGGGGGGGGTCGAGGGTCTGAAGTGGCAGTTGGGGTTATATAATCTGGAGAAACTACAGGTGAAGACAGGGGAAACTTCTTGGCAAACATGTGGTCTAAGAAAGACTTTGAAGTGAGGTGAATCAGTGTGTGGGAGGGAGTTCCAGGCTGGGGAAAGGGGAGGCCTTGAACAAGGGGTGGGCTACGGGAGAGCCGAGAATGAAGCACGATGAGTAGGTTATCTTCAGAGGAACGGGGTGTAGTAGGAGAAGAGTGTGATTAAGTGAGAGGAATGCCTCCACGCCAAAACACCATCTTGGTTTCTTGCACCACGTCAACGGCACATCAAGTCATGCTCCGTTTAGGGAGCTTAGTGCCCATCCAGAAGTGTGGTACGAGGGCCAGAGAACCAGATGGGGAATGGGGATGGGGGCGGCCCCCCGGCCGCTGCCTTGTGGCGGCCATGGAGTGCCAGGACGTTGGGGGGCATCTTCTTTAGCTCAACAGCGGGCACGTTGGCTGTGGCCGCTGGCATCCTATTTTTGAGTGGCGGGTGCCCTGCGTGTTGGGGGGGCGCCCAGGACAGCCCTCTGTGTGGCAGGCTGCCGCTTCCTTTTCGGGAAGGGGACGAGGCGATCCTGCTCCTAGCGTTCTTGCTGCGTCCATCCCACGCCACTGTTTTAGACTCCTCTTCAATCTAAATGATTTCCTCTGCTTTTTTTCTTCCCGGTTTCATTTTCATCAGGCGAAGCTTGGATTCCTTTTGAAGGAATTTTCCTACTGAATGGGAAGCAGCCTAGTCTAATGGAAAGAGCATGGGTTTGGGAGCCAGAGGACCTGGGTTCTAATTCCAGCTCCACCACTTGCCTATGTGACCCTGGGCAAGTCATTTCACTTCTCTGCGCCTCAGTTTCCTCATCTGTTAAAGGGAGATGAATTGCCTGTACCCTTCCCATAGACTGGGAGCCCCTTATGGGACAGGGACTGTGTCCAACCTGATGATCTCGTACCCACCCCAGCACCTGGTACAGTGCTTGGCACACAGTAAGTGCTTAAATACCTTCGTTATTAGTCAGCCGATTGTATTTAATGAGCGGTTACTGTGTGCACAGCACTGTACTAAGCGCTTGGGAGAATACATTATAACAATGAAACAGGCACATTCCCTGCCCACAATGAGCTTACAGACTAGAGGACTGTATCACTATTATTACTATTGAAACGTAACGCTACCATTTACTTTTTACTACCTTTTGCCCAAATTAGTCTCCTTGGGAATTCACTTAAATCTCAAGAGCGGCTGCTGGATCAAGGTGCCACGGGGTGATGTCACAGCTGCCACGATTTCCCATTCCTCAAAAACTTCCAGTGGCTCCCCATTCACCTCCGCATCAAATAGAAACTTTGTACTGTCGGCTTTAAGCCACTCACTCAATCACCTCACCCCCTACCTCAAACTCGCTACTTTCCTACCACAACCCAGTCCGCACACTTTGCTCTCGCTCTACCTCGATCTAATCTATCTCGCCGCTGACCCCTCACTCGTGTCTCGCACCTGGCCTGAAACCACCCTCCCTCCTCCTATCCGACAATGACTCTTCCCCCTTCAAAGCCTTATTCAAGCACATCTCCTCCAAGAGGTCTTCCCTGACTGAGCCTCTTTTCCTTTTCTTCAACTCCCTTCGGCATCACCCTGACTTGCTCCCTTTATTCATCCCCGCTTCCAGCCCCACGGCACTGATGTACAGATCTGTAATTTATTTATATTCATTCATTCAATAGTATTTAGTGAGCGCTTACTGTGTGCAGAGCACTGTACTAAGCACTTGGAATGTACAATTCGGCAACAGATAGAGACAATCCCTGCCCCATAATGGGCTCACAGTCTAATCGGGGGAGACAGACAGCAGAGCAAAACAGACAACAAACAAGACAACATTAACATGATAAATAGAATCAATAATAGTAATAATAATGTTGGTATTTGTTAAGCGCTTACTATGTGCCGAGCACTGTTCTAAGCGCTGGGGTAGACACAGGGGAATCAGGTTGTCCCACGTGGGGCTCACAGTCTTAATCCCCATTTTACAGATGAGGTAACTGAGGCACCGAGAAGTTAAGTGACTTGCCCAAAGTCACTCAGCTGACAGGTGGCCGAGCAGGGATTCGAACCCATGATCTCTGACTCCAAAGTCCGTGCTCTTTCCACTGAGCCACGCTGCTTCGCATCAGGGGATGTACCCCTCATTAGTAAAATAAATAGGGTAATAATTGTCTGCCTCCCCTTCTAGCCTGTCAGCTCGTTGTGGGCAGGGAATGTATCTGCTACAGTTATACTGTACCCTCCCAAGGGCTTAATACAGTGCTCTGCACACAGTAAGTGATCAATATATTAATTCACTCAATCGTATTTATTGAGCGCTTACTATGTGCAGAGCACTGTACTAAGCGCTTGGAATGTACAATTCAGCAACTGATAGAGACAATCCCTACCCACTGACGGGCTCACAGTCTGCAAGTGACTGACTGACTGCGGCCCTGGCGCGGCTTTGGCTGGAAAAGGGCTCTGCTGCTCACCCTAGCCTCCTACTCCTGAAGGCAACATGTTGCTCACCCCAGCCCACTACTGGCTCAGCTGGGAGGGCAAAGCAGGGGGCCCCCTGCAAACCACCACCACTCCCCTCAGCTCCTCCGCGTAGGTTTCTAGTTCCGAAACCCAAACGACACAACTGGGGCACCTTTCGGGGAGAACCCATCAACCCATTAAATTTCCCTAGGAAGCAGCTTGGCCTAGTGGACAGAGCACAGGCCTGGGCATCAGAAGGACCTGGGTTAATTAATGATGGTATTTGTTGAACGCTTACTATGTGCCAAGCACTGTTCTAAGCACTGGGGGAGATACAAGGTCATCAGGTTGTCCCATGTGGGGCTCACCGTCTTCATCCCCATTTTACAGATGAGGTAACTGAGGAACAGAGAAGTTAAGGGACTTGGCCAAAGTCACATAGGTGACAAGTGGCAGAGTCGAGAATAGACCCCACGACCTCCGACTCCCAAGCCCGTGCTCTTTCCACTAAGTCATGCTGTTTCTCGGTACGCTGGGTTTTAATCTCGTCTCTGCCACTTGTCTGTGTAATGTTGGGCAAGTCACTTCATTGCTCTGTGCCTCAGTTCCCTCATCTGTAAAATGGGGATGAAGACTGTGAGCCCCATGTGGGACAGGGACTGCGTCCAACCCGATAGCTTGTATCTAGCCCAGTGCTTAGAACAGTGCTTGACACGTATTAAGTGCTTAACAAACACCATCATTGTTATTATTATTCACTACGGCTTAGTGGTAAGAGCACGGGTTGGGAGTCAGAGGTCAAGGATTCTAATCCCGGTTCTGCCGCTTGTCTGCTGTGTGACCCTGAGCAAGTCACTTAGCTTCTCTGGGCCTCAGTTCCCTCATCTGTAAAACGGGGATGAAGACTGTGAGCCCCACGTGGGACAACCCGATTACCTTGTATCTACCCCAGTGCTTCGAACAGTGCTTGGTACAGAGTAAGCACTTAAACACCATCATCATTATTATTACTGTGTTAAAGAACGTAGATGTAATCACGTCTGAAAATGAGTCCCGCTAAAATCCTGTCCTGACCTATCTCAGCTCTCGCCCTCAGGCCTGAGGGCTGGGCAGTGCTCTACCAACCGTCAGAGCAAACTCCCGAGACGGAGGAGCGTCCAGCCTGGAAGCTTGCTCCCAGTGGGCGGGCATGAGGATGTTCAGGACCCGTCGGGGAAAGGGGTGCTGAGGGGAGGGGGTGCGAAGTCTGAAATTCCAAAGAATGCCGGAGATGGGGCATCACGGCAATAGTGCGGCCCTCAGTCGGCAGCCCTGAGCAATTAATGGTATTGACTGAGCGCTGCCTGTGTACAGAGCACTGTACCAAACGCTTGGAAGGGGACAACACGACCTAGTTGGTAGACACGTTCCCCACCCGCAATGAACTCCGCAGTCTCGAGGACTGTAGACGACGTTGGCCCTGAGCTCCAGCCCCGTGCTGGGCAGCCAAAAACCAGCCCCAGCCGGCATGACCCGACACCGGCCTTCTAGTGTCCTCTCATCTTCCACCCTGACAAAAGCCATTTGCCCTGCCTATCGCCGCAGGCTGTCTGGAAAGGGAAAAACTCAGGCTCGGAGAAATCTAGTCCGACCCACCGGTTCTCCGTCCTTCGTCACAATACAGGAAAACGCGCTCATTCTCCTCAAACTGTAACGTGAGAGTCTCGGCAGGCCTCGCTTGGGTTTGCCCGAACAGCAGGCTTGGCCATTCCAAGAAACTAACTTTGAAACGGAGCGGTTTTCACACATTTTTAAATGAATACAGATCGAGTGTTCTTCAGCAGAATGCAACTTTTGTGGAAAACAGAGCAGGCGAACAGCGTCTCTCACCATTTCCATTAAAAGGATCCCGTGACAAGCATATTACTAGCCCGGGGTTTTCTTTTTAAGCATTCTGGTTTCACCCGCATAGTCACCAAAAGCACCTATTAAGCCCTTATTTGTGTATCACATTGCGCCAGGCACTACACAAAGCAATTTAAAAGTGCATGGTCCCTTCTTGCTAGGAGTTGCTGCAGAGACCATTAAGAACACATGAGCGATTAACTCTACCCAAATTCAAGTCCGGTATTTACACGCTGTGGGTGGGGAATGAGGCGGGGTGTTAGTGGTGAAAAGGAAGTCGGATGGTTAACGAAACAGAAACTTCTTCCCATCGGCTTTAAGATGGTCGATCAGCTCTCCCCCTCTTACCTCACCTCGCTGGACCCCAGCCCACACCCTCCGCTCCTTGAACACCAAGCTACTCGTTGTACCGCGATCTCCTCTTGTCTTTGCTGCCAACCTTCTATCTGTGTCCTCCCTCGGGCCTGGTACTTCTCCCCCTCTTCCTCCTCCCTCCACATACTTCATCGGAGAGGCCACCGCTCTCCCCACTTTCAAAGCCTTATTAAATCCCATCTCCTCCAAAGAGCCTTTTCCAAGTAAGCCCTCATTTCCCCACTCCCTCTCCCTGGGTCATGTAAGCACTCGGACCTCTATCCATCCATCCTATTTATTAAGCACGTACTTATAATCAAAGCCTGCCTGTCCCTCTAGACAGTAAACTCGTTGTGGGCAGGGAACGTATCTACCAACACTGTGGTACTGTATTTTCCCCAAGGGCTGAGCAGAGTGCTCGGCACACGGTAAGCCCTCAATAAATACCACTGATTGACCGATTAGTGTGAAGAGCACTGTACTCACCTCTTGGGAGAGTAGGCAGACGCAGTCCCTGCCCACAAGGACCTTACAGTCTATGCCCTTTAAACACTGGATGCTCACCCCACCCTCAGCCCATTTTAATGCCTGTCTTCCTTTCAAGACCCCACCCTCAGCCCATTTTAATGCCTGTCTTCCTTTCAAGACCGTAAACTCCTCGTTGGCACAGAACGTGACTATCGACTCCAATATATTCTCTCCCAAAGGCTCAGTACAGTGCTCTGCACACAGTAAGCGCTCAGTGAAACAATACCGCTGACTGACTGATAACGGAGGAGGTCCGGACGACTGAGGAAGCGCTACCCGAAATGAGACGGGGCACCCTGGCAAGTGGAGGGAACGGACCCAGGGCTCTGAGAGTCACCAGGGAGATAATGATGATAAGAACTGTGGTATTTGTTTGGAGACGAGGGATCCAGGCTGTCCCGTTGAGAGCTCTGAAGCCTAAGGTGAGGGTCTCGGCCTTAACCCCAAAACAGAAGGCCACGTCCAACAGGGTACGGTCTGTCAGTCACCGAGCGGCTGACTGGCCTCGGCATCGAGGTCTGATGGGATGGAGTAGGGTGGCGAGCATCGAGGCCAGAAAGAGGAGGACTAGGGCCCGGCCACAGGAAGGGGATTCGAGGCTGGAGAGCGAATCAAGGGGTCAGGGAGTTGTTCAGAGTGAGGACAGTAAGATTTCAAATAAGACTCCCGACTTGGCTACGGGAAGGAAAGAGGGCGCCGGGCCACTGGGGAAGGTGAGCGGCCCACAAAAGGGACCTCCCGCCTAGCCATAAACCGGAATGGTGAATCCACAGTCAGAAGCTCGGTGCTCACTCCCGAGACGCGAAGCAAGTCAGAACCGGGGCCGGGCCATCGGCGCTCCTTATCGCGGTCGGCCCGGCTGACTGCATTAGTCAATCCGGGCTGCTCCCCGCTCCGTTGGGTCACGTGACCCAAATACCAGGGAAACACATTTGGAACTCACCGTCATGACTGTAAATTATGATCCTAAGGGATGATACAGCTAGCTGCCTATGAAGACATGCCCGCTGGGTGCCCAGAGGGTGCATAACTTGGTTTCCACATTAAAGAGCAGGCACAGAGCCTACTAGAAAGCAGTGTCCATCTTGTCCGGGAAGTAAGGCGGTCGAGAAACCCCGTAAATACGTCGCCGGATAATATCACAATAATCATAATGATAGGTCAACGGATAATATCATCGGAGTTGAGGGGGAAGGGCCGGCGGGCTGTGGATTGTGGCTGGCTCCTAGGGCAATCTGGAAAAGCTTCCTGAGAGGAACCGAGAGTTGAAAGCGAGCTCCCTCCCAGGCAGGGATCAAGTCTCCAAACCTGCTGTACTAGCCTGAGCGAATAGTGCAGTGCTCAATAAATACAATTGATTGACAAGAGGTCGATACGACTTCAGAATCCGTTTTCACATAAAGATGCACCCAAAACTCTAAAACATTCCCAAAGGGAAGCAAAAAATATTTTCTTCTCCAAGGTTCTCCCTTAAAAACTTCCAAGATGCCTATTTAGTCTGGAACGGTCAACAATAATAATGTTGGTATTTGTTAAGCGCTTACTATGTGCAGAGCACTGTTCTAAGCGCTGGGGTAGACACAGGGGAATCGGGTTGTCCCACGTGGGGCTCACAGTCTGCATCCCCATTTTACAGATGAGGTAACTGAGGCACCGAGAAGTTAAGTGACTTGCCCAAAGTCACACAGCTGACAAGTGACCGAGCCGGGATTCGAACCCATGACCTCTGACTCCAAAGCCCGTGCTCTTTCCACTAAGCCACGCTGCTTCTCAAGCACTGGTTAGTGGCACCTTTATTCCGAGAGGAGCAGGACAGTTTCCCGCGTGGCCCCCAAGGAAAAGGAAAAGAAAAAGGACTAGAAATGTGGCGTAAAAATCAGTATTTCAGGCTACTAAAACCCACTGAACATTCAGTCGGACATTCACTAGGGCAAGGGGAGGATGAACCCCATCAGGGGGCTCTGGAACGGCCAGCCCAAACTCCTTAAAAAGGGATGCAGCATGGCCTAGTGGCTAGAGCCCGGTCCTGGAAATCAGAAGACCTGGGTTCTAATCCCGGCTCCACCACTTACCTGCTGTGCTACGTTGGGCAAGTCACTTCACTTCTCTGCGCCTCAGATCCCTCAACTGCAAAATGGAGATTCACTGTTTTCCCTCCTACTTAGACCGTGAGCCCCATGGGGACCTGATTAGTACCTGGCTTGGCACATGTGGTTCAGTGGAGAGAGCCCGGGCTTGGGAGTCAGAGGTCGTGGGTTCTAATCCCGGCTCCGCCACTTGTCAGCTGCGTGACTTTGGGCAAGTCACTTAACTGCTCTGTGGCTCAGTGATCTCATCTGTAAAACGGAGATTAAGACTGTGAGCCTCATGTGGGTCAGGGACTGTGTCTAACCTGATTAACTTGTATCTACTCTAGTGCTTAGACCTTGTACCTACCCCAGTGCTTAGAATGGTGCTTGGCACAGAGTAAGTGCTTAACAGATACCAGCATTATGAGGATGATGATTATTATAGTAAGCACTTAAATACCAGAATTATTATAAACTCTTTCTCCAGTCATCCTTCTTTAATATTTCTTCTGTTTGTTGCTCTTCAATTATGCCTCCCATTAATTCTGAGCCTCTTCTACTCTCTTTTGGCAACTGCCTCTGCTTCCCCACCTTTTGTAGAAAGGGTTCACAAAAACGAGAAGAGCTCGACCAAGCTTGGCTTAGTTCAAACAAGAGTACCCTGCCTTTGGCATGAGGGCCACCCTTGGCTTACTTCTTTCTTTGATCTTCTAGCTCACTAACTTTCTGCCTTCTATGGGTTATTTACAAGTAAGATTACTCCACTTGTCAGGCTTGATCTTTCTTTCACCCATCAAGGCCAAGTGTATCTACGGAGCCCCAAACGGAGAAGCGGAAGAATCAAACAGACAGATGTGCAAGTGAATGCCCAGCTCAAATAAAGAGAGAAGCAGCGTGGCTCAGTGGAAAGAGTCTGGGCTTGAGAGTCAGAGTTCATGGGTTCGAATCCCAGCTCTGCCACTGGTCAGCTGGGTGAGGGTGGGCAAGTCACTTCCCTTCTCTGTGCCTCAGTTCCCTCATCGTTAAAATGGGGATTAACTGTGAGCCTCACGTGGGACAACCTGTATCTACCCCAGCGCTTAGAACAGTGATCTGCACATAGTAAGCTTAACAAATACCAACATTATTATTATTAAATACAAACCGAAAACTCCAACAAGTTTACAGGCAGCAAATTGGATTCATAGGTACGTACTTGAAGGCTATCACCAGCCACAGATCTGTAAATCAGCCCCTAAATACCGCAGGTCCGCGAATCAGCTCTCTTGGACCTATTTTTTCCACTCCCTTTTCCCAGCGTACTCCAGCTCTCATTCTCTCTTTTCCTGGTCAAGTCAACCTACTCACTGGGCTTTGTTCTCATCTCTCCCACTGCTGACCTCCGGCTCACCCCTCCTAACAAACTCCTCCCACCCCCATCCACCTGACCACCTCTCTCCCCATCGTCAAAGCCCTTCTGAAATCACACCTCCTCCGGGAGGCTTTCCAGGATTAATCGCTCATCTCCCCAGCTTTTATGTACATATCTTTACACTCTATTAGTTCCTCCCACCTGAATTTCATTTCAGCCTCTCTCTAATTCTATCATCGTACTCCGCCAAGCGCTTGCTCTGGGCCTAGCGGCCGCTCGGTCAACACTACTGATGGAGAGATTATCAGTGCCAGGTTCATTCTGGGAAATGGCCACGTTCACCGATCTTTCTAATTGCCTTCGGCTCTCTCTCCCCGCGGTCCTCTCCATTACCAAAGGGCATCCTCCTCTCCCGGCCAGGAGATCAACAACTGATAAGGGAGAAGTTTCTACAGCTCCTAGTTCTTTGTTGCGATTTGTTTTTTTTAAAAAGAAAAGTCTCCCTCCACGGATCAAAGTTTGCTCTGCTGGGGCATTTAAGATTCTCAATTTGATACTGTCGAGGAAGAAGGTCAGGAGGCTCATCGGGCTAACACAATCCTAGCCGTTTGATTAAACAAAGCCGACAGAATCAGGCTTCTCAACCCCAACCCCCAGCCTGTTTCATGGCCGGGGTTTGGTAGCAGGAGGGAGAGGAGGGCTCATTGTGGGCAGGAATGTCTTTTACACTCTGTTCATCCATTCTTTCATTCAGTCGTATTTATTGAGTGCTTCCTGAGAGCAGAGCACTGTACTAAGCGCTTGGGAAAGTACACTACAGCAATAAAGGGTGACAATCCCTGCCCACAATGAGGTCGGTATGGGGGGTAGGGGGAGGTAGACATCAGTTCATATAAATGGACATCAATAGAAATAAATAAAGTGACAGATCTGTACATAGGTGCTGTGGGGCAAGGGGAGAGGGGGGAAAAGGGCAAAGGGAGCCAGTCCGAAGGGAGGGAGAGCTGAGGACAAGGGGGGGCTCAGGCTGGGCAGGCCTCCTGGAGGAGGTGAGCCTTCGCAAGGGCTTGGGGGGTGGGGGGTGGGGGGAGGGGTGAGATTGCCCAGTGGATCTGGTGGAGAGAAGCAGGATCTGGTGGAGAGAAGCAGCATGGCTCGGTGGAAAGAGCCCGGGCTCGGGAGTCAAAGGTCATAGGTTCAAATCCCCGCTCAACCCCTTGTCAGCTGGGTGACTCTGGGCGAGTTACTTCACTTCTCTGTCCCTCGGTTCCCTCATCTGTAAAATGGGGATGAAGACTGGGAGCCCCACGTGGGACGACCTGATGCCCTTGTATCCTCCCCCGCTCTTAGAAGAGTGCTTGGCACATAGTAAGTGCTTGATAAATACCATTATTATTTGAGGAGGCAGGATGTGGGCCAGGGGTTGGCGGTGAGACAGAGGAGCTGGAGGCCCAGGGAGGAGGAGGTGAGCGGCGGCAGTGGGGCGGGGTGTGCGACTGTCCTTTCCCAAGCGCTTAGTAGAGTGCTTTGCACAGAGTAAGGTCTCGCTAAGTCCCATTGAATGAATGAATGGATGGATGGAGTGGAGGGAGCCCTGCCCTCTCCTCCTATTCATTATTAAGGGGAGCCAGGCGGGTCCTTGGTTTGGGGGGGCGGGTGTCGGGCCGACTGTCCTTTCCCAGGCGCTTAGTAGAGTGCTTTGCGCGGAGTAACGGCTCGGTAAGTCCGAGTGTCCTCTCCCAAGCGCTCAGCAGAGTGCTTTGCACAGAGTAAGCGCTCGGCAAGTCCGACTGTCCTTTGCTAAACGCTCAGCAGCGTGCTTGGCAGAGAGTAAGCACTCGCTAAGTCCGACTGTCCTTTCCTAAGCGCTTAGCAGAGTGCAACCCATGGCAAGTCCGACTGCCCTTTCCTAAGCGCTTAGCAGAGTGCTTTGGTCGGGGAGTCGGACTGAATGAAGGGATGGAGCGGAGGGAGCCCGGCCCACCCCTCCGCTTTATTATGAAGGGGAGCCAGGCGGGTCTGGTGTGTGTGTTGGGGGGGGGGGGGGAATGTCAGTCCGACCGTCCTTTCCCCAGCGCTCAGCAGAGTGCTCTGCACCGAGTAAGCGCTCGGTAAGTCCGCCTGTCCTTTCCCAGGCGCTTGGCAGAGTGTTTTGCAGAGAGGAAGCGCTCGGCAAGTCGGATGGTCCTGTCCCAAGCGCTCAGCAGAGAGTCAGCGGCCGGAGAGTCAGCGGCCGGGGAGTCGGCGGCCGGGGAGTCGGCGGAGGGAGGCGGGGGGGGGGGGGCCAGGCTGGTCCTGGGGGGGGGGGCGCGGGAGGGTCCCGGCCCCCCATCGCCTCGGGGACGCGCGCGCTCCCGCCCTTTCCCCCCCGGCCGCCCCCGGGCGGGTACCTGGTCTGCAGCCCGGGGATCCGGGGCTCCTCCTCTCCGGGGAGGCGCGTCCGGGGTCGGGGGATCTCCGCGCCGGCCGCACCCGCCCGCAGCCCCCGCCCGCCGCCTCCCCCGCCCACAAGGACGGGGCCGACGGGGCCGACGGGGCCGACGGGGCCGACGGGCCGCAAGGCGGGGGCGGCGGGGGCGGCGGCGGCGGGGGCGGCGGCGGCGGCGGGGGCGCGGGCGGCGGGGGCGCGGACGCGGGCCCGGGGGGCGCTCCCGTCTGCGTGGACCCCGCGGGGCTCGTCCGCGCGGCGGCGGAGGAGGAGGAGGAGGAGGAGGCGGCGGCGGCGGAGGGCGGCCCGCCGCCGTTGTTGTTGTTGTTGGCGGCGGCGGCCCGCGTGGGGCTGCCATGTTGCTGCTGCTGCTGCTGCTGCTGCGGCTTCAGCTGGAAGGGAACCGTGGCCCGCATGGGCTGCGGGCGGCCTCCCGCGCCCGCGCCGTTGGCGTTGGCGTTCGGGGGGAGGGCGGAGGCCCCGGGGGAGCCCGGCCGCCGCGCTCGCTGAGCCATCGTCCTCCTCCTCCTCCTCCTCCTCCGATCCCAACGCGGGGCACGGCGGGCCCGCCGCCGCCACCGCCGGGGAGCCCTCCGGGAGGACCGCCGGGGGCACCGGGACCAGCGCCGCCGCCGCCGCTCTTCATCAACAATAGTGTCTCCTCCGACGGCCCCGCCCCCGACCGCCCCCGACCGCCGCCATTGGCTGCCGCCCAGACGGCCGCGCCCCTTCCCGCCGCCATTGGCTGCCGCCCGGACGGCCACGCCCCCACACGTCGCCATTGGCTGTCGCCGAGACGGCCACGCCCCCTTCCGCCGCTATTGGCTGTCGCCGCGACGGCCACGCCCCCACACGTCGCCATTGGCCGCCTCCCCGACGACCACGCCCCCGTCCGCCGCCATTGGCCGTCTCCCAGACGGCCACGCCCCCCTCCCCCGCGCCCATTGGCCCGATCGCAGGGGGGCGGGGCTCCGACCTCTCCCCTCACACAACGGCCTCCCGCCCGCCGGGCCCGGCCCCCTCCCCCCTCCCCCCCGCGTTCTAATAATCATCACGGTGGTACTTCTTAATTAATTAATATTGGTATTTGTTAAGCGCTTACTAGGTGCAGAGCGCTGTTCTAAGCGCTGGGGGAGATACAGGGGAATCAGGTGGTTCCCCGTGAGGCTCCCAGTCTTCATCCCCATTATCCAGATGAGGTCACTGAGGACCAGAGAAGTGAAGTGACTTGCCCACAGTCACACAGCTGCCAAGTGGCAGGGCCGAAATTCGAACCCATGACCTCTGGCTCCCAAGCCCGGGCTCTTTCCACTGAGCCACTTTACAAATGCCAACATTATTATTATTTTTCATCAATAATTAATTTTTGGTATTTATTATTAATAATAATGATGGCATTTGTTAAGCGCTGTTCTGAGCGCTGGTGCGGGGGGAAACAAGGTCATCAGGTGGTCCCCAGTGAGGCTCACAGCCTTCATCCCCCTTTTCCAGATGAGGGAACTGAGGCCCAGAGAAGTGACTGGTCCAAATCAGCCGGCTGACAAGAGGCTGAACGGGGATTGGAACCCATGACCTCGGACTCTTTCCACTGAACCACGCTGCTCCTCCTGACTACGGGCCAAGAACTGTTCAAAGCGCTGGTAGAGAAGCAGCGTGGCTCAGTGGAAAGAGCTTGGCCTTGGGAGTCAGAGGTCATGGGTTCGAATCCTGACCATTTGTCAGCTGTGTGACTTTGGGCAAGTCACTTCACTTCTCTGGGCCTCAGTGACCTCATCTGTAAAATGGGGATTAACTGTGAGCCTCCTGTGGGACAACCTGATGACCCTGTATCTCCCCCAAGCGCTTAGAACAGTGCTCTGCTCATAGTAAGCGCTTAACAAATACCAACATTATTATTAGTATTATTATTGTTATACAAGGTCCTTGGGTTGTCCCCCATGGGGCTCACTCATCCCCCTTTTCCAGATGAGGGAACGGAGGCCTAGAGAAGCGATGGGACTGGCCCAAAGTCCCCCCAGCTGATAAGTGGAGCAGCGTGGTACAGTGGAAAGAGCCCGGGCTTGGGAGTCGGAGGTCATGGGTTCGAATTCCGATCTGCCACTTGTCAGCTGTGTGACCGCGGGCAAGTCACTTCACTTCTGTGCCTCAGTGACCTCCTCTGTCAAATGGGGATGAAGACTGTGAGCCTCATGTGGGACCACCTGATGACCCTGTATCTCCCCCAGTGCTTAGAACAGAGTTCTGTACATAGTAAGCGCTCAATAAATACTATTGAATTTATTATTCATTCATTCAATAGTATTTATAGTATTTAATAATAATAATAATGATGGTATTTGTTAAGCAATTACTATGTGCCAAGTACCGTTCTAAGCGCTGGGGGGATACAAGGTGCTCAGGTTGTTCCACATGACTTAAGCGCTTAACAAATACCAACAGTATTATTATTATTAAGTAATAATGAGTAATATTAAGTAATAATAATACAATTGGTATTTGTTAAGCGCTTACTATGTGCTGAGCACTGTTCTAAGCGCTGGGGAAGATACAGGGTCATCAGGTTGTCCTACGTGAGGCTCACAGTTAATCCCCATTTTACAGATGAGGTGACTGAGGCCCAGAGAAGTGAAGTGACTTGCCCACAGTCACCCAGCTGACCAGTGGCAGAGCTGGGATTCGAACTCATGACCTCTGACTCCCAAGCCCGTGCTCTTTCCACTGAGCCACGCTGCTTCTCGTGGCGGGGTGGGGATTAGAACCCAGGACCCGTGAGTGCCCAGCCCGGGTTCTTGCCCCAGAGCCACGCGGCCGCTTCAGGCCCCGCCCTCCGCGCCAGGACTCGCCCCCTTTCGGCCCCGCCCCCAGGGCCGCCACCGCCCCCTCGCGGTGGAGGGGAGAATACGACCCGCTGACGTCCACATGGGCGGCCACGCGGCCGCCCAACCGGCGCTTGCGGCTCCCGCTCTGGCCGGCAGGGGGAGCCCTCGGGGGCAACGAGTGGTGCGCTCTGTATCATAATAATTACGGTATTTGCTAACAGTAACGTTGGTATTTGTTAAGCGCTTACTCTGTGCAGAGCACTGTTCTAAGCGCTGGGGGAGATACAGGGTCATCAGGTTGTCCCACGGGAGGCTCACAGTTAATCCCCATTTTAATAATAATAATAATAATGTTGGTGTTTGTTAAGCGCTTACTATGTGCAGAGCACTGTTCTAAGCGCTGGGGGAGATACAGGGTCATCAGGTTGGCCCACGGGAGGCTCACAGTTAATCCCCATTTTAATAATAATAATAATAATGTTGGTGTTTGTTAAGCGCTTACTATGTGCAGAGCACTGTTCTAAGCGCTGGGGGAGATACAGGGTCATCAGGTTGGCCCACGGGAGGCTCACAGTTAATCCCCATTTTAATAATAATAATAATAATGTTGGTGTTTGTTAAGCGCTTACTATGTGCAGAGCACTGTTCTAAGCGCTGGGGGAGATACAGGGTCATCAGGTTGGCCCACGGGAGGCTCACAGTTAATCCCCATTTTAATAATAATAATAATAATGTTGGTATTTGTTAAACACTATGTGCAGAGCACTGTTCTAAGCGCTGGGGGAGATACAGGGTGGTCAAGTTGTCCCACGGGAGGCTCACAGTTAATCTCCATTTTAATAATAATAATAATAATAATGCTGGTATTTGTTAAGCCCTTACTATGTGCAGAGCGCTGTTCTAAGCGCTGAGGGAGATACAGGCTCATCAGGTTGTACCACATGAGGCTCACGGTTAATCCCCATTTTACAGATGAGGTCACTGAGGCACAGAGAAGGGAAGTGACTTGCCCACAGTCACACAGCTGACAAGTGGCAGAGTCGGGACTAGAACCCATGACCTCTGACTCCCAAGCCCGTGCTCTTTCCACTGAGCCACGCTGCTTCTCTATGGCCTGCCAGCCACTGGACTGGGCCCTGGGGTGGGCACAAACTAATCATTCATTCAGTAGTATTTATAATATATAATAATAATAATGATGGCATTTGTTAAGCAATTACTATGTGCCAAGCCCCGTTGTAAGCCCTGGGGGGATACAAGGTGCTCAGATTGTCCCACGCGGGGCTCACAGTCTTCAACCCCATTTTACAGATGAGGTGACTGAGGCCCAGAGAAGTGAAGTGACTTGCCCCAAGTCACACAGTTGACAAGTGGCGGAGCCAGGATTAGAATAATAATAATGTTGGTATTTGTTAAGCGCTTACTACGTGCAGAGCATTGTTCTAAGAGCTGGGGGAGATAGAGGGTGATCAGGTTCTCCCACGTGGGGCTCACCTTTTTAATCCCCATTTTCCAGATGAGGTAACTGAGGCACAGAGAAGTGAAGTGACTTGCCCACAGTCACACAGCTGACAAGTGGCGGAGCCGGAATTAGAACCCATGACTTCTGGACTCCCAAACCCGTCCATTGAGCGACACTGCTTCTCTTAGTTTTCAATAGTATTTTTTTGAGCGCTTACTATGTGCAGAGCACTGTATTAAGCTTGGAGTGTACAATTCGGCAATAGAGACCATCCCTGCCCAGTGACGGGCTCACAGTCTAAACGATTGGACCCAATCCCTGCCCCGCCTGGGGCTCACAGCCACCATCCCCATTTGACAGATGAGTGCCCTGAGACCCAGAGAATAATAATAATAATGATGGTATTTCTGAAGCTCTTACTATGTGCTGAACACTGTTCTAAGCACTGAGGAAGATATAGAGTAATCAGATTGCCCCACGTGGGGCTCACATTTTTTAATCCCCATTTTTACAGATGAGGCAAACTGAAGAAGTGACTTGCCCAAGGTCACACAGCAGACAAGTGGAGGAATTGGGATTAGGACCCAAGTCCTCTAACTCCCAAGCTCAGGCTCTTTCCACTAAGCTACGCTGCTTCTCAGTGAAGAGATTTGCCCAAAGTCACACAGCAGACAAGTGGCAGAGGCGGGATTAGAAACCACATCCTCTGACTCCCAAGCCCGCGCTTTTGTCACGAGGCCAACCTGCTTCTCACATGATTTAGCCACCCCTTGCCTTATCCTCTCTCCAGATTGACTGACTACCTTGTGCCCCAGTGGGTTTTGGTTGGTTTCTTTTATTATTTTTTATGGTAATGATAATGTTGGTATTTGTTAAGCGCTTACTATGTGCAGATCACTGTTCTAAGGGCTGGGGTAGACACAGGGCAATCAGGTTGTCCCACGTGGGGCTCACAGTCTTAATCCCCATTTTACAGATGAGGGAACTGAGGCACAGAGAAGTTAAGTGACTTGCCCACAGTCACACAGCTGACAAGTGGCAGAGCTGGGATTCGAACTCATGAGCCCTGACTCCAAAGCCCGTGCTCTTTCCACTGCGCCATGCTGTATTTAAGTGCTTTGTGCCAGGGACTGTACTGAGCTCTGGGATAGGTAATAATAAAATGTTGGTCTTTGTTAAGTGCTTACTATGGGCCAAGCACTGTTTTAAGCACTGGGGTAGATACAAGGTAGTCAGGTTGTTCCACGTAGGGCTCACAGTTTACTCGATTTTATAAATGATGTGTATACATCTGTGATTCTGTTTATCTATTTTGATGGTACTGATGCCTGACTACTTTTTTTGTTTTGCTGTCTGCCTCCCCCTTTTAGACTGTGAGCCCGTCGTTGGGCAGGGATTGTCTCTATCTGATGCCGAATTGTACATTCCAAGTGCTTAGTACAGTGCTCTGCACACAGTAAGTGCTCAATAAATACGATTGATTGAATGAATGAATCCCCACTAGGATACAAGATAATCAGGTTGGACCTAGTTCACGTCTCCCGTGGGGCGCACATTACTAATTCCCCTTTTACAGATGAGGTCTTCTATGGAAAACAAAATGCCACTTACTTGCTCAGTATCTAGTGCAGGTCCTCTCCCAGGGGAGCGACCACGCTTGTGATGTTGGTGGAGGATACCGACACTAAAAAGGAGGAAGGAATAGGGTATGACGTTATGACGTAAAACAGCAATACCCTAGACAAGGATTTTGTATTCATGGGGTTCGGCGCATTTATAGAAGTGTAGCATATCTTGCTTTTTAAGAGGCCTCTGATTCCTTCTTCAGGGACATCCCTAAGAAATCATCATCAGTTGATCTTTAAGTAGGCATAGTTGAGGATTTGAGTATGACGTTCTGTCCAAAAGCACTTTCGTGAGGAGAAACGGTAAGTAACCCAGCGCTTAGGTGACACCGATTTTCCAAAGCGGCAGTTGTGGGGCATAAGGAAGAGAGATGAAAAATTCACTGGGGAAGGCCTCCTGGAGGAGATGGGATTTAGGGAGGGCTTTGAAGATGGGGAGAGCAGGGGTCTGTTGGATAGAAGAGGGGAGGGAGGTTGAGGTGTTGGAAAGAGGGTGAGCAAGGGGACCGTAGTGGCAGAGATGAGAATGAGGCAAAGCGAGTAAGGCAGTTTGAGAGCAACAGAGATTGTGAGCTGGGGTATAGTAGGATACAAGAGGGGGTAAATAGGAGGGAGGGAGGGAGGGAAAGAGAGAGGATTGAGTGCCTTGCTTGATGCAGAGCAGAAGAATTGGAGGTATTGGAGGAGTAGAGAGATGCACACAGAACATTTTGGGAAAAAAAATTTTCGGTGGAAGATGGTGGTTTTATCAACTATAATGGGAAAGTTAAGGGGAGATGAGGATTTGGGAGGGAAGAGGAGACGTTGGTTTCTGGGCATGTGAGATTGGGGTGCTGGTGGGACATATATGTGGAGATTTCTGGAGACGGGAGGAAATGTGAGACTGTACAGAAGGAGAGAATCAATCAGTGGTATTTATTAAGTGCTTCCAGAGCGCAGAATCTGTCAATCAATTGTATTTATTGAGCACTTACTATGTGCAGAGCACCACACTAAGCTCTTGGGAGAGTAAAATACGACACTATCACAGATCCTTTCCCTGCCCACAGCAAGCTCACAGTCTAAATGGGGAAGCAGGCATTAAAATAAATAAAAACGGGTATGTACCTTAGTACTGTGTGCAGAGCACTGTTCTAAGCACTTGGGAGAGTACAGATAGAACACTAAACAAGTGAATAGCAAATGCATAAAGGGTCCTGAGAAGTGAGGGTTTATTGGCACGTTCACGGTCAACCAACAAATTAACATGCAAGATCAGTGAAAGCACTCTGATTTATTCATTTCGAAATGGGCATCATACCGACCACAACGTAGAGCTTAGAACATTTCCATAAGCAAAACTAGAGCAGGGCCTCTTCTAAAGCTAATTTACATTATACATATCCCTTATTCCGCTTCCGGTATGTAAACGACTTTAGTGTCTGTTTTCCCCCACCTGATGGGCAGCTCCTTGAGGGCAGAGATCACATCTGCTAACTTGATTGTACTCTCTCTCAGGGACTGATTTCAGAGCTCTGCACACAAAAGACGCTTAATAAATATGATGGATTGTTTGATACTCTCGGGGCTTGGGACAAAAATTGAATCAGGATTTTAATTAGGTTTTTTAACTTAATTTAATTTTTTTGCAGGTGTCAAAGGGGGAGATCTCGCAAATGAATCCAGAGATGACCATCCACTAGTTTTCATTCCCCTGGCAAATTTGATTTTCAACACCTCTTGCCTTGCAGTAGATCTATGGTTGCATCATTATCAAGGCAATAAGAAAAGAGAATTTCGAGAAAGCACAGTGCTCAACTTTTAGCCCAGTGCTTGGCACGATAATAAATGCTTAATAAATGCCATCATCATTGTTCCAAAGCTCAATCGTCAAAGCTCATTAAGCTGCTGGCGGGCTCTGGTTCCCATCATCATGAGATCTGCCTTTTGAGTTTCAAGAGCACTTCCTCCCAGCTTTCAATTAATTAATTAATTAATTCATCATCATCATCATCATCACAATAATGTCAGCATTGGTTAAGCGCTTACTATGTGCAGAGCACTGTACTAAGCGCTTGGAATGTACAATTCGGCAACAGATAGAGACGATCCCTGTCCAATGATCTAAACAGGGGAGACAGCAAAGAAAAACAGAACAAAACAAAACAAGGCAACATCATCAAGATGAAGAGAATCAAGGTGATGTACAGCTCATTAACAAAATAAATAGGGTAATAAATAATATATACAAATGAGCACAGTGCTGAGGGAAGGGGAACGGGGAAGAGCAGAGGGTGGGGGGGGGGAGGGGAGGGAAAGCAGAGGGAAAGGGGGGCTCAGTCTGGGAAGGCCTCCTGGAGGAGGTGAGCTCTCAGGAGGGCTTAGAAGAAAGAGAGTTAGTTTGGTAGGTGTGAGGAGGGAGGGCATTCCAGGACAGCGAGAGGACATGAGCCAGGGGTAGATAGGCGTGAATGGGGGACCGTGAGGAGGTGAGCAGCAGAGGATGCCAAGCACTGTGCTAAACCCTTGGATAAAATCAGAATAATCAAATTTGGATGCAATAACTGTCCCATACCAGGCTCACAGTCTAAGAGGAAGGGGGAAGAGGGATCCCCATTTTACAGCGGAAGCAAGCGAGGCCTGGAAAAGATAAGCGACTTGCCTAAAGTCACACAGCAGGCTGGTGGCGGAGCCGGGATTAGAACAGGTGTCTTCTGTCGCACGTTATTCCCACTAAGCCACCCTTAGCCACCCTCCACAAACACCAATTACATTGCGGCGGCTCTTGAAACACTCCCTGTGGCTTGCCTGACGTTACAGGACGTCTGAAATCCTTTAAGAGAGGCCCAGAAAGCCGAGGATGGTGACTTCTTTAGGTCATAAGTCTTAAAGGCAGCTTGGACTCCCTGGCCCCTTTGTTGAAACAGAGATGCGTCTTTGGTGGCGTGAACATCCATCAGTTAATCAATCAATCAATCAATGGTATTTATGGACTGCTTGCTGAGTGCAGAGCACTGGACTAAGCACTTGGGAGAGTACAGTACAATTGAGTTGGAAGACGCAATCCCTGTCCACAAGGAACTGAAAGACTAGAGGGGGAGACAGACGTCGAAAGAAATTACGGATGGGGAAAATGGAAGGGCAGGGAACGTGTGTCCACTAATTCTAGCCCTTTCCCAAGTGCTTAGTACCATGTTCTGAACAAAGTAAGTGCTTGAGAGATACCGCTCATTAACCGATATGTACTTTAGTGCTGGGGAACTGAGGGTGGGGTGAATATCAACTGCTTAACCAACCTGTGTCCAACCTGGTTAGCTTGGGTCTACCACAGTGCTTGGTACAGAGCCTGGTGCGTAGGGGGTGCCATAAAAATACCGTGAAAAAAAAAGCGAATCATAATGATGGCATTTGTTACGCACTTTCTATGTGCCCAGCACTGTTCTAAGCGTGGGGACGGAAGCCAGATTGCAGGCAGTCAAGGAGAGAACTGAAAGAGAGGAAGTAGAGGCAGGAAAGGAGTTAGGAAAGGAGTTAGGAAAGGAGTTTGGAAAGGAACGGAAGGAGGGCGATGGGGTGATCACCCGAGGAAGCCTTTGGGGTCAGGGCAGGGAAGAAACATGACTTTTCCATTAGCCCTGAGGTCATCCAGAAGGGTTGTGCATCCTGGGGCATGGAGAAGCACCACCCTCTCCCTTCTCGCCTCTCTCCCCGCTCCCCTCTCCCTTCGCTGGACCATACATCACTCTGGTGCTCAGTTCAATTTTCAAAATCCTATTATTCCAGAGACATTCTGCACGTCTCCCACTCCTCAAAAGCTTCCAATGGCTACCTAGTCCTCTCTGTCTCAGGCAGGAACTCGTGACCACCTATTCCGTCGTAAGACCTGATTTCTCTTGGGGAGAAAAAGAAACCCTCAATATGTGGCCTTATAGTAATAAAGACTTAGGTATAGTCTATAAATTACCTTTTACACCGAATGCACAGTAAGTTAAACCGCAAGCTCATCCTCTAAGCCGGCAGCTAACTGTGAGCAGGGAATGTGTCTACCAACTTCATTATATTACTGTGCTGTACTCTCACAAGCGCTAAATCATAATAATAATATTCGCATTTGTTAAGCGCTTACTATGTGCAGAGCACTGTTCTAAGCGCTGGGGGAGATACAGGGTAATCAGGTCGTCCCACGTGAGGCTCACAGTGAATCCCCATTTTACAGATGAGGTAACTGGGGCACAGAGAAGTTAAGGGACTTGCCCACAGTCTCACAGCTGACAAGTGGCAGAGGGGGGAGTCGAACCCATGACCTCTAACTCCGAAGCCCAGGCTCTTTCCACTGAGCCACGCTGCTTCCCTAGAATAATGATGATGATGATAATAATAACGATGGTACTTGTTAAGCGCTTACTATGTGCCAAGCACTGTTCTGAGCACTGGGATAGATACAGGGTCATCAGGTTGTCCCACTTGGGGCTCACAGTCTTCATCCCCATTTTACAGATGAGGTCACTGAGGCACAGAGAAGTTAAGTGACTGGCCCAAAGTCACACAGCTGACAAGTGGCAGGGCCGGGAATAGAACCCACGACCTCTGACTCCCAAGCCCGGGCTCTTTCCACTGAGCCACACTGCTTTATAGTGCTTGGCACACAGTAAGTGCTCAATAAGTACAATGATCGATTGATTGATCTACTGACTTGAAGACACTTTCCTTGAACTTTCTTCTCCCACCAGTGTCCACTCTTGAGTGGCCTCAGTGAAAAGAGCACTAGCTTGGGAGGTGGACGACCTGGGTCCCAATACCCCACTCCACCATTTACCTGCTGTTTCTCCTTGGGCAAATCATTTCACTTCTCTGTGTCTCAGTTATTTCCTCTCTAAAATGGGGATTAGAGGCCTGTTCTCCCTCCCTCAGACTGTGAGGTCCCACGTGGGACGGGAATTGCGTCCGGTTAGTTGTACTGGATCTGCCCCAGGGCTTAGTACAGTGCCTGGCACATAGTAGCACTTAAATACTTTCATTATTATTTATTATTATTATAATTGTTATTATTTGTTCCCCAAGAGCTAACCTCTTCTGCCTGATTCTCAGCTGTGGGAGTGAGGGGTCATTTTGGATACGGAGAAGCAGGATGGCCTAGTGGATAGAACAAGGGTCTGGGAGTCAGAAGGCCATGGGTTCTAATCCCGGCTCCGCCACTTGACTGCTGTGTGACCTCAGGCAAGTCACTTCCCTTCTCTGTGCCTCAGTTCCCTCATCTGTAAAATGGGGAACTGTGGCTCAGTGGAAAGAGCACAGGCTTGTGAGTCAGAGGTCATGGGTTCTAATCCCGGCTTCACGGCTTGTCAGCTGGGTGACTTTGGGCAAGTCACTTCACTTCTCTGGGCCTCAGTGACCTCATCTGTAAAATGGGGATGAAGACTGTGAGCCATGTGGGGCAACCTGATCACCTTGTATCCCCCACCAGTGCTTAGAACAGTGCTCTGCACATAGTAAGCGCTTAACAAATGCCACCATTATTATTATTACGGTGAGCCCTCCGTGGGATAGGGACTGTGTCCTACCTGATTTTTTTGCATCTACCCTAGCTTTTAGAACAGTGACTGGCACATAGTAATCCCTTAACGAATACCATAAAGAAAAGAAAGAAAGGCCCAAGAAGTTCTTTTAGACTTAGAGCCAGGTCCAAGAAGGGGGGCGGTGTGAGGGGGAGGGTGTCTGCAGCTGAGATCGGCACCGAGGCATCAACCGGCATGCAGTCGCTGTCTCCCCACCCCCGCCGGGTGGGGGTCCCCTTGGACCTGGGCCCCGGGATCAAGGCTCCGGGGGATGTCGCCCCTCTCGGGGAGCTGGGCCGGGGGCCGCGGAGCCTGCTCCCCCCACGACTCACACTCCCCGTCCTCCACCGTCCGGCCCAGAGGCAGCAGATGGTCTCCTCTTACCACCCGAGGGCCAGCGGGGCTACCAGAAGCCCGGAGGAACAGGAGCTGTCCCAGCTGGCCCTGGCAGAAATCGACACCTTCCTCTGCTCTCTGTTTGGGCAGGCCGCCCTCAGCCTCCAGGCGCTTGTTGGCCACTGAGAGACATAGATCAGCGTCCTGAATCCCCTCCGCTGTTTCTAGGTCATCTGGGAACCATTTTCTGGATGGAACAAGGAACAACGTGAGAAGCAGCGTGGCCTAGTGGAAAGGGTACGGACCCGGGAGTCCAGGGACCTGGGTACGAAGCCCGGTTCCGCCACTTGTCTGCTGTGTGACTTGGGGCAAATCCCTTCACTTCTATGGGCCCCGGGTTCTGTACCTGTAAAATAGGGATTCGATACCTACTGTCTGTTATATTGTACTCTCCCAAGCACTTAGTGTAATGTAAGCAGCAGGCCAGTGGCAGACTCAGAATTAGAACCCAGGTCCTCTGAGCCTCAGGACCCTGCTCTGTCCATTAGGCCCTAAACTTGGAAATGGCATTCCCAGTGCCCAGCCTAACTGGATGGGGTCAATGAAGGAGGGAGAGGGAATGAGAAGCAGCGTGACCAAGCAGTGTGGCTTAGTGGCAAGAGCCTGGGCTTGGAAGGCAGCGGTCCTGGGTTCTAATCCCGGCTCCGCCGCTTATCAGCTATGTGACCTTGGGCAAGTCACTTAACTTCTCTGTGCCTCAGTTACCTCAAATGGGGATTGAGACTGTGAGCCCCATGTGAGACAACCTGATTACCTTGTGGCTACCCCAGCGCTTAGAACAGTGCTTGGCACATAGTAAGAGCTTAACATATACCATCGTCATTATTATCATTATTATTATGTAAGCTCATCCCTTCAGACTGTAAGCTTGTTGTGGGCAGTGAATGCGCCTGTTATATTGTTCTCTTGTACTCTCCCAAGCGCTTAGTACAGTGCTCTGCACACAGTAAGCACTCAATAAATACGAACGACTGATTGACACTCAAAATCTACCCTTTCCATCTGTACCTCTGAACCCAGCCCTTCACCCTTTATTAAAGCATTCGCCCCCTCCCTTCTTGACCACCATCTTCAACTGTTGACTCTTCAGTGGCTTTTTCCCCACTGCTTTCAAACATGCTTAAGATCCCCTATCCTAAAACAACGCTCCCTTCACCCCACAACTTCCTCCGGTTATCGTCCCATCTCCCTCCTACTGCTCCTCTCTAAACTCTTAGACCCAGTGGTCTACACCTGCTACTTCCTCATCCTCTCCTCCAAATTTCTCCTCCCCCCTCACTCCAAACAAATGGCCTTCTTCTTGCCAACTCTCACGGCCTCGACTCCATCCTGGTCACTCCGACCTCGAGGCAGGTCTGGGCCACTCCTTACAGCCACTGCTGGAGTGGAGAATGGAGGCGTGGAGGCTGTGTGGGGGATGGTTTAGCTGAGAGGTACCAACAGAAGTGAGAAGCAGCATGGCCTAGTAGATGGAACATGGAGTTGGGAGTCAGAAGGACCTGGATTCTAACTCCCGCTCCACCACTTGTCCGCTGGGTAGCCTGGAGCAAGTCACTTCACTTCTCTGTGCCTCTGTTACATCATCGTAAAATGGGGATTAAGACTCTGAGTCCCACATGGGACATGAAGTGGGTCCAGCCCAATTGACTTATCTATTCTAGAGCTTAGTACAGTGCTTGGCACACAGTAAGCATTTAACAAATACCACAATTATTTATTGTCAATGTTATTATTGTAAAGTGGACACCACGGGGGATGGCGGCAGCAGCAGGGGTTTGACAAGATGGCAGGCAGGGGTCAGAAATTGGGCTGAGGGCCTGGAGGAACCAGGGGGCTAGGACGGAGAAACAAAAATGGCACCAGGCTCTGAGGGCCACAAACGCCTCAGCCCAGTGAAGGGCAATCTTACCCTTGTACCACCGCCCGGGATGATGTCCCAGGCGCCGTTTGGCCAAAATCTGCCAAGTTCACCAGAACCTAGAGTGTTTCTGTGAGGGGGAATCCATGCCCTGAGGATGCGGGTGCTGCTTCTGAGCCACAGAACCCGGCAGCAGGAAACGAAGCAGAGGGAGGCCGGGGGGACAACAATAATGACACTGGACGCAAAGGCGTCCGGTGCTGTGTCAGTACCAGGCAGGGCCAGGTTAGCTGAGACCCTAGCCATGGCCCCACGGAAAATGTTTACAAACAGCTAGAACACCAGCATCTCCGGGTGCAGGGATGAACTACTTGGGAGATGCAAAACTTGGGCCAGTGTTTGTGAAGGAACAGAACTGGCCAGAAGCAGCGTGACCTAGTGGGAAGAGTGTAGGCCCTGGAGTCAGAGGACTTAGGTTCAATTCCCGTCGCTTATCTGCTGTGTGACCTTGAGCAAGTCAAATCACCTCTCTGGACCTCATTTCCCTCATCAATAAAATGGGGATTAAGATCGTGAGTCCTGTGTGAGACGGGCGCCCCTGTGTTTATGCTGTATCTCCCAAGTGCTTAGCTCCGGGCTCTGCACTCAGTAAGCACTCAATAAATACCATCACTACAATGTCCAGGTGCTGCTTTCAGATACCCAGGACCGAGGGATCAGAGTTCTCAGGACAGGTGATGCTACCCAAGCCCATCCAACACCAACCTCTCCGTACTGTGATCTCAACTCTTTCGCTGCCGACCTCCGGCCAACATCTTCTCTTGAACCTGGAATTCCCTCCTGCTTCATAGTCACAGACCATCATTCTCCCCACTTTCAAAACCCTCCTAAAATCACATCTCCTCCCAGAGGCCTTCCCTGACTGAGTCTCATTTCTTCTCCCTGCCCTTCTTGGCTGTGGAAGCCCTTAAACCCTTTGAAACTACCCCAACCCCACAGCATTTATGTCCGTATTCATGCATTCATTCATTCACTCATTCAATCATATTTATTAAGCATTTACGGTGTGCAGAGCACTATACTAAGCACTTGGGAAAGTACAATACAACAATAAACGGGGACATTTTATGCCCATAATGAGCTCCTTGTACCCTACTATTTCCCCACTGTGTAACTGTGTGGCTCAGTGGAAAGAGCCCGGGCTTGGGAGTCAGAGGTCATGGGTTCGAATCCCCGCTCTGCCACCTATCAACTCTGTGACTGTGGGCAAGTCACTTAACTTCTCTGTGCCTCAGTTACCTCATCTGTAAAATGGGGATTAAGACTGTGAGCCCCACATGGGCAACCTGATTCCCCTGTGTCTACCCCAGCGCTTAGAACAGTGCTCTGCACATAGTAAGCGCTTAACAAGTACCAACATTATTATTAACACCCTGATTACCCTGTATCGACCCCAGCACTTAGAACAGTGCTCTGCACATAGTAAGCGCTGAACAAATACCAACATTATTATTATTATTATTAATAGTAATTGATTTTAATGTCTGTCTTCCCCCTGTAGACTGTAAACTCCTTGTGGGCAGTCAGTCAGTCAGGCTTGTTGAGAGCTCACTGTGTCCAGAGCACTGTACTAAGCGCTTGGGAGAGCATAATTCAATAATAAAACATTCCCTCCCCACAATGAGCTTGCAGTCTAGAGGGGGAGACAGATAGTAATATAAATAAATATATAACAGATATGTACATAAGTGTGGAGGGGCTGAGTGGGGGGATGAAATAAAGGGGAGCAATTCAGGATGAAGCAGAAGGGACTGGGACAAGAGGAACGAAGGATCTAGTCAGGGAAGGACTCCAGGAGGAGATGTGCCTTCAATAAGGCTCTGAAGGCGGTGGTGAGTCATCACCTGTCAGACATAACAATAATAATAATAATAACTATTATTATTATTATAACTAAGGTATTTGTTAAATACGTACTATGTGCCAGGCACTGTACTAAGCACTGGGATGGATACAAGCGAATCAGAATGGACACAGTCCCTTTCCCACGTGGAGCTCACCGTCTCAATCCCCAATTTGCATGAGATAACTGAGGTTCAGAGAAGTGAGGTGACTTGCCCGAGGTCGCAAAACAGACAAGTGGTGGAGCCAGAATCAGAACCCAAGATCTTCTGATTCCCAGGCCCTTGCTCTATCCGCTACGCCATGCTGCTTCTCAGTATCAGACATGAGGAGGGGGGCATTCCAGGCCAGGGGTGGCAAGGAAGGTGTCCGCTAACTCTGTTAGATTATATTTTCCCAAGCGCTTAGTACAGTGATCTGCACACAATAAGCGCTCAATAAAAGCCACTGATGGATTGATTGGTTTGGTGCTTGGACTAACTCTCTGGAGTCCTGAAGGGCTTCATCCTCATGTCCTTCAATCTTCTGACCCAGGTGCAAATGAAGAGGAAAGACCTTCCCCTGCTCTCAGAACCCAAATAAAGAGGAACCTGAAGGCCTAGGAGTTCCAGTTCCCTCCAGACTGCAAGCTCCCTGGGGGCAGGGAACGTGTCCACCGACTGTGTGATTTTTGTACTTTCCCAAGCACTTAGTCCAGAGCTCTGCTCATGGGAAGAGCTCAATAAATACCACTGATTGATCGATTCCAGTGGCTTGACTGTATCCTCACGTGGTGGGGTTCTTTTGTCCCGAGGGAGATCACTGCGAGGAGACTGGGCGATGGGCGTGTGGATTTCCCACAGCCACCTCAGAGAGGGAGTGATTGGAGGCGGCCGCCTGCCTTTTGAGGCAACCCTGTGTCCGGGTGGGGTGGGGGGAGACGCCTTGCTTTGCTTGCTGGGGGCGTAGAATACAACATTAGCAACAGAACGCTCAAAGTCCAAACCAATTTTATCTCCCCGGGCAGCGAGCACATAAGGGCAAGGATATTAAATGCGTGTTTATCTTTCCCCTTTCCAACTGCTTGGTGGGTCTTTTCTATTTATCAAGGCTGAGCAGGGAGTTGTCTATTTGCCTAAAGGAGAGCCGGGTCCAGTGCATAAGTGCTAACTTTTCAGTTGGAGTCCGCTCTTCCTCTCTGACCTAGCCTCACTCCTCTCCCACCACAACCCAGCTCACACAATTCGCTCCTCTAATGCCCACCGACTCACCTTGCCTTAATCTCGTCTCTCTCAACACGGACCCCTTGCCCATGTCCTGCCTCTGGCCTGCAACTCCCTTCCCCCTTCATATCCAACAGACCACCACTCTCTCCATCTTCAAAGCCCTACTAAAACCACATCTCCTTTTTCCCCGGCCTGCCAGTCATCTACCCACTCTTCTCCCTGCTTCGTGTGTCACTTCTGCACTTGGGTCCATATCTCTGAGCATTTTGACACTCATCCCACCCCCAGGCCCACAGCTCTGGTGTGCATATCTCTGTACTCTGCTGCTTCCCTCTCTGTAATCTATTTTGATTTCTAGCTCCTTCATTAGTGTAAATTCGTTGAGACTGGGGTGGAGTTCATCAGCTCTATTGTACTCTCCCAAGCAGTTAATATGGTGCTTCGCACACAGTGAGTGTTCAGTAAATACTCCTGCAGGAAAGCAGGATTGTTCAGCTGGTAGGGTTGGGTACTGGGGTGGGAAGCTGGCTTCAAAGAGCCGATAGCCCAGAAAGCCACCATTTTGTTTCTTGTCAGCCCTGACGGGAAAATCTCCTGTCTGGTCAGAGGTATGAGGCCGGGGTCGGTCTCTCAGAGGTTGGGTAGGAAGGGAAGGGGGAAGCATCGCCCCTTTTGGCCCAGGGTGTGGGCACCTAGGATCAGGTGAACCCCAGGAAAGTCTGCTCTTGGGGGAGAGACTATTCAGGAAGATGGAAGCTGAGGGAAGGGCATTCCAAGTGCAGAGGCTCATGGAAAAGTTCTCCCAGCCCCCTACAGTGAGGCTGTCTGCACAGTGGTGTCATCTCCGTTTGTGTGTCCCACCATCACAGATGGCTCAAAGGGGAACGTCCTACCACCCACCTCGGCTAAGTTTTCGGCTAGTGGCTCCAGGAGAGAGGGAATAGTCCGGCTAGCCTCTTTGGAGAGAAAAGGAAACTTTCCCTCCTCACGTCTCAGTGAGCGAAGAAGAGAGCAGAGAGCAGACAGCGTCCAAAGGTTGGCACAAATGCTTTCAAAATGAAGGCGGCCACAGGAAGCGGGATACCGTGACAGGGGATGGAGGAGGGGATGGAGGAGGAAAGGCAGAGGGGAGGCTTCACTGCGCCCTTCCAGTCCCCCATTGAGGTAAGTGCTCAGTAAACACGATTGAATAAGTGAATGAATGAATGTGACCTCAGTGGTTGGGAACGGCAGCTTTCAATTTCCATTGGTGCGGGAAAGTGAGGAAATTGATCTGAAAGAGAGGAATTGTTCTGAGAAGCAGTGTGGCCTAGTAGATAGAGCAAGGGCCTGGGAGTCAGAAGGATCTGCGTTCTAAACCCCACTCTGCCAATTGTCTGCTGTGTGGCCTTGATCAAGTTGCCTCTGGGCCTCAGTTACCTCATCTGTAAAATGGGGATTAAGACTGTGAGCCCCATTTGGGACTGGGACTGTGAACAACCTGATTAGCTTATAGCTACTTCAGCATTTAGTAATGGCATAAAATAAGTGCTTAACTAATACCATTAAAAAACAAAACACAGAAAAACAGCTGCCTGGGGAGTAAGGGATGACCACCCTTATAAAGGGCTGCTGCAGCTTGGAGTTTGGGAATGCCATTGCCCACTGCCAACACTGAGGGCAGGTGGTGGAGACCAACTCACAGGATTGGACAAGTCTTTTTTTTTTTTTGGTTAAGTGCTAACTACTTGTCTATCACTCTTCTAAGCAGAGGAGGTAGATACAAGTTAATCAGGCCGAATACAGTCCCAATCCCACATGGGGCTCTCGATCTAAGAAGAAAGGAGGACAGGTATTGAATCTCCACTTTGCAGTTGAGGAAACCGAGGCCCAGAGAAGTGAAGTGACTCGACCGACAACACACAGAAGGCAAGTGGCAGAGCAGGGATTTGAATCCAGGTCCTCTGTCACCTAAGCCGTACCTTATTTATGAGGATATGCTGCTTCCAGAGATAAATGACTAAGTCCTCAATTTCCCCCTTTGTTCTCCCTTCCTCATCACCAAAGCATTTGGATCTGTACCCTTTAAGCACTCGATATTTACCTCACCCCTTCAGTGTTTATGTACCTATCTGAACAGTCTATCTACTCCTCTAGACTGTAAGCTCCTTGTGGGGAGGTTCCATGTCTCCCCACTCTGTTGTATTATACTTACAAACACAATATTCACTGTATTTACCCCAGTGTTTAGTACAGTGTGTGGCATATAGTAAGTGCTTAAAAAATACCATATACAGAAATAAGGCTTTGAAGGAGGGGAGAGTAACAGTCTGTCATATATAAAGGAGGAAGACATTCCAGGCCAAAGGAAGGGTGTCGGCAAAGTGTCGGCAGTGATGTAGATGAGATAGAGGTGCAGCGACTGGGTTGGGGTTAGAGGAGCCAAGTGAGCATGCTGGATTGTAGTAGAAAATCAGTGAGGTAAGAAGGAAGAAGCTGATCACTGTAGACAGCACCACCGTCCTCCGTGTCTCACAAGCCTTGGCTTGTAACCTTGGCATTATACTCATTCAAGACACATATTCAATGTCACCAAATCCTGTTAGTTCAATCTTCACATTGCTAAAATCCACACTTTCCTCTCCATCCAACCTACTGCCCCGTTAATCAAAACACTTTGATTGCTGCGTCAGTCTCCTTGCTGACCTCCCTGCCTCCAGTCTCTTCCCACTCCAGTCCATACTTCATTCTGCTGCCTGGATTGTTTTTCTGCAAAAATGCTCAGGGCATAGTTCCCCGCTCCTCAAGAAACTCCATCGATTGCCCATCCACCTCCACATCACACAAAAACTTCTCACGATTGGCTTTAAAGCACTCATCACCTCGCCCCCTCCTACCTCACCGGCTACTCTCCTACTACAACCCAAGCCCTCCCACGTCATGGCTCTAATGCCAACCTGCTCACTTCAACTCGACTCGACCTCTCCTATCTCAGCGCCGACCTCTCCCCCCCGTTCTGCCTCTGGCCCGGAGCACCCCCCCTCTTCGTATCCGACAGACAGTTACTCTCCCCCATTTCAAAACCTTATTTGAAGGCACGTCTCCTCCAAGAGGCCTTCCCTGACTAAGCCGTCATTTCCTCTTCTCCCACTGGCTTTTGTGTCACCCTTGTGCTAGGATTTGCACCCTTTACTCATTCCTCCCTCAGCCCCACAGCACTTATGTACGTCCATAATTAATTTATTTATATTAGTGTCTGCCTACCCCTCTAGACTGTAAGTCTAGACTGAAGGAGGTAAGGACTGTAAGTTTATTGTGGGCAGGGAACGTGTCTACCAACTCCGTTGTACTGTACTCTCCCTAGTGCTTAGTAGAGTGCTCTGCATACGGTGAGCACTCAATAAATACCACTTATTGATTGATTCCCCTCTCAGTGTCCACTCCCCTCCTTTACTCCCCCTGGCCCTCCACCTCTAGTGATCAACTGTGATGCGCAGGTCTCTACACGTGAGAAGCAGCACGGCGTAGTGGATAGAGCACAGACCTGGGAATCAGAAGGTCATGGGTTCTAATCCCAGCTCTGTTGCTTCATTCAGTCATTCATTCAATCGTATTTATTGAGTTTACTGTGTGCGAAGCACTGCACCAAGCCCTTGGAAAGTAGAATACGGCAATAGAGACAATCCTGCTCACAAGGGGTTCACAGTCTAAAGTGGGGGAGACAGACATCAATACAAGTAAACAGGCATCAACATAAATAAATAGAATTATAGATATATACATACATACGTAAGTGCTGAGGGGCGGGGAAGGAGGGAAGAGGAAAGGGAGCGAGTCAGGGTGACGCGGAAGGGAGTGGGAGCTGAAGAAGAGTGGGGCTTAGTCTGGGAAGGCCTCTGGGAGGAGGTGTGCCTTCAGTAGGGCTTTGAAGCGGGAAGGGTGATTGTCTATCTGGTTAGAGGAGGGAGGGTGTTCCAGGTTAGAGGAGGGAAGGTGTTCCAGGCCAGAGGTAGGATGGGAGGATGTGGGCCAGGGGTCGTCGGCGAGATTGGCGAGCTGGAGGCCCCGTGAGAAGGTTAGCGGCACCAGAGGAGCGGAGTGTGTGGGTTGGGATGGAGAAGAGAGAAGGGAGGTGAGGTAGGTGGGGGCGAGGGGAGGACAGCTTTAAACCCAGTAGTGAGGAGCTTTTGTTTGATATGGAGGTGGTTAGACAACCAGTGGAGATTTTTGAGGAGGGGGGCAACATGCCCTGAACGTTTCTGTAGAAAGATAATCCAGGCAGCAGAGTGAAGTATGGACTGAAGGTGGGAAAGGCAGGATGTTGGGAGGCTGCTTGTCTGCTGTGTGACTTTGGGCAAGTCTCTTCAGTTCTCTGGGCTTCAGTTCCCACATCTGTAAAATGGGGATTATGACTGTGAGCCCCATATGGGACAGGGACTGTCCAACCCCATTTACTTGTCTGATGTTAATAAATCTTTGGTTTGGGCCTTGGCTCTAGAACCAGGAAAAGCCTCGAAGACTTTTCTTTGTTTTCTTCATGATAACAGTACCTTATTAATCCTAGGGAATGTATCTACCAACTCTGTTGTATTGTACTCTTGCAAGCGTTTAGTCAAGTGCTCTGCACACAGTAAGCGCTCAGTAAATACCACCAATTAATTGATCAGTAAGAATAAGAATATGAATACTAAATAATAACTGTGGTATTTAAGTGTTTACTCTTTGCCAAGCACTGTTCTAGGCAGTAGGGTCTTGTCCTTTCTTATGCTGTCAAGTCATCTCTGACCCTTAGCAACACCATGGACGCATCTCTACCAGAATGCCCCACCTCTGCCTACAATCGTTCTGGTAGTGGATCCACAGAGTATCCAGCACTAAGGTAGATACAAGGTAATATTCATTCACTCATTCATTCAATTGTATTTATTGAGTGCTTACTGTGTGCAGAGCACTGTACTAAGTGCTTGGAAAGTACAATTTGGCAACAGATAGAAACAATCCCTATCCAATAATGGTATTTGTGCTTACGATGTGCCAAACACTGCTCTAAGAGCTGGGGTAGATACAGGGTAATCAGGTTGTCCCATGAGAGGCTCACCGTCTTAATCTCCATTTTACAGATGAGATAACTGAGGCACAGAGAAGTTGTGGAGCCGGGTTTAGAATCCACATCCTCTGACTCCCAAGCCCAAACTCCTTCCACCAAGTCACACTGCTTCTCTTAAATACAGAATAATAAGATCAGGTACAGCCCCTGTCCTCTTCGGGGCTCAAGTCTCAGCAGGAGGGAGAACAGGGATTTTACTCCATTTTACAGATGAAGAAACTGAGGCACAGAGAAGTTAGATGACTTGCCTCGGGTCACAAGGCAGGCAGGTGGCCGGTCTGGGATTCGATCCCGGGACTCCAGACTTCCAGTCCTGTAAAAGTAAACATTATAGTGAAGATGTATTCCATTTAACAAGCTTATTGCCGGAGGGGTTCTAGAGAAGGAGGGGGACACTTCGCTAGTCTGCCGCATTTATCACATCATCTGTTTTCCTGGATCTGTTCAAGCTCTGCAGAGATGGCTGTCTATGTGGGAGGAGGAGGGTGGACCAGGCTGAAAGATGACCGGGCCAGCACTGGCAGTTCACGGACCCTTGCAAACAGAGCAGGCTTCCTCTACTCTGCCCTGCTCTGTCTCTCTTTTTCCTTCTCCATCCGTTAATCTAATATGGAAGCTCGACAAAGACAAATAACCACCAGTGGAAATCTATAAAACCCAACAACTAATTCAACAACTGCCTTAGATGCTTTTTGTTTACATTATCTATCCTTAGGTACTATGAACATCTCCATGTGTGTTGGTTTCCTAACTTTTAAATTTATCCTGTCAGATTCCCCTCAAAGGTCGTAGCCTTTGTTCAGTAGCGGTGTCTGCTATTTGTAATAATTTGTACATTTTAGTCATCTCCCCATTAGATTTGCACACTCCTTGAGGGCAGGGATGGCATCCTCTACTTCTATCATACTCTCCCATGCGTTTGGTATTCATTCAATCATTGAGCGCTTACTGTTTGAAGGCAGATTACCTTGTATCTACCCCAGTGCTTAGAACACAGCTTGGCACATAGTAAGCGCTTAACCAATGCCTTAATAATAATAATTATTATTATATGGACATCAGAGCTGTGGAGCTGGGAGGGGAGATGAATAAAGGGAGATGCAGAAGGGAGTGGGAGAAAAGGGAGGATAGGAGGGCTTAATGTATAGTCCTCTGCCCTCAGCAGATGAAGTTCATTAAATGCTATCGCTTGATGAAGATCAGTGGCGGATACGAAACCAAATGTTTGAAGCAGATACGCAAAGCATCCATGAGGGTTGTGGGACAGTGGTTTGTCCCCAGTTAATTGGGCTTAGTCCCTGAAGGTCCCATGGAGGAGGTGAGAGAAGAGAAGCGATCCGAGGCAGGGGAGACTCCGATGGGAGAAGGAAGGCAGGTTTACTTGGCTGGAGTGGAGGAGTCCATTCATTTCATTGAATCGTATTTATGGAGCGCTTCCTGTGTGCGGAGCAGTGTAGCGAGCGCTTGAAAAGATGCCTGTCCCCTATGGGAAATGAACCCGCGACCTTGGTATTATTAGCGCCACACTCTAACCAACTGAATTAACCAGCCTGTGTGTTTGGGGAGATGGGTCAGAAGGGAGGAGGTGGGAGAGGGGGTGGCCAGTGGGTGAAGGACCCCAAACTCATCGTCGGAAATTGAAATTTGATCTGAGGGGCAGCTGGGAGGCTTCTGCCCTGGGTGGGTGGCATGATTCCACTAATGCTGGAGGGAAATTCTTCAGCCTGCTGGGGGTAAGGCAGATCAGAAAGGGGAGAGGTTGGAGGCAGGGAGGCCAGGAGGGAGGTTGCTTCAGGAAAAGCCAAGCGTGGTTGTTTAAGACTTCGACTCTGGTTGTGTCTATGGGATCTGAGAGGAAGGAGCCCACCTGAGGACATTCTTAAGACTGGATTGGCAGCCAGTGAGAATAAGCTGCATCTGCCCAAGTGTTTAAGTGCAGTGCATTGTATGCAGTAGAGGCTCAGTAAATACTATAATTCACCTACTATTGGAGGGGATAAACTCCTTGAGGGCAGGGATCATGTCTACTCGCTCTATTGTAACATATTTTCCCAAGCGTTTAGTACTTTATCTGCCCCCAATAAACACTTAACAAATACCATGGATGGGTTGGTTATGCCTTTTACAGGGCCATGAGTCCCAGGGTAAAGCTGAAGTTGAATCTTGCTGGTTAAGGATGGGCTGCTAGTGGTGTTGACAAAGGAGGAGGCAAATGGGAAGCAGTGTAGATTAAAAGTTAGAACGAGGATATTGGTTCTAATCCTGACTCTGCCACTTGTCAGCTGTGTGACCTTGGGCAAATCTCTTAATTTCTCTGTGCTTCAGTTATCTCATCTATAAAATGGGGATTAAGACTGTGAGCCTCATGTGGGACAGGGACCTTGTCGAACCTGATTACCTGGTATCTACCCCACTGTTTAGATCAGTGCCTGGGACATAGTAAGCGCTTAACAAATACCATAAAAAAGAAAGGAACAAAGCATTGCTAATCTGTCCAGATCTTTTCCAACCAGGGAAAACCCCACTCTCGGGCTGTCGGTGATTAACTTTTCTACGGCTCTCAACTGTTCCCATACAGAGGGTCTTTCCTTGGGGAGGTCAAATATAATTACAAGAGTTAGAAAATGAATTGAGTTTTTTTGAATGGTATTTGTTATATACTTACTATGTTCCAACGCTTAGAACAATGCCCACTGCTTAGAACAGTGCTTGGCACATAGTAAATACTTAACAAATACCATTATCATCATGTGCCAGGCACTGTATTAAGTGCAAAAGTAGATTCAAGGTTGGACCCAATTCCTGTCCCACGTGGGGCTCACTGTCTTAATCCCCATTTTACAGATGAGGTGAGGCACAGAGAAGTGAAGGGATTTTCTCAAGGTCAGCGGACAAGTGGCAGAATCAGGATTGGAACCAAGATCCTCGTTCTCTTGGGCTCATGCTCTATCCACTAGGCCACCCTGCTTCTCTTTTTCAGTGATCACTTTGGTCTGCCAAGCTTGTGACCTCGAACAAGTCATTTGACCTCTCTGTGACTCGGTTTCCTGCAAAATAGATTCAATACCTGGTCTCCCTCCTACTTGACTGAGAGTTCCATGTGGGAGAGGGGATCTGTCTGGCCTGATTAACTGGTATTAACAGTACTTGACCCATAGTAAGCGCTTAACAAGAGAAGCAGCGTGGCTCAGTGGAAAGAGCCTGAGCTTGGGAGGTCATGGGTTCGAATCCCGGCTCTGCCACTTGGCAGCTGTGTGACTGTGGGCAAGTCACTTAGCTTCTCTGCACCTCAATTACCTCATCTGTAAAATGGGGATTAAGACTGTGAGCCTCATGTGGGACAACCTGATTACCCTGTATCTCCCCCAGCGCTTAGAACAGTGCTCTGCACATAGTAAGTGCTTAACAAATACCAACATTATTATTATTAAGAGCCCGGGCTTGGGAGTCAGAGGTCATGGGTTCTAATCCCGGCTCCGCTGCTTGCCAGCTGTGTGACTTGGGGCAATTTCTCTGTGCCTCAGTTCCCTCATCTGTAAAATGATGATTAAAACTGGGAGCCCCACGTGGAACAACTTGATTACCTTGTCTCTGCCCAGCGCTTAGAACAGTGCTTTGCACATAGTAAGCTCTTAACAAACACCACCATTATTATTATTATTAAATAACATTAAATTTAATAAGCCAGGGAACAGACAACTCCAGATTTTTAAGAGCTGTTGAGAGGCAGCCTTTAGACTATGAAAAGGGAGCCCCCTGGTGGCCACGCCTGAAAATGGCAGCGTTGCCAATTTCCCACCCCACATTATGATGTAAACGCCGCAGATAGAACTAGTCCAATTCGTTCAATTAAAAAAAGATACTTAGGAAAAATCCGACTTAACCACTTAACTGAGATATTCCCCGACTTCCCCATCTCCTTCAACTCATCAGCAAAGAGGCCAGGATGAGAGCTGGTTGCCTGCCTATGCATTCAGTAGGTGATGCTTTGTTTGTATTTCTGTGGCCAATCAGTCATAATAATGATGTTGGTATTTGTTAAGCGCTTACTATGTGCCGAGCACTGTTCTAAGCGCTGGGGTAGACACGAGGGAATCAGGTCGTCCCACGAGAGGCTCACAGTCTTCATCCCCATTTTACAGATGAGGTAACTGAGGCACCGAGAAGTTAAGTGACTTGCCCAAAGTCACACAGCTGACAAATGGCCGAGCCGGGATTTGAACCCATGACCTCTGACTCCAAAGCCCGTGCTCTTTCCACTGAGCCACGCTGCTTCTCTATCTATTCTTTGTGTAGAACAGAGTGGGTAGGCATATTCCCTGCCCTGTTGTCATCTGCTTCCAGTGAAGAGATTTAGGACTGTTTGTATCTTGCTTTCCATGGTGCCGGGTGCAGGAGGGAACCACATATGAGAGCACGATGAATACTCGTTATTGGTGGTGATGCTGACTTCACAGAAAAAGAAAAAAAAATATTTTTTCAGGAGGCAAATTCCTGCCAATTCAGCACTTCCCCCCAACTGTAATTTATTTTAAGGTCTGTCTCCCCATTCCAGATTGAAAGTTCCTCAAGGGCAAGGATCGTGGCTACCTATTATTTCGTGCTCTCCCAAGGGCCTAATTCAGTGGTCTGCACACAGTGTTTAATGAATACCACTGATTGATTATTGATTGAGGGATTGATTGTTCAGCCCACCCACTAGAGGCTCCAGAGGGAAACTTCCTCATATCTTCTTTCTGAGTGAGCCAGGTTGGGTTGGGACACAAGGGGTTCAAACAGCCCCGGTTTGTCCACATGAGAATGGGGGTGGAGGGGCATAGAAGGATGGACAGACAGATGGATGCATGGATGGATCCTTACCAGGATAAGGAGGGGGAGGCCACCCACAAGGTCAAAGTGTCCAAACAGGCACAACTTCCCACTTGGGAGGCGAGTCCAGGAAGCTCAAAGTGAGAAGCAGCGTGGCCTAATGGATAGAGCCCGAGCCTAGGAGCCAGAAGGACCTGGGCTCTAATTCCGGCTCCATCACTCGACTGCTGTGTGACCTCGGGCAAGACACTTCACTTCTCAGTGCCTCACTTATCTCACCTGTAAAATGAGGATTAAGACTGCGCGCCCTATGTGGGACGGGGACTGTGTCCAACCCAATTTCCTTGTATCTGTCCCAGGGCTTAGTACAGTGCCTGGAATATAGCGCCTAACAAATATCATAATTCCTATTCTCATTCTCTGTGCCTCAGTTCCCTCATCTGTAAAACTGGGATTAAGACTGTGAGCCATATGTGGGACAGGGAATGTGTCCAACTTGATTAGTTTGTATCTACTCCATCACTTTGTACAGTGCCTGGCATATAATAAGCACTTAAAAGAAATCCACTTTGGGGGGTTCTACCCCCTCATCTGGAAGGTGAGAAGCAGCATGACCTAGTGGATAGAATACAGACCTAGGAGTCACAAGGACCAGGGTTCTAATCCCAGCTCTGCCACTTGTCTACTGTGTGCCCTTGAATGAATCACTGCCCTTCTCTGTGCCTGTCACCTCATCTGCAAAATGGGGATTAAGACGGTGAGAACCATATGGGATGGGAACTCTGCCCAGCCTGATTAGTTTGTATCTACCCCAGAGCTTAGTACAGTACCTGGCATGTAGTTCGACAATAGCCATTTACAAAAAACAAAAAATAAAACAAAAAAGAAAAGGTCTTGGGCTGGGATGGTGAGAGTGAAAGCAACCCTCTGGAAGAACATAAAAAGAAGGATCAGGAGAAAAAAGATAGGGAAAGGAGAAGGGGGAGGAAGAGGTGAAAGAGAGAGAAAGAAATGGAAGGTTTGGAGGAAGAGAGAAGGGAGAGGAGGAGGAAGAAGGATGAGTCCCCTGGCTTTTGGGGGTGAGGGCAGGGACTTATTTTTCTTTCCAAGGTGGTTGTTAGCTTGAAATCAGGAAGAAGTTTGGAGTATGTGAATTTGCAAATAGCCTTTAAGTTTCCCCCTCTTCAAGCCCTAAATCCCGTTCCAACTTTGGCTTCCTGTCATCTGGGAGCTACCCAGGGCAATTTCTAGGATCATTAAGGAAGCAGCGTGGCCTAGTGGAAAGAGCCTGGGCTTCGGAGTCAGAGATCATGAGTTCGACTCCCGGCTCTGCCACTTGTCAGCTGTGTGACTGTGGGCCAGTCACTTCACTTCTCTGTGCCTCAGTTACCTCATCTGTAAAATGGGGATTAAAAGGGTGAGCCCCACGTGGGACAACCTGATGACCCTGTATCTACCCCAGCGTTTAGAACAGTGCTCTGCACATAGTAAGCGCTTAACAAATACCAACATTAGTGGAAAGAGCCTGGGCCTGGGAATCAGAGGACCTGGGTTCCAATGCCAACTCCTCCACTTGCCTGCTGGGTGACCTCAGGCAAGCCACTTAACTTCTCTGGGCCTCGGTTTACTCACTTATAAAATGGAGATTAAGTACCTGATCTTCCTCCCCTTTAGACTGTGAGCCCCCATGTGGGATAGGGACAGTGTCTGACCTGATTAACTTGTCTCTACCCCAGGGGTTAGAACAATGCTCGACACATAGTAAGCACTTAAATACCCTAAACGTGATGATTTCACAATACAATGCTGCGAAGCAGCCTAGTACAAAAAGCCTGGGCTGGAAGTCAGAGGACGAGGATTCAAATCCCAGCTCTGCCTTCCGAGGGACTTTGGGAAAGTCACTGAACGTCTCTGTTTCTCATGGGGATTCGAAACCTGTTCTCCCTCCCCATCAGGCTGTGAGTCACAGAGCTAGGCACAGAGTGAGTGCTTCATGGAAACTACAATTATTAATACAGCCCGAATGGAACAGTACCAACCCTCCAGAGGCTAATGGGAAAGATAAAAGCGTATTTCAAAGCAGGAGAGTTTTCCTCCGTGCTGGGCACAGAACCCGATTCCTACTATCCTAACAAAAGCACAGACCCACACTTCTTGTCCTTAATATGATCTTTAATAAATGGAATAACGCACCATTTTACAGCAAGCCTTTTTTTTAAACCTAAAGAATGTCTTTAAATTTTCCTATCCAACGTCTCTATCAATACAATCTCTTTATTTAGGTTTATATATATCAAAGCATTTTACTTACAAGTATTCATAGAAAAACTCTGTAGTGGCTTAATGTCATCTTTCATAGTGGCATCCGTGGATGATTAAAAAGGAGAAAAGTCATTTGCTTTATTTCATACTCACACTGCTCCAAACACAACTTATCCAGCGTAGCAAGGTATCAGACAGCTTATTTCAAAGCAAAATAACTAAAATTATTTATAAATTCATACATGATATTTCATTGGTAATTTAAGAGGAAAAAAACACCAACAAAAAATACCCGTGAACAAGAGGACTCTGAGGAGACTGATATTTTTGAGGCTCTTTTCCAGAAAAGCTTACTCAGAAATGAATGCTCTTTAACTTAAGCGTCTTTCCTTTTACTTTCAAAGTAGGGCAGTCTCACCCCCTCCATGTCTGGCTTCTCCTAACCCCAAACCCTAATAGTTAGTGTATTTCACCATTACTTACACATACTCATTTGAGAAACAGCTATAACCACACATGAGCTATGGAGATGAAAGACAACAAATACACGAAGCTTAAATAAATAGCTAGCTGATGGTAGAAAAGAAAAGCCACATTACCCGGGACATTCCAGGTCCAAAATGGAAGCTAAACGAACTACTTGAAGGGTTTTTTTAAGGTCAGTTATTTTAGTGGGCTTTTTTAAACCCAAGATTTCCAATTAAATGTCCTCGCAAGCATGAAAGGTCGGTAGCAGGGCAGATGGCCTGGGAAAAATGGGATATGGATGGCAGATCACTTCACTGTTGGGATTAACTCCGGCCCCTTCTGGAGCTCTCTAAAGGCCAATGATGTAAGGACCACAAACTCAGGGCTCTCTGGATCGAAATGTATGGAATCTGGGTTCCCGCTGAATAGATGGGAAACCCCGGGTGGCCTTTCAGAGCTTCTAAAAGGCAAAGGAGGAACTCAAAGTGTCATACAACTTCTTCGTTCCGTCTGCGCACATCCAACCTCAAAGGAGGCTGAGGGTCTCCCATCTACCTACCTTTGGCTCAACGTGCATTCATTTGCCCAGAAGGCTGTGAGAGCATTAGCGAGGAGCTTCAACCCAAGGGCGTTGGTTCAATTCCTGCCACAGGTTGTTCCTTTGAGAAGCCACTCCCATCTTTCAGGTAACTCGAACCGGACAAGTGTTTTTTCATGGCATGAGGCGCTTAGGAGGCTGCAGTGAGGCCTATCTTTTACACTGTAACTACACGAGTCAAATCAAATGCTCTACATCACAAAGGCAATTTAAACAAATACTGCGTACGCCACACACAATAACGCGGCTGCCTCTGCCTGGGTGTCAACAACTGAAGGACTAGATGTGCAATCAGGGGTGCAATTTGTTCACAACACAAATGCACACATTAACTCTGACACGAACCCACTTCAACGTAAGAGTAACGGAACTGAAATCTTCAAGTATTCTTCTGAGTAACTCACATTGACTTCAGGCATCTTAATACAAAGTTGAGTGCTTGTGAACGTTTCCCCTTAAAATGTGGCCGGTTGATTCCTCGGCCATTTTCACAGGAGAGTCATACTATCCTTAAAGACCCCGGAGGAGCAGAGCTTCCCGAGATAATTAAACCCCAAGAAAGGAAACAGGCTGTCCTTCCACTCTGGCACGACGTACCAATGGGCAGTTCCAAAGAGGCCCAATAATTCAAGGTCGTTCTTGATTAGTTAGGGACGGTGCCGTGGGAATCAAACCTGCGAGTGATGGAAATGACACAAGATCAAATATTCGTAAAAATACAATTACGGCCCATGGGTACTCTTCACCTCTGGGGGTGACATCTTTGTGTACGATGGACGATGCTCTGGAAATGTACGGACGTGGCTCTTACAGTTCCCTTTAGCTTGTTGGGAAAAGGTTGAAACTGTGGCCGACGCGGAAAAGCCAGATGACAGTTCTTCACATGTGGCTTTTCCCTTTCCACTCATGCAGATCACGGGCAGCAAATGGTGTTCACTGGTCCAAGCTCAAGGGCTTATCATTCGCCGTTCTGACAGCGCTATCTGGAACTGAGGTGGAAGCTCTCGGTTTACCCCTTAGGGAAAGCTGAATCCGACGGGGGAAAAATAGTCAAAAGACTCGAGTGCTTTTCACCATCATGCTCTAGGCTTGAAGAGCTAATAGTTGAAGAGATTCCAAGTATAAGTTGGAGAGGGAGTAGAAGACCGGAGAAAGGAGACCGAGAGAGCCCTTCTATCTATAAATATAGGAAGGAACACTAGACAGAAGATGGGAATTTGCTGTTCTCCGCCTTCCTTGAGGGCAGGAGGGACCTGATTAAAAATGCAAGAGGAGGGATACAAGAGAGGAAAGTTTCCTGAGAGTGAGGTTGCAAGACACCGGAGAGGGAAGATCTGGGGTCTCCTCCTGTGGAGTTCTTTAAGAATAGGACAGGCAGCTAAAGTCAAGATTAGCTTTAGGGATAGGAACAGCTGCGTGGAGAGAGGATGGACTAGTTTCCTTTTAGAAACTTCTCCCAGCCTGACCTGATTATCTTGCAATCCATCCCAGTGCTTGGCACCTAGTAAGCGCTGAACAAATACCACAATTAATGAATACCCATCCTATAATTCTATGCTTTTTCTTGTTTTTTGCTGCCCTTCTCTGTATGAATAGAATTTGGAGAAATGCTAAGCAACCTTATTTTTCTGCCAACAAGCAAAGAGCCAATGTTGTTGAGGCTGGAGTTTGCATCCATCAGTGGGGACGCGGTGAGGCTTGAGGACCTTGCAGAGTGAAGTGCTTGAAAGAACATCAGACGTGACAAAACACGCAGGTCGGTCGCCAGAAAACGGCTGGGAAGAAAATGGTCTATGGACATACCCTGGAGAATGAAGAGAAACAGGGGACCTTGAGATCTTTCAACCAGAAATCACTCCCTCCTGAGAATTCATTTCCACACACAAACGAGGGGAGAAAACCAATCAAGTTTCACAGTTCAAGAGAGGTTTCCTCCATCACAAAATGACTGTGGGGATATTAGTGGGGCTGGAAACCCCAGCAAATATGGACTCCTCTGCTTCAAAAGTGACCTTGGATGATCTTTCTGAATCACATTTTGGGAAGAAGAATATGCCTCTTGCCCAATTTTGAGGTTACTGAATATTTGTTCTTTTCAGTTCAGTTGGCATTCAAGATTGGTTAGCTTTTCTGGAAAATGGGGGTGTCGAAGGGACCCTCAGCTCCAAAACCTTCAAAAGGACATCAGTAACTATCCCTGAATTCTGTCCAACAGCCTACTCGCTTTGGTCACTGCCTCAGTTGATTTTAATAAAAACAATTCAACGTCACTGCCACTGAAACCAGATCTTTTCCCAGATGAGAGTTACAGAAATAGTGAGCCTGAAAGATGCTAAAAAGATTTACTTGCGTTGTGCACTGAAACGCAACAAATTTTAAAGTCTCTTGATTTTGATAACTCACTCATTTTCTCCAAACACTTGCGTTTAGCTTGGCAGTGTAAGAATCTCTCAGACTGTACAAGCAAAATTCCTTTAGGATTTCTAGTGGCAAGACTGGGATGGATTTTTTTTCTTTGAATTAGACATACATTCCAAATAGATAACCATTTTTTTAATTAGGAAAAATTCACTACATCCATGTCTATCCATGCCTACTGACGCATGCCTAGATTCTAGCATTTACACTTCTAAAATGATTAAAGTAGTTGATCTTGGCTGTACTACAGATCAGCCTCAAGTGTGATGGAATATCTATTCAAATTCCCAACCGGAAGTCAACATACCAACCATTCAGTCACTGTCTGAATATTGGCACAATCCATCATTATTTACACTGTCATTTTATCCATATAATATACTTTTGTGCTGCACATTAGAAAGAGGAACAGGAACATCATGATTTCATTATGACCAAAACTTATTCAGAAAGAAAGAAATAAAATGACTATGATAGTGTCTCCCCCTCTAGACTGTAAGCTCGTAATGGGCAGGGAACATGTCTGCTAATTCTGTTGTACTCCCCCAAGTGCCCAGTATAGTGCTCTGACTATACCGACTAATCGATTTTCTGTTCATTTGTGAAAGCTTAGTTGAGAGGAAATACTTTAGAACCAGATTACTTTAGGTTGGTTCTTTTAGGGTCGCCGGATCACCATTTTCCCACTCCACTGAATGCCAAGCGCCTAAACTCCTTTCTAGACTGTAAACTCCCTGTGGGCAGGGATCGTGGCTCCCAATTTTGTGTTGTCCTCTCCCAAGCACCTAGCTCAGTCCTCTGCACGCAGACAGTGCACAGTAAATTCCCGACTGATCCTGCAGGAAACTGACTGTGTGTCTTCTCATTGTTGTGCATTTAGTTCAGTGCCTGGCACTTAGCAGGTGCTCACTGGTGATTGGGGTCATCTCCATTTCAACCTTTTTGCTTCTAGGCTTTTTGCTCAAGCTACACAATGAAAGCCAGGACACTCTGGCTACTGGTTATTCATCAGAATCAAACAACATTTCTTCTTCGGACCCTGGATTCTGCCCAATGGATCCCATCTGAAACTTTATCAAAAAATGAAGTTCTTGGATTTGATTGTAAACCATTTCAAGAAGATGGAAGTTGCTAGAAATAAAATGTCAGAGGCATTTTAGCAAACATCTTTTGGGATTACACTACAGGTGATGTGCTTTCCTGTAAAAATTCACCTTCCAAAGCTGGAGAATATCAGAGTATGTCTCTCTCTGACATCAACCGTGTTCCATCTTTTGATTGTACAGGTCTTTTAAGATGCTGGAACCCTCCCGACAGTCGGACGGCTAGGGGAAATGGAATGATTCCTACCCTGGTAGGAAGAGAAAAAGCACAAAAATCCTTGATGCTTTCCCAGGTTTCGGAAAGGGAGAGAAGTTGGCATGCCTCGCAAATGTTTTTGAATGATAATTCTCTGAACTGTAGAAGAGAAACCTCCAAAGGGAAAAGTCACCAAAAGAGTGGGGAATCATTTTCATTAGGCCGGTAAATGGAGATATCACCGCAGAAAACAGTTTATCGACAGTTATTCAGAGACTTGAGAAAGTGTGGAGAACTTAGCCAAGAGAAATCAACTGGGGAACCGAAAGCCATGAGGGCCGAGCATTCAGACCTGGGTACCGGGTCTCGAAACCAACACCTGGCAACTGTTTCAATAGCTCCTGGCTGTCAGACCACAAAGGCCAGCCCAAGGAACAAGGAGAGGAGAATGCAAACTGGGAAGGGGCGGATGCCTCTTAAGCTAAAAGAAGAAGCCTGCACGGAAAGGGATGGGAAGGAGGATAAAGGTGTGGGGGTAATGGGTAAGGCAGAAATCGGGAGATCTGAGTTCTGAGCTCTGCTGTTCCCTATCTCCCTGAGGACATTAGATTGATGATGTTACTCTGGGTAAAAGCCGTGGAAGCTATGTGGAAAAGTCAAGTCCTGTCTTGGTTTTTTTGTTCTATTAGGTTCTCCGAGTTGTGCTTAGAAAAATGGTGTCCCTGATGAACAGAAGGCTCTCAGTTTTCGAGAAATCACAATGCGGAGGCTACTGAGTTTGAAGGAAGGGAACTAGGAAGGATTCCGGGACTGGGGAATACAATTTTGGGGAATCACTCAGACAACAAGGGTCAAGGAGATGAACCCAAGGAGCAAACAGAAAACAAACAGCCTGTCTCTGAAAGGAGAGCTCACAATCCATCGGCTTAAAGACAGGCAGGTGAGAGGGTGACCTTAACGGGCAGGCTGACTGAATCATTTTCCACACAGTGCCTGAGGTCTGGAGAAGGGAACCCTTTTCAGATGAAGGAGAGTGAGGCACTACGGGTCTGCCGACGGTGACCCCCTTTACCCATTTCATCAGTTTTTAACCAGGAACGTGGCTATCGACTCCCCCAAACACTTAATACAGTGCTCGGCATCCAGTGAGCACTCAACAAATGCCATCGATTGATTGACTGACTGAAAACTGACCTCTCCTGGGTGGGAAACGGACCAGTCAGAAGGCTGGGATTGAAACGGCTCATACGACTAAGGAGATGACCTATTTTTGGAACACTGGGGTAACAAAGTTCTTTACAGTTTTGAAAACAAAAAAGTCTGAAATACACATTACTAATGTGGATGAATGGGGAAAAATGTATCTACATACACGAACACGGCAAAATTCGTTCAGAGAAAATGAGACAAACCGCACGCATTCTCTTGTCTTACATTATGTTCTCAACACTTTCTTTTCTAAACCTTCCAAGACCAGTACCAGACCAATGGTTTCTTAAGGCCTCGGAGGAAACGAGACAGATCTGGAAGGAAGGGCGGAATGTCATTTCACATCAAGCTTATTTCCTGCCTTCCTCCGACCCTTCGGGCGACGCTTCCGCCTTCTCAGAGAGTCCGTTGGGGAGAAACCAGAAACCAGTTTCTCCGAGAGCTGAGAGTCGTGCATGGGTTCACCGCCCGGTGGAGACTGGCCGACCGAACTCTTCGGAAAGAAAGGCCTGCCATCGGGAGAATCCCTAACTTGGAGTTTAGAAAAACACTTTCAAGAAAGCGTACTATGGCCTACAGACTATTGCACGTTTCAACAGAACACAGAAAAGGAGGGTGTTCAAAAGAGGCTAACAGTTGGGGAAGGTAGAAACTTACAAACTAGCTTGTGCACAGAAATCAAAACATGAATATACAAGACACCACTGCAGTCAAACCTGTCTTAAGAGTCTGCTTGTTTTTAGTGACCTTCAGAAACTGGTCCAAACTGATTATCCACAATACATACTTTTTTTTAAAAAAATATTTTGAGACCACCCTTCTTTGATACACATATATATAAGTTGGTGGTCGTGACAGACTTGAGCGAGACTAAATAAAAGTGCAAAAACATTCAAAAAAAAGGGGGGGAAACAAAATGAAAAAATATGGAAGCATAAGCTAAAAATTTTCTGCATAGCTGAAATCTATTTAAAGCAAGTCGTCGGGAGGGGACGCCGACAGGGGGAGAAAGCAGTTTTTTTCTTAACATCTTCCGCACGTTGATTTCAAATGATGCAAAAAGAGTCGTTTTCGAAGGCTCCGAACAGGCTTCACAGGCAGTTGATCCCGGGGTCTTGGGCCTGAAGCAGGGTGGTGGCGGTGCCCCCGCCCGCCAGGACCACGGCCGTGCCGGACCTCGAATGCGGCCCGCGCTCCTCCCGCCCGTTGCTGCTGCTGCTGTTGTTGTTGTTGACCTCACAGTCCAGCGGCTCGGTGGAGATGACCCACGTGGAGGGGCGCCACCGCTTCAGCGAGTAGGGCGTCTTCACGCGCTTCTTGATCTTTTCCCCGGATCCCGGCTTGCCGTCTTGGGCCGACTCGCCTACTGGAAACCAAAGAGCAGAAAAGCGGAAGTCAGCGGCAGGAGACGGTAGCGGGCGGGAGGGGGAAGGGTATGGAAAGGGATAGCGTTGGCCGGGGGGGCGGTCCTCCGGGGAGTTGAACCTCGCTGGCTCGGCTAGGGGAATCGAGGGGAGGGCCTGGGCCGGGCATTGTGGAATCCATTCCCACAGGAATCTGGATGGTCAAAGCCCGTCCTGCCTTCTGGAAGGGCCCACTTCCTGCCCTCCCTGATTTTCCCTCCCTGGAGTTCCAAAGCCGAAAAATTGAATCTCCAGATTGGGTGGTCCTTGCGATTGGCTCTTTCTTAAATAATAGTGCTAGATGGGGTTTGAGGGAACACCCTCTTTAGTAAGTATGCAGGGCTTGCCCTTGCCCATGCGCTTAGTACAGTGCTCTGCACACAGTGAGCATGCCATGAATACCACTGATCAACTGAGAAAGAAAGCAGATGAAAGAAAAAATATTGTATCTATTAAAAAACCAAAAATCTTAGAAAGCAGTTACAGAGCCAAACTTAAACTTACCTAGACTCCTAGGTACAAACTTTAAGAAGATAAAAGACTTTTGACGAGATGTCTATGCAAACCCCGACCTGCATACTGCCCAACTCTTATCAGAACTAGTTTCCAAGAATTTTAGAATTAAAATCCCAACCAAAGAATGCTGGAATTACCACAACCCTATCAATCTGGATTTCTTTTTATGGGTCGGTCTGTTGGCTTAATGAGAGGGTGCGATGAGGGTGCGGTCCATGATAAATGCCACACGGAGTTTGGTGGCTTCCCCCTTCAAGGCTTCTCCTGGCTGTACTTTCAAGATTAGGGTCAGGTATTCCTGTACCCACCCCAAAGCTGGCACTCTCTCAAATGCCTAAGAATCATTATTCACCTTGGCTTCACGGACTCCGTCCTCTCTCGGTTCTCCTCTTATCTCTCTGGCCGTCATTCTCGGTCTCCTTCGTGGGCTCCTCTTCCCCCTCCCATCCCCTAACTGTAGGGGTTCCTCAAGGGTTCGTTCTTGGTCCCCTCCTGTTCTTCATCTACACTCACTCCCTTGGTGAACTCATTTGCTCCCACAGCTTCAACTTTCACCTCTACGCAGATGACTCCCAAATCGACATCTCCTCCCCTGTTCTCTCTCCCTCCCTCCAGGCTCCCATCTCCTGCCTTCAGGACATCTCCACCTGGATTTCCGTCCGCCACCTAAGACTCAACATGTCCAAGATTGAGCTCCTTATCTTTCCTCCCAAACCCTGTACTCTCCCTGACTTTCCAGTCACTTTGGACGGCACGACCATCCTTCCCGTCTCACGAGCCCGCAACCTTGGTGTCATCCTTGGCTCTGCTCTCTCATTCACCCCACACATCCAATCTGTCACCAACACCTGCCAGTCTCACCTTCACAACATCGCCAAGATCTGCCCTTTCCTCTCCATCCAAATTGTTACCTTAATGGTACAATCTCTCATAACATCCCGACTGGATTACTGCATCAGCCTCCTTTCTGATCTCCCATCCTTCTGTCTCTCCCCGCTTCAGTCTATACTTCACTTTGCTGCCCGTATTATCTTTCTACAGAAACGCTCTGGGCATGTCACTCCGCTCCTCAAGAAGCTCCAGTGGTTGTCTATCAACCTTCGCATGAAGCAAAAACTCCTCACTCTTGGCTTCAAAGCTGCCCATCCCTTTGCCCCCTCCTACCTCACTTCTCTTCTCTCTTTCTACTGCCCAGTCCGTACACTCCACTCCTCTGCCACTATCCTCCTCACAGTGCCTCGTTCTCACCTGTCCCACCATCGACCCCTGGCCCATGTCCTACCATTGACCTGGAACACCTTCCCTCCTCACATCCGCCAAACTCTCTTCTCCTCTTCAAAGCCCTACTGAGAGCTCACCTCCTCCAGGAGGCCTTCCCAGATTGAGCCCTCCCTTTCCCTCCGCCCTCCATCCCTCTCCATTGCCCCTCCTCCCTTCCTCTGCTCTACCCCCTTCCCCTCCCTGCAGCACTTGTTTATATTTGTACATATTAATTACTCTATTCATTTTATTAATGATGTGTCTATATCTATGATTCTATTTATCTGTTTTGATGGTATTGATGCCTGTCTACTTTCTTTGTTTTGCTGTCTCCCCATTTAGACTGTGAGCCCGTTGTTGGGCAGGGATTGTCTCTGTAGCTGAACTGTACATTCCAAGGGCTCAGTACAGTGCTCTGCACACGGTAAGCACTCAATAAATATGACAATGAATGAATGAATGAAAAGATCTTAACCCCAGCGAGGTTCACTCTACAAAGAGACATGGAGTAACCTCGGAGTAAAGAGACGTGGGTGTGCAAGTCGGATAGGTCTTGGCCAACCGGACACCCACAAAATGCAGCAGTCACCTTAATGTCTCCTTATTTTCTGATCACCTGCTTTGATTATGCCCTCTTTCTTTGCGCTGTGGGGCTGGAAGACTGCCATCCTATCTCAAGTGCCAGCAGCTCGGCAAACTCAGCGTGGCCAAGCGGATGGAGCCCGGGCCTGGAAATCAGAAGGCCCTCGGTTCTAACTTGTCTGTTGTGAGACTTTGGGCAAGTCATTTCACTTCTCTGTGCCTCCTTTATCTCATCTGTAAAAGGGGGATTAAGACTGTGAGCCCCATATGGGACATGGACCGTGTCCAACCTCATTAGCTTTTGTCTACCCCGGCGCTTAGAACAGTGCCTGACACATAGTAAGCGCTTAGCATATACCATCATTTTATTATGGCTTTTGTCTTGGCAAAGCTGCCCAGCTCCTCTGGTTTTATTGTGTTGGCACAGCCACGCCTTAAGGATATGGCTCAAGTCATGCCGGGTGCAACGGCAAGCACAGAAATGGAGCGTGCAGACGGAGGACTAGGGGTGGGCTTGGCTCAAGGGGCCTGGGGGGCCTCGAGACTGCCGCAGAGCTGATGGAGGGCAGAATGGGTGAAACGGGGAAGGAGAGTAGAGAGGGCAGAGACAGGCATCATCTTCAGAGCCACCATGGAGGTGTCGGTGGCGGCTGGTAGGCCCTCTTTCCGTTTCTTACTAACGGGCCCGGCGGGAACGCCGAGGAGAAAACTGAGGACCGAGATGGGACAGGATGAGGTTGCTCTTCTCACCGAAGTCTGGCTTGCTCCAAAATCCACGAAAGGCACATCGTCCTAAAGGCAGACTCAAAACTGTTCTTTCGTAAGATTGGGCAGAGAAGACAACCTTGGCCTTTTCCACTCTCCTTGTCAGAACTAGCTACCAGGAGGGACTCCAGGTCTTTTCCAAGCTTCTCTCTGGGTTCGACAGCTCTGACGGAACGAGGACGGTGCCTATCCAAGACTGAGCACGCTGAGTCGCAGATCTGTGCTCTTGAAAACGACCATAATGCAAGGAAACCAAGAGTGTGCTTCTGGTTCCGAATGGCTCTGCTGCACATTCACGGTGCCCGAAGGCTTGGTCTAATGATAAGTTAATTCATACCTCCACGAAGCAATCCGTTCAACATTTACGGCACCCAATTTATGGCTTTTTTTCCCAGGCCTGAAATTCAATCCTAGAATCTCCCCAGAAGGCAAACCATGGGTTTGTTCAGCTTCTCCCTAACCGAGTCAGTTCCCTGGGGATGGGGTTCATGACTACCTGTTGTACTCTACTGTCCCCGTGCTGTGCACACAGAAAGCGTTCAATAAATACCACCGATCGATCGATGGATTCCCCCACCGCTGGATGATTCCCCGAACTCCACAACTAGGGCCTGCTTAAGGGGGCCGCTGGGCCCCGCCGCTGGTTTTCAACTTTCGTGTTAACGCTGCTCGTCGGCAGTGACACCCACTCATGGTCAGTAATCATCCCATCTTGTGCTCAGGAGTGATGAGCTTCCTTCTTGGGGTGAGTCTCATTTTATTTTACTACCACTATCCAACATGCACTCTGTTCATCCTAAACAGTGGCCTCAGCAGTATGGCCCGGTCAATAGGACACGGGCCTGGGAGTCAGGAGGATGTGGGTTCTAATCCCGGCTCCGCCACTTTCCTGCTGTGTGACCTTGGGCAAGTCCCTTCACTTGACTGGACCTCAGTTCCCTCCTCTGTAAAAGGGAGATTAAGACAATGAGCTCCATGTGGAACAGGGGCTCTGTCCAACCCGATTTGCTTGTATCCACCCCAGTGCTTAGAACAGGGCCTGGCAGGTAGTAAGCGCTTAGCTTAACAATTACCACGATTATTATTATTACTACTACTCTTCTGGGCCTCAGTTCCCTCTTCTGTAAAATGGGGATTGAGACTGTGAGCCCTATGTGGGAGAGGACTGCAGCCAACCTGTTGAGTCCGAATCCACCCTAGTGCCGGGCACACAGTAAGCGCTTAACAAATACCACAGAGCAAAAACCAGACAGATACGGACAGAACAAAAGGGTCAACGCCCCCCCTCCCCGCACTTACAGTGCCCCCCGTCTCCGCCCAGGCTTCGTGTGGCGGACAGATCCAGCGAATTGGGCCTCGGGGCCCTCCTGGGCCGCGGCTGGCCGGGCCCTCCGGCCGGGCCCTGGGAGCCGAGGCCGAGGGCCTCTCGCCCGGAGGCCGGGTTGCTGTTGTTGTTATTGGAGTTTGTGCGGCCGCCGTCCGAAGGCCTCTCTCTCCTGTCCACCAGGCGGTCCAGGACCCCTTCGTCGTGGCCGGCCTGCTGCTCTCGTCTCAGCAGGGGCTCGTGCTCGTCGGGGCTGGAGTTGATATTCAGCCGACCGTCCTCGCCGCCGAACTGGTTCTGCAGCAGGTCCTGGGCCCGGTGGGCCACCGAATTGCCCGTCTGGCCGGCGGGCACCGCCCCGTTGGCGTAGGGGGCCGGCGCCGCGTGCGAATGGGCGCCGTGGGTCCTGCCGGCCACCCCGTTCACGGTGACCGTCACCACGTGGGGCTCCGCGGCGTTGATGGTGTTCATCTTGGCCACTCCCGTCTCCACCTGCTTCAGGTTCGACTTGTGCTTGCTGCCGAACTTCAGGCGCGGCTCCTTGGTGGAGTTTTTGGGGTTCAGGGGCAGGCTGGTGGGCCTCTTGGGGAGATTCTGCTGCTTGGGCAGAGGGTACACCTGGGCCGAGGGGACGTCGGGAACGAGCGGCGTCGGCCCGTTTCCGGCCGACGGGAAGTCCTGCTGCCCCGTGGCCTCGACCGCCAGCTTGATGAGCGGGTAGAGCAGACTGGAGCTGGTGCTGCTCAGGGGGTCGGGCCCGCTGAACTGCTTCAGCGAGTGCTCCATGAGGTTCTCGTCGGAGCTCTCCTTCAGGTTCTTGTCCACTTCTTTCGGGTCCAGTTTATTGGTCTCCAGGTCCTCCTCCGTCAGCTGCAGGCAGACCGGAGTCGGGCCCGCGGGCGGGGCCCCGGGGGCGGCCCGGGGGTGGCTCTCCTCGGAGGAGGGCAGCTCCGAGATGGTCGTCATGCCCGTGCTGGGGGTGAGGCCCGTGGTGTTGGTGGCGGTGGTGTTGGTGGACAGGCTGGTGACGCTCGTCTCCGGGCTGGGGATCCGGGCCTGCGCCTGCTGCCGTTCGTAGTTGATGGAGTTTCGATTCTTCTCCCCGGCAGTCGGCGGCGTACCGGAGGTGGACTGCTCCGAGGACAGGTTCTTCACCAGGCTGTCGTTGTGGTGGATCGAGTCTTCTATGTAGGAGGAAGATGAGTAGTCTGGGTAAGGGCCGATCTTAGGGACCCGCCTGCTGTGCGACAGGTTCCTTAAAGAAAGACAGAAAGGCACGCTGAGAAATCTGGGTCTGTGGCAGTCGGGGCCTTACACGTCTAGCGGCTCGGAGTCTGGGCAACGGAGCCCTTTGGAGAACGCCGCAAATAGCGCCCGGCGCGTTTCTAGGAAGATCCCGACAAAGTGATCAGGAACTGGGAAGCGGCGGGACCCGGTGGAAAAAATGCGGGCTTGGAAATCGGAGACTTAGGTTCTAACCCCGACTCTACCGCTTGCAGTTTGGATGATCTTGGGCCTCGGTTTCCTCAATTGTCAAATGGGGATTCAATACTTATCCTCCCTCCTACCAAGAGTGTGAGCCCTGTTTGGGACAAGGAATGTGTCTGACCTGATTAACTCGTACCTCCCCCAGCGCTTAGAAACTTAGCAAGCACCATAAAAAATTCATTCCTTACAACAATATGGGTCAGTTCACCATGTTGGCTACTGGCGCCTCCTCCGCATCGATAGTTACCGCTAAACGCAGACTGCGATGACCAAGTTTAAATGGCAGTATACGGAACCCCTGAACGAGAGGGGCAGGGAAGGGCGGCTGGGGACGAAGGATGGCTGGCTCTGAAGGGTCCAAACCCTCGCCAGATTTCGGTCTCTTCAGAAAACCAGGGAAGTCCCAGGATTTCCCTACTCGAGCTGGCTGAGCTTGGGCAACTGACCTGATTTCACCCAAGTAAAATGTGGATAAACTCAAACCTCCCACTAACCTTTCCTGGATTGCTGTCGCAAATATATTTCACGGTCCCCTCTAGACTGTGAGATCACTGTGGGCAGGGAATGTGTCTGTTGTTGTAGTGTACTCTCCAGAGCGCTTAGTACAGTGCTTGGCACACAGTACGGGCTCAATAAATACGACTGCATGAATGAATGAATGGAAACATTTTAAGCATCTTGTTTTGTTGGAAGTTACCACTACCTTCATCATGATAAGGATGTTTTGAAAAACTCCAAGGACGGATGTTTTGTTGCACGAAACCACCTCTGGCTCCCCTACGATGATTTGGGCTTTGGTCTCCTAATAATCGGCCACTCTCCTAAGAAAATCAGGAGCAGCGTGGCCTAGCGGAAAGAGCCTGGACCTGGGAGTCCGAGGACCTGGGTCGTATCCCAGCTCCACCGCATGCCTGCTGTGTGACCTTGAACAAGTCAACTTCACTTCTCCATGGCTCAGTTTCTTCATCTACAATTTGGGGATTAAATCATACTTGGAATCTGAGCTCCATGTGGGCCAGAGACTGTATCTCACCTGATTACCTCGTATCTATCTACCTTGGTGCTCAGAACAGTGCTCGACACTTAGGAAACATTTAACCAATACCACACAATGATTCCAGTCAGACATTTCCAAACAACACCCAAATACTAATTCAAGCTGGCTCACATTTCTGAAGACCCTAAAGCCCTCGCTCTGCCCCAGTCCTGACCCCCACCCTGGGGCCTGAATCCCGTCAGAGTCGTCCAGGCCCGCATTATACTGTCCTCTCCCAAGCGCTCAGTACAGAGCTTTGCACACAGTATGCTCAATGAATACGACCGATTGATTGATTCGGACGCTTCTTACCGCTCATTCTGCAACGCGGTAGCCATGGGATTGACGGTGGGGCTCACGGACTTGTTCCTCTCCCAAATCATCATGAGCTCGGCCATCCGCTCCTCCGCGCACTGTGCTGTCAGTCTTGCCTCGGCATCCTGATCCCAGCAGTCTTCGATCGTCTCTTTGAGGGACCGCACGGCCTGTAACCGAAACCACAATTAGCCACAGGTGTGCGCGGAGTCCGCCTCGTGGGCGGAGCCCAAGGGTCCGGGCTTCGGAGAGGAGAAAGACGTGCTCTCCACGTGCAGGGAGCAGAGTGGCTATCGGGGGAGAGAGATCCACGGTTACGTGCAGAGAGAAGAGGGAGGAGCAACGGATGGGTGGCAGAGTAAAACCTTAAATAATAGGCTATATAAGGCGGTATCTACAGGAGTGGTGATGTTGAAGGTATTTGTCAGGCGCTTACTATGTGTCAAGAAGGCTTCTAAGTGCTGGGGTAGATACAAGGTGTCGCACATGGGGCTCACAGTCTTCATCCCCATTTTACAGATGGTGTAACTGAGGCACAAAAGTGAAGTGACTGGCCCAAGGCCCAAGGGCTGTGGGGACACTGGTGCAGGACAGCTGAGTTGGCGAGGGGGCGGGTGAGGCGGGAGTTACGTCCTGCGGGGAAGAACCGTTGATCAGGAAAGACCTCCTGGAGGAGATGGGGTTTCAGAAGGGCTTGAAGGAGAAAGAGCTGTTGGATGGGCAGATTTCAAGGGGAGGGAAGAACCTGGGGCAGGAGGAAGGGTGGGAGCAAAGGATCGGAGAAGGGGTGCGGAGTAAGAACAAGGCACAATGAGTAGGTTGCTTGAGAGGATGGAAGAGTGTGAGCTGGGATGTAGTGGGAAAAGGGGTTGGAAAAATAAGTGAGAACACTTCTCTGCCGGGTGACCTCGGGCAAATCACTTCTCTGCCTCAGCTATCTCACCTGTAAAAAGGAAAATCAATCCTCCTTCCGACTTGGACTGTGAGCCCTATGTGGGTCAGGGACTCTGTCCAACCGACTATCCCATGCTTACTAGAGGGCCTTGCCACAGAGTAAAAGATTAAGAAGTACCAAAAAAACAAAGCACTGACAGAATGGCTTGGAGGCAGTGGTGAGAAGTTGCTCCTCGATGCGGTCAAGAATGGGTGACAGTGGGAGGTTTGGGAGGAGTGGAGTCGGGGTGGGGAGATGTGTGTGGAGCAATGTTTGAGAAAAATCATCTGGGCAGTGGAGAAAATTAAAGCTGGGGGGAAGACTGGAGGAAGCAGCGAGACCTGGGTGGTAGATGATACAGTAATCAAGCCAGGATATAATAAGCGCCTGGAAAAACTTGTGACAAATCCCGGCACTGCCAGTTACCTGCTGTGTGACTCTGGGCAAGTCATTTTGCTTCTCTGGGCCTCAGTTTCCTCTTGTGTAAAATGGGGATTCAAAACCAATCCTCCCTACTTACTCTGTGAGCCCCAAGTGGGACAGGGACTGTCGGACCTGCTCATTTGAGTTTACTTCAGTGCTTACTGCAGTGTTTGGCGCATAGTAAGTGCTTAACAAATGTAATGCTAATGACAACAACAATAATAATGACAAATAATAATAATGATACTAATAATGAACTTGCCAGCCAACTCCTGTTGTAACACCACATAAACAGGACCTTGGCAGCCAAACCATTCCCTTTGAGGGGGTGAAGGGCAGGAGGGGGAAGAGAGCGAGAGGACAAACAGGATAAGAAGGAAAATTCCAGGGAGAACAACAGATAGAATGTGCTTTCTCCAGTTTTGTTTTGAGAATTCACTGAGTGCAGTGCACTGTACTAAACACTTGGAAGTGATCCTCTAGACTGTAAGCTCGTTATGGGCAGGGGATGTGTCGGCTAATTCTCTTGTATTCTCCCAAGTGCTTAGTAAGGTGCTCTGCACACAGTAAGTGCTCAGTAAACAGGACTGATAATAATAAAAATTATAATTACAACTGTAAGTGCTTACTCGTTCTCTGTCCCAAACATTGTATTAAGCGCTGAGGCAGATGCAAGATAATCAGGTTGGACACAGTCCCTGTGCCTCACGGGACTCACAGTCTAAGCAGGAAGGAGAACAGTTACTGAATCCTCAAAGTCACAAAGCAGGCAAGTAGCAGAACGGGGATCAGAACCCAGGTCTTCTGGCCCCTAGGCCTGGGTTCTTTCCACTGAGCCAAAAGAAGAGAGGTGTTCCCTGCCTACAGGGAGCTTCTACTCTCCCGGGAGGTAAGGAGGAACTGTTGACAGCTGGATTTCCATTGGACAGGTGAGAGGGCTGCAGTTTTAGCTTCCAACAAGCCACCTCCTAGCTGGCAGTTCACTGGCAAGGTACAATCAGGAAGAAAACTTCTATTCGGAGGCTTAACAGAAGATATTAATTAGGTCCCCGTGATGCCGTTAAGCCTCTCCGAGGGTGACAGCCAGAATAAAATACCTCTCATCTGGTAAGTGCAAGCCCTCAATTGGATGATTAAAACACAGGGGTGATGGACTATTTTGGATCACTTTCAATTCTGAACACAAAGAACCCAGTTAAAAGATAAACTTTACACTATGGAAATTTACCACATTTCAACCTTTTGCTATTGCAGCCTTTCTTGTCAGCTCAAGCCAACTCTTTTTTTTTTCATTTTTACCGTAACTCACCAGGCTGTTTTCTTTCCAGGCTTCTGGGAATTTGGGTCGTTGCTTTTCCCGAGACACTAGGACCTGCATGTCTTCGAAAGTGGGATGGTTTCCGACTTCTGTCTGGAAAGCCATCTGGTACTCTGGCACGGACTCACCTGTTGGAAAGGGGAGATTTTTAATCCAGAAAAAATCTCGGGACAGGGCAAGTTGTCAGAGACAGACGGAGGGCAGCGGGTCAGCAAAATGTACTCGCACTTTTTCGGGGGCCAGGAGGTGGGGCTCCGGGGTCGGGGAAAAGTTGGGCTCTCTCCCACCCCGGGCAAGATTGGGAGAGAACTGGGTGGTCACACGCTGTCTGGGCCTTTTCCCATAAGCTCTTCCCGAAGTGGATTTTCCAAATCCTCCCTTTGCTGGCTGGCTTCCGCTCCAGGAAAAGACCCAAGCATGAATTGGGAGGAGGGGCGGAGGGGAAACAGCTCCCTGATCTGTGTCTGAAAGTCTCCTCCCTGTGCCAGAACCTTCCACTTCAGGTCTCTTTGGGAATGTCTCTCCCAACTCTGTAATTTTGTACTCTCCCAAGCACTTCTTGTCTGCTGCGTGCACTTGGGCAAGACATTTCACTTCTCTATGCCTCAGTTACCTCATATGTAAAATGGGGATCATGACTGTGAGCCCTATGTGGGATAAGGACTGTGTCCAACCCGATTTGCTTGTATCCACTCAGTGCTTAGTAGAGTGCCTGGCACATAATAAACACTTAACAAATACCCAATTATCATTATCATTATTACTTATTACAGTGCTCTGCACACAGTATGTGCTCAATAAATATGACTGATGGATTTTAATATAATCCCTTCCTCAGGCAATAACTATACATTAGAGGTATAATTACGTCAATCAATTAATCAATCAATGGTTGACATGCCATCTCCAAAAGCACCCCTGAGGCTCTCTGGCTGCTGGCTTGGGTCTCCGACTCCAGGGATGACTCCTGTCCTGCCCCTGGACGTTCCCACCACAGGTTCATCCCCAGGGTGCTCAAAGTGAAAATAAGGCCGCGGACCTGCATGGCTGACAAGGACGACTGCTTGAAGCCGGACTACCCAATCAATCTGAAAACATGCTGCGAAGTACAATGCCCTGCACAAGATGATGCAGCATTTTTGAATATTACTTAATTTTGCTCTAAACAGTAGATTTAAGAGGAGTGAAGACATATCTGAAAGCTCACTGTGGGCAGGGAACGTGTCTACCAACTCTGTTATACTCTCCCAAGGACTTATTACAGCATAAGCACTCTATAAATACCACTGTTCGACTGACATACCTCTGATGCATACTTATCGCTTGAGGAAGGGATCAGATTAAAATCAATCCTATTTATTGAGCACTCAATGTGTGCAGAGTACTGTACTAAGTGATCAGGAGAGTACAAAATAATGGAGTTGGTAGACTTAATTCCTGCTCATAACAAGCTTAAAACCTAAAATTTCCCTAAAGCCTAAAGGGATGGGGGAGGTGGAAGGGTAGGGGCTTCCTTAGCCCCAAAATATAAGTTGTCGAGTTGATCAGAAGACCAAATGTGCACGAAAAAAGGAGTGAAAAAGTACTAGAACTAAGACTCTATAATACTTCCCAGTCTCTCCTGCATTTTTAAGATTCCAGGGATTAGAGGCTCCTCCCATGCTTCTCTCCAACCTCTTTCCTTCAACTTTGCTCTCTTTGACCCTTCCTCTCTTACCTGCTGCCGCCCCCACCAACCGATTGAATATTTTTTTAATGGTATTTTGTTAAGTGCTTACTATGTGCCAGGCACTGTCCTAAGCGCTGGGGTAACTACAAGACAATCAGGTTGAACACAATCTGTGACTCCCAAGGGGCCCATATTTTTTATCCTCTCTTTACAGATGAGGTAACTGAGGCGCAGAGAAGGGAAGTGACCTGTCCAAGGTCACACAGCAGACAAGTGGCGGAGCCAGAATTAGAACCCAGGTCCTTCTGACTCCACGCCTGGCTCTATCCACCAGGTCACATGGTTTCTCACTGGGTTTCATTCAGTCTTGGTACATCCATTACAGGAGGGGGCCAAAGTCTCCCACAGCTAGTAGGGTAGGTGGTTATTCAATTCATTTTAGGTGGTCCAGTACATCTCACAGGGTAAAATTCAGTGTTTTGCAATATCTCAACATTTGGGAGTAGACTGCCAATCATTATCAACGGAAGTTATTGAGCTCTTATCTTGTGCAGAGCACTGTCCTAAGAGCTTGGGAGAGAAAGCAGAGTGGCTCAGTGGAAAGAGCACAAGCTTGTGGGTCAGAGGACGTGGGTTCTAATCCCGGCTCTGTCTCTTGTCTGTTGTGTGATGCTGGGCAAGCCACTTAACGTCTCTGTGACTCAGTTACTCACCTGTAAAATGGGGATTAAGACTGTGAGCCCCACGAGGGACAACTTGATTACCTCGTATCTACCCCGGCCCTTAGAACAGTGCTTGGCATACAGTAAGCACTTAACAAACACCACAATTATTGTTATTATAGAAAATATAACTCAGTTGATAGACATATTCCCTGCCCATAAAGATCTTACAGTTTCCTCAACAGTGCAGTGCTCAGGACCCAATAGGGGCTCAATTAATACTCTTTTTTATGATATCTGTTCAATGCTTACTATGTGTCAGGCACTGTTCTAAGTGCTGGGGTAGGTAAATGATAATCAGCTTGGACAGAAGTAGCATGCGAGAGCTGCCCAAATAAAGCAGCAGCATGGCTCAGTGGAAAGAGCCCGGGCTTCGGAGTCAGAGGTCATGGGTTCGAATCCAGGCTCTGCCACTTGTCAGCTGTGTGACTTTGGGCGAGTCACAACTTCTTTGTGCCTCAGTTATCTCATCTGTAAAATGGGGATTAACTGTGAGCCTCACGTGGGACAACCTGATTACCCTGTATCTCCCCCAGCGCTTAGAACAGTGCTCTGCACATAGTAAGCATTTAACAAATACCAACATTATTATTATTTTAAGTTTCAAATCCAAGTATCCTGGCAGAGGTTGGACGAGATTTTAAGGTAGAAGCTTTGGCAGAACAGGCCTCTGAGCAGGGATCACACTGACCAAATCTGTTGTATTTTACTGTCACAAGCATTTAGTACAGCGCTCTTCACCCAGTGAGGTCAAAATAAACTGTTGTAATTGTAGTTGAACTTATGGAGAACACACTTGCTGGGGTGCACTGAATGGGGGGCTTGGGAAGTACCTGAAGGAGTGACTTGTTCCCTGCCCAAAAGGAGCTCACATTCTAACAGGGGAGAGGAAAATCGAAGTGTTTATTACTTGAAGGGTGAAAATAAGTACGTGAGCACGCAGAGACATGCGAGCCCTAAGCACGGTGTAAATACGTTCGTCTGTGCTGGAAATTATAGTAATAATAATTATGGTACTTGTTAAATCAAGCACAGTTCATTCATTCATTCAACCGTATTTATTGAGCATTTACTGTGTGCAAAGCACTGGACTAAGTGCTTGGAATGTACAATTCGGCAACAGATAGAAACAATCCCTGCCCAACAACGGGCTCATAGTCTAAAAGGGAGAGACAGACAGCAAAACAAAACAGTTCTAAGTGCTGGGGTAGATACAAGTTACAATCGCGTTGGACAGAGTCCCTGTCCCACTTGGGGCTCCCACTCTTAATCCCCATTTTACCAGTGAGGTAACTGAGGCACAGAGAAGTAAAGTGACTTGCCCAAGGTCACCCAGCAGATATGTGGCAGAGCCAGGATCAGAACCCAGTTCTTCTGACTCCCAGGCCTGTGCTCTCTGTACTAGACCGCACGGTTTCTCTAAATAAATAAGTTCGTACGTGCCGGAAATCAGTCGGGGAAGGCTTAGAGGAGGAGGTACGATACATTTCCAATATGGCAGCCCTTGGGAGCCAACTGGTGCCCAGTGAGGATCTCTAACTCCGGGGGAAATGTCCTTCCTGGGATTTCTAGCCAAAAGTCATCAGCATTTCAGGACACTAGGTGGCAACGAGCTAGCGATTCTGAACAAAGACCAAAGATCTTCTCCATTACTGCAGATTCCACTTCCCCAAGATTTTGGTGCTTACCTGGGAAGAGGTCGGTGCATCTCATAAATATCTCCCAGTAGATGAGGCCGAGGGCGTACATGTCCACTTGCTTCAGAGCCGACTCACAGTCTCGTAGGTTCACGGCCCCTTCCAGCACTTCTGGAGCCATGTAGCGAATCGTGCCGACCTGTAGCGGGTAGGTCCAGAGTCCGAGTCAGAAATCAAAGCCGTAGGGGACATGGGGGAGGGCGGGGAGGAACGGGGGAGCTGGAAGCCAAGAAGCCGGGGTCTCGTCCCCTCCCTCATTTGAGGGGCGACCTCGGGCGACTCACTGAACCATCCTCGGCTTCCGGTTTTCCGTCTGCCTTCTCTAACTCAACCGGTTGCTTTGAGGAGAAACCAAATGGGCTTACTGGGAAAGATGACATAAATTCAAGGGATAATCACTCTTCTTCGATTCCATACTTCTTGTGGGCAGGGAACGCGTCTAATGACTGCTGTAGCGTAAGTACAGCGCCCTGCACACGGTAAGAGCCCAATAAATCCCACTTAATGAGATTGGGTTCTTCAGCATTTCCCCACCCTCAGGCGGCTCAGCACCATCCCATTTCGCCCATCGCTGGACTCCGGCTCTTCACCCCAGAGTTTAACAGAACCAACCCCATATAGTTCCTTGTCCTTCAACTTCTTCCTCCAGGAGATGTAGAGGGGATCACTTCTGTAGCCTCCCCTGAGAGGTGCACCTTGGGGAGCTTTCTCAAAGCCCGACACAGACACTCACCTCGATTTTTAAAGTAGTCACAGATCCTCCCTTTTGACCCTGTTCCGGTCTATGTTTTAGTGCACGTAAGAGTCCCCCAAACTGGTTCCCTCACAGTGCTCTAGACACCATATACAATTTATTTTTGCTTTCCTTTAAACAAGAGGAGATATTTAAGGACCAGAACATGGACTCGACTACCTCCTCCTCTGCCAAAAAGGGGATATTAATTAATTAATTCATTCATACAATCATATTTATTGAGCACTTACTTTGTGCAGAGCACTGTACTAAGCGCTAAGGAGAGTACGATATAACAGTAAACAGATACATTCCCTTCCCACAATAAGCTTACAACCTAGAGGGGGAGGTGAAAAGTGGGAAGGGATCGGAGGGTAGGTCAGGGATGGTTTAGGGATTCTTTATGCCGGTCCCTTCCAGGTCCAGGGCTCACGCTGGGTGATTCTGAGACCCGCTCACCTCGCTTATGGCTGCGTTGTCCTCCTCCCCCGGACGCACGAGTCTATTGCCGGTTAACCTCATGGACAGCCCAAAGTCACTGATAACACAGGCTCCGTCGTTCTTCACGAGGACGTTCCGGCTGTTTAAGTCTCGGTGGGAAATTGCAGGTTTGTAATGATCTGTTTGACACATGCAAATTTGTATTAATATGCTTGAACAAACCAAGCCAGCTCCCCGGCAAAGCACCCCGGCAAAGAGGTTGTGTTAACAGATAGTGAGGCGGGCAAAAAACGGTTCGTGTTTGATTTCTTCCTTCTCTATGTATTGCCACACAAAAAGTTTGAGATCACCAAGTTCCCCAATCTGATAATTATTAATTTATAATTCTTCCTACTTGCTAGAATCAATCTATGTACAGAGCACTGTACTAAGCACGTGGGAGAATACAATGCAATAGAGTTGGTGGACATATTCCCTGTCCATAATGAGCTTACATTCTAGGGGGAGACATATATTGTTACAAATAAATAATTTACATTATAAATAACGTATAGAACTCCACCAACTAACGTGCATGGAGTTATTCTTTGGCTAAAGCTAATAAGCAAGCAGGCTGAAGCTTCTTGAGTCCTCTAGACGGTGAGCTTGTTGAGGGTAGGGAATAGGTTTACCAATTCTGTTGTATGTACTCTCCCAAGCGCTTAGAACAGTACTCTGCACACAGTAAGCACTCAATAAATACCACTGATGATGATGATGATGATGATGATCCTGAGCACAAAAGTGCTCTTCCAGAGCAAGAAAAGAGAAACCCAGAGTGGAAAAAATAACCCACGCAATGAAAAGTAACAATAAATTGGTCTTGCTTGATGAAATGAGTAGAGAACACACTCTGAATTTATGCAGGCCTAAGTGAATGATTATGCAAATGGTGATGTGGTCCATGCTTAGTACAGTGCCTGGCACACAGTAAGCGCTCAGCAAATACTATTAAGAAAAAATGGTGTGTTTGTGCAGAGTGAGGGGATTTGAAAGGTCAGGTGTTTTTCAGTCAACCCTTGATTTATCATCAGTAAAATGTCCTTCTTTACACACCTCTCCAATCCTCCAAAAGTGTCAATGGTTATCTGTTCCCTTTGCAACCAACGGAAACTCCTTGCTGGTGGCTTTAATGCAAGTCTTCAGCTGCTTCCCTCAATTCCCCACTCTCTTCTCCCACCACACTCCAGCTCGCACTCTCCATTCCTCCCAACTCCTCGGCGTGCCTCGATCTCAACCGTCCGCCCTAAAATCTGCCCGACTACAGCTCTTCCCATCTTCACAACCTTCTTGAAATCCCATCTTCTCCAAGAGGCCTTCCCAATTAATTTTTCTTCTCCCTAGGTCACAGCTTCACACTCTGGCCCTCACTATTTCTTGCTGCACACTGCACAAATTGACAGATTATCCTATTTGAGCCCTTCTTCCTCATATTTGTGATTGATTTTTGCCTGTCTCCCCAAAAAGACTGTAAGCTCCTTATGGACAGGGCTCTGACTTTTTCTTTTATTGCTTTTAGTAGGAAGGTTCTGCACACTGTAGATAATAAATACTACTGATTGATTCCTGAGAGCATTTAATGAGTCCCTGGGTGTAGAATGCTGAACCAGGCACTGGAGAAAATACAACAGAAGCAGCAGTGAGGCCTAGTGGACAGAGCACAGGCCTGGAAGTCAGAAGGACCTGGGTCCTAAGCCCGGCTCCACTGCTTGCCTACTGTGTGACCCTGGGCCAGTCACTTCATTTTTCTGTGCCTCAGTCCCCTCATCTGTAAAATGGGGATTAAGACTGTGAGGGACAAGGACTCTGTCCAACCTGATTAGCTTGTATCTACCTCAGCTCTTAGTAGAGTGCCTGTCAGATAGTAAATGCTTTACAAATACTATTAAATAAAAAAACCAGAATGTATTAACCTTAGTAAGACTGTTACCATTAGTAGAATTCAGAGCAATATAATTTTGATTCAACCTCGGGATTTTACTATATGAAAGTCAAAAGAACACCCTCTCAATCACATTAATCCTTATCTTCCCATTATACACAGAGGCCAACCTTAAAACCAGGTGAGCCAGTGTTCTTTAGACCAAAGACGATAAATTCTGGAGCATCAGTTTAGACCTACATCAATTCATCAACGATATTTACTAACTTTCCTGGAGTCACACCTCCTTCTAGAGGCCTTCCCTGAGTAAGTCCTCATCTCTTCTCTCACTCCTTTCTGCGTCACCACTGCACCTGGACCTGCTCCTTTTATTCTCCCCTCCCTCAGCCCCACAGGGCTTATGTTCATATCCGTAATTTATTTCTTTATTTATATTAACACCTGTCCCCCACTTTGGTCTGTAGGCTCATTGGGAGCAGTGAACCTGTCTACCGATTCTGTTATACCGTACTCTCCCAAGTGCTTAGGACAGTGCTCTGCACATAGTAAGTGCTCAGTAAATATGACTGATTGATTATTGAGCACTTGCTGTGTACAGATCTCTGTCCTAAGCACTTGAGAGAATACAACACAACAGACTTGGTAGATACAATCTCTGCCCACAAGGAATTTATAGTCTGGAAGGGGAGAGAGACATTCAAATAATAATAATAATAATTGTAGTATTTGTTAAGCATTTACTATGAGCCAAGCACTGTTCTAAGCGCTGGAGTAGATACAAGGTAATCAGGTTGTTCCACATGGGGCTCCCAGTCTTAATCCCCATTTTACAGATGAGATAAATGAGTCACAGAGAAGTTAAGTGACTTGCCCAAAGTTACATAGCTGATAAGTAGCGGAGCTGGGATTAGAACCCATGACCTCTGACTCCCAAACCTGGGCTCTTTCCACTGAGCCACGCTGCTTCTCCAAATAGACAGAGAGGGGAAATGGCAGGTTATAAGGCTATGTACCTAAGTGCTGTGGGCCAGGGGTTGCGTCTATCAACTCTGTTGGGTTATCCTCTCCCAAGCATTTAAGGCAGTGCTCTGCACCTAGTAAGTGCTCAATAAATACTACTGATTGAGGGACTGAGTTATGGGGTGCAGAACCAAGTGCCTAGGCGACATAGTAGAGAGGGATAAGATGGGAAAGGAGTTGGGCGGTCTGGATCCCGCGGGGGTCGGGGGTTGGGGGTCAGGGGGAGGAACAGGCAGTGCTTGAAGCAGTAAGGCCTGGTGGCATGAGCATGGGCTTTGGAGTCAGGGAAGGTGGGTTCCAATCCCGGCTCTGCCACTTGTCTGCTGTGTGACCTTGGGCAATCACTTAACCTCTCCGTGCCTCAGTTACCTCATCTGTAAATGGGGATTGAGGCTGTGAGCTCCACGTGGGACAACCTGATTACCCTAGTGCTTAGAAGGGTGCCTGGCACATAGTAAGCACTTAACAAATACCATCACCATCAACTTGGGCAAATCACTTCACTTCTCTGGGCCTCGGGTCCCTCATCTGTAAAATGGGGATTGACACCGTGAGCCCCACATTGGACGGGGACTGTGTCCAACCCGATTGGCTTGTATCCACCTCAGTTTAGTACTGGGTTTGGCACATAGTAAGCGCTTAACAAATACCATTACTATATTATTCATTTCAAAAATTCTACTCCCTGTCAGATGTCTAGAAAATCCCTTCTCTGCTTGCAGCATTTCCAGGGCATCCTCAAATACAAACATGTCACTCATAATCTCTTTTGGCGGTTGTAGTATTTCCTCTCTTGATTTCAAACAGGTGGCACTTCTGCAGGCAGGGAACCTTGGTGCCTTTTAGAGAGCTCTGCACATTTTTATTGTATAACCCCAAACTTTCTCTAGTAAAGCACTGCTGGAGCCATACTAGATGGAAGGGAAAAAGGAACGGTCGGTTGCACTGATGTTGCTTGATCCGGTAGCAAGGACCGTTTGAAATATGAAAAGGAAACTGGAGTAAAACAGAAAATGTGACTTTACCCTTCCACGTTTGTGGAAAAAAAATCCCATGAGTGAAGAGACGCTTTGTCCGGAAAAATACATTTGTACTGCAAAAACAGGCATATTATATTCATCTGATCCCTTTAAAATGAGTCAGCTCCTTCAGCGTTTTTACGAATCAGTTGCTAAGACACAGTAGCATTGTGTAATTCTGTTATTCCATCATGGGTACTGTTTGGTTTTTTTTTTTGCCTCTGATTTCACATAAGCACACAAAAAACCATACTAATGAATTTGAAGAAGGCTAGAAATCAGAGTATACTATAGCCAACTGAGGAGCTCAAGGAGGGGTCCATGAATACTGCTCTAAAATTTAATCCTCCCTGGACTTTCCCGTCACTGTAGACAGCACCACCATCCTCCCTGTCTCACAAGCCCATAATTTTGGCTTCATTCTCGGCTCATCTCTCTCATTCAACCCACATATTCAATCTGTTGCCAAACCTTGTCAGTTCAACCTTCACAGCTTTGCTAAAATCTTCCCCTCCATTCCAACTGCAACTACACCGATCCAAGCGCTTCTCCAATCCCACCTTGATTATCCCACCTTGATTACTGGATCAACCTCTTTGCTGACCTCCCTGCCTCTTCCAGTGCTTAGAACAGTGCTTGGCACATAGTAAGCACTTTATAGATACCATTATTATTATTATTATTCTCTGGGCCTCAGTTACTTCACTAAAATGGGGATTAAGACTGTGTCTAACCTGACTAACGTGACTCTCCCCCAGAGCTTTGTAGAATGCCTATCAGTCAGTCAGTCAATCAGACTCATTGAGTGCTTACTCTGTGCAAAACACAGTACTAAGCCCTTGGGAGAGTACAATATAACAATATCACACATACACTGCTGCCCACAACAAGTTTACAGTCTGGAGGGGGAGACAGATTAATATAAATAAAATGTACAGATATTTACATAAAGTGCTGTGGGCCTGGGAGGGGGGACGAATAAAGGGAGCAGGTCAGGGAGATGCAGAAGGGAGTAGGAGAAGAGGAAAGGAGGGCTCAGTCAGGGAAGGCTTCTTGGAGGAGATATGCCTTCAGTCAGACAGTCGATTGTATTTATTGAAGACTTATTGGGTGCAGAGCACTGTACTAAGCACTTGGGAGAGTACAATATAACCAACCTATTCCCTGCTCACAATGAGCTTACAGTCTTGCTATGGGCCTATACACAGTATATTTCCTACAAACCAACAGCATGCCCAGCTCTTTTTTCCAGAAGCCTTGTCGGTGCCAATCTTACCTCCTCGTGGTAATTCTGTGTGAAGGTAGGCCAGGCCTCGGGTCACTGAATGGGCTAAACGGCAAGAGCTTACCCAGTCACTTGTGTGGAGACTCAGATACTTGCACAAAGATCCCTGGGGACAGAAGAAAACCAAAGAAATTCAGTTTCATCTATGGAAAAGGGGAAGCCAATTAATCTCTACATGGTTGGCAAAGTTCAAAATTTCCCAAGTCTGGTTTTCTAACTTTTAAACTGTATTTGAAGACACTTAGGAGGGAGCGTTTCAAAAAGCCAGGAAAGATCTCTCAAAGTAAAATGATCTTTCTCCTTAGAGACTTTCTTCAGGAAATAGACAAGTCAGCCAGAAGAATGAGGGCGAGAGAGCCAATTTAAAAAGGTGATAGAAACCCAAGGATTAGGGAAGGGGCAAATGTCTCTCGATTCTATTACAGCATTTCTGAAATCACTGAGTAGATGAACATGGAACAGTTGGCTCTTTTCCCTACTGCAAATGGTTGGTGCACTTTTTGTTCCAGGGAACTGGCCGCTTACGTTAGATGGACAAGTCTGTCCTACTATAATGAGGAGGAGACTGTGGTCCTGTAGAAGTTCCCGTTTCAGAAAACTCAAAATAGTACTCATGCCGTAAGCTCATGCCAAACGGCTTTTTCCATCATGGCGGTGTATCCAGACACGGGCGCTTAATGGGAAGAACGTTCCTTAATCCCCTCATAGGGATCGGTACAAAAAGAATAATAAAAACAAGTGCTACAGAACTCAGTGCATTTAGAAATATAAGGAATAAGAGAAATGCTTTCCCAGAAGAGCTGATCCACAGACAAAACACACTCTTCCTAATCATAGGAAATAAAATGAAGACTATAAGGAGAAAAAGCAGCTTTTTAAAAATAGTTTCCAGAATTCACACACCAAAATCTACAGTTTCTTGGATTGGTTTGCAAAATCTTGTAACATAGGACAAAAAAGCTGCTTACAGATAAATATTTATATACACTTGGGTGGGTCGAGAGGCTCTTTCATCTATCGTGAATATGAAATAATGGAAATATTTTGGCTACTCAGATAAACCTTTTACAAAAGTTTAGCTGGAAATGCTTCATACTATTACTCAACAAACAGAAAATAAAATGATGTGTGTGAGCATACTTTTTTAACCTTAACACATGTTGGGATGAGAAGAAAAACAAATATGTCCAAATCATTCAAATGAATAAAAACTCAACGGACATCATTTTTAGTAATTTGAACTTTCAAAAATGAAATTTCTATAGCCAGTTTTAACATGCCATAAAACATCAAAAATATTTTATTTATGTTAACATCTACCATTCACAAACACTGCACATAGATATCACACTCTTATTTACTTGAAGTGACAAAGTGAAAAAGAATCAATATTGACAAACAGGTAGCATATATTGAATTGGGAAGGAGCTAGGCACTGAGAATAAAAGATCAAACAAAAGTCAAGTGGGTAAACAAACAATTAAACCAAATCAGCCCACAAAGAGTACTGGACCTGACCTGAAGGTGGTTCTTTTTGGTTTAACTAGTGAATTAAATCTGGATGTACAGAGCCCTGAATAGGGACACGCAAGTATACAAACACCATTGTGCATACACTTCCACTATCACATAATAATAACAATTGTGGTATTTGTTAAATGTTTATTATGTGCCAGGCATTGTACTAAGCACTAGGGTAAGTACAAGGAAATCGGGTTGGACACAGTCCCTGTCCCATTTGGGGCTCGCAGTCTTCATCTCCATTTTACAGATGAGGTAATGGAGGCCCAGAGAAGTGAAGTGACTTGCCCAAGGGCACAAAGCAGACAAGTGGCGATGCCAGGAATGGAACCCAGGTCCTTCTGAATCACGTCTGACAATGAGGATACTACGATATGGGAAGAGCACAGATCTGGTTATCAGAGGTCCCTGGTTCTATTCCTGACTCAGCCACCTTCCTGCTGTGTGACTTGGGGGCATGTAATAACTTCTCTGTGCCTCAGTTTCCTCACTGGTAAAATGAGGGTTCGATGATACCCATTCTCCCTCCCACTTAGACTGTGAGCCCTGTGAGGGACAGGAACTATGTCCAACCTGATGACCTTGTACCTACCCCAGTGCTTTGTTTAGCACCTGGCACATAATAAGCGCTTATCAAATACCTCACCTCCTCCAGGAGGCCTTCCCAGACTAAGCCCCCCTTCTCCTCTGCTCCCCCACCCCTCCCCATCGCCCCGACTCGCTCCCTTTGCTCTACACCTCCCCCTGCCCTGCAGCACTTGTGTATATATGTACATATTTAAGAATTCCTTAACTCCCATTCTCTCCTGGACCCCCTCCAATCTGGCTTCCGTCCCCTCCACTCTACCAAGACTGCTCTCTCTAAGGTCACCTGTGACCTCCTTCTTGCCAGATCCAATGGCTCCTACTCCATTCTGATCCTCCTCGACCTCTCTGCTGCCTTTGACACCGTCGACCATCCCCTCCTCCTCCATACCTTATCTCACCTCGGCTTCACGGACTCCGTCCTCTCCCGGTTCTCGTCTCATCTCTCTGGCCGGTCATTCTCGGTCTCCTTCGCCGGCGCCTCCTCCCCCTCCCGTCCTTTAACCGTTGGAGTTCCTCGAGGGTCAGTTCTCGGCCCTCTTCCGTTCTCCATTTACACTCACTCCCTCGGTGAACTCATCCGCTCTCACGGCTTCGACTACCATCTCTACGCGGATGACACGCAGATCTACATCTCCGCCCCTGTCCTCTCCCCCTCCCTTCGGGCTCGCATCTCCTCCCGCCTCCGGGACGTCTCCACCTGGATGTCGGCCCGCCACCTAAAACTCAACGTGAGCGAGACCGAGCTCCTCATCTTCCCTCCCGAGCCCGGTCCTCTCCCGGACTTCCCTATCACCATGGATGGCACGACCGTCTTTCCCGTCTCTCGGGCCCGCGATCTCGGTGTCATCCTTGACTCGTCTCTCTCGTTTACCCCACGCATCCTATCTGTCACCGAGACCTGCCGGTCTCACCTTTACGATATCGCCAAGATCCGCCCTTTCCTCTCCACCCAAACGGCTACCTTACCGCTACGGGCTCTCGTTATATCCCGGCTAGACTACTGTGTCAGCCTTCTCTCTGATCTCCCCTCCTCCTCTCTCGCCCTGCTCCGGTCTATTCTTCACTCCGCTGCCCGGCTCATCTTCCTGCAGAAACGTTCTGGGCCTGTCACTCCCCTTCTTAAACACCTCCAGTGGCTGCCTATCGACCTCTGCTCCAAATAAAAACTCCTCACTCTAGGCTTCAAGGCTCTACATCACCTGGCCCCTTCCTAGCCCCTTCCTACCTCTCCTCCCTTCTCTCTTTCCACTGCCCACCCCGCACGCTCCACTCCTCTGCCGCCCACCTCCTCACTGTCCTCTGGTCTCGCCTATCCCGCCGTCGACCCCTTGGCCATGTCCTCCCGCGGTCCTGGAACGCCCTCCCTCCTCACCTCCGCCAAACTGATTCTCTTCCCCTCTTCAAAACCCTACTTAAAACTCACCTCCTCCGAGAGGCCTTCCCAGACTGAGCTCCCCTTCTCCCTCTACTCCCTTTACCGCCCCCCCTTCACCTCTCCGCAGCTTAACCCTCTTTTCCCCCATCTCCCTCTGCTCCTCCCCCTCTCCCTTCCCATTCCCTTGGCACTGTACTCGTCCGCTCGACTGTATATATTTTCATCACCCTATTTATTTTGTTAATGAAATGTACATCGCCTCGATTCTATTTAGTCGCCATTGTTTTTACGCGATGTTCTTCCCCTCGACTCTATTTTTTGCCATTGTTCTTGTCTGTCTGTCTCCCCCAATTAGACTGTAAGCCCATCAAAGGGCAGGGACCGTCTCTATCTGTTGCCTACTTGTTCATTCCAAGCGCTTAGTCCAGTGCTCTGCACATAGTAAGCGCTCAATAAATACTATTGAATGAATGAATAAATTTTATTTATTTTTATTAATGATGCATACATATCTATAATTCTACCTGTTTATAATGATGCTACTGATGCCTGTTTACTTGTTTTGATGTCTGTCTCCCCTCTTCTAGACTGTGAGCCCGTTGTAGGCAGGGACTGTCTCTATTTGTTGCCGAATTGTATTTCTCAAGTGCTTAGTACAGTGCTCTGCACATCATTTTCTTTCAATATTTATTGAGCGCTTACTATATGCAGAGCACTGTACTAAGCACTTGGAATGTACAAATTGGCAACAGATAGAGACAGTACCTGCCCACTGACAGGCTCACAGTCTCATCGGGGGAGAGAGACAGACAAAAACAATAGCAATAAATAGAATCAAGGTGATGTACATCTCATTAACAAAATAAATAGGGTAATAAAAAATATATACAAATGAGCAGATGAGCACAGTGTGGAGGGGAAGGGAAAGGGGGAGGAGCAGAGGGAAAGGGGGGAAAAGAGGGTTTAGCTGAGGGGAGGTGAAGGCGGGGGTAGAGGGAGAGCAGAGGGAAAAGGGCAAGCTCAATCTGGGAAGGCCTCCTGAAGGAGCTCAATAAATAAGCGCTCAATAAATACGATTGAATGAAATACCATCATCATTGTCATTATCATTCTCACCAAGAAACTGTCTACTCTGTGCAGCCAGAAAGTTTTCCTTTATTTAAAGGGCTAGGAAACATAAATATAAACTGGGGGAACTTTCAAAATTCCATGTCAGTGAATTTGGTCCATTTCTTTATCAGTCAGTGGTACTCTCTTGAGTGCCGTGTGCTTGGAAGAGTACAATATATCCAAGTCGGTAGACCCATTCCCTGCCCACAAGAAAGTACTTACATTGGGATAGTATTCCATGACCAACAAATACTCCATGCGGGCATCCGACGTGAATCTCTCGTCCCCAACAATGAAGCGAGCGATGTTGTCGTGGTCCATCAGGGGAACTCTGTAGATGTTCCTTTCATTGATGAAGTTCTGACGGTTAGCGAAGGAAAAGACCTTGACGGCCACTGGACGCTCATCCAAGGAACCTTTATAAACCGCTCCGTATCGGCCCCGACCAATCAACTGGGAAAAGTGTAAAGACATCAGGGCGTTTAAGTCAGATACGGTACACGATGACAGAATCGTCTGTTTTCCCGGATGCCTGACACCCATCCTGAGGGGTGGATGGAAACATAGATAGAACTATACATCAATCGATCCTACTTATTGGGTGCTTACTCTACTGTACTAAGGGCTTGGGAGACTTTAATATTCTTATCGCTGACTTTAAAGCACTCAATCAACTTGGCCCCTCCAACCTCAACTTGTTGATTTCCCACGACAACCCTGCCCGCACACTTGGTTCCTCTAATGCCAACCTACTCCCTGTACCTCCACCTCGTCACTCTCACGGTCGACCCCTCGCCCACGTCCTGCCTCTGGCCTGGAACTCCTTCCCTCCTTCATACCTGACGGAAAATCACTCTCCCTACCTTCATAGCCTAATTAAAATCATACCTCCTCCACACGGCTTTTCCCGACTAAGGCCCCTCTTCCCCTACTCCCTCTCCATTCCGCGTCGCCAATACGCTTGGATCCGTACCCTTTAAGTACCTGATATTCACCCCACTCTCAACTCCACAGCCCTTATTTACATAGCCAATTCATTCACATTAATGTCTTTTTCCCCCAGCTGCACTGTAAGTTCCTTGTGGGCAGAGAATGTGTCTACAAACTCTTGTACTGTTCTCTCCCAAGCATGTAGTATAGTCAGCACTCAATAAATGTCATTGTTTAATTGATTCTCCCTATTTTAACTCCTTTGTTCAACATTTTCCCAGCCTCTGGGGCTAGCCCTTTGGTTTTCTGGGTGACGGATTCTCCCCTCTACCAAAAAGAAATTTCTCTGGATTCCCCTGTCCTCTCCAGAAGCAACCACCTCACTTCTTCCATTCCTATCTTATCTCTTTCAAGGGGCTGCATTCACTCTCTGCCCTCATTTCTCCTTTGCAGACAGTCTACCAAATGGGGTGCACCTCGGCCCATTGAAACTGAGCCACCTCACTGTATTTAAACACAGACTATCTGTGTGAAAGCAGCGTGGCTCAGTGGATAGAGACCGGGCCTGGTAGTCAGAAGAACCTGAGTTCTAATCCCGGCTCTGCCCCATGACTGCTGTGTGAGCATAGGCAAGTCGCTTCAGTTCTCTGTGCCTCAGTTCCCTCATCTGTAAAATGGGGATTAAAACTGTGAGCCCTAGGTGGAACAGGGACTGTGTTCAACCCGGTTATCTTGTATCTACCCCTGCGCTAAGGACAATGCCTGGCACATAGTAAGCGCTCAGCAAATACCACAATTATTATTTTTTTTTATTACTACAATCTAGCAGACACATTCCCCACCCAGAAGATTGTACTGAAGAGTCCAAGCAGCAACGGCCACGTGGGCCTTACCTCCAACAGCTTCAGGTTATCCAGGTCTAGAGAGGGCTCCGAGGTGGCGGCCTCCATCATGTTCATACTGTGCAGCCCTTGCTTACGGTCCCCTGGAGGGATTCAGAACAGAAACTGCCTATTAAACCAGGGGAAGCAGCGTGGCCCAGTGGAAAGCGCCCAAGCCGGGGAGTCAGAGGACCTGGGTTCTAATCCGGGCCCCGCCCCTTGTCTGCTGGGTGACCTTAGGCATGTCAGTTCACTTCTCTGGGCCTCATCTGTAAAATGGGGATTAAAACAGGGAGCCCCATATGGGACAGGGGTCTGTGTCCAGCTTGATTAGCTTGTATCCACCCAAGTGCTTAGTACAAAATTACCTGGCACATAGTAAGTGCTTAACAGATACCATTATTATTATTATTATTATTATTATTATTAACTCCAAAAAAAGACAGGGAAAGTGTTCCCATAACAAGAGAAAGGAAACTCAAGTTTTACCTGCCAGCATCCTGTATCCGAAGAACAGGGCGGCAATCAAGACAGCCAGGACGGAGACTGAAGCCAAGGCGATGACTATGGTCTCATCCCGGTGAAGTGAATGAGGTGGACCTAAAAAGAAACAAAAGAGGACCATTGCATTTGCTTTAGCAGGACTCAAAATTAAAAACAACAAAACCAGAAAACTGATTAGAGATAAAAGGGAGAAGTCATAAACAGAGGCAATGTCATATGTCCACACGCACATTTCTTCAGCACTAGAGAGAGCACATAAGAGACTATACTACAGTCAGTGAATTGTATTTATTGAGCACTTACTTATGTGCAGAGCACTGTACTAAGCACGTGGGAGAGTACAATAGAACAATAAAACAAAAACATTCCCTGCCCATATCGAGTTTCCTGTCTAAAGGGGGAGACAGTCATACATATGAATAAATAAATTACAGACACACACATAAGTGCTATGGGTCTGGGAGTGGCGTAGAAACATAAGTGCTATGGGTCTGGGAGTGGCGTAGAAGGAAGTTCAAGAAAAGGAAAAGAAGGCTTAGTCAGGGAAGGACTCTTGGAGGAGATGTGCCTTCAATAAGGCTTTGAAGAGGGAGAGATTAAACTACTGAGCATATGGATTGAATTCTTCTCAGATAGGCCTCAGCTCATGTCCTCATATTATTTCCGAGCTATTTCCAATAGTCCAGATGTTTGATTACCAAGGCCTGGTATAGGATTTGGATGAAGGATGAGACCCTTACCTGATTATGAGAGGCTGCTAAAGAATTCAAGCTGGGAGAAGGTTCATCCCTAACTAATCATGCAGTCGGAAAAAAAGCAAGGAATCACCACCCTCTTCCTCCAAGCTTCCTGTTGCCTCTGTCAGGGCTGGAACACTGGGCTAGACCGATCTGGCCCAGGAAGAACGTAGCCTCTACTCCCTTTTTAAAATGTCCTTTTTTGGACACTTATTCGGAGGGATGAAACTGTCCTGTCCCAAACGTTTAGTATGATGCTCCGCACACAGTGAGCACTCAGGACATCCTACTACTTGGCTGACTGAGGGTTAGAGCACCTTACGGTTAGGACTGAGCCATTTACCTTTCCTTTCTACTGTTACTTGTTCCTGGCCCTCCTTGCCCCCTCCCTACAATTGCCACCATTCATTCATTCATTCATTCATTCATTCATAATAATAATAATGTTGGTATTTGTTAAGCGCTTACTATGTGCAGAGCACTGTTCTAAGCGCTGGGGTAGATACAGGGTCATCAGGTTGTCCCATGTGAGGCTCACAGTTAATCCCCATTTTACAGATGAGGTAACTGAGGCACAGAGAAGTTAAGTGACTTGCCTACAGTCACACAGCTGACAAGACTCTTATTGAACTCACTGATCTTTTCAACAATCAATCAATCACACCTACTGAGCACTTACTATGTGCACTAAGTGCTAAGTACTTAGTACTGTACTGTCCTAATAACTACTGTTCTAAGCACTTGTATCTTCAATACAACAGAATTAACAGATGCATTCGAAGCCCATAACGAGGTTCATGCTATACAACTTCCCAGAGTACTGACAGACAGCATGGCCTACTGGCAAGAGCCCGGACTTGGGAGTCAAAGGACATGGGTTCTAATCCTGTCTCCGACACTTGTCTGCTGTGTGACTCTGGACATATTACTTCACTTCTCTATGCTTCAGTTTCCTCATCGGTAAAATGGGGATTAAGACTGTGAGTCCCATGTGGGACAACCTGATTACCTTGTATCTATTCCAGTGCAATAAAGAGTTTTTGGCACATAGTAAGCGCTTAACAAATACCATCATTACTATGATTATTATAACAAATAACACTATAACTTACCTACTACACCTGGAAGCCCCTTAATTTGAGGATTGTGTTCAAACCTGACCACAAGGTATTGGATTCTTTCTGCTCTCATCTGAGTCCATCATCATCTATGATATTTACTGAGCACTTACTATGTGCAGAGCACTGTTCTAAATGCTTGGGGGAGTACAATACAACAGAGTTGGCAGGCACATTCCCTGCCCACAACGAGCTTACAGTCCAATACCATTTGTGCTTGTTCAACTGTTTATTTCAACTATCATTAGTATAGTATAGTATAGTATAGATCATTAGTATTTAAAGGTCACGTTGTGAAGAGCACTGTACTAAGTATTTGGGAGAATACAAAAGAGTCAGTGGACATCATCCCTGTCTTCTCACAGTCTACCTCACCACACTGCTTTGCATCCAAAACAGCTTCCCATGGTTGGAAACTCAGTCTCTATTTCCCTTATGGAATTCTAGCCAAAATGCACACTGAAAATTCATATAACGGCAGAATCGGGTTACATACAACTAGATGGGATAACAATAAAAACAATACGTTGAAAAGAAAACAGTGAAGTTCATTACTTTAGACAGCATTCACTTCTTCATCTCCTTCCCTCAGTGCTGTTGATCACTGGTCTGTAGGGAAAGTGACTGTTCCTTCAACCTGGGTCTTTCAATGTGATAATCTAATTCTAATAATATTTCAGATTAATGATGGTGGAAGTTGATCTCGTGGTAGGGACATTCCATAATGCCGCATTCCATTGTACCAGACAGGAAGTAAGTGCAGGTTTTAAATGATAAGGATAATAGTTCCACATGTCAAGATTTGTCAAAAAAGAAAAGTCAGATCATCTGGCTAAACTATTCAGTACTGACATAAAAATGGAGCAAATACCTGTCAGAAATTCTGCTATAACTTTGACAGGTCAACGCTTCTTACATTTTTCAATGAAAAAATCAGAACAAAACAGAGTTCCATTAGCATATTGAGAATGCATATTCAAGCAGATACTTATTGTGTTTTCATTCTTACAAATAAATGTGCTGAGATCCATTTGACAAAAGAACAATGTAATTAAATCCAAAATGCTACATTACACTAAAAGTTCATCCGTAATCTCTCTGCAAAGAAATCAAACATTCTTCCCAAGAGATTGAACAACCCACCTACACTCTTCTAGCTAATTCAAATCCAAAGGTTTAGTACTCCTTAAATTAAAAAAAACTGTGGTAAAGTGCTTAGTACAATGCTCTACACATAGTCAGTGCTCAGTAAATACCACTGATGATAATGAGGACAACAATAATTATGGTATTTAAGTATTTACTACGCGCCAGGCACTGTACTAAGCACTGGGGTGGATACACGCAAATCGGAGTGGACACAGTCTTCTGTCCCACGTGGGGCTCACAGTCTCATTCCCCATTTTACAGATGAGGCAACCAAGGCCCATAGAAGTTAAGTGACTTGCCCGAGGTCAACCAGCAGACAAGTGGCGGAGTCGGGATTAGAACCCATGACCTTCTGACTCCTAGGCCCATGCTCTATCCGCTAGGCCATGTTTGGATCAGCATCGCCATGGTACTAAGACACTGTAAGATCATTAAGGGCAGGGAACATGTCTGCTAATTCTGTTGGATTGTCCTCTCTCAAGTTCTTAGAACAATGCACTGTACACAGTAAGCGCTCAATAAATATTATTGCTTGATTGGTTGACACTGAAGCTGGAGACACAATTCCATGCTGACCCTTGGGTGCTTCCCCTTGCAATTGGGGAGGTTTGGTTGTGTTCCACATTCACAGTTAATCAATCGATGGTATTTTCTGAGCACTTACTATATGGCGAGCACTGTACTAAGTGCTTGGGAGAATACAGCACAGCAGAGTTGGTAGACGCGTTTCCTGCCCACGGCGAGTTTACAATCTTCAGAGGCAGACAGACATGAAAGGAAAGAGTGCTGAGCCCCTAGGGGGTTTACTGATACTGTCCCCAGCCACCCTGAGACCCGCTTCAGGGAACATGAGAAGTAGTTTTTGCTAGTCATAAGGTTACGGGTCTGGGACTCAGAGGACCTGGGTTCTAATCCCTGCTTCACCGCTTGTCTGCTGTGTCTCCTTGGGCAAATCACTTCATTTCTCTGTGCCTAATACACTACAAAAATACACATTCTGGGAGAGATGTGTCCATGGTGTCGCTAATGGGTAGGAAACGACTGGATGGCCTAAGAAAAGACAAGTTTCCTAAACTGTAAAATGAGGATTCAATGCCTGTTCTCCCTCCAACTTGGACTGGGAGCCCCATGTGGGTCAGGGCCTGTGTCCAACCTGATTTACTTGCATCTGCCCTGTCCTACGTGAGGCTCACAATCTAAGTAGGAGGGAGAAAAGGACTGAATCCCTATTTTACAGTTGAGGTATCTGAGGCCCAGAGAAATGAAGTGACTTGTCCAATGTCACAGAGCAAGCCCATGGCATAGCCGGGATTAGAACCCAGGTCTTTGGACTCTCAGGCCTGTGCCCTTTCCACCTGGCCACTCCGCCCCTTCCATATTAATTTTAAACTAATATGGAAAAGCAGCATGGAGCAGTGGATAGAGCTCAGGCTTGGGAGTGAGAAGATCGAGGGTTCTAATCCCGGCTCTGCCACTAGTCTGCTGTGACTTTGGGCAAGTCACTTCACTTCTCTGGGCCTCAGTTACCTCATTTGCAAAATGGGAATTGAGACTGTGAGCTCCTCATGGGACAGGGACTCTATCCAACCTGATTTGCTTGTACAGTGCCCGGCATATAGTAAGTGCTTAACAAATTCCATCATTATTACTATCAATAAAAATGACAACATGCTGCACTAAGCAGTTGGGAAAGTACAACAGAAATAGGAGATTCCTTCCCTGCCCACAAGGAGCTTACAATCTCACTGAGGAGCCTGACATTGGAATGTTATTTGCATGATGTTGTGAGGCACTGTCCAACTCTGTATTGTGGAGTAATTTCATTTGTACTTATATGTAAGAATTAATAACACCCACTCTCCTCAGAAACAAGAATCACTGTTCGAATTACAGCAAACTTTCCACTAGCTTTATTGGATGCACTTGAGCACAATTTATATTTTGCTTCTACCCCATAAAACCCAATTTAAATTTAAAATGTTTTCACATTTAATAAGTGAGAAGATATACAAATTAGTCATGGATATTTCTGCTCAAATTTGGCATTTGAGGAGACCAAGTGCAAGTCTATTAACAAATTCTGGCTATTCTTAATTTTAAGATTCTCACGAAGCATTTCTAACTCTGCACTATGTACCCAATACTGCTTTGACTAGAGATACAGAATTCATTATTTTAAAATAAATGAGAATAATTAGTATGTAAAGAGGCACCGTGACCTAGAGGAATAGCACAGGCCTGGGAATCAAAGGGCCTGGGTTTTAATTCCAGCTCCGACACTACTCTTCTCCGGGCCTCAGTTACCTCAGCTATAAAATGGGGATTGGTATTGGTAAAATACAGGATTGGTATTCTGACTTAAAGACTGGGTTGAAGAGCATACCTGAAGCTCAGAGTTTTACACTAATTTCCCTAGAGAAGCAGCGTGGCTCAGTGGAAAGAGCCCGAGCTTGGGAGTCAGAGGTTGGTGAGTTCTAAACCCGGCTCCGCCACTTGTCAGCTGGGTGACTTTGGGCAAGGCGCTTTACTTCTCTGTGCCTCAGTGACCTCGTCTGTAAAATGGGGATGAAGACGGTGAACCCCACGTGGGACAACTTGAAAACCCTATATCTATCCCAGTGCTTAGAACAGTGCTTGGCACATAGTAAGCGCTTTAACAAATACCATCATTATTATTATTATTTTTACTCTTAAAGATGGAAAACTCAGTGGGCAGTTACCACTAGGGGCTGCTCTGACCTTTGGCTCAGAACCACTCCTCATTTGCTTGGTCTGGTCTCTCCCAATCGCTTAGTAGAGTGCCAGGCACAGGGTAAGCGCCTGCGCTCATTTGTATATATTTTATTACCCGATTTATTTTGCTAATGATTCTATTTATCATGATTACGTTGTCTTGTTTTTGTCTGTCTCCCCCGATTAGACTGTGAGCCCGTCATTGGGCAGGGACTGTCTCTATCTGTTGCCCAACTGTACATTCCAAGCGCTTAGTACAGTGTTCTGCACAGAGTAAGTGCTTAATAAATACTTCTGAATGAATGAATGAAATAAATACTGAATGACTGTAGTTGAGGGCTAGCAATGAGTCCCTCAGGGTTAGTTAGGCATGAGGTGGAGCGAAAACCCCCATCTGACCTTTCCTCCCTCTTGACGAAGAAACTCAGGGTCAATATGGGAACAATCCAGGCCAAATAACTTCGAACTCATCTGTAAAATGGGGATGAAGACTGTGAGCCTCACGTGGGACAACCTGATTACCCTGTATCTACCCCAGCGCTTAGAACAGTGCTCTGTCCATAGTAAGCACTTAAATACCAACGTTATTATTACTTCATTCTCTATCTGACTTTCAATGCCGCACTGAGTCTAAATGAGTACCTGCTTTTTTTTTAAAAAAATGGTATTTGTTAAGGGCTTACTTTGTGCCAGGCACTGAACTAAGCAATAGGATAGATACAGGCTAATCAGGTTGGACACTGTCCATATTCCACATGGGGCTTCACGTTACTCACCCCATTTTACAGATGAGGTAAATGAGGCACAAGAGAAGTGAAATGACTTTCTTTTTTATGTTTTACGAGGAAATTTTAAATGTTTACCACTCCCCAAATTACTACTTCAGAAATGTAAAGTCAAAGCAGCTTCTGCACCTTTACATCAATTTTGCTGTGATTCTATTCTTGGTGTATAGTGCTAAATTGAACATTTAAATGTGCATGCAATTTCAGCCTCAGTGAAAGTCATGGGCTTCACAGAATAAATAAACCTTTAAAATAAAAAGAGACTTGTCTCTATTTGTACCCTCCCATCAAAAGCAATGTCTAAGGACTAAACTCATATTTTTTCAAATGGTATTTGTTAAGCGCTCAGGCACTGTACTAAGTGCTGGGGGTAGATACAAGCTAATCAGTTTCAAAGGACACCGAGATCGCGGAAACACACGTATCCTTTGAGGGTGTCAGCTTCGACAAAGAAAGGCTTATACTGCCTTCAAAAAGTCCAGTAATATTTCCCTCTGTTTTAAGGATGTTGTCTGAACCTGACTTCATCCATCCTGTACTCCTATTTACAAAAAAAAACCCTTTCTGGTGATGCTGCCCTGTCATCTCTGAAAGCACTCCTGCGTTGATCTGTTTATTTATTCATTATAGAATTGTTCATTTGCTTTTGATTTTATCTCTGGAATCCTTACCCTCTTCCACTAATTACTCATTTGGCAATGTACTTCCTCCTAAGCGGTAAGAGTGCCAGTATGGGAGTCCAAAGACCTGGGTTCTAAATCCTGCCTTTGCCATGTACCTACCACGTGACCACGTCACAATCTCTCGGTGCTTCAGTTTCTTTATCTGTGAGGAAAAACCACCTGTCCTTCTCCCTCATGCGTGGTTTAGCCCTGTGTGGGCCACGGATTGGGTCTGATCTGTTCAACTCAGTGCTTAGTACAGTGCTAAACAAGGATTTTAAAGCCTTATTAAAAGCACATCTTTTTTGCAAGAGGCCTTCCCCGACTAAGCCCTTATTTCCCATACTCCCACTCCCATCTGCATCGTCCTGCAATCAATCGGTCGTATTTATATAACATCTGACACACTCCTTGCCCACAGCGAGCTCATGCATTCATGTCGGTCTCCCAATCTAGACCTTAAGCTCCTTGCAGGCAAGGAACACGTCTACCAACTCTGTTATATTGTGCTTTTCCAAGCACTTAGTACAGTGCTCTGCACATAGTAAGCACTCAATAAATGCCACTGATTGACAGAGTGCTTAATACCAGGAAAAAAATAAATGCTATTGATGCTGCCAATGTCCGTATTCTTATACTCTGCACTTGCAATTCATTATTCATTCAATAGCATTTATTGAGCACTTACTATGTGCAGAGCACTGTACTAAGCGCTTGGAATGTACAAATCGGCAACAGATAGAGACAGTCCCTGCCCACTGGCGGGCTTACAGTCTAATCGAGGGAAACAGACGGACAAAAACAATAGCAATAAATAGAAACAAGACAAGTACTACAATTATCATTATAATAATAATTGTAGTACTTGTTAAGCATTTACTATTTGTCGCATACTATAGTAAGCTCTAGAGAAGATACAAGATAATCAATTCCCAATTGGGGCTCACGGTCTAAGTAGGAGGGAGAACAGATATAAAATCCCCATTTTGCAGGTGAGGGGTCACAGAAGCACAGAGAAGTTAAGTGACTTGCCCAAGGTCACAAAGCTATCCATCAATCAACCAGTGGTATTTACTGAGTACTTCCTGTAAGCAGAGGACTGTACTAAGCACTTGAGGGAGTCCAGTGTAACAGAGCTGGTAAACACAATCCCTACCCACAATAAGCTTTCAGTCTAGAGGTGGTACCAGAGGTAGTGATGGAGCCAGGATCAGAACCCAGGTTCTTGGACTCCTAAGTCAATGCTCTTTCCACTAGACCACACTGCTGTCTCCCCTACCAGACCGTAAGCTCTTTGAGGGCAAGAATTGCGTCTAATGCATTGTATTTTCTCAAGCACATAGTACAGTGCCTGGCATACTGTAAGCGTTTAATAAACACCACTGATTGACCTGTGTGATTAATTTCAAATGATGGAAGAATGATCATATTAATAATGTTGGTATTTGTTAAGCGCTTACTATGTGCAGAGCGCTGTTCTAAGCGCTGGGGTAGATTCAGGGTAATCAGGTTGTCCCACGTGAGGCTCACAGTCTTCATGCCCATTTTACAGATGAGGTAACTGAGGCACAGAAAAGTTAAGTGACTTACCCACAGTCACACATCTGACAAGTGGCAGAGCCGGAATTCAAACCCAAGACCTCTGACTCCCAAGCCCGGGCTCTTTCCACTGAGCCACGCTGCTTCTCTAAGCACTAATTATATTCACTTCCATCGTAATATGACATGATGATCTCAAAATAGGCCACCCAACGTGCTTTTACATTTGAAAGAGAAAAGAAACTGTTAAAGATTCTAATATGTCAAGTTCATCAAAAAGTCAATCGGTGGAATTTACTGAGCGCTTACTATATGCAGAACACTTGAGCAAGCACTTGGGAGAGCATGACAGAATTGCTGGACATGAGCCCTGCTCTAAAAGAGCTTGCAATCTGGCAGGAGAGATGGACAGGGGAAGCGGTGGAATATAAAGATGCGTACATAAATGCCACGGGAAGTGGGGGGTGAATGCCCAACTGCTCAGGGGGTGTGGACTCGAGGGTGAGACAGTAGGGAGGGACTCTGAAATAGAGATATGGAGGATTAGTCAGGGAAGGCTTCCTGGAGGAGACGTGAACCGACATTCCTCAGTGGACAAGACAAACCTCATACGATTTCTATTTCTAAAAATCATTCATACTCACAAGGGATCCCCTCAGTGAATTCCCTTCTTCAAACCTCCTCTTTTTCTCATATTTCTCCTATTCCCTCTCTTTATTCATTCAATCGTATTTATTGAGCTCTTTCTATGTGCAGAGCACTGAACTAAATGCTTGGGAAAATACATCTAAAACTGAGCTTATCTTCCCTTCCAAACCCTGTCCTCTCCCTGACTTCCCTGTCACTGTGGACGGCACCACCATCCTTCCCGTCTCACAAGCCCGCAATCTTGGTGTCGTCCTCGACTCGGCTCTCTCATTCACCCCACACATCCAATCCGTCACCAACACCTGCCGGTCTCACCTTCACAATATTGACAAGATCCACCCTTTCTTCTCCATCCAAACTGCTATCGTGCTGGTACAAGCTCTCATAACATCCCACCTGGATTACTGTGTCAGCCTTCTCTCTGATCTCCCTTTCTCCTGTCTCTCCCCACTCCAGTCTATTCTTCATTTCTGCTACCCGGATCATCTTCCTACAGAAATGCTCTGGGCCTGTCACTCCGCTCCTCAAAAACCTCCAGTGGTTGCCCATCAACCTTCGCACGAAACAGAAACTCCTCACTCTTAGCTTCAAAGCTGTCCATCCCCTTGCCCCCTCCTACCTCACCTCCCTTCTCTCTTTCTACTGCCCACCCCGCACGCTCCGCTTCTCTGCCACTCACCTCACCGTCCCCCGTTCGCGCCTGTCCCACCGTTGACCCCTGGCCCACGTCCTACCACTGTCCTGGAACGCCCTCCCTCTTCACATCCACCAAACTCACTCTCTTCCCCTCTTCCAAGCCCTACTGAGAGCTCACCTCCTCCAGGAGGCCTTCCCAGACTGAGCCTCCCCTTTCCCTCTGTCCCCCTACCCTCAGCTCTTCCCCCTTCCCCTCAGCACTGTGCTCATTTGTATATATAATTTATTACCCTAATTATTTTGTTAATGAGGTGTATATCTCCTTGATTCTATTTATCTTGATGATATTGTCTTGTTTTTGTTTTGTTCTGTTTTGCTTTGCTGTCTCCCCCGTTTAGATTGTGAGCCCGTCACCGGGCAGGGATTGTCTCTATCTTTGCCAAATTGTACACTCCAAGGGCTTAGTACAGTGCTCTTCACATAGTAAGCATTCAGTAAATACTACTAATGAATGAATACAATTATCTTCTGAGAAGCAGCGTGGCTTAGTGGAAAGAGCCCGGGCTTGGGAGTTAGAGGTCATGGATTCTAATCCCACCTTCACCACTTGTCAGCTGTGTGACTTTAGGCAAGTCACTTAAATTCTCTGTGCCTCAGTTACTTCATCTGTAAAATAGGGATTAAAACTGTGGGCCCTACCTGGGACAACCTCATAACCTTGCATCTCCCCCAGTGCTTAGCACATAGTAAGCACTTACTAAATACCATTATTATTATTATTATTCTGGTCATTCTGATAAGTGCTTAACAAATACCATTATTATTCTGGTCATTCTCAGATCTCAAGAGGACACCCTTGTAGCTATTTATGAATCCAGTTTATAGAATTCACCTATAGCAAGATGTCTTTAATTGTAATAATAACGATGATGATGACATTTGTTAAGCGCTTACTATGTGCGAAGCATGTCTTTCTTGAATCTTACACACCTGTCATAACAGAATTGTACTCTGCTGTGTACCAATTTAGTCCCAAAGGGTACAATAAGAATATTTTAGCATTTTCATTATTTTGGAATTCAATGTAAAGGTCAGAAATAAATACAATAAATTTTGCCGACCGCAGTACATTTTATTTGTGGCAACATACTTCTTTTTCCTGGCAGTTAGGCATTCCGACGTAAAGATAAAATAGGTCAGCTTCTTCCTAATCTCTAATTAAATGGAAACCAAATATTTCTTTAGGCAGAAATATATTCTTCCAGAGTCCAGACCTGGTTTTAAACCAAGGAAAACGGCGGCTGATTAAGAAAAACAGACATGGCTTCAGTTGGGGGCTGGATTCGGTTAAGATCCATTTTAGAGGACAGTTATAGGCTTAGGGAAGGGGGCAGGAAACACAACTACCAACTTCGTTAATACTGTACTCTCCCGCGCACTTAGTTCAGTGCTCTGCACACAGTAAGCACTCAATCAATACCAGTGATTGATTGATTGGGCGTGGGAATGCCAAGAAGAGCCTGTTTGGTATCGGCTGCTATGCCAACTGGTTGGTCCAAACTGTGGGTCTTGGGTTTGCCATTTTCTACCCAACTGGCTTCTTTTCCCGGCAAAAGGGATGTGAGCATATAAATCACCTGCCTTGTCGGAATGCTCCATGTCTGCAAACGCGTTCTTGAGAGCAACTGGGAAGGCTTCTGATTCGGTGACGGCAGACACATTAGCTACCTTGACCTTTAGAGATTCCTTCAGGCCCAAACTATTGTAGCTATGCTTAAATGCTTGGTTATTTCTTCTCATTCTCAAACGGTTCTACTTTGGAGGACAAATTTGAAAAGAAACATCATTTCAACCTGTAATATGAGCTCCCATTAAATTAAAAAAAATCAGCAGAATTGGACTAATGGAAAAAGAAAATAAGTCTAAAAATGAATTTCATTTCTTAGCACTAGGGCCAAGGCAGCTGGTGAGGGAAAACGGAGCAAGCAAGGAAATGGCCCCTGTGGCTAAGTGAAACCAGTTCTCTGTGCCTCGCTTACTGTCCCCCTCCCAACCAAGGCACTTACATCCATATCTGTAATTTTATATATTTATATTAATGTCTGTCTCCCCCTCTAGACTGTAAACTCATTTTGGGCAAGGAATGTGTTTGCTCTATTGTCCTATTGTACTTTCCCAAGCACTTGGTTAGGCACTCTGTTACAGTAAGCGCTCAATAAATATGACTTGACTGAGGGAATTTTCCTCTGAAGTCCTAAAACCTGGCTGCCCTGAACAATAATAATAATAATAATTATAATAATGACATTTGTTAAATGCTTCAGATGTGCCAAACACTGTACTAAGCTCTGGGTAGCTACAAAATCATCAGGTCCCACATGGGGCTCAAAGTCTAAGTAGGAGGGAGACGAGTTTTGAATCTACACTTTACAGGTGAGGAAGTGGGGCACGGAGAAGGGAAGGGACTTACACAGTGTAGGCCACATTTGAGACAGATGACAGGGCCAGGATTAGATCCTAGGTCCTCTAGCTGGCTCTAAGACCCGGCTGAGCTCTTTCCACTACGCCACGCTGCTTCTCTGAATAAGGATTATTATTTTGTTAAGTGTTTACTATGTATGGAACACAGTTCTAAGCGCTGGGGTAGATACAAGGTAATCAGCTTGTCCCATATGGGGCTCACAGTCTTAATCCCCATTTTGCAGATGAGCTGAGGCACAAAGAAGTTAAGTGACGTGCCCAAGGTCACTCAGACAAGTAGCAGAGCCGGGATTAGAACCCACGTCCTCCGACTCCCAAGCAGGTGCTCTTTCCTCTAAGCCACGCTGCTTCTCTAAGACTATCTATCTCCAGATAAGCCTTCCGGGGAAGAGATGGCCGAAGGCTTGGTAGAGTCATCCCTGTTCCTCAAGCCAAAGCCGGGGATGAGAGTCAATCGTCGACAGCAGCTGAGGAAGAACCCAGGAGCAAAGTCTGTCTTCGGAGTTTTTTCCCTCACCTGCACAATTCCGAGGCTCCTAGCCAGGTTTTCTTCAGCAACCAGTGGGACTCGATGGTCAAAGTCACCTTCGCTGAGTGCGGGGCCCAGGACGGCAGATGGCAGACCCCACTGGGCCTTTCTGTGACGGGGTCACTGATGATGCCGATGGTATGCGTTAAGCGCTTACTATGTGCCTGGCACTGTACTAAGCTTTGGGGTGGATACAAGCAAATCGGGTTGGACGCAGTTCCTGTCCCTTGTGGGGCTCACAGTCTCCACCCCCATTTTACAGGTGAGGGAACCCAGAGAGGTGAAGTGACCTGCCCAAGGTCACAGAGCATACAAGTGGCAGAGCCGGGATTAGAACCCATGACCTTCTGACTCCCAAGCCCGTGCTCTATCCACTATGCCACTGAATAACTGACTCCCAGGCCTGGGTGCTTTTCACTACCATGCTGCTTCACTGTATCCCTTAAGTGCTGTGGGTTGGGTGGGTATCAAAGTGCTTATCTACATATCCTTATATCTACTAGTTCCCTCATCTGGAATTATTTTATCTGTCTCCTCCTGTAGACTTGTGGGCAGGGATCACGTCTACCAGCTCTGTTAAACTGTACTTTCCCAAGTGCTCAGTACAGAGCTCTGCACGTAGTATGTGTTCAATAAATACCACTAATTGGAGAAATATTAATAATAACGTTGGTATTTGTTAAGCGCTTACTATGTGCCGAGCACTGTTCTAAGCGCCGGGATAGATACAAGGTCATTAGGTTGTCCCACATGAGGCTCACAGTCTTAATTCCCATTTTACAGATGAGGTAACTGAGGCACCAAGAAATTAAGTAATAATAATAATAATAATGGTATTTGCTAAGTGCTAGTCTTAAGGTTGAAGATCTGTTCTTGGGGTCTTCTTGGGGGTCCAATATTTTGGTCAACCTTAACACTGCTACTTTACTACCACTATTACTAATAATTAACTGTAGAGCTGGGGTAGAGGTAAGATAATCAGGTCCCACATAGGGCTCACAGTCTCAGTAGAAGGAATGATACGTATTGAATCCTCATTTTGAAGATGAGCGAAGTTAAGAGACTTGACCCTGGTCACGAAGCAGACTAGCGACGGTGCCGGGATTAGAACCCAGGTCCTCTGACTCCCAGGCCCATGGTCTTTCCGGCAGGTCACACCACTTCCCTTAGCAGGTTTCTACACTGGGGGGTTTTACGTGGCTCTCCAGATACTCAAAACGAAAAGCAAAGGGCTGGCAAAATTCACAAGAAAATTACTGGGGAAACAATTACTTGTACCTATAATTTTTTTATTCAACAACAACAAAAAAAGGCAATAGCGAGCTGGCAGGTGAGATATGTGGCCCACTTTCGGTCTATTAAATACTATTATTTTCAAAAATGATTTGGGATCTTCAGCCGATTTTAATTTTTTCAAACCCCACCCACTTCTTTGTTCAACTTTAAATACTCCAGGGGAGCGCCAGCTCCAGTCTGGTGTGGGGTGGGGGATGGGTTGCCATGACAACACACAAGGTTGTTCAGAGGATTCAAGGATGCGCTGTGTCTTCCCTAGCAAGGCGGGTGCACTACACTACAGGTCAGTCCTCCCCGCCCCTTCCCCGAGCTGGTTCAGCGGTGCCGGGGCCTCTCCCTGCCGTGGGTAGGAGATGGAGGCAACTCCAGTTTAGACTAGGGTACCTTCTTGGCACCGTACATGGGTGGCACCTGGAGAATTTCCAATACTCTCCCGCTCTCGACTATGGAGATCGACTAACCAGAGGCCTACCCATTCCTTTCCTAGCTGGGCCAGGCAAGCGAGTGGAAGGCAATCTCTGCTGCAAGTCAAGACTCCCCTATGCTGGGCAACAATAGCACGGGAGAGAGCCGAGGGTGGAGACTCGAGTTTACTGCGTGGAAGGAGGCGACGGACAGCCGCTTCTGGATTTTCCCCAAGAAATCTCTATGGATCACTATCAGAACGACTGCAGATGGAGGTGGGGCGTTGTGGGAGAGATGTGTCTATGGTGTCATTAGGGGTCGGGGACAACTCGATGGCATAAGACCTTGTTGGCATGAAAGGGAGAGGGGGGCCAAATCCAGAGTACCACACATGGCCTAGCTCAAGTAAGTTCCATGCCGCCACTGTGATCTCCCGGGCCAGGCTCTCCTCCCATCGCTCTTGCCCACCTGGGTCCAGGATTGGGGGCGTGCCCCCCTCTTGCACACCTCCACCTCCAACAGGGGGTCTAGCCCCAAGGCCCCGGCAGCGTGCCCGGGCGGCAGGGGGACAAGCTCCGAAGCGCTGCCGCTCTAGAGACCAGGCTGGAATCACCGTTGCCAACGGGGAAGCCAGCTGGGCCGAGAGATGCCAACTGGCCCATCAGCTCCCCGCAACTGGGGCATCCACCCACAAGCCCCGCCGCCAGAGGAACACCCAACACCAGAGGACTTGAGAGAACAATTCTGTTTTTTTGGTTTTGTTTTTTAATGGTGTTTGTTAGGCGCTTCCTGTGTGCCAGATGCTGTTCTAAGCACTGGGGCAGATACAAGCTAGTCAGGTTGGACAAAGTCCCTATCCCCCCATGGGACTCACAGTCTTAATCCCCATTTTCCCGATGAGGGAACTGAGGCCCAGAGAAGTAAAGTGACTTGTCTGCTGTCCGACCCAGCAGACAAGTGGAGGAGCTGGCATTAGAACTCAGGTCCTCTGACTCCCAGGCCCGCGCTCTATCCCCTAGGCCATGCCACTTCCCATCTTGCCCCTGTTCTCATCTCCCTACTCTGGGAGACGCAAATCAGTACCACAAGGATTTCAATAACTATTTCAGTTTTTAAAAAGTAATATGCAATCAATTAGGGATAAGCTGAAAGACAACATCCCCCTGCAGAACAAGCCTAGAGAAAGGCATTGAAATTTCAAGATCCCTATTCACAGATGGATTCAAAAAATAATCTTTTCATAGACACAGCATACGGTCCCTTAGGTGTGAAGGAAAACCGGCTAAACTACCAACATTAAAAAATGAATTCCTCTAAAACCATGCTGTGTTTCCCAGGCTACTCAGAGTCGATTTCGGTCACCTTGGACTGTGGGCATACCAGAGGGCACAATCCCTGGCACATATGGTACGTCACCTGGGTCTCCAAATATTTGCGCCCACTGAAAACTGCCAGCTAAAACGTTTCTAATGCACGCCGCACGTGCGGTCCTCAAACCTCACCCGCCTTTTCAGCGGAAAGTTCTTTAACTCGAGAGTTTCTGGGTGGTGGAAAACTCTCGGTTCCTTTACTTGAAATGGCCCTCCCCCCGCCCCCTCCGTGAACGGTCTCACTGGAGCCCGGAGCCAAACTTAAAACAGTGTGATGTGTGATGGCTGGGCTTGTACAAGCAAGGTCTTCCTGCAGGCGGATCAGGCGGGGAGCTGCTGTCTGGCTCACTGGGGCCTGGGATGTTTCTGTTTACAAATGCCGGAGCCAGGCTGGGGCCTTGCCTGGAGGCGGGCTGTCTGTCTGTCTGTCTGTCTGCTTCCTTGCTACACTCAGCCTTTGTCTGGGTCTCCGTCAAAGAAAGAACAATGTTCAACGGTGCTGTGTAGGCAACTGGGGGTGAAGGGAGGCTGATAGGCCCTCCCCACCCCATACACACGCACTCTAATCCTTTCACAAGCTTCTGATGCTAGGTAAATTATTAAAGACGCGATACGCTTTAAATAGACGGGCGAAGGGCATTTTATTCACGTCTAAACAGGCAGCGAGAGCCTGTTTTCCCTGTGACATGATTGTAATGTACGACTTTTCGACAAAGTATCTGCATTCTTGGGGGAGATGATTGACTCAAATGTCCACCTGGGTTTTTCAAAGATCCAGAAATGCAGTGTAGATTAACCTATCCAGGGAATTTAAATACATTAATGATGAATTTAAGACAATAATCACCATTAGACAGCTATGAGACTCTGTAAAAAGAAACCCAAGGAAGGCTGTTTTCTTCCTTGATACTAAAATATAAAAACTAAACCCTTAATTAAAGTCTTTCTTCAACATAAACTGTCTCACCTAAAAACATTCTGAGGATATTCATTTTCCAAAAGCCAAGAAAACAGTCTCAGGCGGGAAACAAATATGAGAGGGAAGAGATCAATGAGAAAATAGAGGGACAGGGACTGGATTGGGGTGAAACCATAGCTGTTGATGGAAAAATCCACATCATTCTTGTCTCCTATCAGTTAGCTGCGTATCCTGTATGCTTTCTATTTCTCCAAACTTTAAAAAAAACATTGTAATCAGCACTGTTATAATGTATATTGAGATTTTAAATATCCAAACAAATTTTATTTACTCTGAAAATATACCCTCTTTAATCAGAAGCTTAGAAATAGCATGAAGATAAATAACTTACAAAACTTAATTCCTTGTGGCAAATGTTTAGAAACTAAAATTGCCTAACCACATTTTAGCCCGTGTTTCAGAATCCACTTTTGTGTACATCTATTTCTAAATATTTGCTTGTCTGCTATGCTTGAACTAACCAGATTCATTCTCCTCTTTTTTCACGACCACAGTAAAGTTTCAGACTACTGATAAAAGGTTTGAGAGAGATGTGAAAAGCATTTACATTATCAGTGCTTTGGCTGCTCAAATAGGGGTGAGAATGTATTGAGAAAACTCAAATTTGACCACTCTATGCTGTTGGAGAGGAAAAATCCAATTAGGGAAACAACATGGCCTAGTGGAAAAAGTACGGGCCTGGGAATTAGAGGACCTGGGTTCTAAAAGTGGCTCCGCCATATGTATGCTGAGTAACCTTGGGTAAGTCACTTCACTTCTCTGTGCCTCAGTTACCTCATCTTTAAAATATGACAATGAATGGGAGTAAATCTACTCTCTCCTACCTAGACTGAGAGCCTTAAGTGAGACAGGGACTGTGTCTGACCTAATTAATTTCTTTTACCTACCCTGGTGCTTAGAAAAGTGCTTGGCACAGAGTAAGCTCTTAAAAAGTACCTTAATTATTATTATTATTGGTAGACAATAATGTTGGTATTTGTTAAGCGCTTACTATGTGCCGAGCACTGTTCTAAGCGCTGGGGTAGATACAGGGTAATCAGGTTGTCCCACGTGGGGCTCACAGTTAATCCCCATTTTACAGATGAGGTAACTGAGGCACAGAGAAGTTAAGTGACTTGCCCACAGTCACACAGCTGACAAGTGGCAGAGCTGGGATTCGAACTCATGACCTCTGACTCCCAAGCCCGTGCTCTTTCCACTGAGCCACGCTGCTCCAGATGGAAATTCTAAGCAAATCACAAAAACTTCCTGTTTTATTATCAATATCATCAATGGCACTTATTGAATGCTTACTGTGTGCAGGGCACTATACAAAGCTTTTGGGGCAGTAATAATAATAATAATAATAATAATAATAATAATAATGTTGGTATTTGTTAAGCGCTTACTATGTGCCGAGCACTGTTCTAAGCGCTGGGGTAGACACAGGGGAATCGGGATGTCCCACGTGGGGCTCACAGTCAATCCCCATTTTACAGATGAGGTAACTGAGGCACGGAGAAGTTAAGTGACTTGCCCACGGTCACACAGCTGACAAGTGGCAGAGCTGGGATTCGAACTCATGACCTCTGACTCCAAAGCCCATGCTCTTTCCACTGAGCCACGCTGCTTCTCCAGTACAATACAGTTGAGGTGGTAGACACATTCCTGCCCAGAACGAGCCTGCAGTCTAGAGATGGAGACAGACATTTATATGCATAAATAATTTCTAATATATAATTTATAGATAATAATGATAGTGATATTTGTTAAGGGCTTAGTATGTCTTAAGCACCATACTAAGTGCTGGGGTAGATACAGAAGCAGCATGGTGTGGTGGATACAGCCCAGGACTGGGAGTCAGAAGGTCATGGGTTTTAATCCTGGCTCTGCCACTTGTATGCTGTGTAACCTTGGACAAGTCACTTCACTTCTCTGTGTTTCAGTTACCTCATCTGTAAAATGGGGATTGAGACTCTGAGGCCCACATGGAACAGGGACTGTGTCCAACTCGATTTGGTTGTATCCACTCAAGGGTTTAGTTCAGTGTGTGGCACATAGTAAGTGCTTAACAAATACCATCATTATTATCATTATTATTATAAAGATACTCAGGTTAGACTCCTTCCCTGCCTCACACGAGACTCACAGTGGATACCAGATAATCAGTCCCACGTGGGATTCCCAGTCCAAGGAGGAAGGGAGGGTGAGTACTAAATCTTCGTTTTACAGAACAAGAAACTGAGACACAGAGAAGTGAAGTGACTCACCCAAGGCCACTCGCTACGCAACTGATGGAGCCGAAATTAGAACCCAAGTCTCCAGAGGCCCAGACTTGTGCTCTTTCCGCTAGGCCTCGCTGCTTCTCCTGGGTCCAGAAAACATAGCGAAAACATTCCCTCCCACTCTCAGTTGCCTGGCAATGTAACCGAGGAGTAAATTGGATATGGTATAAAATGAAGGTCATGCATTCCATTAATGCACGTACCATGGCTAGCATCTAATTACATCTTGCAATTTCTAAGTGAAAGATGGGACGTTACACTGACTGTCTTAACGAACTTCTTCATTCATCCATTTGCATTATTTCCCGGTTTGTCCTTCCTATGAGCGGCCACGTCTGCTTTATCCAAGATGTCTTTGTTTGCTCTCATCCAGATTTTCCAGTGTTCTTTAACAGCTCACTGGAGTCACCGGCCTGCCTCCTCCATCACCTTACCTGTAACTGTACTTATTGGGAAGCACAAAAGAGAGAGTAGGAGTTAGCCACCGGCCACCTGCACTCCCTCCGAGTGGCCCGGATGGTCCCTCAGCCTCCGGGCACGCTGCCCGCGTTGGCCACTGTTTCCTTGCCTTGAGAACTTGCCCAGGCCTAAGGCAAACCATGCCATCACCTCTGGGTCTACCCTCGTCCCATTCATTCGTTCAATTATGGTATTTGTTAAGCGCTTACTATGTACTGAGCACAGGGGCAGATAACAAGCTAATCAGGTTGGACCCAATCTCTGTTCCAAGGGGCTCACAGTCTTAATCCCCATTTTATAGATGAGGGACCTGAGGTCCAGAGAAGTGAATGACTTGCCCAAGGTCACACGGCAGACTAATGACGGAGTCAGCATTAAAACCCAGGTCCTTCTGGTCCCCAGGCCTGTGTTCCATCCACTAGGCCATGCTGCTTCTCAATGTTATTTATCGAATCTTTACTGTGTGCCAAGCACTGTACTAAGCTGGGTTTCTTGCCGTTCTCTCCTGTCTGGCCACGGCTCTGCTTAAACTGACAGCTACCATTTTGGGGAGCTGTAACTACCCTAGCTTAATGTGTGAAATACTTTGGTGTCCTTTGGTAGTCATTCATTCATTCAACTGTATTTATTGAGTAATTACTCTGTGCAGAGCACTGTACTAAGCGCTTGGGAGAGTACAATAAACTAATTCCCTGCCCACAACTGGCTTACAGTCTCAAGGCGGCGGGGGGTGGTGGGGAGGCAGACATTAATATAAATGAACGAATTACAGATATTTACATAAGTGCTGTGGGGCTGGGAGGGGGAAAGAACAAAGGGAGAGAGTCAGGTTCATGCAAAAGTGAGTGGGAGAAGAGGAAAGGGGGGCTTAGGGAGGGAAGGCCTCTTGGAGGAGATGTAGCTTCATTCATTCATTCATTCAATAGTATTTAATGAGCGCTTACTATGTGCAGAGCACTGTACTAAGCGCTTGGAATAAAGCTTTGAAGGAGGGAAAGTAATTGTCAGATTTGAGGAGGGAGGGTGATCCAGGCCGGAGACAAGATGTGGACAAGGGGTTGGAGGCGAGATAGACAAGACTGAAGCATAGTGAGGTACATTACAATATATAATTTATATATGTCATAATACTAATGGCAGTGGTATTTGTCAAAGGCTTTGTATGTATCAAGCTCCTCACTAAGTACTGGGGTAGATATAACATAATCGGGTTGGACACAGTCCCTGCCTTGCATAAAGCTCACAGTCTATGTACACTATAACAGAAACTTTTTCTCCCTCAGTTAATTAGCTGAATTCTTCATGGCTTAGGTTCTGAACTAGATTTTAATGAGGTGTTGTGCATTTTCACTCAGAAATCCAATGGAATGCCTGAAATGGAAATTTCTATTATTTTAACAGCTATAAAAGAATTCCCTATCAACAAAGTGAGAGCTTCTAAGAAAAGGGGACATTATAACTTGAAAAAAAATCAGTTCCATATGTGGTCAACTCTACCAAAAAATGCCACATTTTTACATGATAAATACGTTTTTGTATATGGTGCATTAGACTGTTCCTTAAACTGAACTTCTGATGTCTTTCAGTCCTCTTTGAAGGGGTTAGACTGTAAGCCCGTCAAAGGGCAGGGACTGTCTCTGTTACCGATTTGTACATTCTAAGCACTTAGTACAGTGCTCTGCACATAGCGCTCAATAAATACTATTGAATGAATGAATGAATGAGACTGAAAATAAAGGTTGATTCTGCCCCAAAACTGTTTCTGTTATAAATATCTGATTTAGCTCAGGACTGACGATTTGCAGTTCTGACAGCCGAACCAGCTCAGCACCATGTAAAAAAATCATTGACTTCATCAGACACTCACCCATCATCAAAGCAGAATCCGCCTCCCTTTCATTTATTAACAGGCTGACGAGTCAATTATGGGGAAAGTAATAATAATAATGTTGGTATTTGTTAAGCGCTTACTATGTGCAGAGCACTGTTCTAAGTGCTGGGGTAGATACAGGGGAATCAGGTTGTCCTACGTGAGGCTCACAGTTAATCCCCATTTTACAGATGAGGGAACTGAGGCACAGAGAAGTTAAGTGACTTGCCCACTAAATGCTTATAGGAGCACAAAAAATTCCAATTTTCAACATCTGAGAGCATTTTTGGGAATTATATCTTTTTAACAGGAACTGAGTATTTAATTGGTAAATACTTTATGAACTAATCTATTTAGTGCCTTCAGTGTTTTCGCTACATGTTTGGAATCTGTTAGGGAATTAAAAAAACATTCTTTCCACAGCGCATACTGTCAGTCACTTAACTTCTTTGTCTCAGGTTCCTCATCTGCAAAATGGGGATTCAATACCCATCCCGCTCCCTTTCAAGACTGTGAGCCCCTTGTGGGACACGGACTGTGTCCGACCTTACTTTCTTGTATCCACCCCAGTGCATAGTACGGTGCTTGGAAGATAGTAAGTGCTCAACAAATACCGCAAGTGTTCTTACTATCATAATGGAAGTTTTCCTTAATGGGAACTCCCCACATTATCCGACAGCTGTTTCTGGATTGCTAACTGCAATGCCAGCCAACCACAACATCCCATATAAAATGAGTTGCTTTCATTATCGTGTCCGTAACCCTCTACTTCTGCATTTACAGCAAGTCACCAAGTGCTCTTTTCTAAGAATGCAAACACACTGGAGAAGTAGCATGGCCTACTGGATAAAGCACAGGCCCGGGAGTCAGAAGGACCTGGGTTTTAATACTAGCTCTGCCACTTGTCTGCTCTTTGACCTTGGGCAATTCTTCACTTCACCTCTCTGGGCCTCAGTGACCTCATCTGTAAGGATTACAGACTGTGGGCCCCATGTGGAACATGGATTGTGTCCAACCTGTTTAGCTGGTATCTACCCCAGCACTTAGTACAATGGCTGGCACTTAGCAAGTGCTTAATAAATGCCATAAAAAATAAATTGGGGGGTGGGGAATGGTTTCCTCACACATTTTGCTCATCGGAGCTACAAAGTGACCTTTCTCAAATACAAGGATGTATAATTCACTTCCAAGAACTTCCAAGGTCTATTTCACACCTTCCGACACTCAAATTCTTCCTATCTTTGACTCTTTTTCTAATCTCCCTTCTCTTCCCTTTTGTCGGACAATCACGGCTGCTCCATTCACTGCAGAAGCTGGCGGGCACACGGGTGCTCAAATAAAGTTCCAAGGCAGGCGTGGCCAACCACAAATGGGTGCCATGCCAGGCTACGGGAAGGCAAGGAGAAGTAGGTGGGCCTCCCCGACACGAGAAGGGTCGACTTCAGCAGCAGCGAGTGCAGCCACCATCCATATGCCTTGGTCTTCAATCTGGGGCTACAGAAAGACCCGCCTGCCTTCCACCTCCACAGGCCTGCTGCCATCTCAGCGGATGCAACAGGAGATGAGGAAGCCTGGAGGCAGCGATGGACCGCTGGCACGGTTCTCCCGGGAGGCCCCTCAAACAGAGGGTTCATGGGGAGCCGGGAACACGCCACCGTCCAGAAGTGGGGATCCAGTTGTATTTATTGAGCCCTTACCGTGTGCAGAGCACTGTACTAAGTGCTTGGGAGAGGACAACACTCACGACTCCAGCCAGAAAGGGAGTGGGGAGGCAGGGAGCGGCGTCGGCCAGAGCTGTCTGGCGTGCTGGAGCTAACCGAATCTTTTCTAAATCCTAGGTCATGCTGCCATTTTAACAAACAACTTCTGCCTGTCCTTCAAATCTACATAACCTCGATCTCCTCTATCTTGCCGCAGTCCTCTCACCCACGTCCTGCCTCTGGCCTGGAACGCCTTCCCTCCTCACATCTGACAGACAATTATAGTCCCCCACTTCAGAGGCTTATTGAAGGCACATCTCCTCCAATAGGCCTTCCCTGACTACTCCCCCTTTCCTTTTCTTCAACTCCCTTCTGCATGCCCTGACTTGCTCCCTTTATTCATCCCCCCTCCCAGCCCCACAGCACTTATGTACATAATGGTAACATTTATTTATATTAATGTCTCTTTCCCTCTCTAGCCTGTAAGCTCACTGTGGGCAGGGAATGTTTCTGCTATATTGTGACAGTATACTGTCCCGAGCACTTACTACAGTGCTCTGTATACAGTAAGCACTCAATAAATACGACCTACTGTGACAAAATGGTTCAGTCCCTCACTCCTCAAGATCCTCCAGTGGTTTGCCCATCCACCTCTGCATCAAACAGAAACTCCTTACCACTGGCTTGAAAGCACTCAATCACCTACCTTGCCCCCATTCATTCATTCAAGCATAATAATAATAATAATAATAATGTTGTTATTTGTTAAGCGCTTACTATGTGGCGAGCACTGTTCTAAGCACTGGGGTAGATACAGGGTAATCAGGTCGTCCCACGTGAGGCTCACAGTTAATCCCCATTTTACAGATGAGGCAACTGAGGCACAGAGAAATTAAGTGACTTGCCCACAGTCACACAGCTGACAAGAGGCAGAGCCAGGATTCAAACCCATGACCTCTGACTCCCAAGCCCATGCTCTTTCCCCTGAGCCACGTTATTGAGTGCTTACTATGTGCAGAACACTGTACTATGAGCTTGGGAGCGTACAATAAAATAATAGACATATCCCTGCCCACAATGAGCTTATAGTCTAGAGGGGGAGACAGGCATCAATATAAATGAATAAATGACAGATATGGACATAAATGTTGTGGGGCTGGGAGGGGGGGATAAATAAAGGGAGCCCGTCAGGGCCACTCAGAAGGGAGTAGGAGAAGAAGCAAGGGGGCATAGTCAGAGGAGGTGTGCCAAGCGCTTAGTTCAGTGCTTAGGAAGTGGCATGGCACAGTGGATAGAGCACGGGCCTGAGAGTCAGAGGTCATGAGTTCTAATCCCAGCTCCACCACTCGTCTGCTGTGTGGCCTTGGGCAAGTCACTTCACTTCTCTGGGCCTCAGTTACTTCGTCTGTAAAACAGGGATTAAAACTGTTAGCTTCAGGAGGGACAGGGACTGTGTCCAACCCGATTTGCTTATAGCCACCCTAGTGCTTAGTACAGTGCTTGGCACATGGCAAGCACTTAAAAATACCACAAGCATTATTATCATTATTACAGTGCTCTGCACACAGTACGCACTCAATAAATACAACTGAATGAATGAGGTTTTGAAGGGAGGAATCACTAATTCTTAAATTTCCTCTATTTAGCACCTAAATTATATTTTAAGGCAGCTGACCTATAGCCAGACCATCACAAGGGTAAAAGGACAGAAACATCCCAGGTAGACAGAAACTCCTACAGTAAAGAGCCTCAAAAGGTCAAACTTTCCATCCCCGTCAGGGCCGATGGAAACCGAAATAAAGGAAACCACTTCTTTCTCTCCCGGCTTAGCTCCCAGCTCGGTCTCTATAGCAACATGGCAATTCTCCTTGCACAACGGTTAACCCTATAATCAAGCGCTGCTTTCCCAAAATCCCCTAATGAGTTGTTGGCTTCCATTGAAAGAGCTCTCCCCAGGCACGATGTAGGAGAGTTCGAGAGGGATGAAATCAGGTCACTGACTGAGGAAATGCGGAAGGAAGGGTGGTGGGTGATTCAAGGCTCCATGCGGGTTTACATCAAGGGATTAGGATTGGGAACTGTTTGGCTGAAATATGAGGAGCCCTAACCTGAGTCAGGAGTCAGTGGGAATAGGGAATAGCAACTGGAAAAGCTGCCACTGAACCTGATGGAGGCATAGATAAAGACTCTGCCACTTGTCAGCTGTGTGACTGTGGGCAAGTCACTTAACTTCTCTGTGCCTCAGTTACCCCATCTGTAAAATGCGGATTAAGACTGTGAGCCCTACGTGGGACAACCTGATTCCCCTGTGTCTACCCCAGCGCTTAGAACAGTGCTCCGCACATAGTAAGCGCTTAACAAATACCAACATTATTATAATGGCAAATGACATTGTTGTCCAGACTGACCAAGTGATTGTTCAGAGGATGAGGGCCTCCTTCTTCCCCTTTGCCACTCCAAGAATGCCAGGAACGTGATCTGTTCAGTACCCACTGCGACTGTGACCCCCATAAGGGGCAGAGACCGTGCACAACCTGATGATTTTTGACCTGCCCCAACGCTGAGTATAGTGCATGGAACATAGTAAACGCTTAAACAGACTTGTCAGTCAGTCAATTTTATTTATTGAATGCTTACTGTGTGCAGGGCACTGTTCTAAGCGCTTGGGAGAGTATGACAGAACAATAAACAGACACAATCCCTGCCCACGACGAGCTTACAATCAGGGCGGGGAGACAGACATTAATATAAATAATTGAATTCCAGATACGTACACGAGGGCTGTGGGATTGGGAGGGGGATGAACAGAAGGAGCAAGTCAAGGCAGCACAGAAGGGAGTTGAAGAAAAGGAGAAGAGGGCTTCGTCAGGGAAGGTCTCCTGGATGAGATGTGCTTTCATTAAGGCTTTGAAGGTGGGAGAGTAATTGTAGGATTTGAGAAGGGAGGGCGTTCCAGGCCAGAAGCAGAACGTGGGCAAGAGGTCAGCAGCGAGGGAGAGGAGATCGAGGGGCAGTGAGAAGGTGAGCATTAGAGGAGCGAAGTGTGCGGGCTGGGTTGTAGTAGGGGAGAAGGGGGTTGAGGTAGGAGAGGGCAAGGGGACTGAGTGATTTAAGAACAGTTTTCTGGGCTTGGGGGGAAATTGGCTGGGTGCTGGATCGAGAAGCGCGGGGCAGCTTGAACTGAAAATATGAGTGACGTTCAGCAAGATCCTGAAAGTTTGCAGGTGCGGTCAGAAACTGAAAAAATTGAGTGCTGAGTGAATGCCACACCCTTCTACCACAACATAGGCCTGGGAATCAGAGGACCTGAGTTCTAATCTATCTCTGCCACTTGTCTAATGTGTGAGCCTGGGAAAGTCATTTCACTTCTCTATGCCTCAGCTACCTCATCTGCAAAATGGGGATTAAATCCGTATCTCTCTGATTTAGACCATGAGCCCCATGTCAGACATATCTTACGTGTATCCCAGAGCTCAGTGCAGTGCCTGGCACATAGTAACCACTTAACAAGTACCATAAAAAAAGTACTGAATTAATATAGAGCCTCATTAATAATGATAATGTTATTTGTTAAACACTTACTATGTTCCAAGCATTGTTCTAAGCACTAGGAGAGATATACGATAATCAGGTTGGACATAGTCCTGTGTCTCATAGGGAGTTGACAATGTAAGGGGGAGGCAGACCATTCATTCATTCATTCAACTGTATTTATTGAGCGTTTACTGTGTCCAAAGCACTGTACTAAGCACTTGGGAGCATACAATATAACAACAAACAGACACATTCTTGTCCACAATGAGCTCACAGTCGAGACCAGGTATTGATTCTCCAGGCAATTAGAATTTTAGTAGTGATTTTCATGTATCTGTAATTTATTTATATTAATAATGTCTGTCTCCCCCTCAAGACTGTAAGCTCATTGTGGGCAGAAAATGTATCTGTTTACTGTTATATTGTACTCCTCCAAGAGTATAGTACAGTGCTCTGCGCACAGTAAGTTCATTAATTCAATCGCATTTATTGAGCGCTTACTGTGTGCAGAGCACTGTACTAAGCGCTTGGAATGTGCAATTTGGCAACAGATAGAGACAATCCCTGCCCAACAACGGGTTCACAGTCTAAGCAGGGGAGACAGACTATAAAGCAAAACAAGTAGACAGGCATCAATACCATCAAGATAAATAGTATCATAGATATATACACATCATTAATAAAATAAGAGTAATAAATAATATATACAAATATGCACAAGAGCTGTGGGGAGGGGAAGGGCGAAGAGCCAGAGGGAGGGAGTAGGGGAAATGGGGAGAGGAGGAGGGGCTCAATATATATGAATGACTGGCAGAAGAAATGGTATTTATGAATAATAATTATAGTAATATTGGCATTTGTTAAGTGCTTAACTCTGTGCCAGGCACTATACTAAGTGCTGGGGTTGATACAACCATCTGTATAATGGGGATTAAGACTGTGAGTCTCACGTGGGACAGCCTGATTACCCTGTATCTACCCCAGCACTTAGAACAGTGCTCTGCACATAGTAAGCGCTTAATAAATACCAACATTATTATATAAGCAAATAGGGTTGGATACAGTCCCTGTCTCATTTGGGGCTCCCAGTCTCTATCCTCATTTTACAGATGAGGTAACTGAGGTCCAGAGAAGTGAAGTGTCTTGCCCAAGTCAAGTGCCCACCGGATGCAATGCATTGGATAAGGAGCTTGGGATAGTACAAGAGATGTAGAGTACACTCTAAGGTGGAAGTCAGACATAAAAAAAAAATTTAGAAATAAAAAAATTGTGGTATTTGTTAAGCGTTTAACTACGTGTAAAGCACTGTTCTAAGTGCTGGGGGATACAAGGTGATCAGGTTGTCCCACGTGGGGCTCACAGTTTTAATCCCCATTTGGCAGATGAGGTAACTGAGGCACAGAGAAGTTAAGTGACTTGCCCAAGGTCACACAGCTGACTAGCAGTGGAGCGAGGATTAGAACCCGTGACCTCTGACTCCCAAGCCCGCACTCTTTCCACTAAGCCATGCTATAGGAAGGCCATGGAAAATACAAGATGCTGTCCCTTTCTCCCCTCTCAGGGTGGCATCTGGAGAGTTTCCAGTCATCTACCAGTCTCGGCTAAGGGAGGGAGAGTCAAGCAGAGGCCTGTCCGTTCCATTCCTAGCTTGGCCAGTGGCTAGCGAGTGGCAGGCCATCGGCTACAAGTCAAAACCCACCCGTGCTGGGCAGCAGCGGCATGGGAGAGAGTCGAGGGTGGATACTCAAGTTTACCGCAAGGAAGGAGGTGATGGTAAACCACTTCTGGATTTTTACCAAGAAATTTCCAAGGAACCACTACCAGAATGATTACACAGATGGAGTTGGGGCATTCTGGGAGAGTCCATGGTGTCTCTATGGGTCAGAGAAGACTCAACAGCAAAAGGACAAGTCCCTGTCTACAATCTAACTGGAGACTGGGTAATAATGAATATACACATATATATCCAAGTCCCCAAAATATTAAAAAACATACCAAAGCACAGCTGACCATATCAGCACTTAGAAGAGTGCTTGGCACATAGTAAGCGCTTAACAAATATTATCATTATTATACAAAAACTACAGCTATAATTAACCAATCAGTGGTATTTATTGAGCCCTTACTGAGTGCAGAGCCCTGCACTAAGCCCTTGGGAGAGCACTTGGGCAGCAGTACGGTCTAGTGGATAGAGCCCGGGTCTGGGAGTCGGAAGGACCTCCGAGAAGCGGCGTGGCTCAGTGGAAAGAGCACGGGCTTTGGAGTCAGAGGTCATGAGTTCGAATCCCAGCTCTGCCACTTGTCAGCTGTGTGACTGTGGGCAAGTCACTTCACTTCTCTGGGCCTCAGTTACCTCATCTGTAAAATAGGGATTAACTGTGAGCCTCACGTGGGACAACCTGATTACCATGTATCTCCCCCAGCGCTTAGAACAGTGCTCGGCACATAGTAAGCGCTTAACAAATACCAACATTATTATTATTATTAAGGACCTCGGTTCTAATCCTGGCTCTGCCGCTTGTCTGTTTGTGACCTTAGGCAAGTCACAACTTCTCTGAACCTCAGTTACCTCATCTGTAAAACGGGGATGAAGACTGGGATCCCCATGTGAGCCAGGGACTGTGTCCAACCTAATTAGCTTGTATCTACCCTGCCAGTTAGAACAGTGTTTGACCCATAGTAAGCACCTAACAAACACCATCATGATTACAATACAACAGAGTTGGCAGTTATGCTCCCTGCCCGTAGCTACCCAGAAGAGAATTCCAAGGTGTGTGTGTTTGTGTTGAGGAGGTGAGGGTTGGGGTGGGGGAAGAAGGGGCAGGGGCAGGAGGCTTCTGAAGGACCAAAAAAAAAATGGGGATGTTTCTGGAGCAGCCAAGGTGAGGTAAGATGAGATGGCCGGAAACTTCTCCAAGAGGCAGTGTCGGGCACACACTCGGAGGCACAGACTGACTGGAAAGGGAAAGGAGGCCATTAAGCAGGCGCAGGAACCGAAGCAATCTTTCCGGGACTTTTTACGGATCAACACAATCTAATTTCCAATCAATATTAGCAGCAGCATTAAGAAACCTAGTCAGACACTCCCCACTGAAAATGAGTTTAAAAATTCAGATTATAAAGAGCCACTCTCACTAAATCCAGTTTCACTAGATCAGCTTTTCTTTATGGAGGCTCATGTGTCTTTAGTTCCTCTCAGCCGCACAGCTGGCTTTGGGAGTTTTTTTTCCTCAATCCAACACTGATATTTATTAATAATAACTGTGATATTTGTTAAGCACTCACTATGCCAGGCACTACTAAGCACTGGGGTAAATACAAGGAAATCAGATTGGACACAGTAACTGTCCCACATGGGGCTCACAGCCTTAACCTCCATTTTACAGATGAGGTAACTAAGGCACAGAGAATTCATTCATTCAATCGTATTTATTGAGAGCTTACTGTGTGCAGAGCACTGTACTAAGCACTTGGACTGTACAATTCGGCAACAGAATTGAAGTGACTTGCCTGAGGCCACACAGCAGACAAATGGTGGAGTCCGGATTAGAACCCAAGACCTTCTGACTCCCAGGCTTGTGCTCTATCCACTACACCATGTGTTTACCGTGAGCAGAGCATTATACTAAGCGCTGGTGAGACTACAAAACCACAGAGTTGGTACATACGTTATCCGCCCACAAAAAGCTTACAATCTATAGGAGTAGCACCCCTCCCCCCCAACCCTCTGCTATTCCCCATCTCTCAGCACTGTGCTCATTTGCATATATTATTTATTACCCCATTTATTTTGTTAATGAGGTGTATATCTCCTTGATTCTATTTATCTTGATGATGTTATCTTGTTTTTGTATTGTTCCGTTTTGCTTTGCTGTCTGTCTCCCCGATTCAGACTGTGAGCCCGTCATTGGGCAGGGATGGTCTCTCTCTGTTGCCAAATTTTACATTCCAAGTGCTTAGTACAGTGCTCTGCACATAGTAAGCGCTTAATAAATACTATTGAATGAATGAATGAAAATAAATAATGGAATGTACATAAGTGCTGTGAGGCTAAGGGTGGGGTGAACATCAAGTGTTTTAAAAGGATATCAAGTCCCTTCTCTAGCATCGCCTCCTAGAATCTTAAACCAAACCCATCCCTCATCTTTTGAGGGCAGACCCAAGGATAGATTTTCTGTTTAGGCAACCAGTCGGTACCTCTCAGCTCTCTCACTGGTTGTCTAAGGCGAGTTATCCAATTAATCCAATGACTGAAATAGTTTCTGGGACTGAAAGGTGGTCAGTTCTCTTTAAAATGAGTTTTAAAAATCTCATTTTGTGCAGAGAGGATACTGAATGGTAGCGTAGAAGCAGCATCCATGAGCTGTGGATAGGAAAGGTGTAAAAAATGCAGCTATGACAACACACAGGTCCAGTTTTATAAGGCTCTCAGTCTTGACTTTGCCCCTGAAAAACCTTTCCTGGCCCCAGCCTCATCAAGTTACTATGGTAACGCTTAAAGTTAAAAGTGACTTTTTCTGCAGGGCTAGGGTGGTTGGCGGGAAAATGCAAAGACTCAAAGGATTAATGGAAATATTAAATTTTATGAAGGGTCAAAGGTTTTAATTTTCCTCAAGAGAGAAAACATAGTAAGGTCATGTATAGTAGTTAAAAACCTGCAGGGAAGAAAGTTAGGAGTCCTAGGACAAGAAGAAATGAGTCCAAAATAAAGTAGATGAGCCCAAAAGGGTAGCCTAGTGGAAAAAGCATGGGCCTAAGAGTTAGAGGACTGGGGTTCTAATCCTGGCTCTTGCCACTTACCTGCTGTAATAATGATGGCATTTGTTAAGTGCTTACTTTGCGCAAAACACTGTTCTAAGTGCTGGGGAGGATACAAGGTGATCAGGTTGTCCCATGTGGGGCTCACAGTCTTAGTCCCCATTTTACAGATGAGGGAACTGAGACACAGAGAAGTAAAGTGACTTGCCCAAAGTCACATAGCTGACAAGTGGCTGAGCTGGGATTTGAACCCATGACCTCTGACTCCCAAGCCCAGGCTCTTTCCACTGAGCCATGCTGCTTCTCACAGCTGTGTGACCTCAGGTAAGTCACTTAACTTTTTGTCAGTTCCCTCAACTGTGAAATGGGTATTCAGTACTTAATACTGTGAGCTTCATGTAGAACACATGTGACTGACCCGATTAATTTTTTTTTAATGGTATTTGTTGAGAGCTTACTATGTGCCAGTTTCTGTAGTAAGTTCTGGGGCAGAAACAAGCTAATCAGGTTGGATACAGTCTATGACCCACATAGGGCTCACTGTCAATCTCCATTTTACAGATGAGGTAACTGAGGCACAGAGAAGTGAAGTGACATGCCCAAGGTCACACAGCGAAGTGGCAGAGGTGGGATTAGAATTCAGACCCTTCTTTGACCTTGGGTAAGTCATTTCACTTCTCTGTGCCTTGAGAAGTAGTGTTGCTTAGTGGAAAGAGCACGGGCTTGGGAGTCAGAGGATGTGGGTTCTAATCCCAGCTCTACCACTTGTCCTCTGTGAGACTTTGGGCAAGCCACTTAACTTCTCTGTGCCTCAATTACCTCACCTGGAAAATGGGGATTAAGGCTATGAGCCCCACTTGGGACAACCTGATTACCGTGTATCTACCCCCAACAGTCAGGATAGTACTTGGCACATAGTATGCACTTAACAAATATAATTATTATTATTATCTGTAAAGCAGGATTTGAGATTGTGAGCCCCACATGGGACAGAGACTGTGTCCAACCCGACACAGTATTCACCCCAGTTCTTAGTTCAGTGCCTGGCTCAGTTTGCACTTAACAAATACCATAATAATAACTATTATTATTATTAGGCCCATGCTCTATCCACTAGGCCAAAATTTTTTTATCTGCTTCAGCATTCAGAACAATGCTTGACAAAGCCCTAAACAAACACCATTAAAAAAAAGATAGGACTCAGGTGAGACAAGCAAGGAAACTGTCAAGCCACCACACTCGAAAGCCACTGGAGCATGAAGCGGGGGAGATGGACCGGGTCTGTGGCCCCGGGAAGCCGACATTTCACAGCCCTGTGTAGGGGAAAGGCAAGGGACTTGTCCACCACTTGCCTGCTGTTTGACCTTGGGCAATTCACTTAACTTCTTTGTGCCTCAGTTCTCTCATCTGTAAAATGGGGAATAAAACTGCAAGCCCCATGCGGGACATGGACTGTGTCCAACCTGGTTAGCTTACATCTATCCCAGAGCTGAGTAAAGTGCCTGGCACATAGCAAGCCCTTAACAAATACCATTAGAAAAGAAAAAGGGAAAGGGGGAGATAAAGAGCAGAACCATGATGTTCATCTTAATTCCCCCCAGCTCTTTTAGCCTCTTCATTCAGGGGACACCAAATCCAGCCTGACAAATTTAACCAGCCAAATCTAGAGGTGTTCTTTCCCGACATCTCTACAATTCGCCTTCCTCTCCATCCATCCTGCCACCATACTGGTCCAGGCTCTTGTCAGGCCTCCCTGCCTCCAGGCTCTACATCCTGCTCTTCTGAAATTGTCAAGCTGGGCACGTCTCCTCACTCCTCATTTACCGCCAATGTTCCCCACTGGCACCACACCATCATTGTCATCATCCACGGCACTTATTGAGAGCTTACTGAGTGCAGAGCACTCTATGTGCAGAGCACTCTATGTGCAGAACACTGTTCTAAGCGCTTGGGAAAGTATGATAAAATAAACACTCCTGGAATGTGTCTGCTAATTCTGTTGCACTGTACTCTCCCAAGTGCTTAAATCAGTGTTCTGCAGACAGCCGGCGCTCAATAAATATCACTGACTGATTGACTGACAATTGGCTTTAGGGCACTCAATCAGCTGCCTCCCCACAACTTATCTTCACCCCTCTCCCACTACATCCCAGCTTCCCCGCTTTGTTTCTCACATGTCAACCTACTTCCTGTGCCTTATTCTTATTTTCCTACCACTGACCTCCTGTTCACACCCTCCTTTTCACCAAGAGCTCCCTTCCCCTTCACATCCAGCAGACTCCTGCAGACCACTGCTCTATCTTCCAGGGCCTTCTGAAAGCCCATCTCTTCCAGGAGGCCTTCCTCTGGTTCATCCCTCATTTCCACACCGTATTTCACACAAAACTGTCACTTCAGTTTTGCGGGAAACTGAGCTCTGTGCCTTCTGACTCTATGGTACTATACAAGTTCTCAGCACAGAGCTCGGCACAAAGTACGTGCTCAATACATACGACTGACTGACTAGATTATCGGGCTGGACACACTCCGTCCCTCATGGGGCTCACAGTCGAGGTAGGAGGGAGGAGGATTTAATCTCCACCTCATAGATGAGGAAACTGAGGCAGGGACATTAGATGACTTCCCAAGGCTTGCTGTGTCAGCTCAGGTAAATCGTTTAGCCTGTCTTCATTTGTATGATAATAACAACACAATGGCATTTGTTAAGCACTTACTATGTGCCAAGCACTATTATTATTATTAACAATAATAATAATGGTATTTGTTAAGTGCTTACTATGTGGCAGGCACTGTACTAAATGCTCGAGTGGATACAAGCAAGTCAGGCTGGATCCATCTGAGGCTCACAGTCTCAATCCCTATTTTACAGAGGAGGTAACTGAGGCACAGAGAAGTAAAGTGACTTGACCAAGGACACCCGGCAGACAAGTAGCAGAGCCGGGATTAGCACCAAGATCTTCTGACTCTCAGGCCCGTGCTCTTTCCACTAGGCCACTCTGCTTCTCTACTGATATCTGCCCCCTTCACACGGAAATGTGCTGATTTTTTTTTACAAGATTAGCAAAACAAGGTGAAAATGCGATGGAAAATCAAAAGCACCATATCAATCATATCGATTTCACCCGATCAGACTGTAAGCTCGTCAATGGGAAGGGACTGTCTCTATCTGTTGCCGAATTGTACATTCCAAGCGCTTAGTACAGTGCTCTGCACATAGAAAGCGCTCAATAAATACTATTGAATGAATGAATTTATGGTTTTGTTCTATCCCCGTAACTTCCTGCACAGACCTGAGCATCTTCCAACTTCTCTCTCAGGGTCCCAATCTGCCAAGTGGAGACATTGCTACAAGGCTCTTCCCTACCCAACTCGGATGTGGTAAGCATGAACTATAACATGTTCATCCTTTGTTCTCCTTGGAAGACCGTGTATGCTCTCAAAGAATGCAAAAGAAAAAATTGTGCTTAAGAGGGAGGAGTTAGGAGAGTTCCCTATGGCACTGTTCTTCCTCACTGCTCTGAATCTGTAGGTTGAAAACAGGAACGTTTCTTATAATTATCTAGCCAAATTTGTTACTAATTCTTCAAAGTGCCGGCTCTGACTGCCGTGTGGTCTGCACTGGTGTATTATGGGAGTGCTTGCAGGGCTGGAGATGGCACATGCTTTTAATTTGGGGAGACATGACCGAACAGCAGCCTAGACCCAGTTATCTCATTAGAGTTGAGTGTTTATCAGCAACTGGAATGGTCTATGGTGAGGTTTTTCTTCATCTTGTTTTGACAAAATTAAAAAAAAAAAACCACCCCAAAACCCACCCGATAAAGGAAGTTCATAAAAACAAGACTACATTAAAATCCCGGGGAAGCCTCCTTGGCGGAGTTGATTAGTCAGTCTGTTTGGATTGGTGATTATGTCATAGCCCCGCTGACCAATTAGCCAAATCAGGGCCGGCCAAGAGCTGAGGCTGGGGTGAAAGGGCTTTAAGTTTCGGCTCCAGCCACCCTACCGACCCTTTCTGAGAGTCCAGACCTCGTTGTGTGCGGAATATTCAGGATAAATATTTAGCGTACGGATAAGTTGCAGTTCCAAAGTCTACAACTTGAATCAGTGAAACAAGTACAGCCAGTTTGCCACGATCTGTACTAAGAGGGGGGATGGAAACAGCAGATCTGACAACTAATAATAATAAATGTGGTACTTGTTAAGTGCTTACTATATGCTCGGCAGAGTACCAAGCTCTGAAGGAGATACAATATAATCAGGTAGGACACGGTCCCGGGTCCACAAGGGGCTCTCCGTCTAAGTAAGACCCAGTCGATTCAAAAAACGTTTTAACCAATAGTTTCAACACCTGCAGTTGTGCATGTTTTGTACACAATTCCCCACTCCGGAGCACGGTTTAGTGCATAGAGCACGGGCCTTGGAGTCAGAAGGACCTGGATTCTAATCCCGGCTCTGCCACGTGCCTGCTGTGTGGCCTTGGGCAAGTCACTTCACTTCTCTGTGCCTCAGTTAACTCATCTGTTTTAAAAAAAAAATAGAAGTGGGGATAAGAGCGTGAGCCCCACGTGTGACAGGGACTGTGTCCAACCTGATTAACTTGTATCTTCCCCAGCACTTAGAACACCGCTTGCCATGTAGTATCAAAATTATTATTTATTATCCTGCAAAAGCTCCTCGCCATGGGCTTGAAGGCCCTCAATCGGTTCTCTCTCCCACTGCCTATCCTATCAAATGCTACACTCCTCTCTAGCCAACCTATTCACCATGCCACAGTCTTATCTCTCTTGCCGTCAACTTGCTCACGCCCCCTCCTCCTTCAAACAGGACAGACCATAGCTCTCCCCATCTTCAAAACCCTTCTGAAATCCCACTTCCTCCAGGAGGCCTGCTCTGATTCAGCTCTAAACCTCTTTATCCTAACCCCTCCCCTCTCCCTGCTGTCATTTTCCCAAGCACTCCATACACTGTCAAGCACTTAGTACAGTGCTCTGCAGATGGTAAGCGCTTAGTAAATACGACTGAAGTGAATGAATGAATGAGGTCATGGAATTGAATGCAGAGATCATGCTTCCTAACTTTATTGGACTCCCCCAGGCACTTAGTACAGTACTCTGAACCGAGTAAATGCTCAACAAATAGGACTGAACACCTTTCCCACCAATCCTTCTATTAATGCTGACTTACTAAATGATAAGTCATTTAGTCCCACATTGGGCTCACAGTTTAAGTAGGAGGGAGAACAGGCACTGTGTCGCTCAGTGGAAAGAGCCCGGGCTTGGGAGCCAGAGGTCATGGGTTCGAATCCCAACTCTGCCACTTGTCAGTTGTGTGACTGTGGGCAAGTCACAACTTCTCTGTGCCTCAGTTCCTTCATCTGTAAAATGGGGATTGAGATTGTGAGCCTCAAGTGGGACAACCTGATTACCCTGTATCTACCCCAGCGCTTAGAACAGTGCTCTGCACATAGTAAGCGCTTAACAAATACCAACATTATTATTATTATTTTACAGATGAGAAAACTGAGGCCCAGAAGTGAATGCCAAAAAAAAAAAAGCAAACAATGTTCTACCAATTTTTCAACCAATATTCTGAGAGTTAGAAAGGGATACCGGCTAACCCCAAGTCATTGCCTTCACTCTAAGAGCTAATACCTCCAAAAGCTGTGCCTTTTACTTGTCGGCATTTGAAGTGCTGCATTAAAAAAATAAACGTTTAAAGCACATGTCCAAAACAAGAGCAAGATAAAGAGCTTTAATCAGAAAATGAAAATAAATAGCAGAAAGAGTTATCCTAAATATATTCACATTCGACTCACACGTTTCCAAAAGAAGGAGAAAAGAACAAGTCTGATTTGCTTTTGGGTCGAATGTACAGAGAACACCCTTCCCACATAAACTCTGGTTTGATAGCTTTTCAATCGGAAAACAGACAAAACTGGAACAAAGATCAAAAATACAGTTAAATACTATGAAGTTCAGTTCAGACAACCCTCAATTACATGTGGCAATAGTTGACAGAAGGAGGGAAGGAGGAATCCAGAGTTAATCCCCAAATCTTACTTCAGCCAATACATTTGACATTCTCTCCACCAAACTGTTAACAGAAGAAGTGACATAAATATCCAATTGAAATGTTAACTCCTTCCCCTTCTTCCCCTTCCTTTTCAACGTCCCTCTCTCTGGTGAGAGTCCCAGTAAGCAATGAGTGAAATGCCACGACAGACAATGGGGAGGGAGGATGAAGAAAATCCAAGAGTCTGGATAACCCCATGGACCGTTAGTTGGTGAATAATTCACAATTGTTCAATCCCAGTCTTTGCTTCAACTTTCTCCTGTATCGTGGCTTTCCCCGTGTCCAACCCAAGCAGGCCCACCCTTTCATTTTTCCACGCGGGCCAGACCCAAGGTACATTCTAATCCCGGCTCCGCTGTTTGTCAGCTGTGTGACCTTGGGCAAGTTACTTAACTTCTCTGTGCCTCAGTTACCTCATCTGTAAATTTTTATTACCCTATTTATTTTGTTAATGAGATGTACATCACCTCGATTCTATTTAGTGCTATTGTTTTAATGAGATGTACATCCCCTTGATTTTATTTATTGCTATTGTTTTTGTCTGTCTCCCCCGATTAGACTGTAAGCCTGTCAATGGGCAGGGAATGTCTCTATCTGTTGCCGATTTGTACATTCCAAGCGCTTAGTACAGTGCTCTGCACATAGTCAGCACTCAATAAATACTATTGGATGAATGAATGAATGAAAATGGGGATGAAGACTGTGAGTCCTAAGTGGGATAACGAGATTACCTTGTATATACCCCAGTGCTTAGAACAGTGCTTGGCACATAGTGTTTAACAAATACCAACATTATTATTATTATCTACCCAGGTATACATCCGCACTGTCGGCTGAGTTACCCCAGCAATTATAAGCCCCAACTACTTAATCGTATTTATAGAGCGCTTACTGTGTGCATAGCACTGTAATAAGTGCTTGAGAGAATACAATATAATAGACACAATCTCTGTCTACAATGAGTTTACAGTCTAGAGGGGGAGACAGACATTAATATATATTACAAATAGTATATAAGTGCTGTGGGGCTGGGGGAGGATGAATGAAAGGAACAAGCCAGAGTGACACAGAAGGGCAGAAGGGAGTGGAAGAAAGGCAAAAGAGGGCTTAGTCAAGGAAGGTCTCTTGGAGGAGATGTGCCTTCAATAAGGCTTTGAAGCGGGGGAGAGTAATTGTCTGTCGGACGGGAGGAAGGTGGGAGTTCCAGGGCAGAGGCAGGATGTGGGTGAGAGGTCGGTGGTAAGACAGATGAGACTGAAGTACAGTGAAGAGGTTGGCATTAGAGGAGCGAAGCGTTTGAGCTGGGTTGTAGAAGGAGGGGCCCGAGGAGAGGTAGGAGGGAGCAAGCTGATTGAGTGCTTTAAAGCCAACGGTAAGGAGTTTCCGTTTGATGCAGAGGTGGATGGGCAACCACTAGAGGTTCTTGAAGAGGGGGCAAACGTGGATTAAACGTTTCTGTAGGAAAATGAACCGGGCAGCAGAGTCAAGTATGGACAGGAGTGCGGGGGGAGAGAGGAGGCAGGCAGGTCAGCAAAGGAGACTGATATAATAATCAATGCGGGATAGGATAAGTGCTTGGATTAATGAATGTGTCTACCAACTGTGCTACAGTGAACTCTGTACAAAGCTTAGTTCAGTGCTCAATAACTATGACTGATTTTCCAGATGAGGGAACTGAAGCACAGAGAAGTGACTTGCCCAAGATCTCACCCGGCAGACAAGCGGCGGAGCTGGGATTAGAACGCAGGCCCTCTGACTCCCAGGCCAGTGCTCTTCCCACTAGGCCAAGTTGCTTTCTATAACTACATAAAGAGGAAAAGAACCACCATCGTGGAGTTAGAACAGGAATTAGAACATTAAGTCCAGTATTTTGCCTCAGAGCGGCCAAGTCTGCTTGAGGCGCCTACGTGATCTCTCTGAACAGGCCATCTAACATCCCTGCCTTTCTCCCTCCCATCTAGACTGGGATCCCCATATGGGACGGAGGGCATATGTCTGACCTGATGAACTTATACCTAAGAAAGTGCTGGGTTCAGTATTTTTTTAAGGTATCTGTTAAGTGCTTACTCTGTTTTAAACACTGTTCTAAGCTTTTTGTGGATATCAGTGAATTAGGTTGGAAACAGTCCTTGTCCCATATGGGGCTCATTATCTAAATAGGAAGGAGAACGGGAGAACCGAGGCGTAGGGAAGTTAAGTGACTTGTCCAAAGTCACATAGCAAGCGGCTGGAAGAGCCGGGATTAAAACCCAGGTCTCTGACTCCCAGGTCCTCAATCAGTTCTCTCTCCTTGACTTATTCTTGCTCCTCTCCCACTGCACCCCAGCTCAAATGCTATACTCCTCTCTAGCCTACCTACACATTTACTTGACATATTATAAGTGCTTAACAAATACCATAATGAATTAATCAATGGTATTTATTGAGCAATTACTGTGTGCAGAGCAGAGTACTAAGCACTTGGGAGAGTACAATTCAATGAGGTTGGAAGGCAAGATCCTTGCCTACAAGAAGTTTACATTCTACTAGGGGAGACTGGAATTAAAATAAATTACAGATAGGGGAAATGGCAGAATATAAGTATCTAAGTGCTGAGGGGCTGAGAGTTGGGTGGATATTAAATGCGTAGGTGACACATAAAGGGGAGGCAGTAGGGGACATGAACAATTAGTCGGGGAAGGCTTCCAATCCTGGCTCTGCCATATGTATGCTGTGTGACTTTAGGCAAGTCACTTTACTTCTTTAGGCCTTGGCTACCTCATCTGTAAAATGAGGATTAAGAGCATAAGGCTCGTGGGGGACAGGGACTGTGTCCAACCTGATTAACTTGTATCTACCTCAGTCCTTAGAATAGTTCTTGGCACGTAATAAGCACTTAAGTACAATAATAATAATAACTATTCTTAGTATTATTATTATTATGCCACTTCCAAGGGCCCAGAGCAGGCCAATGGGAAGGGTGGGATTCAAATTTGGGTTTCCTGCCACTCAGTGCTTCTCATAGGATTGAGACCTCTCTGCCTCCTTTCTTTCCCCACTTTAGTCCATTTTTCACTTTGCTGCCCACATCGCTCCTAAAAAGTCATCCAAGCTAGATTTCCCCATTCTTCAAAAGAATCTCCAGTGGTTGCCCATCCACTTCCGCATCAAACAGAAACTCCTTACCATCGGCTATAAACCAGTCAATCACTACGCCACACTGCCTCTTCTCTCCTTCAATTAAGAGGAGCATTTAAATAGAATCACTCAATTTCACTGCTATTGAGAGGCAGGAAATCCTAGTTCTCTTTCACTATCTGGGACAAAAAAGCAGAGTAGAGTTCACTTTCCTGTTTCAACCCTTCCTTCGATTGAGCAAAGGAGCTACAGCCGCAAACAAGACTGAACAACAGCACTCCTCTTTCTCCTTCACCTCTTTCTCCTTCATGTTAAAAAAGAATCAGGGTAGGGAAAAGATGAGACACACTGAGGAGAATTTTTTGGGCAATGGCAGAGGGATTATTCAGTTCACTTTTCCTCCAATGGAGGACATACCAAGAAGTACATGTCTGTGGGAACTTTCTATTCATCTCAGGTGGAGCTATTTTAGAACTAGGCTGCTTCTACACTATTGCAAAATGTCTTCTTTTCAAAACCTTCACACCAAAGGGAGTTAAAAATAGGTATCTTAAACCTGTCTATACTCAAGCCTGCCAGAAACTGATCTAACTGTCTACTGAAGAGGCAGGTAAATTGCTCTTATAATTCAAAGTGAAGCTTGATTCTGAATGCTTTCGTGTATCATGCAGATACTGAATATTCAGACTATCCAAATTTTCCAAATGAAAAAATACGGTGAAAAGATAGGAAATTGCATGTGCTGTGTGTTAGGGACAACCAGGGAGAGCAGAGCAATTCCGGAACTGGAAGGCCATGGAAGGGAAGGGTCACTCTAGAGGAAACCAATTATTTCCTAATCTTCATTCAATTTCCACTTTCTTTAGAGAGTGGATTTTGACTTTGCATAGAATTGAGGATGGGATTTCACATTTACAAAATTTAAAACTCTCTTGGCTAATGAAATTAGCTAAATCAAAAAGCTTTGCTTTGACTTTGTACAGTGATTTTTTTTTGCTGGTCTGAATGGTAATAATAATAATAATGTTGGTATTTGTTAAGTGCTTACTATGTGCAGAGCACTGTTCTAAGCGCTGGGGTAGATATAGAATAATCAGGTTGTCCCACGTGAGGCTCACAGTCATCCCCATTTTACAGATGAGGTAACTGAGGCACAGAGAAGTTAAGTTGAGTGACTTGCCCACAGTCAAACAGCTGACCAGTGGCAGAGCAAGGATTTGAACCCATGACCTCTGACTCCCAAACCTGAGCTCTTTCCACTGAGCCATGCTGCTTCCCATACTAAAAAAAACTGGTACCTCAGTCAAAACCAATCACATTAATTGAGCCCCAACTATGTGCTATGCACCGTATTAAGGGCTTGGGAGAGTCCCACAAAGATAGAAGGTACAGTCCCCACTCTCAAGAAGTTTACAACTTAGTTTAGTCAGAGAGACAAACACTTAAATAAGTTACAGAAGTCAGGAGTAAGGGAGTCTATGAGACATGTATAAAAACTCCCTTAGTGCTTAGGTGGTGTGAAAGGGTTGAAGCAGCAGCTGGGGAGAATATAAAGGGGAGGAAGAACATATTCAAGTGCAATGTGAACTGTGGAATTTGTTTGTAAAGTACAGTTTTATCACTTGAAAAGATGAGTGACAATATGAGCAATTGAGATTAAGGCTGGGGAAATTATAGAATTTACTAAATTATATTATCCTCAATTATTCCCCTCCCCCTTGTACTAATAGTACTAATATGACTGTAGTATTTGATAAGTGCTCACTAGGTCCCAAGGATGGTGCTAAGGCCTGGGATATAACAATCCCACTGGACAGTCACTGTCCCACAAGGGGGCTCAGAGACTAAGGAGAGGGAGGACTGGGATTTTAAGTCCCACTATACAGATGAGGAAACTGTGACACAGAAGTGACTTGCCCAGGATCAGACAGCAGGCAAACGGTAGAGCTGGGATTAGGACCCAGGTCTGCTGATTCCTAAATCCCGTGTTTTTTCCACTAGTTCATGCAGCTGGTTATGTAAATATTTAGAATTTTGCCCATGTAATGTATTTGTCACTTTCTAATGTTGTTAACATTAGACCTAGTTGTTAACCTATGTGAATCATTTCATTAAAACAGAAATAAACAAAGCCTCAGTAAGAACAAACACTGATTGTTATTTTTAAGTCACCTGTAACTTCAGAATAAAATGTTACCCTCTTAGTGAGGTAGGGGTGAGATGCCCAACTTTGCTTCTGGAGACTATTAATCAATGGTATTTATTGTATGCTTACTATGTGCAGAGCACTGTACTAAGCTCTTGGGAGAGTATAGCAGAATTAGCAGACACATTCCCTGCCCATAATGAGCTTACAGTCTAGAAGACTGTATGAAGACTCGTATTTCTAGACTTCGCAGTGGCATCATTGATTAAAATCCAGCTTCTCAAAATGCCCTTTTATCAAAAGACTGCCTGATTTTCACAAACTTGACCTAAAAACCAGTTTAATGAATAATCCAAATAAAAGTAAATTGTAGCATTTGACACGTATAAAGGGACATTTATCCAAGAATTCCCAAATTCTTTACACAGAGGATGGTAACAGTAATAATAATGATGATACTGGTGTTTGTTAAGAGCTATGTGCCAGACACTAAACACTAGGGTAGATACAGGGTAATGGTTGGACACAGTTGTAATTGGGTTGGACACAGTTCCTGTCCCACACTGGGCTCACAGCTTAATCCCCATTTTACAGATGAAGCAACTGAGGCATAGAGAAGTGAAGTGATTAGCTCAATGTCACACAGCAGACAAGTGGTGGAGCCAGGATTAGAACCCAGGTCCTTCTGACTCCCAAGGCCCAAGTTCTATCCGCTAGGCCATGCTGCAGTTGATAAGGATATCACTCTTTTTGATGTGTTTAACCTAGCTTATTCATATTATTTTCATTTAGGATGTTATGGAATAAGATCTTAATTCAACTCGTGGAATGCCGAACCATTCTGCCAAAATTCCTCAAAGGAGAAATGGATTACTTTTCTGGGGGAGAGCTATCCCTATGATGTTGTTTCTTTCTAAACACATTCCAGAAACTTGGCATAATTGTGGTTTTCAGTGAGACGCCTCTCATCACGACTAACAAAAACACCCCCAGTGAGGGTGGGGGCAAGCGGTCAGGGAGATGTAGGGGTTGGTGGGAGAGAAAGAGGGCAGAGACAAGGATGGAAAGAGGGACAGAGACATGACCAGGGAAATGGAGGGACAAAGGGCGACCCTTATCTTATCTGCTGTCATTGCTCCACTCAGCGCTGGGCTCCCTGGTGCCCCAGCTGAAAGCAGGGACTTTGGGAATATCCCCCCCCCCCCCCCCCACCGCCCGGCCTTGGCTGCTCTCCCAGGCCCAGTCCTGAAGGAGATGGGGTTATGGCAGTGCTGGCCTGGCAGGCTGGCGGGAAGGAGCGGGGAGGCTGGAGACGGGATTTAGCCTTCTGTCCCAGGCTGTGGGAGCGGGGCGGGGGCTGTCGCCTCCTCAGCTGACGGGAGGCCAGGCAGGGGTGAATGAAGGGAAAACCAGTCCCTGGTTCCCTCTCTGGGCCAATGTGCCGCCATTTTGTTTCTCTGGATTCCAGGCTAGTAGGCAGGCGGGAGTTACAGTGGGGCCTGAGAAACTTGGGTTGCCTCCATACTGCTCAAACCCCAGTTTGGGCATTGGCTCATTCAAAAAAGCATCTATCGAGTTCCTCCTGTGGTCCAACTATGCTCTACACTGTCAGCTCATTGTGGGCAGAGAATGTATCTGTTTATCGTTATATTGTACTCTCCCAAGTGCTTAGTACAGTGATCTGCACATAGTATTCATTCAATAGTAAGTGCTGAATCAACGAACTAAGCACTGGGGGAAAATACAAAGATGAGAGTTAGATGGACTCTGACCCTCAGGGATCTCCCTGTCTAAGAGAGGGCTCACCTTCTCCAGGAGGCCTTCCCAGACTGAGCCCCCCCTTTCCCCTCTGCTCCCCCTCCCCCCTCTCTCTTCCCCCTTCCCCTCCCCTCAGCACTGTGCTCATTTCTATACATTATTTATTACCCTATTTATTTTGTTAATGAGGTGTATATCTCCTTGATTCTATTTACCTCGATGATGTCTTGTTTTGTTTAGTTCTGTTTAGCTCTGCTGTCTGTCTCCCCCGTTTAGACTGTGAGCCCGTCAATGGGCAGGGATTGTCTCTGTTTGTTGCCGAATTGTATTTTCCAAGTGCTTAGTACAGTGCTCTGCACCTAGTAAGCACTCAATAAATACTATTGAATGAATAAGAAAAAAAGGTAGGGGAGGGAGGAGAGGGTGGCCAACCGACACATACGGAAAGCTGAAATGAGGAAAAGAGAAAACAGAAAAGGGCAAGGACAGCAACGAGAGGAACAGCGTGCATCGTGGCTAAGAGGAGCAGAGTTTCAGCTCCTCCCAGCTCAGGTAGGGCTGTCTGTCTCAGTAAACTCGTCCTCTAGACTGTAAGCTCGTTGTGGGCAGGGAATGTCTCTGTTATTTTATTGTACTCAACTCTCCCAAGCACTTAGTATGGTGTTCTTTGCACAAAGTAAGTGCTCAATAAATACAACTGACTGACTGATTCCACGACGGCCATCCCGGCAACCTCCACAGCCCTGCCAATGGCTTAAAAGTCGAGAAGGCCGCACGTTTCTGCTTCATCCTGTCCTCAGCTGGCCGGAACAGGGTCCAATGGGATACTCGGCTGCCTCCCAGAGGATGGGCCGGGCCATCTCTCACCTGGGCATCAAGCCTCGGCGCTCCACCATGGAAGACTTAGGACTAGCGCTTAATGCAGTGCTCTGCACCCAGGAGGAGACTGGCTGGGCCTCACGCTGCCGCTCCTGCCTCACCTTGCCCGGCTGGTTCTCCCCTGGCCAATCGCCACCTGGGACCACCCCCTCCGAGCCAAACAGGGAACTCAGAGGTGAAGGTGACGGCTTCAATACCTGGCCTGCGGATTGGGATTGCAGAGTCTTTGGTTTTCTCAGTTTCACTCTTGATAATAGCGCTGCATGGCCTTAGTATCTTGGGGCACTAACTAGGATGAGTGCCTTAAGTTGAGCATTCATAAATTCCTCCCAAATACTCATCCAAATTGGGGCTCGTTAAATCCAATTTAATCAGGTGGTTGCATAATACAACAGTTCCTTTGTTTTCCCTCCCTCTCATCATGAGATTTGCACTGTGGTTCATTCATGCTGAATCAAGTTTTCTGCTGTAATCCTGAGAATCCTGATAGACAGGGCTGGGGGGGAGAAAAGGGGAGAAGGGGGTTAGTATAATCCTGGCCTGGCCCCCTCCCCCACTTTCCCAGAGTTGTTGGCTCCAAGGAGATCCTGACAGAGATCCTCGCTCCCATCCTTCCCTCCTGCGACCTTTAGAACAACAAAATCAATCACTGAGTTCAGCCTTGGTCATGTGGGCAACTTTGGTTACTTTTATAATTTCCAAAAATAATCATAGTAATGGCCTTTATTAAGCACTTATCATATGCTTGTCATATGGTTAGAGAGAATTTAATCAGATTGTTGGGTCCCTAACCATGGCTGGGGATATTGGTTTATCCCAAGGCACCCAACTTCCAGATTGAGCCACAGAACAACTTTCTTAAGCTTTATAAATAAAAGGAGGTTACATTTAGTGGTTTAATCACTGAAGTCTAACCTTTAGAACGCCTTCCCTCCTAGTGTGGCCAGCTGAATCAGCTGTTCTGCCCTGATGTGGAGACGGACACGCAGCGTGGCCTAATGGAAAGAGCACGGGCCTACGAGTCAGCGGACATGGGTTCTAATCCCGGCTCTGCCACTTGCCATGTGACCTTGGGCAAGTCATTTACTTCTCTGAACCTCATTTGTAAAATGAAAATTAAATACCTGTTCTCCTTCCTTCTTAATCTGTGAGTCCCACATGGGACAGGAACTGGGTCTAACCAAGGACTACACTGATTCTACCCCAGTGTTTGACCCACGGCAAGTGTTTAACAAATCCCAAAATTATTACAGCTGGAGATACTAAAAACCAGGAAAATGACAGGTATGTGCAATAAGATATAGAACAACGCTGGGCATTTTAGACTTATTAACTTATCTTCACATGGAAAAAAAAATATTCTAGAACCAGTCAAACCATTTGCAAATATCTATAATGGGAATAGGCAACTTGGACCCTTACTAATAATAACAATAATAGTATTTACTAAGTGCTTACTACGTGCCAAGCACTGTACTGTACACTGGGTGGATACAAGCAAATCAGGTTGGACACAGTCCCAGTCGGGGCTCACACTCTTAATCTCCATTTTACTGATAAGGTAACTGAGGCACTGAGGAGTGAAGTGACTTGCCCAAGGTCATATAAGAGACATATGGTGGAGCCAGGACTAGAACCCATAACCTTCTGACTGCCAGGCCCGTGCTCTATCCATTACTCCTCAAGGGTAAATAATCTACAGCTAATGGGCAGGGACAGACGTGTATATCTAGATGTCCAGTCTGAGAGCCTGGGCTGACCTTCACATGGGGGCATTTCATGTCCGCACTCCCAGTCCCACAGCACTTATGTGCATATCTGTTATTTATTTATGTGTATTAATGTCTGTCTCCTCCTCTTGACTGTAAGAACGATGAGGGCAGGGAATATGTCTATTTATTATCTTGTACTCTCCCAAATGGTAAGTACAGTGCTCTGGCACACAGTAAGTGCTCAATAAATACGACTGAATGAATGAGTGACGGTCTTGACAAAACCCCATGCTGACTCACCCATCTTCATTTCCAGAGCCACATTTGTCCAGAAAGGCTAAATTGGGCCAGATCTAGGCCAGGGGGCTTATCTTGCCAATTACTGGTGTGGATGATCACAGGGAATCAGGTTATCACATAGATTTATGAAAAGCAGATTATGTCAAATCAATCTTGTCTCCTATATTACAGTGACTGCCCTTGTAGAAGGGGAGACAGTAACAGATGTCCTGACTATTCCATTCAGGAAAGCTTTTGATTCTTTCCCACGGGACATGCTTCATTCACAAGCCAAGAAACTGGCATTTAGAGTGTCATGCCGGAGGGCCAAATTTCAATTTAGGAAAATTCTGGTAAACTGGCTTGAGTTGAAAAGCAGAAATGGAAAAGATGCGGGGAAAAGCAACCCCCTTGGACTGCCTGAGAAATCTAACAGAATATTTCTTTGGAATTCTCAGCTAATCTATGGCAAACACCAGGCTGCCCTGACTTCTACTCTTCTCCATCATTCCTCCTTATTCTTCTCGTTTAAGGTCACTCCGGCTGAATTTTAGAAATACAACGCAATTTGTCTAGGTGGGAGTCCAATATAGTCCAAATACTGCCTATGGGCTAGTTGTTTGACTCCCCTGGTCCAGATCCTCCACCACCATGAAACTTTCCCTTCTCATCGCCTGTCTGAATCTGGTAGCGGATGACGGTCTTCCCTAGGCAGATGCCAAAGCTGAGTGAGAAGAGGACCCGGGTGCTCTAGTTTCCCTGTCCCTCATCCCCTCTCATGCGAGCCCGGACGTCCTGATACATCCAATCCCCTGTCCGCCTTGCTCCTCCGGGACTCGCTCTGGGGATGGGAGACAAGTGGGTGAAGAAATCAGGCAGAAGCCCCACACCGCCACATCCCAGGAAGCAGCTTGGTCTAGTGGATAGAGTGCGGACCCGCGAGTGAGAAGGACCTGAGTTCTAATCCTGGCTCCACCGCTTGTCTGCTGTGTGATCTGAGGCAAATCACTTCACTTCTCTGGGCCTCAGTTCCCTCATCTGTAAAATGGGATTAAGATTGTTAGCCCTATTGTGGGTTAAGGACTGTATCTACCCCAGTGGTTAGAAGAGTGCTTGACACATAGAAAATGCTTAACAGATATCATTATTATTATTGTTGTTATGTAGCCTTGGGCCTCTTCCTCACCACCAGGATCCTGGAGCCGCCCCCATACCTCCCACCTTCCCTGCAGAAGCCACAGGAAGGAGCCATGGGAGAGAGCCCAAGGGATGGAGCCACCCCCATCCTCTCACCTTCCCTGCCGGAAGAGCCTGAAGGCTGGGGCCGTCCCCATAATAATAATAATAATAATTGTGGTATTTATGAAATGCTTACTATGTGCCAAGCACTGCTTTTGCTTGGGTAGTTACAAGGTAATCAGGTTGAACACACTCCCCATCCCACATAAGGCTCACATTCTTAATCCCCATTTTACAGATGAGGGAACTGAGACCCAGAAAAGTAAAGTGACTTGCCCTGGGTCACACAGCACACAAGTAGCAGAACAGGGATTAGAACCCATGTCCTCTGACTCCCGAGCCCTGCAGGAACCAACGGAAGGAGCCACAAAAGAGAGGCTGAGAGTTGGGGCCGCCCCATCCTCCCACCTCCCTCACAGGAACCACAAGAGAGAGGGGTCCAAGGGCTGGGGCCACCCTTATCCTCCCAACTTCCCTACTTCACACCGAGGCCGACTACCCTAATTTGATAATTCCCAGCTTTTCCCACCTAAGACAGTGTCTGGCTTCTGAAAAACTCAGGGCCCCTTGCTACAGTTTAAGCCTTGATGTCTCCCAGTTTAGGAGACAGGGAGGGGAAACAGGACTGGCCAGGGAAGCTTGATAAAATGTCATTTCATTCATTCAATAGTATTTATTGAGCGCTTACTATGTGCAGAGCACTGTACTAAGCGCTTGGGATGTACAAATCGGTAACAAGTCCCAGCTCGAGCCCCGGCAATTTTTGTCTACAATGGTGCCCTCTCTGTCTCCTCCATCATGGCCTAGTGGATAGAGCCCCAGCCTGGGAGTCACAAAGACCTGAGTTGTAATCTTGGCTCTGCCACTTGTATGCTATGTGTCCTTGGGTTCACTTCTCTGTACCTCAGTTACCTCATCTACAGAATGGGGATTGAGATTGTGAGCCCCTCGTGGGACAGGGACTGTGTCCATCCTTATTTGCTTGTATCCACCCCAGTGATTAGAACAGTGCCTGGCTCACAGTAAGTGCTTAACAAATATCCCAGTTATTATTATCAATCCACTCCAGTCTGGGAGCATTATTTGGGTTCTCGATATGCATTACTTCATTTCTGCTGGGGGTTCTAAATACTGCTTTGGGAAATGTGGAAGTAAATGGAAGAATTTCTTAGACTGTGAGCCCCACAAGGGGCTAATTCCTAATGTCCAATTCCTATCTGGTATTCTCTCCCAGCATTTAGTAAGTGCTCTGTACACGGTGGATGCTTAATACTATTATGACAACAGTAAGAACTTCATAAATACTAGTACTACTACTACTACTAATAATACTGATGATGATGCTGGCATTTGTTAAGCACTTACTCTGTGCCAAGCACTATTCTAAGCACTGGCGTAGATAAAGGTAATCAGGTCCCATGTAGGAATCACAGTCTTCATCCCCATTTGACAGGTGAGGGAACTGAGGCCCAGAGAACGGAAGTGACTTGCCCAAAGTCACACAGCTGACAAGAGGCAGAGCCGGGATTAGAACCCACCTCTGAATCCCAAGCCCGGGCTCTTTCCACTAATCCAGGCCAGGCTGCCAGCCACTTAAACAACGGGTTTGATACTCACCAAACAAATACAGGACAATGAAACAGTAAAAAAAAAAAGGGGGATTTCAGCTACAGAGTGAATGAATAATCACTATGGAATTTAAGTACTATGTGCTAAGAACTATACTAAATGCTGGGATAACTATAAGATAATCAGGTCCCACATGGGATTTTAAAGTCTAAATAGGAGGGAGAAAAGGTATTGAATTTTCATTTTCCAAATGAGGTAACCGAGGCCCAGAGAAGTGAAATGACTTCCCCAAAGTCACACAGCAGACAAGTGAGAGAGCCAGGATTAGAAACCAGGTCCTTTAACTCCCAGGCCTATGCTCTCTCCACTAGGCTATGCTGCATCTATAATTAAGGACAAAAAATTATGCTTAAGTTGGACAGATTCCTCGCTTTATCTTGAAATGCACAAATACTTAGAACAGATTGAAATACATACTGCCCAAGTTATTTGCTTTTTTTTTTAGATCCTGGATAGAAAAAAAGACCTGCAATTTACTTTCCTCTTGTTTTTAGAAATATAAATGACTTCCAGACTAATACATTAAGAGCCCAGATTCTGAATTTATGTAAATTGAAACATGCTCATTATAAAACTCTTGAAATAAGGCTTAATAGGAAACAGCAGCCTTACTAAGGGCCACATGGGTCTCGTTCCAAGTGTGGGGGGGAGGGGTACGGGTATTTCATCCCCATTTTACAGCTGAGGACACTGAGGCACAGAGAAGTTAAGTCACTTGACCAAGGTCACAACAAGCAACTGACTCCCAGGCCTGTGCTCTTCTCACAAAGTCACGCTGCTCCTCTTTTCAAAAAGGTAAATGTGACCTTAGAAGCAGGGATGGCATCTACCAACTCTTGTCGTATTGAGCTCTCTCAGGTGCTCTGCACACAAATGCTCAATAAATACCACTGACTGGTAGCCCTGAAGCTCGAAAGGCCCTCAGACTGAGGTAAGGCCTCATCCCACACTGGTAGGCAGTCATAAGGTCTAAGTACGCTCGCCTCTTTGATTGGATTTTCTACTCCTGTGTGTGTCATTAAATCACCAGCCCGTGTGCCGCCTTATATCACAGAAGTCTGTGGCGGCGTTCAATTTCATGTTGTCAGTGAACGCTATCGATCCTGATCTTGAAGGCTAGATCCAATCTTTGGCGTAGCTTGGCATCCCCTTTGAGGGAGGGGATGTGTACAGATTTCAGAAGGGGAAGGAAAATCTGGGGCATGAGGCAAATTTCTGGAGGAAATTATGCCCTGGAAATGGGATTTGGGTTTCGCACTGCAACCAAGGTTGGAAATGTTCCGGAAGAGTAGTGATGATAATATTAAGTGTTCACTGTGAGCAACAGTGATGATAATATTTATTAAGTGTTCACTGTGAGCAACACGCTGGGAGAGAATACACAAGTGGGAATTAGACCCAATCCCTGGCTGGGCTCACTGTCTAGGAGTTTAAATGCGGGTGAAGGGACTGGAGACAGACACATCAGGTGTGAAGAAACATTAACACACAACCCAAACAAATACACAAAGCAGGCTGAATGCTTCGGTGGGGATGGAGGAGCCCAAGAGCCCGCAAGGGCAGCTTTTAGCCCCAGCCCAGCGGGCACGGGGCATACTGACAGCGGGTACCTTCCGTCACGTCACGGGAGGGAAAACGGCAGTTACCACAGTGCTTTTCTCAGCAGGAATGGAGGAGTCCGAAAGCAGGTGGGAGCAGCTTTTTTTCCCTGGGCTAGAAGGCAAGGAATCTGCCTGGAGTGGACACCCTTCTTTATAGGAGGGAAGGCGGTGGTTACCACGGTGCTTTTCGCCACTGCGATTACAGTATGTGCTATCCTCCCTTCCTTGGGAGATAACATTACTAGCCTCTCCCTACCTGCTTAATAGAATTTATCGCATTTCAGTGACTTTCTTCCTCCACATGTTCATTAGATGGATGCTCATTAAAGACTTGTTCAGTAATAAGCATAGGAAGTGTTTTGCACTTTGGAAAGTTACCTCATGGATGGAACTTAAAAATGTTCTGCTTTTTAGCAGTCTCATTTTCATTTTTCTCCCAACTCCTACACATGCAACTTATTTTTCTTTTTGGCCAGACACTTCAAATTTACTGCTTGAATATTTGACATTCTATTCAAAAACAAGCTATTCTTATTTAGGTTACTTAAAAAGCAGAAACTCAACTGGTTATGCAAAGTGAATCATCCAATGTAAAGATACAAGTAAGACTGCCAAGACGGGGCACCTCAAGTAGCTGGACTCACGAGTCATAATTGGATTCTCTTCAACAAAAGTGGAATGCAACTATGCCAGCAGAATCTTGCCAAACCGATCTGTGTGAAAACTGATGCTGCCTACATGCTGTCTGCGATAACGGCATTAACCCTCACTTAAAGGGGTATGGGGCTCTGAAAATGAAAGACAATACATACAACTCTTTTATTCATTCACTTTGAGAAAGAGAGAGACTCATCTCCTTCTCTAATCTTTATAAGATGAGGACCACCTGCTTGCCTGTTTTCCTGGGGACAAGTGCTGGAAGTCAGGGAAGGCCAGAAAAAGAAACTTAAGTACCAGAGGAAAGAAAAGAAAAAAATAAACGGAAGAGTAGCGTGGGGAATGGAAGAAGAAATCGAAATTCTTCCTGTCTTGCCTTTGGTTGGTGGCCCATTCTAATTTGCACAGTTGCTACGAGTCTTAAATATTTAAACAAAAACACATCAATAAAATATGAAATATTAAAAAATGATTTTGCTTCTGGCCTAAGACTGCAAATGCAAAAAAAGGACTAGTGAGAAGTACATCCATCAATAGTATTTCCAAAGTGCACAGAGTAGGGGCTCGATAAAGACGATGGATTGGTAGATGAACTTACAAGAAATATTTTGGTAGGCTCTAAGAGAATTGGTCTCTGCCGTTAAATCGGAATGATTTACTAATGATAGCTGAAGGTCTTGACTTACTCAGAGGTGTTGTGTCGGGAGGAGGAAAATTCTCGGTGAAGTTGACGTTACACAAATCCGTTCTACAGCAGCAAAAACGGTAGGTTCCATTCTGAATTGAGGGAGGGGTGGTTGTTACTACGCACTCTTCGTAGTGACACTCTTGGGGGTCTCCAATGTGGGACCAGCAACCTACAAAGTAACATTCAGAAAAAGATTAGGAGAGGGTTTGACTTCCTGTGGGGTTTAATATTCATTATTTTCCTAGAGGGTTGGGATGGGGGGGGGGGGGGTGAGTGCTCATTCCAAGCTGGATAATTCACCACCCAATACAGCACCAAATAAACAAAACCACTTCACAGCCTTACTGAAGGCACATCTCCTCCATGAGGCCTTCCCTAAGCCCCCCTTTCCTCTTTTCCCACTCCCTTCTGAGTCTCCCTGACTTGTTCCTACTGCTCATCCCCACTCCAGCCCCACAGCATTTATAAACATATCTCTCATTTTTTTACGTACATTAATGTCTGCCCCCACCCCCCAAACTGTAAGCTCACTGTGGGCAGAGAATGTGTCTGTTTATTGTTGTATCCCCAAGAGTTCAGTATTGAATGAATGAAAGATGCATCACTTGCCTTGTTTCACAAGATTGATGTCCCCTTTCGATTTCTCCCAGAGTCCATAGCAGGTGTTGCCCTTTGAACACAAAATGGTGCCGTTTTCATGAGAGATTCGACTCTCACCAATCCCTGGGTCCTGCTGATATGGGTCTTTGAATGCGCATAATCGCTCTTCACTCTGGGAAGCTGAGCCTGAAAGAAAACAAAGGAAAATCAGTTTTCATCCTTTTCCCACTATATACACATGCGCAAATCAAAGCTGGGAAGAGAAATTTCACCCCACACCCACTTTGCCCCCTCCCCACCGCCTGCCTGAGGAGATTACTGCACTTGTTCTGATGCCATCTGCCGAGTTTTTTCTACTCCGGGTTGTTAAATCATCCTTATGGTGGTCTGCAACTCCGAAACTTCAAAAATAAAGCTGGAAGTAAGGGTGCATTTTGTGCCAAAGAGACAAGAGGAAGTCCCCTTGGCCATCATCCACATAGTGGAGAACTTGATTTCCTAACCCAAGAAGTCTGACCGTTCTACACTCCTTGTCTTTGCCGGATCTCCAATCCTAACCAACTGACCAATCAATCCATAGATATTTATTGAGCACTTACTGTGTGCAGAGCACTGTAGTGAGTGTTTGAGACAGTACTATAAAAAGAGATGGTAGACACACTTCCTGCCCATGAGTTGAAAAGTCTAGCAGGGGAGACAGACATTAAGTCTGTCTGTCTGTCTCCCCCGATTAGACCGTAAACCCGTCAAATGGCAGGGACTGTCTCTATCTGTTGCCAACTTGTTCATTCCAAGCGCTTAGTACAGTGCTCTGCACATAGTAAGCGCTCAATAAATACTATTGAATGAATGAATGAATGAATGAATGAATGAATGAATCGTGGATATGGATGTAACTGCTATGGGGTGGATAGTAAGTAAGGAAGTAAGGAAGTGCTTAAGGGCTAGAGATCCAGGTGCATGGGCAACAGAGAAAGCAGAGAAGCAGTGAGATGCAGGGGAAAGAGCACAGGCGTGGGACTCAGAGGTCATGGGTTCTAATCCCAGGTCTGCCCCTGATCAGCTGTATGACCTTGGGCAAGTCACTTGACTTCTCTGTGCCTGTTACCTCATCTGTAAAATGGGGATTAAAGACTGTGAGCCCCACATGGGACAACCTGATTACCTTGTATCCCCCCCCAGGGCTTAAGCGCTTAACAAATGCCATCATTATTATTATTAATATTATTATTATTATAATCACACCATTTGCCTGCTGAATCACTTGAGCAAGTCATTTAACATAACTATGTCCCAGTTTCCACAAAAGTAAAATGGGGATTCATTACCTGTTCCCCCTCCTACTTGACTGTGAGCCCCATGTGGGATATGGGCTGTGTCCCACCAGATTAACTTTATCTACATATTTAAAAAAAATAGAAAAATACAAAAAGAGTAGGGAAGAATTTATTTTTCTATTTTTTTAACCTTAACAAACCTTTCAGAGTGGGCAAAGATGTGATGAAACATTTAAGTCATAAAATCTGTCACTTACTAGCAACTTGAGTAATATATTCAATGAGGGAGAAATGGTATACTATTGGCTATAAGTGCCTGTATCAATAAATGATAGAAAAGGAATGTTTATTCATTGCATTCATTCTTATTGAGCGCTTACTGTGTGCAGAGCACCGTGGCTCAGTGGAAAGAGCACGGGCTTTGGAGTCAGAGGTCATGGGTTCGATTCCCGGCTCTGCCACTTGTCAGCTGTGTGACTCTGGGCAAGTCACTTGACTTCTCTGTGCCTCAGTTACCTCATCTGCAAAATGGGGATTAAGACTGTGAGCCCCATGTGGGACAACCCGATTCCCTTGTGTCTACCCCAGCGCTTAGAACAGTGCTCTGCACATAGTAAGCGCTTAACAAATACCAACATTATTATTACTAAGCGCTTGTGAGAGTACAAAATAACAATAGACGCATTCCCTGCCCACGATGAGCCTACAGTCTCATGACTGTTGTATTTTCCCAACCACTTAGTAGGGTGCATAGCACTCTGACGGCACTCAATAAATACCATGACTACTGTTTGGGCAGCCTTATATTTGACACATACAATGGCATGCCTCTCTCCCTCTCCCCACAGTTGAAGTCTGACTTTATCATCACAGACTGGCTCCTGCCTGTCCTACAAATAGACCCTAACCTCATGTTGATTTTTTAACATAGCGGCTCTATATTGGTGATTCATCTTCAGCTTTTGGGCAAATATGATCTCAAGGTTTTGTTTGTTGTACTTGTGTTTAGCCATTTTTTCCATATCCTGTAATTATTTTGTCCTGATTTTTCTAATTTATCATGGTCGTATTTAATTTATTCCTCTATTCCAAGCAATAACAACTCTCCAATTTTGCGATATCTGCAAACCCGGAGCATATTCTTGGGTCACTCATAATATATCAGTGTTGACTTGAATAACTAGTGGATAGAAAATAGGCTTCCAAAGATAACTGTTAACTTTACTCTGACTTCACAACTTAAAATGTTTTTTAAAAAAACACTAACATGCTCAGGGGAAACTCTTTTCTGACATTTTCCTTTCATTATTTAGATTTCATTCCTTAGACTATGAGCCCTGTGTCAGGCAGGGACCGAGTCCGACACGATTAACTTGTGTCCGACCTGATTAACCTGTATTTATCCCAGTGCTCAGAACTGGGCTGGACGCCTAGTAAGCGCTTAACAAATTCCCTACTTATTGTTTTAATAAATTAACAGAAAAATACTCAACACCTGCAGAGTTTTAAAAGCCACACTGAAGATCAAGGAGACACTAAGAGGCCACAGTAAGTAAAATCCTGGACCTTCTTGGCTTTACCCCAGTGGATATTGTAAATGTTGGGGTCTGGTCGGCCTCCCCCCACAGAATTATTTTTAATTGCCAAAGTCAGGCCCAATATTGAAAAGCGGGCATTGGCCCACTGAAAACCCCAGTACCACTTTGTAGTCTGGAAGTATGGACTCCTTTCTGACACCATTTCCTAATCTCCAGGAAAGACTGGACAACCAGGATGCACTGGGCTGCTCCCCTCAAAACTCCGCGGAAGATGAGCCCAAATCTTTCCATACAGTTTTAAAATTTGGGGTGAGGTGTGGGCAGGGGGAATTACCCAATCCTGCCTGAAGCCAATCAGCCCGGGAGCCAGTCAGGCTAAGGACCCAAAACTAGCCTACAAAGAAGCTGCATGGCCTAATGGAAAGAGGTTGGGGCCGGGAGTCAGATGGCTTGGGTTTGAATCCTGGATTTCTAAATATCTGCCGTGTGACCTAGGGCAAGTTACTTAAATTTCTGGGCCTCGGTTACCTCATCTGTCATATGGTGGAAAGAGCCCGGGCTTGGGAGTCAGAGGTCATGGGTTTGACTCCCGGCTCTGCCGCTTGTCAGCTGGGTGACTGTGGGCAAGTCACTTCACTTCTCTGTGCCTCAGTTCCCTCATCTGTAAAATGGGGATTAACTGTGAGCCTCACGTGGGACAGCCCGATGACCCTGTATCTCCCCCAGCGCTTAGAACAGTGCTCTGCATGTAGTAAGCGCTTAACAAATACCAGCATTATATGGGGATTCAATCCTATTCCCTCCTAATTGGACTGTGAGCCCAATGGGGAACAGGGATTGTAATCAACCTGATTATCTTGTTTCTACACCAGTGTTTAGAACTTGCTTGGCATACAGTAAATAATCGGGTAAATAATTAAATAATCTAATAAAATGCCTCAGCCTGATCAGGACTCGGTAACAGTGTTCTTTCCCTTGCTCTGAAAATAACAGTGGTAATATTCATTAAGCATTTATTAGATGTCAAGGACTGTACTAAGTACTGGGGTAGATAAAAGATAATTGGGTTGGACAAAGTCCCTGTTGCACATGGGGGTTCACATCTCAGCAGAAGGGAGTAGGAATGAACCCTCATTTTACAGATGAGGCAGCAGAGAAGTGACTTGCCCAAGGTCACCCAGCAGACAAGTGGTGAAGCCAAAATTATAACCCAGGTCCCCAACTCTGTGCTCTTTCCACTAGGCCACGCTACTTTCGACCTCCCTTATACTAAATAGGCTAATAACAATGATGCTTACTATGTGCCAAGCACTGTTCTAGGTCCTGGTTCGATATCAGCAGCTTTGGGGTCGAGTGCTAATAAAGCAAATTGGGCATTCTGGGCACCTCTGGGCTGTGCAGTTTTAAATGAAAATGAATTCTAAAAGTTGAGGGGAGCCAAACAACCTTTCACTGATTCACCTCAGCCTATTTCTGCAATGGGAAGGCCAGAAGCAAGTGCTTCAAACTATGACAACCTGCATGAGGCTTAATGTCATGACTACAGTCTTTAGCCACTTAAGGACAGGTTGTAGAAATAGCACTCCCTGTCCTTATGAGCAGGAACAGTACAATTAATCAATCTATCAATCCCATTTACAGAGTTTGCTATGTGCAGAACTTTTACGAAATGCTTGGGAGAGTGCAATACAAAAGAGTTGACAAACACAATCCCTGACAAGAAGCTTATTAATAATAATAATAATAATAATAATAAATGATAATGGTATTTGTTAAGCACATACTACGTGCAAGGCACTGTACTAAGCACTGGGGTGGATACGAGCGAATCGGGTTGGACACAGTCTCTGTCTCACATGGGGCTCAGTTTCAATCCCCATATTACAGATGAGGTAACTGAGGCACAGGGAAGTGAAGTGGTCACAAAGCAGCCAAGTGGCAGAGCTGGGATTAGAATCCATGATTTTTACGACTCCCAGACCCCTGCTCTCTCCACTTCGCCATGATGCTTGCTTACAGTCTGGAGAAATATTTTGATTCTTTAGGGATTGCTATTGTAATAGTGATATTCTTCTTTTCTCTTTAAGTTTGGATATGAAGCTGAAGCTGGGTAATTAAAATATTTGGTTGCAGGGAATCTTTTCTAAGCTTAACATGGTTAGTAGTATTTACTGAGCAGCCACTGGGTTCAACCTACTAAATTAGGAACTATAAAACAAACAAGGAACACATTCTTTGACCTTAGGGAGTTTACCCCCTAATGGGGGAAAGTGTACCAATAAAATCATTCCAGGCCCCAAATACAACAGAGTGACAGAGAAAGCTCATTCCAATAGATTCGGATGTGATGGTAATAATAATAATTGAGGCATTTGTTAAGCGCTTCCTATGTGCCAGGCACTGTACTGAGCGATGGGGTGGATACAAGTAAATTGTGTTAGCCACAGTCCCTGTCCCACGTGGGGCTCACAGTCTCAAACCCCATTTTACAGATAAGATAACTGAGGCACACAGAAGTGAAATGACTTGCCCAAGGTCACTAAGCAGACAGGTAACAGTGCCAGGATTAGAACCCATGTCCTTCTGACTCCCTGGCCAGTGCTCTATCCACTACGCCACCCTGCTTCTCTAAGGTAAGGACCTTTAGCAATTTGGGGGGGATTGGCAAGTTCAGACTATTCACCACTCAACTACATATAAATAATAATAATAATAATAATAATAATGTTGGTATTTGTTAAGCGCTTACTATGTGCAGAGCACTGTTCTAAGCGCTGGGGTAGATACAAGGTGATCAGCTTGTCCCAGGTGGGGCTCACAGCTTTAATCCCCATTTTCCAGTTGAGGGAACTGAGGCACATAGAAGTGAAGTGACTTGCTCACAGTCACCTAGCTGAGAAGTGGCGGAGCCAGGATTCGAATCCATGACCGCTGACTCCCAAGCCCGTGCTCTTTCCAATGAGCCACACTGCTTCTCTTTAACTTTAAAGTTACTTTAAAGTAACTTTAACTTCTACCTGGACTGTAGTTAATGTTTTGAAGTTAATGAATGATGAATTTGCTAAGAAGAATGAGAGCTGAAATGAGCGAAATTCTCTCAGCCCCCTCGTCCATCAAGGGGGAGCAAACTTGGGGTCCCAATTCCCAGCATACTCTGGGTATGCAAGGCTGCGCTGATTTAAGCCCCAACAGCGTGTCCTCAGTGTCCCAGCAGAACCTGCACCAGCTCTACTCCGCATCAAAGAGAAGCAGCATTGCCTAGTGGATAGAGCGGGCCTGGGACTCAGAAGGACCTGGGTTCTAATCCTGGCTCCGCCACCGGTCTGTTAACCTTGGGCAAGTCACTTCACAAGGCCTCAGTTACCTCATCTGTAAAATGGGGACTGAGACTGTGAGCCCCACAGGGACTGTTTCCAACCTGATTTGCCCATATACACCCCAGTGCTTCGCCTGGCACGTAGTAAGCGCTTAACAAATACCACAATTATTATTATTATCAAAGACACTCTATCCTGCCCTGCCTTCCCCGACCCCGGCATGAGTGAAAGAAGCACGGACAGCATGAAGCTTCTACATAACCTCGCTCTCACAGTTTTTGTGGCTCCAGCTGGGCCTTGGACTCTAAACCATGAGGAGCCTGAAATTCTTCTCCTCTGAGCACAGCATCCTAATGGCTTTTGTTTTCATTTTGTGTATGGGTTTTCGTCTTTTAGGCTGTTTGTGATTCATTATGTCATCGTTCCTTATGGAACTGTCACCAGTCCCCTCTCCTTCTTTATATATTTGGATTGTGAGCCAGGCCACAAAAGGTGTTGCCATTTTCCTCTCAGCACTTATGTACCCATCTTTAAATTATATATTAATAATAAACAATAATTATAGTGCTTAAGTGCTTACTATGTGTCAAGCACTTTTCTAAGCACCAGGGTAGATACAAGGTAATCAGGTTGGACATAGTCCCTGTCCCACATGGGGGACACACTCTTAAATTATAATTTAATTATAAATTATTTATATTAATGTCTGTCTCTGCCATCTAGACCATAAGCTTGGTATGGGCATGGAATGTGTCTGTTAATTTCTATTGTAATCTCCCACACAATTAGCACAGTGCTCTGCATATAGTGCTCCATAATTATGTAACTCCCTGAGAAGCCTTCCCTGACTAAACCCTCCTTTCCTTTCCTCCACTCCCTTCTGTATAGCCCTGATTTGCTCCCTTTAGTCATCCCCCCTCCCAACCCCACAGCACTTATCTGTTATTTATATTAATGTCTGTCTCTCCCTCTAGACTAAGTTCGATATGAGCAGAGAATTTATTGTTATATTGTACTCTCCCAAGTGCTTAGTACAGTCCTCTGCACACAGTAAGTGTTCATTAAATACCACTGATTGACATACTTTCCAGGTGCACAGAGCAAGAACTAAATAGTACTACTAGTAGGAAAATAAACTTTCAAGGCAAGATCTGAATATACAACATGGAGGGAATTTAAATATTTCACATTTATAAACGCTCACCTACACTGTAATAGGCTGCCTTATTCAGACCTAAGACTGTTGGTTCTTTTTTTTAACTGGATCGACGCATAGGAATGAATCTACACCACTAGCCTGCCACTGTTTAATGCGTGAAAAACATTTAGGAATTTTGGAATATATTCACTTTTTTAGAACAAAAAAGGTAAAATCTGAATTTATCATCCTTATTATTCAATATTTACATTACAGATCTAACACAAGATTAACAGCCACTCAAGCTCCAAAATATCTGTAGAGCCCCAAGACAAACTTGACACCACCCTGAAGGCTATTTCACTTCCTCAAACAAATTTGGATCAAAGTTTCCAGAGCTCCCTTTGATTTAGAGAAGAGAAGCCAACCAATAATTGCTACAGCATGGACAACAAAGCTGAAAAGTTATTGTTTTATAATGTTGATCACACATGTTATATTTTCTAAAGGCCACATTTCCCTACTCCTCAAAAACCTCCCCTGGTTGCCCACCCATGCCAGCATCAAACTCCTAACCACTGGCTTTAAAGCAGTCAATCAGCTCAGCCCCTCCTACCTCACCTCACCAATCTTCTACTCCAGCCCAGACTGCACACTCCACTCCTCCGGTGTCTGCTTACTCACTGCTTTCCGATCTCATCTATCTCACCTCTGACCCCTTTTCCAAGTCCACTCCAAAGCCTGGAACTCCCCCTCCATAAAAGCCAGACCACCACTCTCTCCACCGTCAAAGCTTTATTAAGGTCACATCTCTCCAAGAGGCCTTCCCCAATTAAGTCCCCTTTTCCCCACCTCCCTCTCCCTTCTATGTCCTTTATGCACTTGGACATCTGATATTTGGCCTACCCCCAACCCCAAAGCATTTATGTACATATCCTTAAATTACACGATGATGATGGTATTTGGCTCCGCCACTTGTCAGCTGTGTGACTTTGGGCAAGCCACATAACTTCTCTGTGCCTCAGTTACCTCATCTGTAAAATGGGGGTTAAGACTGTGAGCCCCGCATGGGACAATCTGATAATCTTGTATCTAACCCAGCGCTTAGAACTGTGCTCGGCACATAGTAAGCGTTTAACAAATACCATTATTATTATGTGTCAAGCACTGTTCTAAATACTGGGGTAGATACAAGCTAATCAGGATTAGAACCTGTATCCTGAGATTAGAACCCAGGCCCTTCTGACTCCCAGGCGCAGGCTCTAACCACTACACCATGGTGCCTTCCTAATATATATTATAAATTATACTAATGCCTGTCTCCTGCTCTAGACGGTAAACTCATTATGGGCAGGGAATGTATCTGCTAATTCAGTTACTTTGGGATCGTCCAAGTGCTTAGTACAGAGCTCTGCTCATAGTAAGCACTCAATAAATACCATCAATTGATTGACTGGCACACAGTAAGGGCCAGCAGGAGGAAGTAGTATGGTCAATTGGTTAGAGCACGGACTGGGAGTCGGAAGGTCATGGGTTCTTATCCCAGCTCTGCCACTTGTCTGCTCTGTGACCCTGGGCAAATCACTTCACTTCTCTGTGCCTCAGTTACCTCATCTGTAAAATGGGGTTAAAGCTGTGAGCTCTAGGTGGGATAGAAACTGTATCCAATCAGAGTATCCTGAATGTATCCAACCAGAGTATCTTGAATCTACCATAGAGCTTAGAAAAGTGCCTGGCACTGCAACAAGACTATAAATTTGTCTTCTGGACTATAAACTCCTTGTGGGCCGGGAATTTGTCTATTATATTGTTCTCTCCCAAGGGCTTAGTAGAGTGCTCTGCCCAAAGTAAGCGCTCAATAAATACAGTTGACTGACAAAAAATAAGTGCTTAACAAATACCATTAAAAAAATGCATGCTCTTGATGATGGGGAGGTCAATAGGGCATGATAATTGAGGAATAGGAAACCAGGACAGCTTCCAGACTCGGCTCCAACTCCTCCCTGATCTATTGTTTCCACACCAATTAGAGTCTCCCAACTGATGTGCCTGAGGCTTAATGGCCTGAGAAAGGAATCTCTGCAAACTAGGGTCCCCCTGGTGTGTGGTCCCTAACCCTCAGCCCGGACAATGGCACCCCAAAATCACTCTCACAGAGAGCATTTATGTTTCACCCAGCTGTGGAGGAAGACAGAAAATCGGATTCCCTCCCTACTCCTCAAAAATTGCTTGACCCACATTGGTGGCCCGGCTTTAGGAGAGACAAGTCGGTTAATGGACTCACTCACTGAAGAGCTTTTTATGTAACCAGTCAATCCTCAGCCCCGGAAGGTTCAGGAAAATATGCTGATGTGTGTATGCACTGATTGATCTGCTAAGGCAGTTTGGCCTGATTTTCAGAGGAATTGCTGTTAGGGTGAGTGGAAATTTTTCTCTCTGACTGCTCTCCATACCCCACTGTCCTTTGATTGCAAACTTGGCTGGCAGGCATGGTGCGGGTTCAAACTAGGCAATGCATGAAGTGTGCTTTAAAAAAAAATCATTGTTACGCTGATGCTGATGCAGAGAGAACATGAGAACTTGGCAGCAGCAAGGCCTAGTGGCAAGACTTCAGGCTTGGGTTCTAATCCCACTCCACCATTTGTCTGCTGTGTGACTTTGGGCAAGCCACTTAACTTCTCTGTGCCTCAATTACCTCATCTGGAAAATGGGGATTAAGACTGTGAGCCCCAAAGTGGGACAATCTGGTAACGTTGTACCCTTACACTCATCTGGAAAATGGGGATTAAGACTGTGAGCCCCAAAGTGGGACAATCTGGTAACCTTGTATCTATCTCAGTGCTTAGAACAGTGTTTGGCACATAGTAAGCACTTAACAAATACCATCACCATCATCATGTATGACCTTGGGCAAGTCACTTCCCTTCTCTGGGCCTCGGTGACCTCATCTGTAAAATGGGGCTAAAGACTGTGAGCCCCATGTGGGACAGGGGCTGTGTCCAACCTGATTACTTTGTATCTACCCCAAAGCTTAAAATGGTGCTTGGCACACAGTAAGCACTTAATAAATACCATAATTAATTAATTATTGGGTCCTGGGGTGTATAATGTGTTGGGGGGAGGGGAATGTGAAGGGGACATCCATTCCCGTGGCTTCAGCCACCGCCTCAAGGCAACTGCTGGCCCCAAAATGGGCCTTACTAGTCCAGATCTTTCTCCTCCCCTGCAACCTCACATCTCCTCTTGCTTCGTGGACATGACTATAGAGATGTGTCCTCACCTGCCCCCCAAAATCCTCTCCTCCACCCAGTGATCTGGGTGACGTGACTGATCAATTAGACTGTAAGCCCTTCAGTGGGAAGGGACTGTCTCTATCTGTTGCCGATTTGTACATTCCAAGCGCTTAGTACAGTGCTCGGCACATAGTAAGCGCTCAATAAATACTATTGAATGAATGAATGATTGACTGACTGACAACACACACTCTCCTCTCCATCTCTCTTGGTATTACCTATGACTCCTGCCTCTCTTTCAAGCCCAATATTAATCAATGGTATTTATAATAATAATAATAATACTAATGGTACTTAAGCATTTACTATGTGCCAAGCACTGTTGTAGGAAACAGCGTGACTTAATGGAAAGAGCATGGGTTTGGGAGTCAGAGGACGTGCGTTCTAATCCCGGCTCTGCCACTTGTCAGCTGTGTGACTCAGGGCAAGTCACTTAACTTCTCTGTGCCTCAGGTAGCTCATCTGTACAATGGGGCTTAAGACTGTGAGCCCCACGTGGGACAAACTGATTACCTTGTATCTACTCCAGCGCTTAGAACAGTCCTTGGCATATAGTAAGTGCTTAACAAGTACCGTAATAATAATAATTATGGTATTGTTAAGTGCGTACTATGTGCCAAACACTACTGTTATTTTGATTATTATGGTACTTGATAAGAATTTACTATGTGCCAAACACTACTGTTATTTTGATTATTATGGTACTTGATAAGAATTTACTATGTGCCAAACACTACTGTTGTTATTTTGATTATTATGGTACTTGATAAGCACTTACTATGTGCCAAGCACTGTTCTAAGCACTGGGGTAGATTCAAGTTAGTCAGGTTGGACACAGTCCCTGTCTCATATGGGGTTTACACTCTTAATCCCCGTTTTAGAGATGACGGAATTAAAGTCCAAAAAAGTGAAGTGACTTGCCCAAGGTTCACACAGCAGACATGTGGCAAAGTTGGGATTAGAACCCATGACCTTTTGACTCCCAGAATCGTGCTCTATCCACTATGCAATGCTGCTTTGTACTGAGGTAGATACTAGGTACAGAGACACAATCCCTGTCCCACAGGGGGCTCACACTCTTAATCTCCATTTTACAGATGAGATAATTTATTGAAAGTGAAGTGAAGATGACTTGAAGGGCTTATTATTAAAAGTTAAGGAACAGAGCAACAAGATGGGCATATATTTGAACGCCAAGAAAATAAAGATCCTGACAACTGGAACTTCTAACACATTTGTAGTGGATGGAGAGAAGATTGAAATAGTTGGCAATTGACAACTGAATCAGAAATGACTCAACAGCACTTAATAATAATAAATTTTTTGAATGCTTACTATGTGCACAGCACGATATTAAGCGATTGGACAAGTACGAAACCACAGACACGTTACTTGGCCATAACACGCTTCCGGTCTAGAGGGGGAGATAGTCTTTTGCCAATTCCTGTCAGTTCTTCCTACCTAACACTTTCGGGAATCAGTACAATATGACAAAGTTGGTAGGCATGCTTACTGCCCACGAGGAGTATTTCGTGCTGGGCAGGGAACCTGTCACTGTTTATTGTTGTACTGTACCTTCCCAAGTACTTAGTACAGTGCTCTGCACACAGTAACCACTTAATTTGATTGAATGAATGAATGATGTTTCTTTCCCATTAGGAATCTCAACTACATCTTGAGAAAAGCAGCTGTTGTGATGTAACCATGACTCCTTGCATTTCATAACAATAAATGGAAGATAATATTTAATAGAGACACATGGATTTAATCAGCTAATTAGCATGTTCCCATGTGCTCAGTGCCTTAAACTAATCAGGTTGGGCATAAAGGAAATCAGTCAGAAAAATTTAATAAACTCCCTCCCTTTCGGTAATTCTGCTGGCAACATTTCTTGGAAATTTGGGCACTAACAGGTTCAGATTCCCCATTCAGGTTGCTCCTTACCCCAAAAGCTTTGTTTGAAAAATGGTATTTGTTAAGTGCTTACTATTTTTGTTTGTTTTATGGTATTTACTGACCACTTACTATGTGCTAAGCACTCTTCTAAGAGCTGGGGTAGATACAAGCTAATGAGGTTGGCCACAGTCCCTGTCCTATGGGGCTCACAGCAGTAATCTCCATTTTATAAAGTAACTGTGGCCTAGAGAAGTTAAGTAACTTGCCCAAGGTCACACAGCAGACAAGTGACAGAGCAGATTAGAACCCAGATCCTCTGACTTCCAGACCTGTGTCCTATCCATTTGGCCAGATAGCTTTTAAAGCTTCTGTCCCCTTCTTGCCCCCTACTTAAAATGAAAGTTTCCATCTGTGGTGTAAAGGAATATATATGTGGTCACATATGTTGACAGATGCTTTCTGTTCTCAACTTTTATAACATGCAGACATGAGGGTGGAGCAAGGAAGGAGAGGGAATTAGTTAATAAAAACCTGCAAGACCAATCTTTTTATAAACTGCACATTATTTTGATTTTTAAATGCAAATTAAATATCTCTAGGAATTGTCACTTTAGAGCATGCAATGGGCCTAGCTATCTCAGGTCTGTGTGAAATGGCACAGTCCTGGTTCAAGTCTGATGAGCACTGCAAAATTTGGGGCATGGCCCACTGGAACCATGATTTAAAAAAATAAAAATAAAAATACCTTCAAATGTTTTAAGGTGGTGGTAGCCCATTCAAATGCCAGCCGGAGAGGGCTACCGCCAACTATGCACTTGGACTGTACTTTTCCTAAGTGCTTTTATTTCAGTTATTCATTTATTCATTCAATTCACTCAGTTGCATTTATTGAGTACTTACTGTGTGCACAGCACTGTACGAAGCACTTGGGAAAGTAAAATACAACAATAGACACATTCCCTGCCCACAACAAGCTTATGGTTTAGAGTTAGTCCATTTTTATCCTCACCAACCCTGAACATGAGAATGGAAAGGTAGGTGTTACCCCAAATTTACAAATGAGGAAAAAGCTATTAAATGACTTAACAGAGGGACCCCAGCAGCCCAAAAGCTGTCATAATAATAATAACAATGATAATAATAATAATGGTATTTAAGTGCTTACTATGTGCCAGGCACTGTACTAAGCCCTGGGGTAGATACAAGCTAATCAGGGAATATCCCATCCCTGTCCTATGAGGGGCTCACTCTGTGCCTCAGTTTCCTCACCTGTAAAAAGGGGATTAAGACTGTGAGCCCCACCAGGGGCGGGGACTGCATTCAACCTGATTAGTTTGTATAGGAGGGTGGAAATGATTCTCTTTTTACCTAATGTTTAACATTAGGCAAACAATTAAATTTAGCTAAATCACTAATGGCAAAGATCTGGTATTTTCTGCTTGCATATGCTGCTCTGAACTGCGTTTGCCAGTCACATGGAACCAATTTATTTCCAGGAACAGATGCTTCACGTCTCAAATACTCAGCTGTCTTGCATTCTCCACTCTAACATGGACGATTGCTAGGCAGTGAAGAAACTGAACTGAGGGTGCTGCCTTGGTGGAGATAAATCAGAGTTCTCGCTCTGCAAATGCTGAGAAATGTAGCCTGATTTGGGGGAGAGGAGGGAGAACAAATCCTCTGACTCAAAAGCTATCACCACTTGCTTTCACAGAAATCTTGCTGGCTCTAAAATCAGGGTGATGTGCAAGCTGAACAAAAGAAAGATGACTTTCCGTTTTTCCCATCTGATGTGGCACGGGATTTCGGCAATATGTAGTGATTTAAATTATACACTTGATAGACAGCTCTCCCGATCTTTCCCTTCATCATAGTTTTCACATGAATCCAATTTATCATTTAATATCTAGCTATTAATTTAGCTATTTAATATCAGTTCAGGTGTCTACCTTTTCTTTAGACAGAAGACTACCTACACATCCTTCCCCAAACATATCCTTTTTGGAGAAAAAGAACCACAAGAGGCCAATAGTAAAAAAGGAAAAAGCCTCTCTCACTCTCAAGGTTCTAAACTCATCAAAGCACAGTGGCATGCTCTAACCTGATTCTGGCTGATCCCAGGGAGTAAACATCTGTAAAACACCAACCCACACCCACCCATTTTCTGGGGGAGTCTGAGCACACCATGATCTAGTGGAAAGAGCACGGGCCTGGGGGCAAGAGGGCCTAGGTTCTAATCCCAAATCTCCCATGTACCTGCTGTGTGACCTTGGGCAAGTCACATCTCTATGCCTCAATCTCCTCATCTGCAGCATGGCTTAGTGGACAGAGCATGGACTTGGCAGTCAGAGGGCGTGGGTTCTAAACCCAGCTCTGCCACTTGTCTGCTGTGTGACACTGGGGAAACCACTTAACTTCCCTGTGCCTCAGTTTCCTCATCTGTAAAATGGGGATTAAGACTGAACCCCAAAGAGGACAACCTCATTACCTTGTATCTACCGCAGCACTTGGAACAGTGCTTGGCAAATAGCGCTTAACAAATGCCATAATTATCTCTCTGGACTGAGAGCTCGCTGTGGGCAGGGATGTGTCTGATATTTTGTACTCTCCCAAGCACTTAGTACAATTCTTGGCTCACAGTAAGCGCTCAATAAATATGACTGAATGAATGCAAAAAGGAATCCAAAAACCCTTTTCCCTCCTACTTAGACTGTGAGCCCCATGTGGTACCTGGTTATCTTATATTGGCCCCAGAGCTTAGTAGAGTGCTTGGCACACAGTAAGCACTTATTCACCGCAATTACTATTATTATTATTAACCCTTAATTTTAGAAGCAGCTCTGGATTTCTGGAAGCCAATTTGGCTCTTTCCAATGATGCCATGTTATCTTTTTCAGGCCACAGAAATACCACTTCATATCAAGTCTGAGGCCCAGAGAGGCCTTTCTGGAAGCACAAAAATGAAAAACCCAGACAGTCCTTTAGACACTTTAGACAATCAGGGTCAAAGTGGAGAAACTACGCTTGGAAGGCACTGCAACTAAGTAGCTCTACCTTGTTCCTGGGCCAAGAGCAAAATATCCCATAAAATTAGATTATGTGAGCTCCTCAGAGCTAATCTGAAGTCAAATATCTGTGACAAAGTGACACCAATGGGGAGTGTTTTTCATTGCAAGTGTATGAATGATCACCAATCAATCGCATTTACTGAGCGCTTACAGTGTGCAAGGCACTGAAGGCAGGGAATGTCTGTTTATTGTTATATTGTACTCTCCCAAGCACTTAGTAAAGTGCTCTACACACACAATACACAACAGTGTAACAGACACATTCCCTGCCCACGAGCTTACAGTCTAGACGGGGAGACAGACATTAATATAAATAATGGATAAGCACATAAGTGCTGTGGGGTAGGGGGTGCTGGTGAATAAAGGGGGCAGTCAGGGCAGAAAGGAGTGGGAAAAGAGGAAATGAGGGCTTAGTCTGGGAAGGCCTCTTGGAGGAGATGTGCCGTCAATAAGGCTTTGAAGGCGGGGACAGTCATTTTCTGTCGGATATGAAGAGGGAGGATGTTCCAGGCCAGAGGCAGGACGTGGGTGAGAGGTTGTAGGCGAGACAGATGAGATCAAGGCATAATGAGAAGATTGGCATTAGAGGAGCGAAGTTTGCAGGCTGGGCTATAGTAAGAGACCACTGAGGTGAGGTAGGAAGGGGCAAGGAGGTGGAGTGTTTTTAAGCCAATGGTAAGAAGTTTCTGTTTGATGCGGAGGTGGATGGGCAACTACTGGAGGTTCTTGAGGAGCTGGGAATCAGACTAAACATTTTTGCAGAAAAATGATCCAGGGCAGCAAAGTGAGGTATCAACTGGAGTGGGCGATCAGTGTGCTCTGCACAAAACAAATGCTCAATAAATACCATTAACTGATTGAGGATTCCCAAATCTACATCTCCAGCCCTGAACTGAAACTACCATTTCTACGAGAGCAGGGGCTTGGGAGTCAGAGGTCATGGGTCCAAACCCCGGCTCTGCCACTTGTCAGCTGTACGACTGTGGGCAAGTCACTTAACTTCTCTGTGCCTCAGTTACCTCATCTGTAAAATGGGGATTAAGACTGTAAGCCTCACGTGGGACAACCTGATTACCCTGTATCTACACCAGCGCTTAGAAGAGTGCTCTGCACATAGTAAGCACTTAAATACCAACATTATTATCATTATTATATCTCTCCAGCTTCTACCTCTCTCCTCCTCTGCAGTTTCCATTCTTTTTTTAATGGTATTAAGCACTTACTATGTGCCAGGCACTGTACTAAGTTCTGGAGTAGATACCAGCTAATCAGGCTGGACCAAGTCCATGCCCTACCTGGGGCTCATAGTCTTAATCCCCATTTTACAGATGAGGTTACTGAGGTATAGGGAAGTGAAGTGAGTTGCCCATGATCACAAAGCAGACAAGTGGCAGAAGTGGATTAGAACTCAGGTCCTCCAAACTCCCAGGCCCATGCTGCCTTTGCTCCCGCCTTCAGGAAATCTCTACCTGGGTGACCCACCGACACCTCCAACTAAACATGTCCAAACTAGAACTCCTCATCTTCCCACCCAAGACTCCTCCTCTGTCCTCCCCCTGACTTTCCTCTCACTGTAGACCAAACCACCATCCTTCCTGTCTCACATGCCTGAACACTTGACATTATCTTTGACTCATCTCTCTTTCAACCCACATATTCAGTCTGTCGCCAAATCCTGTCGGTTCTACTTTCCCAACACCTCTAAAAACTGCTCCTTCCTCTCCATCCTAACTGCTATCACACTGAGCCAAGCACTTATAGTATTCTGCCTTGACTACAGCATCTGTCTCTTTTGCTGACCTCCCTGCCTCCTGTCTCTTTCCTCTCCAAGCGGTGCTTCACTCTGCTACTCGGATCAATTTTCTCAAAAAAAAAAAAAAATTCAGTCCACATTTCCTCACTCCTTAAAAGCCTCCATTCGTTGCCCATCCATCTCTGCATCCAACAATGACTCTTTACCATGGGCTTTAAGGAGCTCCATCAGCGCATCCCATCTGCCCTTAGCTCACTGATCTACTCCAACCCAGCCTGCACACTTCACTCTAATGCCAACTTACTCACTGAACTTTGACTGCATCTGTGTTAATAATAATGTTGGCATTTGTTAAGCGCTAACTATGTGCAGAGCACTGTTCTAAGCGCTGGGGTAGAAACAGGGTAATCAGGTTGTCCCATGTGGGGCTCACAGTCTTCATCCCCATTTTACAGATGAGGTAACTGAGGCACAGAGAAGTTAAGTGACTTGCCCACAGTCACACAGCTAAGTGGCAGAGCCGAAATTTGAACCCATGACCTCTGACTCCCAAGCCCAGGTACTTTCCACTGAGCCACGCTGCTGTGTTGCCACCGTCTCCGTGTCCACATCCTTCCTCTTGCCTGGAACTCCCTCTAGACTGTAAGCTCCTTGTGGGCAGAGAACCAACTCTGTTTTATTGTCCTCTCCCAAGACCTAAATATAGTGCTCTGCCCTCAGTAAGCACTCAATAAATATGAGCTATTGATCTGACAGGCCACCATTCTCTCCATTATCAAAGCCTTCCTTAAATCACAACTTTGGGCCTGGAACGCCCTCCCTCCTCATATCTGACAATTACTCTCCCAGGCTTTCAAAGCCTTATTGAAAGCACATCTCCTCTAAGAGGTCTTCCCTGATTAAACCCTCTTTTCCTTTTCTTCAACTCTCTTTTGCATCGCCCTGACTTGCACCCTTTATTCATTCCCCTCTCCCGGCCCCACAGCACTTTCATTATTCATTTATTTATATTATTGTCTGTTTCCCCCTGCAGACTGTAAGCTCATGGTGGGCAGGCAATGTGTCTGCTATATTGTTATGGTCAGTCAATTGTATTTATTGAGCACTTACTGTGTGAAGAGACTCAAGTGCTTAGTACAGTGCTCTGCACACAGTAAGCACTCAATAAATATGACTGACATCTCCACCAAGAAGCCCTCCCTGACTAGCCCCTTATTTCCTTTCCTATTTGCTCTCCTGTGGGTCACCTATGTACTTAGATGTGTACCTCTTAAGGATTCTGATATTCACCCTACCCCCAGCTTCACAGCACTTAGGTACATATTCTTATAACTCTGCCATTTCCCTGGATGCAATTTGTTTTAATGTCTGTCTCCCCCTCTAGACTGTAAGCTCCTTGTGGGCAGGAATCATGTCAATCAACTTTATGGAATTGTAGAGAAGCAGTGTGGCTCAGTGGAAAGAGCCCAAACTTGGGAGTCAGAGGTCATGGGTTTGAATCCAGGCTCTGCCACTTGTCAGCTGTGTGACTGAGGGCAAGTCACTTCTCTGTGCCTCAGTTACCTCATCTGTAAAATGGGGGTTAACTTGAGCCTCACATGGGACAACCTGATTACCCTGTATCTACCCCAGCGCTTAGAACAGTGCTCTGCACATAGTAAGTGCTTAACAAATACCAACACTATTATTACCCTCCCTAGTGCTTAGCACTGCATTTGCACACAGTGAGCGCTCAATAAATACCACTGATTAACTGAACTCTGACTTCTTGTTCAATTGCCTACTTCCCTTTGCCTTTGGGACACAAGACTCTGGTGACATTTTTGCTTCTTAACTTCATTATATCTACAACCAAACGTCTCATCTTTCCTCTTCACCCACCTCCTCTGCCTAATTTTGCCATCATTAATAATAATAATGATAATAATGATAATAATAATGTTGGTATTTGTTAAGTGCTTACTATGTGCAGACCACTGTTCTAAGCACTGGAGTAAATACAGAGTAATCAGAATGTCCCACATGAGGCTCAGAGTTAATCCTCATTTTACAGATGAGGTAACTGAGGCACAGAGAAGTTAAGTGACTTTCCCACAGTCACACAGCTGACAAGTGGCAGAGCTGGGATTCAATTTGCTTTTGTCTGTCTGTCTCCCGATTAGACTGTGAGCCCATCAGTGGGCAGGGACTGTCTCTATCTGTTGCCGATTTGTACATTCCAAGCGCTTAGTACAGTGCTCTGCACATATTAAGTGCTCAATAAATACTATTGAATGAATGACCTCTGACTCCCAAGCCCGCCACATCCTCCCTGCTCCACGAGCTCACAACTTTACCAGTCCAACTTCTAGTTTCCATCTGTCTCCCACATTCAATCTCTCTCAAAAATCTTACTGTTTCTTCTCAGTAACAATTCCCAGATCCACCTTTTCCTTCCAACCTCACAACTACCACCTTGAATATAAATTAATGGCTCTTTGTCTCCAGTCTTCAGGCTTTCCTTCATACCATCATTAAAGTGGGTGAATCATCTTTCAAAGAACATCATCATGACCCTCCTCCTTCCAAAACCACTAATGGCTCCCCATTGCTTTATCAATAAAACACAAGATCTTGATTTTTTTTTTTAATGGCACTCGTTCATTCATTCAATCGCATCTATTGAGCGCGGAGTGCAGAACACTGTACTAAGCACTTGGGAGAATACAATGCAACAATAAATGGACTTATTTGTATTTATTGAGCACTGTGTGCAGAGTGCTGTACTAAGCACTTGGAAAATACAATTCAGCAATAAAGAGAGACAATCCCTGGCCACACTGGGTTTACAGTCTAGAAAGGGGGAGACAGACATTAAAACAAGTAAACAGGCATCAATATAAACAGAATTATAGATATATACGTAAGTGCTGGGGTCGGGGGAAGAAGCTCTTACTATGGGCCAGGCACTGTACTAAGCGCTAGGAAAGGTACAAGACAATCAGGTTGGACAAAGTCCCTGTCCCACATGGGGCTCAGACTCTTAATCCACATTTTACAGATTCGTAACTGAGGCCCAGATAAGTTAGGTGACTCACCTAACAGTCGCCCAGCAGACAAGTGGATGACTCATGATTACAACTTAGAACTTATGATTCCCAGGCCGTGCTCTTTCCTCGAGGCCATACTGCTTCTTTGATGAGCGTCAAGAAATTAGCTAGCGCAACTCCTCACATTTAGTTGTGTTCTTCTACATCTATGTCCCACCTCATCTTGTTTTGACCCCATCCCAACTCTCCTTCACATTCTAATCTCCTGCACAATTTTTTTTGTCATTCTCCACAGCTGGAGTGTCCTCCCTATTCAACTTCCCCCTTCAAAGCCCTACTGAAAGCTCACCTCCTCCGAGAGGCCTTCCCAGACTAAACCCCTCCCTTTCCTCTGCTCTTCCACCCCTCCCCATCGCCCTGACTCCCTCCCTCTCCTCTACCCCCGTGCCCCACAGCACTTTGTACATATTTATTATTCTATTTATTTTATTAATGATGTGCATGTATCTATAATTCTATTTATTTATATCAATGCTACTGATGCCTGTCTGTCTATCCACTTCTACACTGTGAGCCCGTTGTTGGGTAGGGATTGTCTCTATTTGTTGCCGAATTGTACTTCCCAAGGGCTTAGTATAGTGCTCTGTACACAATAAATGCTCATTAAATACTACTGAATGAATGAAGTTCACCAAGACACCACCCTCATTCTAAGGACTAATAAAAAGCCCCCACCTCCAAGTGGAATTCCCTGATTAAGCCTTCCCCCACATGGGAATGACACTGCCCATCCCCAACGACAACAGTGGTTTCCTGCACGGCCTGGGGAAGGACTTCATTCATTCATATTTACTGAGCGGTTACTATGTGCAGAGCACTGTACTAAGCGCTTGGAATGTACAATTCGGCAACAGATAGAGACAATCCCTGCCCGATGACGGGCTTACAGTCTAATCGGGGGAGACAGAGAGACAAAAACAATAGCAATAAATAGAATCAAAGGGATGAACATCTCATTAACAAGATAAATAGGGTAATAAAAATATATACAAATGAGTGGAGGAGCACAGTGCTGAGGGGAGGGGAAGGGAGAGAGGGAGGAGCAGAGAGAAAGTGGGGGAAAAGGGGGCTGAGCTGAGGGGAGGTGAAGAGGGGGGGCAGAGAGGGAGCAGAGGGAAAAGGGGAAGCTCAGTCTGGGAAGGCCTCTTGGAGGAGGTGAGCTCTCAGTAGAAGACTTGATCTTCTGTAGCACGTGACCCTCTCTCACTTTCAGAACGCTGACATACTCAACCACGTGCTTAGTATAGTGCTCTGCAGGCAATAAGCGCTCAATAAATATTATGGTATTTAAGACTTACTATGTGCCAAGCACTGTTCTAAGCACTGGAGTATATAACTGGAGTATATAACTGTATAACTATGTGCCAAGCACTGTTCTAAGCACTGGTGTATATAACTGTATATATTTTCATTACCCTATTTATTTTGCTAATGAGATGTACATCGCCTTGATTCTATTTATTTGCTATTGTTTTAATGAGATGTTCATCCCTTTGATTCTATTTGTTGCTACTGTTCTTGTCTGTCCGTCTCCCCCGATTAGACTGTGCGCCCGTCAAAGGGCAGGGACTGTCTCTGTTACCGATTTGTACATTCCAAGCGCTTAGTACAGTGCTCTGCACATAGTAAACGCTCAATAAATACTATTGAATGAATGAATGAATGAGTAGATATAAGGTAATCAGACTGTCCCACGTGGGGCTCACAGCCTTAATCCCCATTTTACAGATGAGGTAAATGAGGCACAGAAAATAATAATGATGATGGCATTTCTTAAGCTCTTACTGTGTGCCAAGCACTAAGAGCTGGGTTAGATACGAGGTTAACTGATTGTCCCACATGAGGCTCACAGTCTTACTCCCCATTTCACAGACGAGGTCACTGAGGCCCAGAGAAGTGAAGTGACTAGCCCAAAGTCACACAGCTGACAATGGTGGAGCAGGGAATAGAACTCACGACCTCTGACTCCCATGCCCAGAGTCCTTCCACTGAACCGCGCTGCTTCTCAAAGCCACTCAGCCCCGCTGCCTTACTCTGCTCTGCTACTACAACGACTATTATAACTACAAGTACTTAGAGGAAGCAGTGTGGCTCAGTGGAAAGAGCCCGTGCTTGGGAGTCAGAGGTCATGGGTTCAAATTCCAGCTCGGCTGCTTGTCAGATGTGTGACTTTGGGCAAATCACTTCTCTGGGCCTCAGTTCCCTCATCTGTCAAATGGGCATGAAGACCGTGAGCCCCACATGGGAAAACCTGATCAGCTTGTATCCTCCCCTGTGCTTAGAACAGTGCTTAGCACATAGTAAGCGCTGAACAATTGCCATCATTATTATACCTATTATTCATAGAGAAGCAGCGTGGCTCAGTGGAAAGTGCACTGGCATAAGAATCAGAGGTGATGGGTTCGAATCCCAGCTGCACCGCTTGCCAGCTGTGTGACTTTGGGCAAGTCATTTAACTTCTGTGTGTCTGTTACCTCATCTGTAAAATGGGGATTAAGACTGTGAGCCCATGTGGGACAACCTGATCTCCTTGTATCCCCCCAGCGCTTAGAACAGTGCTTTGCACATAGTCAGCCCTTAACAAATACCACCATTATTATTATTATTATTCAATCATATTTATTGAGTGCTTACTATGTGCGGAGCCCCATACTAAGTGCTTGGAATGTCCAATTCAGCAACCATCCCTGCCCAACGACGGGCTCACGGTCTAAGCAGCGTGGCTTAGTGGCAAGAACACAGGTTTGGGAGCCAGAGGTCGTGAGTTCTAATCCTGGCTCTGCCACTTAGCAGCTGCATGACTCTGGGCAAGTCACTTCACTTCTCTGTGCCTCAGTTACCTCATCTGTAAAATGGGGGTTATGACGGTGAGTCCCATGTGGGACACCCTCATTACCTTGTATCTACCTCAGTGCTTAGAACAGTGCTTGGCACACAGTAAGCGCTTAACAAATACCACTATTATTATTATTAAATGGGGGAGACAGACGGCAAAACACAACACAACAAGTAATAGTACAACTACAGCAACAACAACCACAACAACAACTACTACTGCTGCCACAACTATCACAACTATTTCTACTGCTACACAACAACAACTGCTGCTAGCTCCACAGAAAAACTCAAAGGGCCGACTCTTAGGACTAAGCTGCAAGGCAGGCGGAAATGGCCTGGGAGCTTGAAAAAATAAATAGAAATGGAATTCCCAGAAGAGTTTTTGAAGAAAAAAATGAGAGCGACTAGAGACTCAAAGGGTGAGTTTAAAAAAAAATTTGGCAAAGGGGGAGAAAAGTGGAGCTCTACAAGGTCCAAGATAATCTGGTGGGTCAGAAAAGGGTGGAAGTAGCTGTGATTGTTGTATTCGAAGATGGAGTGAAGGCAGTCCCGTTGTGTATCTGTGAGTGAGAGTGGTAACACTGGAGATAAGATAGAGTACCAGAACATCAGGAAAACACAAGGAAGGGAGTTGCAATAATCAAAGGAAGAGCTCTCAAAGGAAGATTTCTGCAAGAGATAGTAGCCAGGCAGTATTATATATGGGCAGTGCTTATAATTAATCCTCTTGGGTGTTTTACTTTCTTAGATTTACGTTTTGGAAGCACTCTTGCTTCCCTGTTCCGGAACACTGGAGGCCACATGACCCTTGGAATTGTTAAATCATGAAAATCAGCCTAATGACACGTGAGAATATATTCCAACTGGCGCTGGCCGGAACGCCTTTAATCGAATTTACCCATTTTGGAAAATGGGTAGAAGCAAAGTTCAGGACTACAAATGACAACCAAAGTTCAGGCAGAGGCAAGTGAGTGTTTGGAATAAGCAAGAAAAACAGAAGGGATAAGAGTCGTGTTTAAAGATGTCACATCTTGAATAAAACAATGGAAATGTGAGCAGGGATCATATCTACAAACAAACCCTTTATAGTCCAGTGCTCTGTACCCCACAAGAGCTCAAATACCATCCATCGATTGATTGACGAGCTAAGAGGGGAAAACGTGAAGTAATTTCATTCACTTTATATCAAAGCTATTATTGCTTAAGATAAAGATGGGATGAACCATGCTGGGATAGTGATGGTGAAGATGTCCGAAAAGAGGGCACAGAACTTTTCGCCTACTGAAAATTGAAGTCACTTCTACGAAAAGGCAGAAATTTTAGTAAAGATTTAAATTCATTTGGATCACGTTTTAAGTAATTGGAATTATATCTGTCCACTTTTATTGTATCTGTATATTTAATACTGAAGAGTATTAATTCAAAATTAATCCAGCAACAAATCCTGAAATTATGGCTAGCACTTTCTGACAGAGAAATACCATGCCACATGTTACTAAAATGTGTTTCATGGCCCTGGTTTTTTTTGCAGGCCAAAAAAAAAAAAATTTAATTGCACTTGAGATCTGTTTCCAAGAGCTATTTGGTAAGCTTAGGGCTTATCAATGATGGGAAATTTTCTAAGGTTGAGAATCCAAGGATTTTGTTTTGGCAGATTTAGTTTTTTGGCAAGCTACCTTTTGGGTATTAATACTAGGTGCCTGGATTAATTATGATTTTACAGGCAACAAACTGACTACAGATGGGGACTGCCCAAGATTCCATTAGAAAAAACAAAATACCACCATCCAAAGCTTCCTAAAAATGAGTAATATTTTACATCCATTTTAGAGGACTTTAACTGGATCCTCACTCCCTACTCTCCACGGAGCGGTCACCCATTACAGCCTGTGGAAGTTGTAGGGATACAGAGAGAGAACTGGAAGACTGTGAGTTCACTGTGGGCAGGAATGTGTGTTTATTGTTATATTGTACTCTCCCAAGCGCTCAGTACAGTGTTTTGCTCACAGTAAGTGCTCATAAATATGAAAAAATGAATGAATGGAAGAGAAAAGGATGCAGGAGTTGATTTTACATGAACTTAGGTGTTCCCAGGGCTCTCAGCTGGAACTGCAGTTCACTACCATCATCATGGTATTTATTGAGCGTTTACTTTGTGCATTCAATAAATATGACTGAATGAATTCATTCGTAATTACTGAGTGCTTACTGTGTGCCGAGTCCTGTACTAAGTGCTTGGGAGCATACAATATAACAATAAACAGACACATTCCCTGCCCGCAATGAGCTTGCAGTCTAGAGGGGGAGACAGACACCAATATAAATAAATAAATTACAGCTATGTACATAAAGTGTTGTGGGGCTGGGGGGTGATGAACAAAAGGAGAAGATCTGGTTGATGCAGAAGGGAGTGTGAGAAGAAAAAAGGGGGGCTTAGGGAAAAAAGAGAAGACCTCTTGGAGGAGATGTGCCTTCAATAAGGCTGTGAAGAGGGGGAGTAGACTACTCTGTGCAGAATACTGGATTAAGCTCTTAGGAGAGTACATAACAAGAGAATCGGCTGATGAGCTTACAGTCTAAAGGGGGAGAAACATTAAAAAATGATTTATATCATAGAATTTATAGATAGGTATGTAAGTGCTGTGAGGTCAAGGTTTATCCAGTACTGAATATTGACTGCTCTAAGGTCACAGATCCAAGTTCAGTCCAGGGGCAGATGCAGAGTATTTGGGTCTCCTCCGACCCAGCTCCATGGACTTCTCTTCACCCCGTGCAAGAGGTCGCTTCGCGTCAGTGCCAAGTGGTGTGGGGAAGAAGGCAACTAAAGAAATGGCTGCCCTATTTGGGGTTAGGGGGTGGGGAGAGAGTCGGAGGAATAATCAACGAAAGAGGCCAACTATCAGGCACGGGTTCCTCAAAGCCTCCCCTTCACCAGCCCAACTTCTTCCCTCTCCCACATTCACAGTGCTCTGACACAGTAAGTGCTCAATAAATACCACTGGTCGACCCACTCTGTCTTCCTCCTTGGCTATTGCTCAAGAAGAGATTTCCCACCTGTGCCCCTCTCTACCTGCACCTCTGAACTCATCCTTTTTGTCTTATAAAAAGTAGCCAAATTCATTCTCATCTGGACCAGGTGAAAAGTTGGAAATCAGCATTACAACTGTTTTGGATAATTCAGTGCTATCCTTTTTGTGGGTGGCATTAAATCTCTACTTAGATTTTGAGACCCATGCAGGACAGGGACTGTGTTCAACTTAACTTTAACCACTCCAGAGCTTAAAACAGTGTTCAAAACACAGTAAGCACTTAACGAATACCATTACAAAAACCAACAAAAAACACAAAGATAATTTGAGACAAAGAATAATACGGCTAAAATGTGATTTTTAAAAGTAAGTGCTCTGGTGCAATCTCCATTTTTCTCTACTGAAACATTCTCTACTAGATTTGAGAATCACGACAACCAGCTCTAGGCAAATTAAATATGTTCATTTTGTTGATATTAAGTGTGCTATTAGACAGATATAAAGTTCACACGCACATTTTTCTAGCTGCTCATTTGAGTCACACTGATAATGCTTCCCTAAAATTCTGAGGTTGATCGTAGTGAAAACTCATAAGATACTCTAAGGTGCTCTTGGTAACATTCCAGCACATCATGATTTCTTGGCCTACTTCAAAGCATACCTTGATCTAGCCCATCATCCTCTTGTTTGCAACCGAATAAAGAACATAAATTAGAGCTCGGCAGCACATTTTAGATTGACAGATAAAGGGCTACATACAGTGAGAGTGCAGACTCTTATGGGCAAATTTCTTTTAAGATAAAATGGAAAGAAAAGAGTTCTGAATATTTCATTCTTTGTTAATGTCTCTTCTCTTCTTCCAAGTAGTATTAGGTTGGCGGACAGCGCTGAAAGAAAGAGCTGAAAACATAATACATCAAGGGCCAGCATGGCTCAGTGGAAAGAGCCCGGGCTTGGGAGTCAGAGGACATTGGTTCTAACCCTGGCTCTGCCGCTTGTCAGCTGTGTGACTTTGGGCAAGTCACTTCACTTCTCTGGGCCTCAGTTGCCTCATCTGTAAAATGGGGATGAAGACTGTGAGCCCCACGTGGGACAACCTGGGACTTTGTATCTCCCCCAGCGCTTACAACAGTGCTTTGCATATAGTAAGCGCTTAACAAATGGCACTATCATCATTATTACTGCACTTTGAAATAATGTCAGAGAGGGTTTTAAATGTATTTGCAATTTTCTGGCATTTTGCTTTTCACAGGTCAAATCCCTCTGTAGTGCTCACCCCCTACTATGAATTTAACATGAGGGTTTGTGGGTCGCTTGGTTTCCTAAGCCAGCCCCTTAACCCTAACTGCTACTGGAGACAGAAAAACATTCAGGTTTCACCTTGGAGATCCATTTCCCTTCCGGAAGCTGGTCGACTTACCCGGAGAAGGACTCTCTCAGAGGGGGAAAGCTCACTCTGCTACTTCAGGTGATAGAGAACCATTCCTCCGGCTCCAGGCCGAAATGGCTCCCAAGTTAGTAGGACTGGTATGGGGTGAGCTAATCTGGGATGTGCCCCAACAGTTGGTGTTGGTGCTTGGCACACGGCAAGCGCTTAATAAAAACCAGGGAACCACCAACAGTTGATTGGGATGGCGGCCCTGGTACCGAGATCCAGATTATTGGGATTGATGCACGACACTGCCGTTCCTGTTGGCTGATGACGGTATTTGTGTTCATAGAGCGGGAAAGACCAGTGATGGCAGTGGGGAAAGATGACTAGAATCCCTGGAAAGCCTGGGGCTGGGACTACAATCGGATCCTTCTGGGGAATCTGTGACCACTCCTGCAGAAAATAAGTAGTAGTAATAACAATAAAAATAATTGTGGCATTTGTTAAGCACTTAGTAATAGTAATTATGGTATGTGCTAAGTGCTTACTATGTGCCAAGCACTGTTCTAAGCAGTGAGGTAGACGCACGGTGTCCCATTCCCATTTTATTTACTGTACAAAGCGTGGATATAAGCAGATTGGATTGGACACGGTCCCTGTTCTTGGGGGCTCTCGGTTTTAATCCCCATTTAGGAGGAGGGAACTGAGGCACAGAGAAGTGAAGTACCTTGACGAAGGTCACCCAACAGAGGAGTGGCGGGGCATTAATATTAGTAGTAGCAACAGCATCTTTTGAAGACCTACTGGTGTGCAATACACCAAATTAAGCACTTGAACAATACAAAACAATTAAGTGACCCATTTCCTATCCACCAGGAGTGGACGTTCTAATAGGGAAGACAATGGGGAATTTTGATCTCCTGACTCTCAGCCCTATGCTCTTTCTGCTAGGCCACCCTGCCTCCCTGGTTCACCCCAAGGCACTGTCCCCCAACCACTCTTCTCGATACTGGTTGCCCTTGACCCCTACCCAACCGGTGCTGCTCTGGCCAGCGAGGGTGAGGAGCGGAGTTACTCCAAATGGGGGCTGGAGAAGAAATGTGTTGGTGGGCAGGGCTGTGGAGTGTGGGAAAAAGAGTGAGGAGATGCAGCGGAAAGGCCAAGGATTTACTCTGAGAAAATGACTGTAATGCTCACAGTTAAATCATCTGCACGCTGAAATTCCTTCACTACACGCCAAAAAGCTTTTCCTTCCCGTTTACTGCTGCCTGGGAAAACTGAAACGGCGAGGGGGTGGGAACAAACTCTTTATCATGTGGACCCAGTGAAAAGTTGGAAATCAGCATTATAGCTAGTCTGGATAATTCAACGCTCTTCATTTAGTTGTGGCATTACAACTGCCAAGATAATTTGAGCCACAGAATAATACAGCTAAAACATGATTTGTAACCAATATGCGATCCTGTTTACTCTTCGTTTTTCCACAGTGGAACGTATTCTCTACTCCATGTGAGAGTCAAAACGCCCTCTTTCCAGTAGCCAGAGTATATTTATCTGAACTGGAGAAGGCTGAATGTCTTATCTTCACCCTGGATTGAAGTTCAGGGATTGTTGGGGGTGGGATAGGCTTGTCTGTTAGGCTTCTGTTTATCTGAACTGTCAGAATGAAGTATCTGTAATAAACACCACAGGAAACCTTGCAGTAATGGGGCAAGTCACCAAGGCAATAGCTTCTTTCCCAGAACAAAAACAAGACAATCTCCCTATAATAAACACGATTGTGGTTTTACGGTATCACTAAACCCTCGAATGCTATGTTAGGGTAAAAATACCGTTAAAAAATATCTTGAGCATTTCTTTTCCCCAAACCTCTGTTTCCATGCTGCTCTCTGTCACTCACACTGCACATTTATTAATATATATTATACTTTACTATGTGCCCAACACTGAGGTAAACATTAGTCAATCAAGCTGAACATATTCCCTGTCCCACACAAGGCTTGCATTCTTAAGGAAAGGAGAAGAGGTGTTTTATCCCCCTTTTGTAGGTAATGAAACTTAACAACAGAGAAGTGAAGTGATTTGCACAATGTCATGGACCAGGCGACTGGCGGAGCCAGAACTAGAACCTGGGCCTCGGGACTCCCAGACCTGAGCTCTTTCTACTAGGCCATGCTGCCTTCCAGCTTTGCCACTGTGCTGTAATTTCAAGGGGGAAGACGGGAATATTTCATTTATGCAACTTTTTCACATTCCTAAAAAGGCCAAAGATGTCATCCTAGATGATGTAATCCCATTTGGGTATTGGAAGCTTCTAGAAAACAAATGTCAATGAGAAACACCATGGTCTAGTGGGAAGAGCATGGGCCTGGGAGTCAGAGGACCTGGGTTCGAATCCCAGCTCTGCCACTTGCTTGTTGTGTGACATTGGAAAAATCACTTCACTTCTCTGGGCCTCAGTTCTTCTGTTCTTCCTTCTACTTCGACTGCGAGCCCCATGCAGGACAGGGATTGGGTGTTCAACCTAATTAACTTTTATCTGAGAAGCAGCCTGGTTTAATGGAAAGAGCCCGAGCTTGGGAGTCAGAGGTCAGAGGTTCTAATCCCAGCTCCACCACTTGTCCACTGTGTGACTTTGGGAAAGTCGCTTAACTTCTTTGTGCCTCAGGTACCTCATCTATGAAATGGGGATTAAGACGGTGAGCCCCACGTAAGACAACCTGATTACCCTGTATCTACTTCAGTGCTTGGAACAGTGCTTGGCATATAGTAAGCACTTAAATATCATCATTATTATTATCTACCCCAGTGCCTAGAATAGTGTTTGACACATAGTATGTGCTTAACAAAGATCATAAAAATAATTGCTACCTTTTTGAGATTTATAAAGCCATCATCTTCATCAAGAGTATTTACTGAGCGCTTACTATGTGCAGAGCACTGTACTAAGCACTTGGAAGAAGACAATACAACAGAGTTGGGAGACATGTTCTCTTCCCACAAGGAGCTTACAGTCTAGAGAGCGATCTCAGAGTCTATGCTTTCTTCCCAAGATTTGGGGTAAGAGATCTGCTAAAACATACACATTTAAAACTACAGGGAATGGAAAAAGTATTTTAAAAGTTAGCTTAAAGCAATTAAAATAATGTTGTGCAACAAAGATCGCCAGACCCTCATGATTTAACTAGCAGTTTCATATTCATAGGATTACTCAATTTTTATATTTAACAAAAGTCACAACTTTAATCTGTGTGCTTCAATGCACTCTCTATAGATACTGTTCTAAGAATTTTTTTCCATTAAAAAAGCCTCTCTTTTTAGAATCTATCCCTGGGACGAAGAGTCATTTCTTCTAAAACCCTGGGGATTATGTTCTTGAAAAGCCTCACATTATAGAATGGGTGTCTCGCCTGCCAGGGGACCTTGGGTAACACTTCACAGGGCCTCAGTTTCCTCATCTGTAAAATAGGGATTCAAAACCTGTTTGCACTCCTACTAGGACTGTGAGACCCATGTGTATCGACCTCAGCACTTGATATTCTGCTTATCACATACCAAGTGCTTAAATATCAATACGCACATAAGCACAATCACTTCTTCTGACACTGTGTTGTAACCAATTCAGGCAATTTCCTAAGTCCGCAATAGTGTCTTATCTAAGACATGTAGTGAAAATATTAATCCTAAGCAATCTTACTGCATGCTTTTCTCAATTACTCTGGGTATACAAATAGAGACATTCCAGAGACAGCGCATTTTGTCTTTTTTATGGTATTTGTTAAGCGCTTAACAGGTGCCAGGCACTGTACTAAGCGATGCGGGAGATACAAGTTAATTAAGTTGGATACTGTATGTATGTCATGTGGGGCTCACAGTCTTAATCTCCATTTTTCAGATGAAGTAACTGAAGGACAAAGAAGTTAAGTGCCTTGCCTGAGGTCACATGGCGGACAAGTGGCGGAGCCGGAATTAGAACCCAAGTCCTCCGACTCACAGGTTCGTGCTCTATCCACCAGACCCCTCTGCTACTCCATTTTATATCTGTTTTATATTTTATATTTGTTATTTTATATTTGTTTCCCTTAATCAAAACAAAAAGCGTATTTACCATTCCCACTTTTTTAACGTTTCAGTAAATAGGCTGAGCCCTTTATCTAGTATACAATATATAAATGAATATATGAAATAGAAAATTAAATGGCCAATGCTATTTCTCCACCCAATCACTGAGGTAAAAATGATTTCTCCCATAACCCTGATTGCATTACCATTCAATCAGTTGTACAGTCATGTGATTTGCACATTAGTTGGGCTGGGAGGTCCGAGGAAATGGGGCGGTACCACGGTGAAATTCTCAAAGATTAATACACTAATATTCCAAACAGGACACTTCACTCTGAAGCGGGGGTCTGGCGGTTGACGGCAGCAGGCGGGGAGCGTGCGGGAAGGCGGGTGAGCTCTGAGGAAGGGGAGATGAGGGGAAAGAAACAGAAGCACGAGGGAAAGTGAGAGATGACTGGAAGAGGAGGGGGAAAGTTTTCCTACTGGGCAAGGTGAGAAGTCAGTGGTAGATCTCAGCTCCTGGGTGCAGTCAGTCAGTCACTTGGATTTATCAAGCGCTTACTATGCTAAGCGCTGGGAAGAGTAAAATGTAACAGACTCATTCCCTGCCCACAATAAGCTTAGACTCTAGAGGAGGAGACAGATATTCATATAAATAAATAAATGACAGATATGGACCTAAGTGGTGTGGGACTGGGAGAGGGGAAAAAGGGAGCAAGACAGGGCGATGCAGAAGGACGAGGAAGAAGAGGTAAGGAGGGCCTAGTCAGGGAAGGCCTTTTGGAGGAGATGTGCCTTCAATAAGGCTTTGAAAGGGAGGAGAGTCAGTCAGGGTGGGCATTCCAGGCCAGAGGCAGGACTCTTTATTCGTTCATTCATTCGTATTTGAGCACTTACTGTGTGCAGAGCACTGTACTAAGCACTTGGGAGAGTACAATACAACAATAAGCAGACACATTCTCTGCCATTGGTGAGCTTAGAGTCTACAGTGGGGTCCGGGGCTGAGCCCCCCTACAAATACAAAACAAAACAAAAAATGGCCAGTTTTGGGCAGAGAAGTCCTGGAATCCCCCTTATTTCTAGCAATTCAAGGCTAATCTACCTGTCTCCCAAAACCTCAGTGCTTAGTCTGAGGCCCAAGGCTGCAATCCCTGTGCTAATCCCCTCCACATTATGAGCTCGTTGTGGGCAGGGAATGTGTCTACCAACTCAGTTATATTGCACTCTCCCAAGCACTTAATTTGTGCTCTGCACAAGGTGCGCACTCAAATATCACTGATGGATAGATTGATCCAGCCGGTATGGGGCTAAGCTCTCAAATTCACAGTCATCTCTGCAGGTCCAATTTGGAGATTCCCTAGGCGTCGTATCATCTGGGAAGGTGGTGACCAGTCAGTCAGTCAATCGAATTTATTGAGCACTTATTAAGTGCAGAACATTGAACTAAGTGCTTGGGAGAGTACAATATAACAATAAACAGACACATTCCCTGCCCATAACAAGCTTAGAGTCTAGACATAAATAGAAATAAATTAGAGATATGTTCATACTAGCAAATAAAATCCTTAACTCAGTGACTCAGCAAGCTGATATATTCTCACTGTTTTTGCAAAGATACACGTTCCCTGGCAGAAGTTTTTTTAGTGGTGAAAGAAATATGTTGGGCAGGAGATCCAAACTGAACAAAAAATTCCAGTGGTGAAGATGAATAACTAAGCATCCAATCGAGTTAACATTTTCACACTCCTACTGCAATCTTTTTTAAAAAAATAAAAATAAAAAATGCTGGTAACCTTCTGAAATCATTTCTGTCTGTAAACTTGAGTAGGCAGGTGATCTAATAACCCAATACTTTTCTTCTGCCATCACTTCCTACAAAAACATCCTGAAAAATGTCCCACAAAAAAGGCTCAAGTCAATGCCAACGTGTATACGTATCAGTGTTCCGTGTTTTTTCCCAGATATCTGCCTTACTCCCATTAGATTCCACAAATTCCTTGAATGCATTTGTCAGGGCACCCAGCCCTGTTTCGTAAAGAACCTGCGTAAACGTTAAACGACACCAGACTGATAATCAATTTTAAGGAGTCTCTATAAACTTGCTATGCTTCAGAAAAAAGTCACTGCTGCCAAACAACATAGTTACTAAAAGCCTTAAAGTGAACATAACCGTCCACCATTTCATAATTTTCAAAAAGACCATTACATTTGATTCCCATAGAAATAGTTTTAGAAAAGAAGTTAAATAGAAACTAGGTCAAATGTATAGGGCATATACTCAGTGAAGTAACACACTTATGTACTCACAACCACATGTAGCATCTTTTTTTTAATCAACTACATATCATACTACTGAAGCTCTAATTCATATACCTATCCATTTCTTCTACCTCTCTCATCCCTAATAATAATAATAATGTTGGTATTTGTTAAGTGCTTACTATGTGCAGAGCACTGTTCTAAGCGCTGGGGTAGATATAGGGTAATCAGGTTGTCCCACACGAAGCTCACAGTCTTCACCATTTTACAGATCTTTCATCCCCATTTTAAGCTCTTTAAGGGCACAGATTATGTATACTATCTCTGTTGTACTCCCCCAAGCACTCAATACAGTGCTCTGCACACAGGAGGTGCTCAACAAATACTCTTGATTGATCAAATGAAGAATTTCCACAAATAGCTCAGCTGAGTAGCTATTAAAAATCATAGGCTTTTGCCTCATGAGATCAAAGTTGGGGCCCCTTAACTGAATAACATCAAACTAGGACCAAAATTAGGGAAAATATGGGACTAAAAACTCCAACTGGGACTCAGGTGACAATTCTTTGAAGGCCCCAGCAATCACTGCTGAACTACATTCCCAAGCAGGAAAATGTGGGGATTTAATCAGTACCACGAAGTGTAAAGGACAACAGGCAATGTCAACAGAATGCACTGCAAAGCAATTAATTATTTAAAGCCACTGAGGTTCAAAACTGTAAGGGTCAAACTTGATAACCCGAATAACGGACATCCGACATCATGTCCTTCGACAAGGAAGCTTGACTGAAGGCTTTACTGGGAGAAATGCCTGAAAAGAGAGTTGAGTCTATGATAACCCTCAAATCAACTCGCCCTAGCTTTCCTTACATCCCAGGTATTGGGTGATCTGAGATAAATACTTCATCATGGGAGAAATCTCTTCTTGCTGGGTCTCAGACAGGCACAACATACCACAGGCAATTTTAACTAACCTTCTTTTCCCGGAGAATTAGACTCTGTCCGACACAGAAGGTCCCAACAGCTTATGGAAGGGGTAGGTAAAACCAACACAATGCATCAAACGGTCTAGTATGTGCTTTAATAATACTGATAATAATGACAGTGGTATTTATTCACTTATGACGTACCAATCATTGTCCTATGTGCTGGGGTAGGTATAAGAATCAGGTCCCACTTGGGACGCTCAGTCTAAATAGGAGGGAGAACAAGTACTGAAGCCCTATTTTACCGAAGAGGGAAGTGAGGCACACAGAAGCAAGGTGACTTGCCCAAGGTCACGAAGCAGGTACATGGTAGAGCGAGAATTAGAACCCAGGTCCTCTGTCTCCCAGATCCATGCTCTTTACACTAGGCCAGCTGCTTCCCTGCCCGACAATCGTGCCAGCCATTTTACAGCACCCTACTTTGACTTCGGCCTTGCTCTTTAACAGTGAAGGGAGGACACCTGCTAAAATCTGAGTTGAAAGATCAACCTCAACATTTTCTTTGTTTATGCCAAATACATTATGAAAAAATTAAAGCAGTTGGGAGGAATGACTGTTCACTGAATAGGATAAATGACTCCCATTACTGACAAAAACAGCAACATTCAAGTCTAACTTAAAATATCTCAGCAAAGAATAAAACTCTAACCGTAGGCCTAAAGGCATGTAGCAGAAATAATTAATACAGTTGTAGCAGATCCTTTGAGGTGGGGCCCAGGAATGTTTTAATGTGGAAATCCCCTCGATGGCTTCAAAACCTCAGTAATCACACGTACAGATTCATTCTGCCAATAACAAAAAACAGTTTGAAAGTATACGAAATTAGAAAATTTTTAGGAGACTGAAACAGCAAATGGGAAGTTAGAAATCAAGAAATGGAATTTACTGAGTGCTTACTTTGTGCACAGCACTGTACTAAGCACTTAGGAGGGACAATACAACAGACCTGGTAGACACGTTCCCCACCCATGACGAACTGCTATTTTCATTACTGTGTGAAGCGCTCAGGGAAGACATTACATTCAGACATGGTCCCTGGCTCCTGGGGATTCACCACATATGAGAGAATAAACATAAAAGAAGTAGGGAGGTTTGCTTTAAGAACCCATCACAGAAAATAACAGTAAAGACCTATGGACCCAAGGTTTTCTCGCCCCGGTAGCTCTGACTAGAACATGACAGCAGATCTGGACATGGAGTGATATGGTGGCAGAAGAAACCGGGTTCTAATTCCAGCTCCGCCACTTGTCCGCTGTGTGACCATGGTTAAGTCACTTAACTTCTCTGTGCTTTGGTTACCTCATCTGTAAAATGGGGGTTAAGACTTTGGGCCCCCTGTGAGATACTGACTGTGTCAGAAGGAATGGCTATGTGCCTGCCACCCAGCAAACATAGGAGAACACAACAATTTGGGTTTTCTTTAATCCGAGGTTCTTTTAAGAACACCATCACCGCACTAGAGGAGTCTGGGGGTATTTGGGAATGTGTTCTTAGGTTGGAGGTGGGAGCTAACTTTCCAGGTTCTCATTTCTATGCTCATATTTTTCCACTTTTGACTTGAGGATGACTAGAAAGTATTTTCACTCACACATTATTATTCTTTTCCTAGCTCCCTGATCCTGCTCTCTGAGCTGGGCTTTTCTAATGCTTAAGAATAATTCTCACCACTGAACTGTGGGTATCCAAAGAGGTTCTGTTTTGGGTCCCCATCTCTCCTCACTACCCTCTCTCAGGGTCACACCTGGAGAGCTTCCGATACTCTACCAGTCTCGACTACAGAAGGGAGAATCAAGCAGAGGCATATCCGTTCCATTCCTAGTTTGGGAGGTAGCTTACAACTGGAAGACAATCTCTGCTACAAGTCAAAGCTCATCTATGCCGGGCAGCAGCGGCACAGGAGAGAGTCGAGGGTGGAGTCTCAAGTTTACTGCGTGGAGGGAGACAAAGGTAAATCATTTCTGTATTTTTACCAAGAAAACTCTATGGATATACAACCAGAGTAACTGCAGATGAAGGTGGGGCACTCTGGGAGAGATGAGTCCATGGAATCGCTATAGGACGAAGACGACTCAACGACAAGACTCTCTTCACTCTACACTTTGCCTCTTGGGGACCTCATCCAGATGACTTCATGACTCCCAAATCTACCATCTGGAGAGACATGGTAAGCTGACGAACAAAATTCAGATGAATGGATTTGGGGTGATTTTTTTTAAGGAACCAATCAGCAAGGGAATTTTATCTTCTAAACACAGGAAGTGACAACCAGGAACTCATTTCACACAGACAACCTCAAATCTTGGCATTTACTAATGATTTCTTTTTTTAATTCTGCTGGCATAGGGACAATTCCCAACTATCTGATGACTGTCAGTCAAAAAGTAAGAGTAATTGGATCCTGAGGTTTTTGTTGGCTAGTTTCCAGTGCTGAAATCAGAGTTGTATTTTGGAAGGGTCGCTTGATACAATGCTGGGCATTCTCATTTTTCTAATGTAAATGTTAAGCAAAATCATAGGTGAGACTGAGAGAAGCAGTGTGGCTCTGTGGAAAAAGGAGAGGACCTGGGTTCTAATCCCAGATCTGCCATGTGCCTTCTGGGTGACCTTGGGCAAATCCATTAATTTCTCTGTGCCTCAATTTCCTCATCTGTAAAATGGGGGTCCAAAACCTGTTCTTACTCCTATTTAGATGAGCCCCATCTAGGACAGGGACTGTGTCCGACCTAATTTGCTTCTATCTACCCTAATACAGTGCCTGGTTCCTAGTAAACGTTTACCAAACAACACAGTTAATCCAAAACAATACTAGATCCAAGTTTGTCAATCAGGGGTTCACCATGAATGCTGATGGGAGGATGGCATAGGGCAGAGAAGAGGAATTCCTAGAGCTCAGCAAGAACCAGAAACAGCACTGATGCAGAAGTCCCAGGGAGGAGGCTTTGATTAGGGGGCCAAGCTTGAAAGTAAAAAGGTCACTTCCCCTTCTGATCTGGATCTGTGGCTCCTTGTTCCACCAGCAGGATGGTGCCAATGAGAGAGAGAGACAGAGAGTGAGTGTGTGTGTTTTGGGGGTAAGATATATGAAGGGGAGTAGGCTGACAGAGAGGAGAGCTGGATCAAAGGGGAGGTGTCATGTCACAGGGCAAGAGGGGTTAGCAGGGAACATCGGAACACCCTCCTTCCTTGTACTCAGCAGACAACCACTCTCCCGCAGCCTTCAAAGTCTTATTGAAGGCACCTCTCTTCCAAGAAGCCTTCCCTGACTAGGGCCTGATTTCCTCTTTTCCCACTCCCTTTGGCATTATCCTGCTAGAATTTGCACCCTTTATCCACCCCTCCCTCAGCCCTATAACACTTACATTCACATCTGTAATTTATGTATTTATTTATTTTAATGTCTGTCTCTCCTCTGGACTGTAAACTCATTGTGGGAGGGGAAATGTCTACCAACTCTGCTAGACTGTAATCTCCCAAGCGCTTAATAAAGTGTTCTGTACACAGTAAACATTCAACCAACATGACTGATTGATTTTTAGGGATACCTAGAGGCCATTGGGGTACTGTTTCTAAGAAAAGGGTTGCAAAGCCCCGTGCATAATTTTTTTTAAAAAAAAGGACGGAGAATTGAAAACTTGAGTGAGGAAAAAGTGGATCTGAATTTCTCAGCATCCGGAGCAGCCTTGTAAGAGCATGAAATATCCTACGGAAATGGAACAATGAACTGGCAGCCAACCACCAAAATGTAAAGTCTAGAAACAAAACCACCATATTTCTCCAATCCAAAATATTTACTGAACATCAAATAATGTACACAGAGAACTAGGTGCCTGGGAGAGCGCATTGGCAATAGAAAACAACATCTCTGCCTTCAAAGAGTTGACAATTTAGGAGGGAAAGGCGCTTTAATAATTTACAAAAAGGAAGAAGATGAGAATAAAAAGATGAGTGAGCGGGTGAGTAAATGCGCAGATAGTAGAGTTGGGAAATGACAAGCTACGTCCTGGGGGCCAGTTATGCACTTGGGGAAGTTAAATCACCTTTTTCAGCCCTCACGTGAGTACGATGAGGCCATTTTTAGACTGCTTCTGGTATTTTTGTCTTTTGGATCCGGCCTTCGAAAAATTCCACAGAAAACGTCCGCCACATCAGTCAGCTCCCATCCTGCTGCCAAGAGCCTTCTCGCCGCTGCTACTGCCAGTAATCACGCCACTGTCACCATTACCACCACCACAGCCTTTACGGCCTCCAGTTTCACTTTTCCGGGTGCCAGTCTCAATGAAAGCTGGATGGGGAAGGTGATGGTAACAGCCGAGTGGGTGGGAGTGGGACTGCCAGGGAGAAACTGTGTCAGATGCCGGGTGCTGGACTGGGTTATTTCATTTGCACATTTTGAGAAGCGCCATTAACTCTTCCGGACACCGTTGAATAAAATGGGGACTCCATAAGAGCTTTGCCCATTTTCATGGCTACTAAGGGCACACAGTGGTTTAGTGGATAATACTGTTCATTATCTGGGAAACGCAATGACTGGTAACATTGCAACACTGCTCAGGCATACTAAAAGAAGCAGCGTGGCTTAGTGGAAAAAAGCTTGAGCTTGGGAGTCAGATGTCACGGGTTCTAATCCCGGCTCCGCCACTTGTCACCTGGGTGACTTTGGGCAAGTCACTTCACTTCTCTGGGCCTCAGTTCACTCATCTGTAAAATGGGGATGAAGACTGGGAGCCCCACATGGGACAACCTGATTACCCTGTATCTACCCCAGCGCTTAGAACAGTGCTTGGCACATAGTAAGCTCTTAATAAATACCAACAGTATTATTATTATCATTATTATTATTATTATTAAAAGCCAGAAAAATAGATTACATCTGGGAATTCAGCAGCTCTGATTCGCTAAGTCATTCCCGAGAATATTAATGAAGTTTCCAAAAAGGGCTCAAGATTTATGCATTGGGGAACCTGTCTCAAATGCAAATGCAACAGTGTCAGAAAAACCAAAAAAACCCCCAACTTCAGATGTCAAGATAGTTCTTCATTTCTATTCCTTTTCAGAGGAAGTCACCGACTACTTCTGCAGCTCCAAAAAAAGTTAGATACTGAATCACATTTAATCTACTTCCAAAATCCTGCCTGTTCTTCCTACACATCTCTTAGATCTGTCCTTTCCTCTCCACCCAAAGAGCTGCCACCATGATCCATTCTGTAGTAATATCCTGACGGGACACATATCAGCTTCAGCGGGGCCTCACTACCTCTAGCTTCTTCCCCTTCAGCTTCTGCACTTATTCATTCATTCAGTCATATTTATTTAACCCTTACTGTATTCAAAGCACAGTACTAAGTGCTTGGGAGAGTACAATATATAATATACAGACACCCTCCTTGTCCACAACAAGCTTACAGTCTAGAGCGGAAGACAGATATTAATAGAAATAAGTAATTTGTATTCAAGGCTTTCCTTCATTTCATCTCACTGTCCAAATCTGTTTTCCTCATGCAATGCTCCACAGTTTAGTCTTTTGGTTCTTGCCCTTGAGTCTCCTACCTCTGTCCCCCTGCACACTCTCTGTTCCTCTGGCCTGGAACTCCTTTTTCTTTTTTTAATGATATCTGTTCATTCATTCATTCATTCAATAGTATTTATTGAATACTAAGCACTGTACTAAGCGCTTGGGATGAACAAGTTGGCAACAGATAGAGACAGTCCCTGCCGTTTGACGGGCTTACAGTCTAATCGGGGGAGACGGACAGACAAGAACAATGGCGATAAACAGCGTCAAGGGGAAGAACATCTCGTAAAAACCGATGGCAACTAAATAGAATCGAGGCGATGTACAATTCATTAACAAAATAAATAGGGTAACGAAAATATATACAGTTGAGCGGACGAGTACGGTGCTGTGGGGATGGGAAGGGAGAGGTGGAGGAGCAGAGGGAAAAGGGGAAAATGAGGCTTTAGCTGCGGAGAGGTAAAGGGGGGATGGCAGAGGGAGTAGAGGGGGAAGAGGAGCTCGGTCTGGGAACGCCTCTTGGAGGAGGTGATTTTTAAGTAGGGTTTTGAAGAGGGAAAGAGAATCAGTTTGGCGGAGGTGAGGAGGGAGGGCGTTCCAGGACCGCGAGAGGACGTGACCCAGGGGTCGACGGCGGGATAGGCGAGACCGAGAGACGGTGAGGAGGTGGGCGGCAGAGGAGCGGAGCGTGCAGGGTGGGCGGTAGAAAGAGAGAAGGGAGGAGAGGTAGGAAGGGGCAAGGTGACGGAGAGCCTTGAAGCCTAGAGTGAGGAGTTTTTGTTTGGAGCGGAGGTCGATAGGCAACCACTGGAGTTGTTTAAGAAGGGGAGTGACATGCCCAGATCGTTTCTGCGGGAAGATGAGCCGGGCGGCGGAGTGAAGAATAGACCGGAGCGGGGCGAGAGAGGAGGAAGGGAGGTCAGAGAGAAGGCTGACACAGTAGTCTAGCCGGGATATAACGAGAGCCCGTAATAGTAAGGTAGCCGTTTGGGTGGAGAGGAAAGGGCGGGTCTTGGCGATGTTGTAGAGGTGAAACCGGCAGGTGTTGGTAACGGATAGGATGCGTGGGGTGAACGAGAGGGACGAGTCGAGGATGACACCGAGATCGCGGGCCTGAGAGACGGGAAGGACGGTCGTGCCATCGACGGTGATAGAGAAGTCTGGGAGAGGACCGGGTTCGGGAGGGAAGATGAGGAGCTCAGTCTTGCTCATGTTGAGTTTTAGGTGGCGGGCCGACATCCAGGTGGAGACGTCCCGGAGGCAGGAGGAGATGCGAGCCCGAAGGGAGGGGGAGAGGACAGGGGCGGAGATGTAGATCTGCGTGTCATCTGCGTAGAGATGGTAGTCAAAGCCGTGAGAGCGGATGAGTTCACCGAGGGAGTGAGTGTAAATGGAGAACAGAAGAGGGCCAAGAACTGACCCTTGAGGAACTCCAACAGTTAAAGGATGGGAGGGGGAGGAGGCTCCAGCGAAGGAGACCGAGAATGATCGGCCAGAGAGGTAAGAGGAGAACCAGGAGAGGACAGAGTCCGTGAAGCCAAGGTGAGATAAGGTATGGAGGAGGAGGGGATGGTCGACAGTGTCAAAGGCAGCAGAGAGGTCAAGGAGGATCAGAATGGAGTAGGAGCCATTGGATCTGGCAAGAAGGAGGTCACGGGTGACCTTAGAGAGAGCAGTCTCGGTAGAGTGGAGGGGACGGAAGCCAGATCGGAGGGGGTCTAGGAGAGAATGGGAGTTAAGGAATTCTAGGCATCGATTGTAGATGACTCGTTCTAGGATTTTGGAAAGGAAGGGTAGTAGGGAGATAGAACGATAACTGGAGGGGGAAGTGGGGTCAAGAGCGGGTTTTTTTAGGATGGGGGAGATGTGGGCATGTTTGAAGGCAGAGGGGAAGGAGCCCTTGGAGATTGAGTGGTTAAAAATAGAAGTTAAGGAAGGGAGGAGGGCAGGGGCGATGGTTTTAAGAAGGTGAGAGGGAATGGGGTCCGAGGCGCAGGTGGAGGGGGTGGCACTTGCGAGGAGGGAGGAGATCTCCTCTGAGGATACTGCAGGGAAGGATGGGAAAGTAGGGGAGGGGGTCGGTGGGGGGGAGGGGAGAGGCGGAGGGCTGACTTTGGGGAGCTCAGACCTGATCGTGTTGATTTTCGTGAGGAAATAGGTGGCCAGATCATTGGGGGTGAGAGATGGGGGAGGGGGAGGAACAGGGGGCCTAAGGAGAGAGTTAAAGGTCCGGAACAATCGGCGGGGGTGACGGGCATGGGTGTCGATGAGGGAGGAGAAGAAGCTTTGCCTGGCGGAGGAGAGGGCAGAGTTAAGGCAGGAAAGGATAAATTTGAAGTGTGTGAGGTCGGCTCGGTGCTTGGACTTTCGCCAGCAGCGCTCGGCAGCTCGAGCATAGGAGCGTAGGAGGCGGACGGAGGAGGTGATCCAGGGCTGTGGGTTAGTGGAGCGAGAGCGGCGGAGGGAAAGGGGGGCGAGAGAGTCGAGATGAGTAGAGAGGGTGGAGTTGAGAGCGGAGACCTGATCGTCGAGAGTGGGAAGAGAGGACAGGGCGGCAAGGTGAGGAGAGATGCTATTGGAAAGATGGATGGGATCGAGAGAGCGGAGGTCTCTGTGGGCAGTAGCGAAGATTTGCAGGGGGAGGGAGTGTGAGAGATGAGGCAGGTGAGAAGGTTATGGTCAGAGAGAGGGATTTCAGAGTTGGTGAGGGAGGAGATAGTGCAGCGGTAGGAGATGACGAGATCGAGGGTGTGACCGAGTCGGTGAGTGGGCGCGGTATGGTGGAGGAGGAGGTCGGCAGAGTCGAGGAGGGATCTGTTAAGTGTTCACTATAATAATGTTGGTATTTTTTAAGCGCTTACTATGTGCACAGCACTGTTCTAAGCGCTGGGGTAGATACAAGGTAATCAGTTTGTCCCACGTGAGGCTTACAGTTAATCCCCATTTTACAGATGAGGTAACTGAGGCACAGAGAAGTTAAGTGACTTGCCCACAGTCACACAGCTGACAAGTGACGGAGCCGGGAGTTGAACCCATGACCTCTGACTCCGAAGCCCAGGCTCTTTTCACTGAGTCACGCTGCTTGCGCCAGCCACTGTACTAAGCGCAGGGGTAGACTGGAGATAACCAGGTTGGACATAGTTCATGTACTAGACGGGGCTCACAGTCTTAATCCCCATTCTACAGAGAAGTTAAATGACTTGCCCAAGGTCATACAGCACTTACTAATAGAGTAACTATTTTTATGTTTGTCTTCCAACAGAGTGTAAACTCTGTTTAGTACTATCCTGAAGCTTCAAATGTCACTTTTTCTGAATACCAAATAAGAAAACTAAATAATTCTACATCACTACTGAAGAAGAATATTTTTAAAAGGGAGATATAGTTCCAAGTAAAAGTGAATTAGTCTAATACCTATTATAAAACAAGAACTATTTTAATTCCCTCCCTAGTCGGTAAGCTTCTCCTGCTAAATGGTAAACTCTCTGTGGGCAGGGAACATGTCTACAACCCTGTTCTATCGGAGAACTCTCCCAACCTCTCAGTAGAGTGCTCTGCACCCCAAAAGTGCTCCATAAATGCCATCTGAATTCCTGTGATAAACTTTATCTTGCCCAGTTCCTTACTTAATCTCACCAAGATAAATAATGCTAGTATTCCACTACATTATTTTGGTTCTCTGACAAATGCCTACTGTTTGAAGTACTCTGTTATAAATGTAAATGAAATGCTACCTCCGAGATTATGAATCAGCCTTAATTACTGTTTTGAATAGTTGCATAAGGAATACCCTATTATGCTAAACTTCCTAGTAAGAAATCCTCTCCCTAGACTGATGCGATTTTCATGGTAATAAACGTGGATAAGAACCAAGGAACCAGCTCCCACATCCATTCAAACTGATTTAACTTTCATAAAAAAGGGCGGGCTAAATTATAATCATAAATTATTTTCAACACCCCTACGTTGACTTACTAGCCTGTCCAAGACGCACCAGTGTTCTGGCTTCACTGAACTTTGGAAATCTTCCCTGCACTATCCTATCCTTCAGTACTCATTTGCAAGACCTGACAGGTCTTGGGGAGCAAAGACAAGCTAATAACAACCATCAGAGGATTCATCCACCCGAGTCTGGCACCCCATTATTGCTCAACACTACCATTTCCCAACAGCTGGACTAACTCAAATGTCCTGGCCAGCAAAGGATATTTCCTGGTGAAGCAGTGTGTCCTAATAGAGCATGGGCCTGGTCACAGCTTCACCACTTGTCATCTGAGAAACAGCATCCCCAGCTCTACCACTTGTCTGCTGGGGGACCTGGGCAAGTCACTTCACTTCTCTGGGCCTCAGTTACCTCATCTGTAAAATGGGGATTGAGATTGTGAGCCCCATGTGGATAGACAGCTAGGTCCTCTAGACTGTGAGCTTGTTGTGGGCAGGACTGCGTCTGTTTGTTGTTCTATCGTACTCTCCCAAGCTCCTAGTACAGTGTTTTGCATACAGAAAGCGTTTAATAAATACAATTGAATTGAAGGTTTGAATCTAAAAAAGATAATAATAATTTTGGTATTTGTTAAGCTCTTACTATGTGCCAAGCACTGTTCTAAGCACTGGGGTAGATATAGGGTAGATTGTCCCACGTGGGGCTCACATTTTTTTTTTAATCCCCATTTTTTCAGAAGAGGTAACTGAGGCACAGAGAAATTAAGTGATTTGCCCAAGGTCACACAACAGACAAATGGCAGAGCTGGGATTAGAAGCCACGACCTCTGACTCCCAAGCCTATGCTCCTTCCACCAAGCCACGCTGCTTCTTTCTTCTCAAAGTGCAGTTGTTGTCTTGAGAAGAAGTTGGTCAGTCTCAGAGGACAACTGGATGTTCGCTTGGAGGGCTGTGGATGAAGGGACACTTTTTCTGAGCGAGTTTGGAGGAGAAGCAGCAGCCTCTCCGGCCTGTTCCTAACCCTACCCCCACTGTGATTTCACAGAGAATGCTACCAATCCCAACACATCCTATCCCCAGAAGGCCCGTTCCAGTGGCCTACCATTATGGGAACGAGCCCGAAAGTGAAGCCGAGTTTCTCCTTGATTAGGATCATGATGATGATAATAATACTAATAATAATATGAAAGAAGCTCGCTAATGCATTACATCCAGTGGGATACTTGGTGTTATGTGAAAGGGAAAGTCTCATGAGCTTACATAAGACTGGAAATCATATTTTGCTTCTCACCCACCCACTTCTTTTCTCAATCCCCAACCCACAAACCATACAATTTGGCAGGAAGGGGCAACAATCGGATGGAGCCCTGGAAGTTCGCCACCAGGGGTGCAGGGGGGGCGGGGTTAGAGAGTTTGGAATAAAGTCTAGAAGGGGCTTGGCCTTGTGGAAAGAACCCAGGCCTGGGAGTCGAAGGACCTGGTTTCTAATCCCGGCTCTGCCACCTGTCTGCTGTGTAACCCTGGGCAAGTCACTTCACAACTTTGGCACTCAGTTACGTCATTTGGAAAATGGGAATTAAGGCTGTGAGCCCCATGAGGGACATGGACTGTGTCCAACCTGAATATCTTATATTGACCCTAGTGCTTAGTACAGTGCTTGACAGATAATAAGTGCTTAATTAAACACTAAGTGAGAGCAGCATGGCGTAATGGATAGAGCATGGGCCTGGGAGTCAGAAGGTCATGGGTTCTAATCCCGGCTCTGCCACTGCTGTGTGACCTTGGTCAAGTCACTTCACTGGGCCTCAGTTACTCATCTGTAAAATGGAGATTGAGACTGTGAGCCCCACATGGGACAGGGACTGTGTCCAACCTGACTTACTGGTATCCACCCCACCGCTTAGTATAGTGCCTGGCACACCGTCAGTACTTAATAAATACCGTTATTAAAACAGCAAATACCCTTTTAAAAAAAGTCTGGAGTCACTCTGTGGCTCTGGAGAGTCAGTTTTGGCACCACTGGATGCACCTCAGCTGACTGTTGTTATCAAACCTTAGATTACCCCAGCAGTCAAACAGAATTCAACTGTGTTAAGGCACAGCCCTGATAAACACTCTCTATCTTTGGAGATCTCATTCTATTTGTTCTCTATTTCATTTCCTGCCTTTTCAGTTTAATATTAAAAAACAGCAAGGTGGGGTGGGGGGAAATCAGCACTATCTTACTAAGTTTTAGCTGCAAGCTGACAGTTTTTTATGTTATCTTCCCACCTATCTCCTCAAAAACCTCCGATGACTAAGCAACTCTTCACATTAAGCAACAACTCCTAACCCTTGTTTTTCAAGTTGTCTCCTGGCTGCCTCATACCCATCGCTCCTCTACACCATAAACTTGTTGTGGGTAGGGAATGTATCTGTTCATTATTAGATTGTACTCTCCCAAGCACGCAGTACAGCACTCTGCACACAGTAAGCACTCAACACACACAAATGCCTGAATGACTCTCCCAATACACTCCAGTTCATAATCTTTGCTCCTCCCAAGGCAACCTAATAACTGTGCCTTGCCCATGATTCTTCATTTCCAACAGTTTGTCACCCCTTTTCTGCTTGACATTCTCTCCATCTCAAGTTCGCAAGACCACCTTTCAAACTCCCTGGAAAAGCTAGCTTCTCCAAGAGGCAATCCCCAATTGACCTCCCACTTCCTGGCCCCATCTCTCCATCATCCACCTAAACAAATATATTCAGCCGGATGGCTACTCTCGTTTTGTTTATTGGAAACTACGTTCTTACTCTTTACCTCTTGTGTATTTGTAACTGTGCCCATTTTTATCACCAATTAGGCTGTCAGCCCCTTGAGGACAGACAGTGGGTCATTTTCTCCATGCTCAATAAATTCTGAGGGAGAGAAAACAGAAGGTCAAGAGGAAAAAACATCATGCCCTACTGATTTTAAAGTTCTGCCTTAAGGATTCCAATTGGAGTTTTAATTTTTCCACATTAACTTGGTCAAATAGTACTGGACAGACACTAAACATGGAGACATGAAAAGAAAAATCTTAACTATGGATTTGATTTATCAGTGGTGTTTATGGAATGCTCGTTGCCCAAAGCACTCTATTAAGCACTTGGGCAAATACAAGAGTTGGAGGATATGAACCCTGCCCACAATGAGCTAGAGGGAGAGATAGCCATTAATATAAATTAATAAATATAAATGCATTAGGGATGTGTTTTGGGGCAACTATTAAGTGCCTAGAAGGTAAAGATTCAACTGATTGACTGGGATAAAGAGGGCTTAATCAGGGAAGACCTCTTAGAGGATACCTTAAAAAACTAAAGAGACAGCTCTAAAATGTATATTATACATTTGCTTAAACACACAAAGAGAGACATAAGAATGGATGGAATCTAGATTAATTCCCACTCCATCCTTACTTTATTTGCCTCAGCATAAGCATTGCTGTAAAAACAAGGACAAGACTGATCTCCTTTGGAAACTATCTTCCATATCAGGTCCATACTCACCTGTACTAAAGATAAATCTTCTTTTAACTGGTTCCTTTACACGGTGCCAACCACCATAGTCTGAGGGCCTATTCCTGATAAATGCAAGACATTCTACCCCCTCACTTACTGGGCAGAGAAAGACAGCAGGCTTGTGAGCAGTCGAGAGATACCAGCAGTGGATCCAGGTGGCTTTGCCAGCTGCTGCCAGCCTGCAGGGACGGGGAAGGGAGGGTGGGAGGGGGAAGGGGAGGTTTATCTAGGGATCAGTCAATGGTATTTGAGCCCTTACTGTTACCAAGTGCTTAGGAGAGGACTTTACATTAGAGTTGGCAGACAGGATCCCTGCCCTCAAGAAGGTTCCAGTCTACTATGCCAGGCGGTCATACAGACCTCAGAGGCGAAAGATGTGGCTCAAGCTTTCCGGGATGCCTAGGGGAGAGGAAGGAGAGGACCCGCAGAACTCCACCAAGAGAATGGTCTCCCCCGATTAGACCGTAAGCCCGTCAAACAGCAGGGACTGTCTCTATCTGTTCCCGACTTGTTCATTCCAAGGGCTTAGTACAGTGCTCTGCACATAGTAAGCGTTCAATAAATACTATTGAATGAATGAATGAATGGAGCCCGTGAGGAGAAAGGGCCAGGGGAAGAGAAGGAAGGAAAGGGATGAAGAAACAGGCCCGCCCCTTTCTTTTTCCTTCTCCTCAGCATGCGGTACTAGGAGGACAGACAAAATCATTCAGAAGAGTCTTTGTTGTCAGCATAGGCTCCACAGTCTAGATCTCAAGTTGGCCAGGCCCTCCCGGATCCGCCAAGCAGGGGTGGGCCGGCCCCCTCAGTTGAGCATGCTTGGCCATCTTGCCTGGTGTCAAGTGGTGGCTGGGGCTCGGCTGCCACCATTTCATTCATTCATTCATTCAATAGTATTTATTGAGCGCTTACTATGTGCAGAGCACTGTACTAAGCGCTTGGGATGAACAAGTCGGCAACAGATAGAGACAGTCCCTGCCGTTTGACGGGCTTACAGTCTAATCGGGGGAGACGGACAGACAAGAACAATGACAATAAACAGAGTCAAGGGGAAGAACATCTCGTAAAAACAATGGCAACTAAATAGAATCGAGGCGATGTACAATTCATTAACAAAATAAATAGGGTAACGAAAATATATACAGTTGAGCGGACGAGTACGGTGCTGTGGGGATGGGAAGGGAGAGGTGGAGGAGCGGAGGGAAAAGGGGAAAATGAGGCTTTAGCTGCGGAGAGGTAAAGGGGGGATGGCAGAGGGAGTAGAGGGGGAAGAGGAGCTCGGTCTGGGAACGCCTCTTGGAGGAGGTGATTTTTAAGTAGGGTTTTGAAGAGGGAAAGAGAATCAGTTTGGCGGAGGTGAGGAGGGAGGGCGTTCCAGGACCGCGGGAGGACGTGACCCGGGGGTCGACGGCGGGATAGGCGAGACCGAGGGACGGCAAGGAGGTGGGCGGCAGAGGAGCGGAGCGTGCGGGGTGGGCGGTGGAAAGAGAGAAGGGAGGAGAGGTAGGAAGGGGCAAGGTGACGGAGAGCCTCGAAGCCTAGAGTGAGGAGTTTTTGTTTGGAGCGGAGGTCGATAGGCGACCACTGGAGTTGTTTAAGAAGGGGAGTGACATGCCCAGATCATTTCTGCAGGAAGACGAGCCGGGCGGCGGAGTGAAGAATAGACCGGAGCGGGGCGAGAGAGGAGGAAGGGAGGTCAGAGAGAAGGCTGACACAGTAGTCTAGCCGGGATATAACGAGAGCCCGCAATAGTAAGGTAGCCGTTTGGGTGGAGAGGAAAGGGCGGGTCTTGGCGATGTTGTAGAGGTGAAACCGGCAGGTGTTGGTAACGGATAGGATGCGTGGGGTGAACGAGAGGGACGAGTCAAGGATGACACCGAGATCGCGGGCCCGAGAGACGGGAAGGATGGTCGTGCCATCCATGGTGATAGAGAAGTCTGGGAGAGGACCGGGTTCGGGAGGGAAGATGAGGAGCTCAGTCTCGCTCACGTTGAGTTTTAGGTGGCGGGCCGACATCCAGGTGGAGACGTCCCGGAGGCAGGAGGAGATGCGAGCCCGAAGGGAGGGGGAGAGGACAGGGGCGGAGATGTAGATCTGCGTGTCATCTGCGTAGAGATGGTAGTCAAAGCCGTGAGAGCGGATGAGTTCACCGAGGGAGTGAGTGTAAATGGAGAACAGAAGAGGGCCAAGAACTGACCCTTGAGGAACTCCAACAGTTAAAGGATGGGAGGGGGAGGAGGCTCCAGCGAAGGAGACCGAGAATGACCGGCCAGAGAGGTAAGAGGAGAACCAGGAGAGGACAGAGTCTGTGAAGCCAAGGTGAGATAAGGTATGGAGGAGGAGGGGCCAGTGGCTGTCAAGAAGCGGCGAGGCCTAGTGGAAAGAATCTGGGCGTCAGAGGACCTAGGTTTTAATCCTGGCTCTTCCATCTACCTGTTGCGTGAACACGGGCAAATCATTTAACTTCTCTGTGCCTCAATTTCCTCTACTGTAAAATGGGGATTCAGTACCTGTTCTCCCTCCTTAGACTTTGAGCACTGTAAGGGACAGAGACCATGTCTGATCTGTTTATCTTGTATCTTCCCCAGCCCTGAAAACAGTGCTTGATACATAGTAAGCATTTAAATACCACTATTACTATCATCATCATCGATGCTTAGCAAATAGAAAGAACTTAGGAAATACCAACAAAATCATCATGATAGTTTTTACTGAGTGTTTACTGTGCACTGGGGGAGGTACAAGAGAAGAGGTACCGAGAAACAGCGTGGCTTAGTGGAAAGAGCCCGGGCTTGGGAGTCAGAGGGCGTATGTTCTAATCCCAGCTCTGCCACTTGTCCCCTGTGTGATCTTGGGCAAGTCACAACTTCTCTGTATCTCAGCTACCTTATCTGTAAAAAAAAAGGGATTAAAAGGGTGAGCCCCATGTGGGACAACCTGATGACCTTGTATCTACCCCAGTGCTTAGAACAGTGCTTGGCACATAATAAGCACTTCAGAAATATGACGATTATTATTATTACAAGCTAATCACACTGGACAAATTCCCAGGCCTACCTGGGGCTCACAGCCTAAGAGGAAGAAGAGAATTTGAAGACACAATTCTGGCCTTCAAGAAGCTTAATAATAATAATAATAATGTTGGTATTTGTTAAGCGCTTACTATGTGCCAAGCACTGTTCTAAGCACTGGGGTAGACACAGGGGAATCAGGTTGTCCCACGTGGGGCTCACAGTCTTAGTCCCCATTTTACAGATGAGGTAACCGAGGCATCGAGAAGTGAAGTGACTTGCCCAAAGTCACACAGTTGACAAGTGGCAGAGCCGGGATTCGAACCCATGACCTCTGACTCCAAAGCCCGTGCTCTTTCCACTGAGCCACGCTACTTCTCATACTTTGCTGCTTACAAAGTAGCAGGGGCCAGATCAAGTAATGAAAGCACTTATTATAGCAGCAACTAAAGCTCAGGAAAGGACATTTGCAAATGTTTTAATAACCAGAACATCACAAAGACAAATTACTTCTTTGTTTCTACAATTTGAAAAATGATATTTATGGACCACAGTGTTTACACTGGGCCACATAAAGCACTGTAGATCATAGGTTTTTTAAGAAAAATTAAAAAAAGATCATAAGTCAACATTTCTCTCCTCTAGACTGTAAGCTCATTCTTGTCAGGGAATGAGTCCATTATATTGTTATAGCGTACTCTCCCAAGCGTTTAGCTACAGTGCTCTGCACAGTGTAAGCCTTCAATAAATGAGATTGATTGACTGTCCAACTTTCACTATGAGTAAGAAACCAAGTGTGCCACGTACATGGCTAAATCTTCCTCATCTGGCTACAGATTTTGGTCAGGCCTTCTGGGTCTGTTTCTGAAAAACACGTTAACCTGCAGCAGGGCCCTACTGGAGATAGGCCGGTCCCGGGAGTCAGAGGACCTGGCTTCCAATCCCTGGCTCTGCCAAGTGTCTGTTGGGTGCCCTGAGCAAGTCACTTCACTTCTCTGGGCCTCAGTTTCCTCAACCAGATAAATGGGGATTAAATCCTACTCCCTCCTACCCTAGACGGTGAGCCCCACGTGGGACCTGATTACCTTGTATCTACCCCAACGTTTAGTACAGTTCTTGGGATAAGCACTTATATAATACAATATTATTATTATTCCTTCCCCACATCTAGCAAAATAAAGCAAAGTTCGCCAATATCCATTCATTCTTTCAATCATATTTAGTGAGGGCTTACTGAATGCAAAGCCTTGTACTAAGCACTTGGGAGAGTACAATATAACACTAAACAGACACATTCCCTACCTGCAATGAGCTCACCGACTAGAGGGGGAAACAGATATTAAATGAAATGAATCAATAAGTTATTACAGGTATATATGTAAATGCTAAGGGGCAGGGAGGGGGGAATGAATGAAGGGAGCATGTCAGGGCAATGCAGAAAGAAGTGGGAAAAGAGAGGAGGGCTTTTCAGGGAATAGCATAGGTCCAGCCATACAATCCGGCCACTAGACTAATGCTTCCGCTTCTCAAAAAAGACCCGAAAAAACCTCTTCCAACTCAACAGGCTACAGGCAACACTGAAAGTCCTTGAAGTAGTCAGACTGGCTGACTGGACACTGAGGGCCTTGCTCTAAAAACACATACCCAAGATAAGCAATGAATGTTAACCACTTTGCAAAAATCAGTAAACTCTACGGACTAACAAATTGCCCCAAACAGAATCCTACTAGCCTGCACTCAGAAAACGCTCCCTACTACTAAAGATCTTCACTGACAACCGAGCGGTCACCATGGTCACTGAATTCTGCTTCTCAGGAAGTAAGAACTTAACAAATATCACTGTTCTTATTCCTATTATTGTTATGACTCCACACAGTTCCTCAGGAACAGGACCATAATGCCTCAGTGGTCTTTGGACAGTACCAAGTGGAAAAGATGATTATTCTAGTGTGTAAGCCCCTTGTGAGCAGGGACTATTTACAGCTATTCTTTTATGTTGTACTCTCCCACAGGCTTAGTACAATAATAATAATAATAATAATGTTGGTATTTGTTAAGCGCTTACTATGTGCAGTTACAGGGTAATCAGGCTGTCCCATGTGAGGCTCAGAGTCTTAATCCCCATTTTACAGATGAGGGAAATGAGGCACAGAGAAGTTAAGTGAATTGCCCACAGTCACACAGCTGACAAGTGGCAGAGCCAATGCTTTACACACAGTAAGCACTCTACAATTATCACTGATGGAGTGATTATTCCTCAGATCCAGTCAGACCATGAGGTCCATGTGGTATCTGATTATCTTGAGACTACCCCAGCATTTATTAATAATAATAATAATAATAATGATAATAATGGTATTTGTCACTATGTGCCAAGCACTGTTCTAAGCACTGAGATAGATATAAGGTAATCAGGTTGTCCCATATGGGGCTCACAGTCTTAATCCCCATTTAACAGATGAGGTAACTAAGGCCCAGTGAAGTGACTTGCCCAAGGAAACACAGCAGACAAGTGGCGGAGGCAGGAGTAGAATCCATGACCTCAGATTCCCACACCTGCCTTCTTGCCACTAGGCCATGCTGCTTCTCAGCATGTCCAGTGCTTGGCACAGAGTAAGTGCTTAACAAATACCTCAATTATTATTATTATCATTATTATTAAAGGACTCCTAGGGGCACATGTACTTTTACTGCTGCGAAACCCAATAAAAGTGCCATCTGGCGTGTTTCCTCATCCCCTTTCTTCCCTCTCTTCCCCTTGCCCTTTCTCCTCACGAGCTCCATTCTCTTGGCGGAGTTCTGCGGATCCTCTTCTTTCTCTCCCCTACCACCATCTCAGCGTCCTGGAAAGCTTGAGCCACATCCTTCGCCTCTGAGGTCCGTCTGGCCACCCGGCCCGCTAGACTGAACCCTATGTGGAACAGGGAATGTGTCTAAACTGATTAGCTTGTATCTACCACAGCGCTTAGGATAGTGCCTGGCACATAATAAGTGCTTAACAAATGCCATAGACTAATAGAGCTATCTAAATGCAAAGAATATAGGTTTCCATCCTTATTATACTTCCTTGGGGAAGTGGTCGAAAGGCTACAGCCTTTGCAGTTAAGTTACTTTTTGAAGATTCGTTTGCTCTGTCTTTCTGTCCAATGGGGAGGGACTTCAAATGCTCTAAGATTTGGTCGTTTTTCTTTATTTCACCTGGGGAAAAGGGACAGAGAAATGCTCACTAAAACTTCTATGACCAAAAACAAAATTCAGTACTTCTACGGAAAATATAAAAAAGGAAAGCCCAAATCATAAATAAATCTACAATGACTTGTGGGAATTATAACTGCATACAGCTATTTTGACCTCTCTGATGATTGCTGATAAAAGAGAATGGAATCAAGAGATGGAAGAAAGTCAGTGGGAATCTAGTAATAACAGTATTGAGTGGCATTCATTATACGCTTGCTATGTGCCAAGCACTGTAATTGGCACCGGGGCAGAGTCAAGATAATCAGGTCGAGCACAGTCCCTATCCCACTCAGGGCTAATAGTCTAAGAGAGAGGGAGAACAGGTATTATTATCCCCATTTTGCAGATGAGGGAACTGAGGACCAGAGCATTTAAGTATCTTCCTGGAGATTGCACAGCAAACAAGTCACAGAGCTGACTTCCCAGCCTGCGCTCCTTCTACTAGGCTAAACCCCCAACCCTGCCCCCCCTCCAACCCAAGAATTATGAGGCAGCCTTCTCTCCAGAACCTCACCAGGCCTGGGCCCGCTTCCGAGATGAGATGAGACCCAATGTGCCCCCTGTATCGGCTATTGTTGGAAGAACTGAACATTTTACAGTGCAACACTGAGATAGTTCAAATGGAATGCCGAAGGAAAATGTCTGCAGCCTTCCAGCTTCCTCTAAGGTCCTACGCCCTGCTTCCGGAGTCTTTCATTTATCTAAGATGGAAAACTGATTAGAGAGCCTGGGAAAAGCCTCAAATGCTCGCTTGCACGACTGTGCCTGCTTATTACACTCCATACTAATTGAGATGAAATAAATTAACAGTTTGTCTCCTTTTATCCTAAAATTCCACAGTTTCCACAAAATGGTATGCTTTAACTCCTGGCCTCTGGAAATTTTAGTCACCCTTATTAAACTGGGAACCCCCAAAGTCTACATGACTTTTTTACCTACAGATTGTACCCACTGTCGTTCAATTGTACACTGCCTGGCACATACTAGCACTTAAATACCACAAAAAAGTGTTCAAATAACATTTTCAAAGTCCACAACAAAATTTTTGAAATTAATAACCTAGTCCTAATCCATCATTCTCTCTTTCACTATGTTATTAAAATGCTGTTCAAGGGACTGACTGGACATTAATCTCTAACGCAAAACGCAAGAAAGAAGCTTCTACTTTATTAAAAAAAACCCACTGCCTCCAAGAAGGCTTCCTGGATTAAACCCTCTTTCACCCAACTCTCTCCCATTTCTCTGTTGCCCATGCACTTGGATATGTACCCTTAAAGCACCTGATATTCATTTCATCCTCAGTCCCACATCACTTGTAATCATACCCATAATTTGTTTATTTGATGATGATGAAGGTGGCATTTGTTATGCACTTACTATGTGCTGAGCACTGTTTTACACACTGGGGTAGAAACAAGGTAATCAGGTTGTCCCACGTGGGGCTCACAGTCTTAATCCCCATTTTACAGATGAGGTAACTGAGGCACAGAGAAGTCAAGTGGCTTGCCCAAAGTCACACAGCCGATCAGTGGAGGAGCCGGAATTAGAACTCATGACCTCTGACTCCCAAACCCGGGCTCTTTCCACTGAGGCACGCTGCTTCTCTATAATAATAATGATGATGGCATTTGTTAAGCGCTTACTAGGTGCCAAGCACTGTTCTAAGCGCTGGGGGGTGGTGGGATACAAGGTAATCAAGTTGTCCCACATGGAGCTCCCAGTCTTTAATCTCCATTTTAATGTTGGTATTTGTTAAGCGCTTCCTATGTGCAGAGGACTGTTCTAAGGGCTGGGGTAGATACAGGGTAATCAGGTTGTCCCACGTGAGGCTCACAGTCTTCACCCCCATTTTACAGAATAATGATGGCATTTGTTAAGTGCTTACTATGTGCAAAGCACTGTTCTAAGTGCTGGGGAAGATACAAGGTGATCAGATTGTCCCACGTGGGGCTCACAGTCTTAATCCCCATTTTACAGATGGAGTAACTGAGACATATATAAGTTAAATAATAATAATAATGTTGGTATTTGTTATGCGCTTACTATGTGCCGAGCACTGTTCTAAGCGCTGGGGTAGACATAGGGGAATCAGGTTGTCCCACGTGGGGCTCACAGTCTTAATCCCCATTTTACAGATGAGGTAACTGAGGCACAGAGAAGTTAAGTGACTTGCCCAGAGTCACACAGCTGACAAGTGGCGGAGCTGGGATTTGAACTCATGACCTCTGACTCCAAAGCCCGTGCTCTTTCCACTGAGCCACGCTGCTTCTCTGCACACAGCTGACAAGTGGCTGAGCTGGGATTTGAACCCATGATCTCTGACTCCCAAGCCTGTGCTCCTTCCATTGTGCCACGCTGCCCTCTTAATCCAAATCGTTCTATGTGTTCCAAATAAAAATCAAGGGAATGGGGGTATCATTCATTCATTCAATTGTATTTACTGAGCGCTTATTGTGCGCAAAGCACTGCACTAAGCGATGGAGAGAGTACAATATAACAGTAAACAGACACATGCCCTGCCCACAACAAGCTTACAGTCTAGAGGTTGACAAGAGAATCCTGGCAGTCAACTGGCCTGGGATCTATTGTGTTCAGGCCTTTACACATTCTTAGACTATTAATCAATGGTATTTAGTAAGCACTTACTATGTGCAGAGCACTGTACTGAGTACAATGTAATAGAGTTGGGAGACACAATCCCTGCTCTCAAGGATTTTACAGTCTAGAGATGGAGACTTAATGCGATAGCAAACAAGGTTAAAAATTCTGGAAATCATTTTGGAACATAAAATTGGATTTACTCAATTAGGCCGTTAGGTTTCAAGGACAGCTTTTAGGTGGCCTGTAACAATTAGCCTGTGGTTTGACTTTACTTATTTCCTCTTTAATCTTTATAGGCTATTTTGCAAGAAGGCAAGGTGATCAATCATATTCAAGTAATATATGTGCCCCATTTAAAAATAATTATGTCTGGGTTAAGTTGGCGATACCTCACCAAAAGAGAGAGAAAGAGACTTTCTTTTTGAGGCAAAAGACTACGAAATAACCTGTTCTCAATAAAGTTTACATTAATCAGGGCAGCAATGTTTTGGAAAAATCTACCAGCCCACTAACACTTTTGAGAAGCAGAGTAGCTGCATGGCCTAGTGGATAGAGGCCGGACTTTGTAGTCAGAAGGACCTGGGTTCTAATATCAGCTATGCCCCATGTCTGCTGTGTGACCTTAGGCAAGCCACCTCACTTCTCTGTGCCTCAGATCCCCCACCTGTAAAATGGGGATTAAGACTGTGAATTTCATGTGGAACACGGACTGCATCCAACCTGATTTACTTGAATCTACCCCAGCACTTAGTACATAACAAGTGCTTAACAGACACAATAAAAAAACCTTTTACTAGCCTTTCCAAATTTTGCAAAGCCACCTATTTTGTAGTCACTCCCCAGACAGCCTGATTTTTTTCCCTTCACAGCCCAATGCCACCAGACTCTTCCTGCCCCTTTTTATAGTCTCTCCCTGCAACTCCCGCGTCCCTGACACACATACCTCCACCTCTACCCGCTAGCTAGTCCTGGCCTTCCTCAATGTCCTTGACATGTCTTTTATGGTATCTGAAAGTGCTTACTATGTGCCAAGCATTGTTCTAAGTGCTGAGCACTGTTTTAAGCACCAGCAGACAGCAAGTACAGCCCAGGTAAGATTTAAGTGGACTCACCTAGACTGGTCTGAAGGCCCATCTCCTCCAAGAGGCCTTCCCAGACTAAGCACCACTTTCCATCTCCCAATCCCTTCTACCTCGCCCTGACTTTGCTCTTTGCTCTTCTCCCGTCTCCAAGCCCCACAGCACTTATGTATATACCTGTCATTTTATTTATTTATATTAATGTCTGTTTATTTGTATTGATATCTTTCTCCCCCTCTCTAGACTGTGAGCTCATTGTGGGCAGAGATTGTCACTCTTTATTGCTGTATTATACTTTCCCAAATGCTTAGTACAGTGCTTTGCACACAGTTAAGCGCTTAATAAATACAATGGAATAAACAAATGAATGATCTGCCTCTCTCTGCCTTCACTGGTCCATGAACATTGAAGCAGCTGGGGGCTAGTGGAAATAAGAAGGGCCTGAGAGTCAGGAGATGTGGATTTTAATCCCTGCTCTACCACTTGCCTGCTCTGTGACCTTGGGCAAGTTACTTAACTTCTCTGGGCTTCAGTTTCCTCATCTGTACAATGGGCAGTCAATTTCGATATCTGTTCTCTCTCCTACTTAGATTATGAACCCCATGTGGAGCAGGGAATGTCAAATCGGATTATCTCACACCTACCCCAGCTCTTAGTACAATGCTCGGCACAGATTAATAATTTAAATACCACAAAAAAAAAAGGAAGGTCGTGCCTACAGTGTCACTTGCCACTAGACCACGTGAGACGCAGCGTGCAGCGTGGTCTAGTGGCAAGAGCCAGGGCTTGGGGGTGAGAAGGCGTGGCTTCTATTCCTGGCTCTTGCCTGCTGTGTGACCTTGGGCAAGTCGCTTCACTTCTCTATGCCTCAGTTCCGTCATCTGTAAAATGGGGATTAAGGCTGTGAGCCCCGTGTGGGATGGGGATTGTGTCCAACTTGATTACCTTGTATCTACTCAGCATTTAGGACGGTGCTTGACATATAGTAAGCGCTTAAATATAATTATAATTATCATCATTCTGTTTTCTTATCCTCATCATAAAATCATCTTATTCTACTGCACTACACTTGCTGGTCATTCGCTTTTTCTTTCTTTCCCAGTTTCTCACTGTCTGTCCCATTGTGCCGCTTTTACATGTCTTCCTTTCTCCCCGTGCTGCACCCTGAACTAGCCACAATGGTGGAGGAAGTAGCAGGGGATCAACTCCTCAGCCCCGTGCTCGGCCTACAGAAAGCTCACCTACCTCAGCTGGAAGACTCCCTCAGCCTAGAGAGAGGTGGGCCTGTGCTGAGTGCTTACTACGTGAAGAATACTGGACAAAGACCTTGGGAGAGTACAACAGAACAGAGTCAATCATAGTTTCTGAGCACTGTGTGCGGACCACTGTACTAAGCGTTTGGGAGAGTACAATACAACAATAAACAGACATACTCCCTGCCCAGAATGAGCTTAGTGTCTAGAAGGGGGGAAACAATTATATAAATTACAGATATGTAGGGGTCGTAGGGGGAAATAAATAAGGGGATCAAGTCAGGGTGATGCAGAAGGGAGTGGGAGAATAGGAAAAGTGGGGCTTAGTCAGGGAAGACTTCTTGGAGGAGATGTGCCTTCAATAAGGCTTTGAAGGCGGGGAGAGGAACTGTCTGTCGGATATGAAGGGAGGGTGTTCCAGAAGAGAGGCAGGACGTGGGCGAGAGGTCACAGGCAAATAGACGAACTCAAGAAAGGAATCAAGTGATGCCAAATGAGGGAGGAAAAGCCCATTTGGGAAAGGTTTCAGGCCTCCCAAGTGAGACTCTGCTGCTTACAGAGCCAATTGGAGGCTCTGGAGTCTTGATAGAAACCCAAGGAGAATAGGCCCACAAAGGACTCAGCCCCCAAAACTGAGGGAGCAAAGCAGATGGCTTCCCCCTCCAAGCAGGAAATTCCCACCAGCTCCCTCCAGAAACTCATGCCTACACTCACTCCACACCTCCACTCCAGAATGCTTCTAGCCAAACTTAATAAAAATGAAAAATAAGGCACTATAAGGCAGCCAAAGTTCTGTTTACTCATTGATAGTTCACCCTAGTCACCTTAAAGTGGGGGGTCTAAACACAATAGTTTAATCAGAGTGATCCTAGTTTATGACAAATATTCCAATGCCCTGAGACTTGGTTTTCCAGAAAAAAGGAACAGCAAGGCTCCTGTTTCAGCCTGGTTCTTTTTCAGGAAGACGACTTTATTGGGATCGACTGTGGAGGACAGACCTGCATGGCATTCTTCCACTGAGAAGGGAGTAGCTCGCTCGCGAGGCCTAGTGGTTAGAGCATGGGCCTGGGAATCAAGAGGACCTGGGTTCTAATCCCGGCTCTGCCACCTGACTGCTGTGTGACCTTGGGTAAGTCACTTCCCTTCCTCTGAGCTTCATTTACCTCATCTGTAAAATGGGGATTAAGACTGTGAGCCCCAAGTGGGACAGGAACTGTGTCCAACCTGATTTGCCTGTATCTACCCCAGAGCTTAGAACAGTGCCTGGGACACAGTAAGCATTTAACAAATACCACAATTATTATTATTTCAGCTAGAACTTCACAGAGAGAGAGTCAAGGAGACAGAGGAGGAAGCACCGCCAGCCCCTTTGAACATTAGATATAGCCACACAACAAGGGACAACTCTTTTGCGTGCCCCATGTGGCCGGGGCTGTGGATCCCGCATTAGCCTTTTCAACCGCACATCGACTTTATATTTTATCATATTTATTGTGCGCTTACTGTGTGCAGAGCACTGGACAAACCACTTGGGAGAATACAGCACAACAATATAACAGACATATTCCCCGCCCTCCCTCATAGGTGAACTTATTTGAATAATAACTTAGTGCAGTAAAAATGCAGAGGACTTAAGCTGCATCTGGTTAATTCTTCAGTTCTGGTTCAGAAACATGTAAAAGCTCTAGACACATGCACTGCCGCAGATGATTCCCTTTTTGCAAGATACATTCTCAAATTTAATAGATTGAAGCTTCTGAAAGACAGGGATCTGCTTATAGCTGAGCTTGGGTAACAAACAGAAGCAGCATGGCTTAGTGGAAAGAGCCCATGCCAAGGAGCCAGAGGACCTGGGATCTAATCCTGGCTCTGCTGCTTGTCTGCTATGCAACCTTGGACAGTCCACTTTCCTTCTCTGTGCCTCAGTTTCCTGAACTGTAAAATGGTGAATTAAAACCCATCCTCCCTCCTATGTAGACTGTGGGCCCCATGTGGGACAGGGATTGTGTCTGAGAGCAGTGCTTTGCATGTAGTAAGTGGTTAAAAAGAACACTTCTAAATAAAATTGTATTTTATTTTGTTATTCTAAATTTTTAGAAATTAGTATTGTAATTATTAAAATGTCTTATGAAGAGCAGAAAGTACCACTGAAATATTTTTCTTGCACCTAAATGAGCAAATGACTACTGGGGGAAAATGAGCTTTAAGCCCCAGTGCCTTTTCCAAATACCATATCGCACCTGGAGAGTTTCCAGTCCTCTATCAGTCTCGGCTATGGGAGGGAGAGTCAAGCAGAGGCCTACCCATTCCATTCTTAGCTTGGCTAGTGTCTAATAATAATAATAATAATAATAATAATGGTATTTGCTAAGCGCTTACTATGTGCTGAGCACTGCTCTGAGTGCTGGGGTAGATACACGATAATCAGATTGTCCCACGTGGGGCTCACATTTTTTAATCCCCATTTGTACAGATGAGGTAACTGAGGCACAGAGAAGTTAAGTGACTTGCCCAAGGTCACACAGCAGACAAGTGGCGGAGCCGAGATTAGAATCCATGACCTCTGACTCCCAAGCCCGTGTTCCTTCCACTAAGCCATGCTCCTTCTCTAGAGAGTGGCAGGCAATCTGTTACAAGTTAAAACTCCCCTGTGCTGGGCAGCAGCGGCATGGGAGAGTGTCAAGGGCAAAGACTTTAGTTTACTACATAGGAGGAGGTGATGGTCAAACACTTCCCGATTTTTACCAAGAAAACTCTATGGATCCACTACCGGAACGACTGCAGATGGAGGTGGGGTGTTCTGGGAGAGATGCGTCCATGGTGTCGCTATGGGTCGGAGATGACTCGGCAGAAGACAAGACAAGCACTCATTGCCTCACAGGCCCCCAGAGCACTTTGGCATACTAGGATTTGCTTTCTCTATCTTATTAATTTACCTATCATGTGTCCATCCCCTCCTATCCGTAAAGCCAGGAGCAAAAACTTAAGAGGGCTTTTGGATGCGGGGGGAAACCAGGAGGTAAGGACAGCTGAACTGGACCCTGAACTGGGCATCAAAATCCTTGAACTGGAAGTCTCCAATTCCTTGAGAACAGAGATCATGTCTACTAATTTTATTGTACTCTCCCAAGAGCCTGGTAGTTTTCTGCACTCAGAAGTTACTCAATAAATACTATGAATTGACAAAGAGCACGGGTTTAGGAGTCAGAGGTCATGGGTTCTAATCCCAGCTCTACCACCTGTCAGCTGTGTGACTTTGGGCAAATCACTTCACTTCTTGGTGGCTCAGTTACCTCATCTGTAAAATGGGGATTAAGACTGTGAACCTCACTTGGGACAACGTGATTACCCTGAATCTACCCCAGCGCCTAGAACAGTAGTCGGCAAGTAATATGCACTTAAGAAATACCAACATTGTTATTATCACACCAATCCTACTCTTAATTTTTATGCATTAAATGTAAAATTCATGTGCATAAACATGAAGATGGAGTAACTAATGGTATTATATTGATGCTATTGATGCCCGTTTACTTGTTTTGATGTCTTCTCCCCCCTTCTACACTGTAAGCCCATTGTGGGCAGGGATTGTCTCTATTGCTGAATTGTACTTTCTAAGTGCTTAGCACAGTGCTCTGCACATAGTAAGCGCTCAATAAATATGATTGATTGAATGAATGAATGAAATCATTGTGTGTCTCTTCCTAACAAGACTATAAACTCTTTGAGGGTAGAAATTGAGCAGCAGTGTGGCCTAATGAATAGAGCACAGGCCTAGGAGTTAGAAGCACCTGAGTTCTAGTCCTGGCTCTTCCACTTGTCTGTGTGACCTTGGGCAAGTCATTTCATTTCTTTGGGCTTCGGTTCCCTCATCTATAAAATGGGGATTAAGACCGTGAACTCTGTGTGGGGCATGGACTGCGTCCAATCTCTTACTTTGTAGCTCTTAGAACACTGCTTGGTGCATAGTAAGCGCTTAGCAAAAACCATTAAAAATAAAAGTATTTTCTTTCACTAACCCAAGTGCCAGGACAAAGTCCTAATGAATAAATACAATTGAGTAGTTTTTAAAAAATGGTTAAAAAGATTAAAACTTTAAAAACGGCAAAATAGAAGCTTATTTTTCAAGTACACTATAAACCAAAGACTGAGCTCAGCCAGAGCAGAGATGGCTGTGCAAACGAATGGCAACAGGCTTATACATTTCGTTAATGTTTCCCAGAATTAGTCCATAATTCAAATATCTGAAATAAAAAACATGTTTCAGTATGAAGAGCTCGATATCTTATTAATTTTCAAAACTTGAATAGCACTTCGCTTAGCTGACAGTGCTGGCAGATATTAAGTGATTTTAAAGCCTTTTCAAGCATTCGAGGTTTTGGGGGAAGGAACATAAAAAGAGAGAGGTCTGATACAAGCATATCTAGATAACCTACTCTCCCAAGCCACTCAATCAGATCATTTCACATTATAATCATATGGCTACTTGAATGCTAAAGAACTATTCTCAGTAGTCTTCACTCCGAGATGGCCTCGATGTAGAACTTTACATGCGAATTGTTCAAAGCCTTTGCCAAGACAGTAATTTTAGCCGTCCTCAATATAAAAGTGTTTCTCCACCAGTCCTGCAAGTGCCACCATCACCAATGTATTTAAATACCCAGAGCCATCCGGATAAGGATTTTCAATTTTTAGAAAAATAAAATTATTCAAACTTGCTTATGTCATAAAGACATTATATATCATCTCATTCTACATTTATGCTGAAGAGAGTTACAACATCCCCAAGAAACCATGCTTTCTGACAAAGGGGAGCTTCTATCATGACATGGAAGAGTCATTTCAAAATGTATGATAATATGGGTCTTGAAGTGACCCATAAAATGTCAAGTCTAAACAAACTGTCTTAATTTATTAAAAATGTGTAGCCTGACTCTCACATAAACTCTAATAAGACTTCTGACTATTGGCAGAGAGGTAGGATGGCCTAATGGAAAGAGACCGGGCCTGGGAGTCAGACAGTCTTGGTTCATTCATTCATTAGTATTTATTGAGCACTTACTATGTGCAGAGCACTGTACTAAGCACTTGGAATGTACAGTTCGGCAATAGAGACAATCCCTGCCCAATAACGGGCTCACAGTCATTCATTCAATAGTATTTATTGAGCGCTTACTATGTGCAGAGCACTGTACTAAGCGCTTGGAATGTACAAGTCGGCAACAGATAGAATGTACAAGTCTAAACGGGGGAGATAGACAGCAAAGCACAACAGAACAAAATAAAACAAATCATCAAGATAAATACAATCATGGAGATATACACCTCATTAACAAAATAAATAGGGTAATAATATATACAAATATGCACAGTGCTGAATGGAGGAGAAGGGGGAATAGCAGAGGGCAGAGGGATGGGAGGGGGAGAAGGAGTAGAAGGAAAGGGAAGGCTCCATCTGGGAAGGCCTCCTGGAGGAGGTGAGCTCTCATTAGGGCTTTGAAGAGGGGAAGAGAGTGAGTTTGGCAGAGGTGAGGAGAGAGGGCATAACAGGACAGTGGTAGGACGTGGGCCAGGGGTCGACGGCGGGACAGGCACGAATGGGGGACGGTGAGGAGGTGAGCGGCAGAGGAGCGGAGTGTACGGGGTGGGCAGTAGAGAGAGAGAGAGAGAGAGAGAGAAGGGAGGTGAGGTAGGAGGGGGCAAGATGATGGAGAGCTTTGATGCCAAGAGTGAGGAGTTTTTGTTTCGTGCTAAGGTTGATAGGCAACCACTGGAGGTTTTTGAGGAGGGGAGTGACATGCCCAGAGCATTTCTGTAGGAAGATGATCCGGGCAGCGGAATGAAGAATAGACTGGAGTGGGGAGAGACAAGAGGAAGGGAGATCAGAGAGGAGGCTGACTCAATAATCTAGTTGGGATATTATGAGAGCTTGTACCAGCACAGCAGCATTTTGGATGGAGAGGAAAGGGCTGATCTTGACGATACTGTGAAGGTGAGAAGGTGTTGGTGAAGGATTGGATGTATGTGATGAATGAGAGAGTAGGATTGGTTCTAATCCCATCTCCACCACTTGCCTGCTGTTTGACCTTGGACAAGTCACTTCACACTTCTCCTTGCCTCAATTTCCTCATCTGTAAAATGAGGATCAAATGCCCATCCTCCCTCCCACATGGACTGTGAATTCCATGTGGGAAAGGGATGGTATTCAACCTGTTAACTTATATCTACCCCAGGGCTTACAACAGTGCTTGACCCACTATAAATGCTTAATAAATACATTAATAATGATAATAATAATAGCCTGGGAAATAATTTAAGACTATCAAAAAACCCAGTAAATCGATATAGATTCTATATTTTGTATCCTATACCATATGGTACATCATTATACGTGTTCGTCATGAAAAAAAAGTAATACTGATTCTGCTTAACAAGAGGTGGGAGTCTTTTAGAGCCAAGTTAACTCCAAGAGCCCAGTTAAATTCATTTAACACAGTGAAATGCAGAGTTAATGGATAAAGCAACCTTTTCTTCCTTTCTCATTACCCTCCCCGCTTTTTCCCAAATGCCCCACTTAGTTGTCAGGAAAAATGTTGTTGTCCACTGCCATGAATGTCTGGCCTGGATCCAAGAGCCTTTTAATGAGATCCTGGCCATGGCTGGCCTTCGAGATGTTTCACCGGGAACACAGACTGGCTCCCTCCAAGACAGAAACCACAGGCATAGTGGAACTTGTCAATAGCACCCATTTCCAGAGGGATTCATTCAATCATATTTACTGAGCGCTTACTGTGTGCAAAGCACCAAATTGAGCGCTTGGAACCCCAGATCCCTTTCAACTGTTGTAGACCCGAGAATGGATAGGATCATTGTGGCTTCAACAGTTTATTCCCTCATAACCACAATTCCAAAAGAAAAAGAGGTACAGTCAAATTTTCAGCAACCCAATGCTTCAATGATCATTTCCATATTTTTCTAAAAAGGTGGATGTAAATATACTAAGTCAGTCCTTACAGTTGTTGACCTAGAACATGGATACTAAACCTCATAATTACTTTCTGTCACAGAGGAAACTCATAATAGCTCCAATTTTGTTGTACATGTTTCCATATTTAGATTGAGTAACCAATGTTTCTTCCTCATCAGAACGTGACGCATCCTCTGACCTAATGAGAAAACAAAATGGAACATCTGTAATGCTTTTCTTACACTGCCCTTGCCAAAGATTATGTCGGTTGAGCTCACCCTTTCAGTTTTGAAACCAGATTTAATATTTTTAAAACAATTCGGGAAAATGTTCCAGGCTTAAGACAAGTTTGAAACAAAGCGAGTTTCTTTTGCTTTGAGGATTGGAATGAATGGATGCAAATGAATGCATTAGATTGCTTTTCAACATTATTAGTGAAAAGAAAAATGCCTAAACTACCAGGATTTAACAACAACAAAAAGAAATTTACCCCAAAGCACCGACTAAAGACAAACCTATTTCAGCAGCACTGTAAAATCCTTGCAAGCAGGTATATTTTCTTTAACTTTTATTACAATCTTCCAAACACCTACTATTCTGTTGTGAACACAGAAGGCATTCAGACACTGCTGAAAGGAAAAAAATGAACTGATGATTCTTAAATAAAACAAGGGTCAACTGCTAATTGGAACTGAATGATTTCTAAACAATTACAACTCAATCTAACTTACTCAAATCTGAAGCTAGTATTACTAAAAGGTTTCTTAATGACTGCAACATTTTAAGTTCATTTTCCAGTCTCACGGATGACAACACTTTTAGTCACCAAATTTACTATCTGAAATTTTAAAAGGATCCAAACTTCGATGGTAATCTACAAGAAAGCAATGTGTGCTCTTCTCGATTTTGCTCGCTGCTTTAATAGTTAAGATCAGTTACTCTGATCATTATCCCGAACAAAACTGGCTTTTCAGAGAAGGTTTCATTAAAATCTGCCTTTGAAACATTTCATTCGAATCTCATTCTGCAGTAACGATTTTGACTAAACACTAAATAAAACAGTTGAACATTTGTGGGGAATGGAAAAAGCAGCGTGGTCTGGGGAAAAAAGTTCTGACCTGGGAGTCAGAGGACCTGGATTCTAATCCTGGCTCTACCACTTGTCTGCTGTGTGACACTGGGCAAGTCACTTCACTTCTCTGTGCCTCCTTTTCCTCAGCTATAAAATGAGGATTAAATGCTACTCCTTCCTAGACTGTAAACCCCATACAGGATAGGGATTGGGTCCCACCTGACAATTTTTATCTACTCTAGTGCTTAGAACAGTTCTTGGCACCTATCAAGTGCTTAACAAATACCACAAAAAAAATAAAATTTAAAATTTAAAAATGGGAGGTTATGCTGTGCTTCTCCAAAGAAGTCTTGGAACCCAAGGTGGGGAATAGAAAGGCTCCAACAGTAAACACGAAAAGTATTCTGTACACAATAGTCGCTCAATAAATACCATCGATTGATTGAGCTTAGGCTTCTCGATTTACTTTTCTGTTCATTCACACATCTAAAAATGTCATGAACAGTGTGTGGGACTGCTAAGTTTAGTTGGGGGCGTTCTTTTTTTAAATGAATCTTTCTAATAGTACATGAAAAAATTATAAATTGACATCTCAATGCAGATTGTTATTAAAAGTTATTTCTCAGTTATTGGAAGATTGTTCCCCAATTCCCCAAGCAGCCTCCTATCCAGAATGCATAGTGAAAACACATGTAGTGGAAGAGCGGACAATACAGCACAGTGCTTAGAGTACACTACACTCTCAGAAAGCCTCATTATAGCATAGGAAAGAGAATTCTGGAATTTATCAGGAGACAGCTCAGTGCATCATCACTTTTTTTTTTTACCTGAAACCCCCCCCCCCCCCAAAAAATCAGACTGTCTCCAGAGTGGAAAATGATTTTATCTGCTGATATAGTAAAATAATGCATTAATACCCAATTTGATCCATTTGACCACAACAATGCCACTTGGGCAAAAAGCATGGCACACTGAAATACCTAGTACATGGTCTATCTCAGCACAAAATGTCTTATGTTTTTTCCTTTGGGTAGGTGCTCCATTCTCCCTCCACCAACGAGGCTATGTTTGAGGACTTCCAATTCACCTGAGTTTCTTTCGCTCAATAAGCCTCGTGTTCAGAAATCATGATTTTTATTTTAATGGTAGTTGTTAAGTGCCTTCACTATGCCAGGCACTGTTCTAAGTGCTGAGGATGATACAAATAGGTTGGACACAGTCCCTGTCCCACAAAGGGCTCCTAGTCTTAATACTGTTTTACAGATGAGCTAACAGGCCCAGAGAAGTGAAGTGACTTGCCCAAAGTCACAAACAAGGCAGACAAATGGCAGAGTCAGAATTAGAACCCAGGTCCTCCTGATTCCAAGACCTGTGCTCTACCCACTAGGCCATGCTGCTTCTCATGATCCCAGCATTAGCAGCATTATTGAATCTCGACAGATGTGGGTTTCATTTGGCATTTTCAACTGGGTTACCACCACCATTTACTTTACTGGGCAAACGTTCAAATACAAATTCAAACTTGATTTCCCAATGTACATTAGGAATTACTTTTACGCTTTTGCTACGCCAAGCACATTGAGCTCTTCAAAAAGAAATTAAGTCACGATACCGTCAAGTTTTCTTTTCGTTCCATAGTAAGTCATTTCCAGAGCAAGCCGTTTTGCATGCATAGCCCCACCAATGCTCTGCTCACATCTGCTTCCCTTCCTCCTGCCGGGAACTTCCTCCTTGATTGATTCACATCAATCATTTCTTTTATACTGTACTCTCCCCACTCAATCGCATTTATTGAGCACTTACTGTGTGCACAGCACTGTATTAAGCACTTGGGAGAGTACAATAATAATATAACAGATACATTCCCTGTCCACAGCAAGCTTAAAATCTCGAGGGGGAGACATATTAATATAAATAAATTATAGATATGGACATAAGTGTTGCAGGGCTGGGAGGGGGATGAATAAAATGAGCAAGTCGGGGTGAAGCAGAAGGGAGCTGGTTTAATCAGGGAAGGTCTCTTGGAGAAGATGAGTCTTTAATAAGGCTTTGAAGTGTGGGGAAGTAATTGTCTGTCAGATATGAGGAGGGTGGGCATTCCAGGCTAGAGGCAGGATTTAGTATAGTGCTCTGCACATACTAAGTACCCAATAAATACCACTGATTGATTGAGCCCACAGATCATCTTCTCCCCATCTTCAAACTCCTCCTGAAATTACATCACTTTCAAGAGGTTTTCCCCAAATAATTTCCCATCTGTCTACCCGACATCCCTCGCAACTTCAGCACTTTCAGGTCACCTAAGCCCTTAGATACCTTGCCTTGTAGCAATTAGCAAGAGAATTTACTTCCTCCTGCCTTCAGTTTATTCTCGTGTCTGTCCACCATTAGACAGCAACTTCTTGAGGGCAGAGATTACGTCTACTAATTCTACTCTACTCTCCAGAGTGCTTAGTACAGTGCTCAATAAATAGTAGGTGCTCAATAAGTACTACTGATTACCTAAACTAATCCATACACTTCCTCTCCACCACCTCCCTGGACAGCCCTGGCAGCAGCTTTAGAGAACCATCACTTATGGATGATCAAAGCGAAGCCAAGCAATTTACAGGCACCGGAAGCAGCGTGACCTAGTTGAAAGAGCCCGGTCCTGAGACTCCAAGGACCTGGGTTCTAATCTTGGATCCACCACTCACCTGCTGTGAGGCCTTGAACAAGTCATTCTCTGTGCCTCACTTTCCTCACCTCTCAAACGGGGGTTAAGACTGTCAGCCGCATGGGGGGAAGGGGATTGTGCACAACCTGAATCTCTTATAACTGCACCAGTGCTTGGCCCATAGAAAGCGCTTAACAAATACCATAATTATTTCAGTCAAGAATGAAGCCAGAGGCCACATCACAGCTCCAGAAACCACCCAAAATGAGCAGCACATGGAGGCCCCCAAAACCAGTTGAGTACAGCTCTGTGCCAGCCTCAACTTGCTTCACTGCATTTGGGACTTGTAGAAACCACAGGTCAAGTTCCCACAAAATGCTCCAGAGCTAACACCATGAGCAGATCTCTCTTTCTTGCCATCCCTTTCTCCATTATCACCTTCTTCCTCATCCAGTCCTCCTTGCCCAGTCGGTGGGATTTATTAAGCACTTACTACCTGTAGAACAGAGGACAATAAAGTAGACAGGATCCTGGCCCTTAAAGAGCTTACGATCCAACAGGAGAGGCAGACGGTAAAATAAATCCAGGTCCATTTTCTTCTCTTAGACAAAACTAAGATATTTCTCTCTCCTTTTCAGCAGCACCAAGAGCCTGATCCTTTCTTCTCCTGAGGGGAGAAGAGGAAAGGGGAGGAGTGATTCTTTAGAGTTGGGGGCTTAAAAAAAAAAATCTGAACCTCACTAGGCAACTTTAATGACCTTGCTTCTAGCCAAACTGAAGTTGGATGATTCTAAAGTAACATTCCATTAATCTTTTGCAACAAAGTTTGTTTTATAAGCAAGGAAACTGCAGTCCCACAGTGATTGCTTCCAGAAGTGCCTTTCGGCTTTTGCGTCCTCTGAGGGGGAATGATAGTAACTACCAGATCTGCTCCTTGCTGCAGATTCTCACAATAAAGAGTGCCAGCTCCATTAGCTGAGACTGTGCATTCTGTCTCTTGGATTTCCCTTAGAGATCAATATTTGCAACTCTGGGTGACCTGAAATCCTGCTACTTTGGGCAAAGTCCTGTGAGGTTTCTCATCTCTGGTCTCGAACAACTCAGGGACCCCTATAAACAAAACTGCTTCAGGTGAGGACTGGCATTTTAAGTATACTTCAGCATCACAAATAATATGAATCTTAAGCCTGGGGAGTGAAATACAAAGCATATTTCTCAAGCAAGAAAAAAAGGATTTTCAGTTTTATATATTTAGATCCTTTCCTCCTCCCAGCCCCCACTACACATGAAAAGCTACTTTATTACAGGCTTTCAAGGATGTTGTGCAAACCTCGGCATACAAAACCACTTTTACATTTCCTCTCCATTAAATGGGCAATTGGAAAACTCTGTAAACAAACAGAAAATCGATGGGTAGAGATGGAAGAAAAACATTTTCCATGGAACATTCTTTCTTTAGAGAAAGTATTTTGCAATATTTTTGTTGAATTTAATCAAATTTGGGGCATTTTCATTCCGGAATTTCTCTCAAAAAATTTTCATCCTCGCTCTTCAAAAAGTCAGCTCTCCTAACACGGTGAATTACAAAACATTTGATAGTCACAACAACTGAATTTCTCGCTGGAGCACCCAGATGGAATTCACAGTCCAGGCATAACCTAGTTAATGTGGTAGCTGTGTTCTGGGAAAATGTTGTTGAACAAAACAAATTTCCACAGTTAACATCTCCAAAGACTCAATGAACCAAGTGGGTGTTCTTTTCACTGAGAAACTGATCACAAATATGAACTAAAAGTTCAGGGAAAATACATGGAAACATTAGTTTTAATAATATATTTAAGCAGGTGGTTTAGAGGGCAGGGATCACATCTACACCACTGTTGTACTCCATGGCTTAGCAAAAAGAGCCCGGGTTTAGGAGTCAGAGGTTGTGGGTTCTAATCCCGGCTCCTCCAACTGTCAAGTGTGAGCCCCACATGGGACAACCTGATGACCTTGTATCTACTCCAGTGCTTAGAACAGTGCTCAGCACTGAGTAAGCACTTAACAGATACCAGCATTATTATTACTATTATTGCACTTTCCCAAGTGCTTAGTACAGTGCTCTGCACATAATAAGCACTCAATACCAGTGACTGATTGAGAGTACACCTGGAAATTAGGGCACCTGGGTTCTAACCTCAGTTCTGCCACTCACTTGCTGGGTAACCTTGGACAAGTCACAACTTGTTTGTCTCCATCTCCCCCGCTAGACTGTAAGCTCGCTGAGGGCAGGGAAAGTGCCTGCTATATTGTATTCATTCATTCATTTAACTGTATTTATTGAGCACTTACTATGGGCAGGGCACCATATTAAGTGCTTGGGAGAGTTCACTATAACAATAAACAGACACATTTCTGTGTTTAGAATAGTGTTCTGCATATAGTAAGCACTCAATAAATATAACTGATTGACAACTTCTGTTCCTCAGTTTCCTCATCTGCACAGTGGGGATTAAATACAGGTTTTCTCTGCCCCTTAACAATAGTAACTGTGGTATTTAAGTGCTTACTGTGTGCCAGGCCCTGTACTAAGTGCCGGGGTGGATACAAGCAAATCGGGTTGGAACTTATCCCTGTCCCACGTGGGGTTCACAGTCTCAATCCCCATTTAACCAGTGAGGTAACAGGCCCAGAGAAGCTAAGTGACCTGCCCGAGGTCACACAGCAGACAAATGGCGGAGCCAGGATTACAACCCAGATACTCTGACCTCCCCCCAGGTCTGCGCTCTTTCCACTAGGGCATGTGGCTTCTCTGTCTCGGCTGCAGAGAATGTAGTTTATTTCAGGGCTCTTAAGGAATTCCTTTCAGGAGTCTTGGCCTCCTGGTTGCCAAAAAGCCCAAGACCTGCCATGAGACGGTCCTCCTCTAGAGGACTCTCCCAACAAGTTGGCATAAGAGACCAGCTGTTTGCCTGGTTGAGGTTTAGGGAGCTGGACTGGCAGGGAACTATGGTTTTTCAATGAGCAGGGAAGGGGAGGGTCAGACCACCCCCCTCACCCTCCCCACAGCTGCTGGGTAAACATATGGATAGGATGAGGCCTTGATGGGTGGAGAAGCAACATGGCCTAGTGGATACAGCCCAGGCCTGAAAGTCAGAAGGACCTGGGTTCTAACCTTCCTCTGTTACTTCCCTGCTCTGTGACACTGGGCGAGTCGCTTTGCTTCTCTGGGCCTCAGTTACCTCATCTGTAAAACAGGGATGAAGACTGTGAGCCCCATGTGGGACAGGGACCACATTCAACCTGATTAACTTGTATCTACCCCAGTGCTTAAAACACTGCTTTGCACATAGTAAGTGCTTAAATCCCACTATTATTATTATTATTATTATTATTATGTCATCGAAGTCAGATTCCGCTTTGGAGACAAACAGACTTGGTTGTTCCATGTAGGAGTCACTCCTGGGTTGCTATACATGAAGGGCACGACCAGTGACCCAATCGGAGACCACTGACCCCACAGACATCTGAAAGGCAATTTTCCACTCCAACTTGGGCCTAAACAGAGCTTGAGAGAGTGGCAGATGTGTATCACTAATATCCCAAAGTGTAGGATGTAAAAATAACAATAGTAGTCATTCATTCAATAGTATTTATTGAGCACTTACTATGTGCAGAGCACTGTACTAGCGCTTGGAATGAACAAGTCGGCAACAGATAGAGACAGTCCCTGCCGTCTGACGGGCTTACAGTCTAATCGGGGGAGACAGGCAGACAAGAACAATGGCAATAAATAGAGTCGGGAAGAACATCTCATAAAAACAATGGCAACTAAATAGAATCAGGGTGATGTACATCTCATTAAACAAAATAAACAAAATAAATAGGGTGATAAAGATATATACAGTCCAGCGGACGAGTACGGTCCTGAGGGGGAGGGACGGGAGAGGGGGAGGAGGAGAGGGAAAGGGGGGAGAAGAGGGTTTAGCTGCGGAGAGGTGAAGGGGGGGTAGAGGGAGCAGAGGGAAAAAGGGGGGAGCTCAGTCAGGGTATCCAAGTGCTTACTCTGTGCCTTTTAGACTGTGAGCCCATTATTGGGCAAGGATTGTCTCTATCTCTTGCTGAATTGTACATTCCAAGCACCTAGTACAGTGCTATGCACACAGTAAGCGCTCAATAAATACAACTGAATGAATGAATGCCAGGTGCTGAACTAAGCGCTGGGATAGATACAAGATAATCCAATTAGCAAAGAGGCAGTATAAGCTAGTGGTCAGAGAGTGGACTTGGGAGTCAGAAGGACTTGGGTTCTAATCCCGACTCCACCGCTTGCCTGCTGTATGGCCTTGGGCAAGCCATCTCATTGCTCTGGGCCTCAGTTCCCTCATCTCTAAAATGGCATTTAAGACTATAAGCTCCATGTGGAACAGGGACTGTGTTCAGTCTGATTAACTTGTGCCTACGCCAGCGCTTAAAACTAAGCCTGACGCATAGCAAGTGCTTAATAAATACTATAAACGAGACAAAGCAACAAACAGAACAACAGGTTGGACACTATCCCTGTCCCACATGGGGCTCGAGGGCTGAGCAGGAGGCTTAGCAGCAGTCAAATAGGCTTAGGCCATTCAGGCTTTCTATCAAACTGCTCCCAGTGTGGTCGCTTAAAGCTGTTCCTATTTAGTGGAGGATGAAAGGCAGCCTCAAGGACCTTAAATCAAGGCTGTTGGGAGAACAAGTCGGTGGAAACGTAGAACAACTTCTCTGGGCCTTCCGACGGAAGATGGGGTATGGGGTCCGCATTCGTTGAGAGAACTATTTCCTAGTCAACTTACGCCTCGGGAAGCTGAAAGGAAAAAGAAAGCTTCTGGACAGAGCGAGATACAGCACAGGCACAGCTAACTTTCATGCTGAACTGAAATGGTTGCTCAAAAAAGTCCAGACCGAATTACTAGGCAACGTCAGCTAATAAGTCTTTAAAAACACTTTCTCATCGGAGCCGGTACTTTCCTCAAATGCCTCAATTGTTTTCGATTTTATCTCTAGGGTTCACACAACTGAATGAGAAAAAGCAAAAAGAAAAAATCAAACATGAGTAGGATTTCAACATCAAAAACTAATCCACCGACCGACTTTTCAAAACTGATCTGTAACATGGAAATGACTCTGTGACCTCATGTGAAAATAATCACATTTCAAATTAAATCAAATGTTTGGAAATGGGGAAGAGGCACTTTGTAAGAACAATTTAATGACAAAAATTGCATGATCTCTTGGAAGAGAATTAAAATTCTCCTGGAGACTGGGTAAAGAAAAAACCAACAACCAGGGAGATGGCAAAATATTCTTGAAATAACCTGCTATAGGGAAGCTCCCTACAGGATTAGAAAGAGAAAGGTTGTCTGGCTATGTTTAAAAAAAAGAAACAAAGATCTAAATGCAGATCTAAAATATCCTTTTAGAAGGCAAGGTTACTACCATCACTGAGGTAGTTTAAAAGCTCGCTGCAGTTCTCAGGCAGTTTAGCATCCTATACACTAAATCTAGAAGCTTAAAGCATAAATTTCCACTACTACCGCCTCAGCTTCAGAGAGCTGGGCCAGTTCTCCTGGCAGAGGGCCCAAAAATCTTTACTTCATTTAAATTCCGTTCTAATTCTGCCCCGGATTGTTCCAATGCCTTAGGGAGCTTTCAGTCCACAATAGGGGAGCCTATGCCAATGAACCCTGCCTTTGTAAATAATTCACTGCATTACTTACAAAATGCTTTCTACATCAGACGTTATAGAACCTCAAGTGATACCAAATTAACCCCGGAGTTGAAATGGGAGAACCCAAGGCCCTCAAGGTTATCTCAAGGTGAATACGCAGGGATCGTTAAGATTGGAGTAGGCAGATAGGGGATAGGGGCCTGTCTGTCCATGCAATCCAAGAAAGGAGGGGGGTAAACGCCAAGAAATGGTTCATGTTACTATGTATGTACACTTGCATATGAAAACTTTTGGCTTAAGACAAAGATCAAACTAATCTCTGATTTGCATAATGGAATTAAACATTGTTATTTATTGAGTGATTATTATGTGTAGAGCACTGTACTAAGCACTTGGGCGAATACAGTACAAAAGAGTTGATAGACATATTTCTTGCCCACAAGGAACTTGCAGTCTAGAGGGAGAGACAGGAATTAATATAAATAAATTATGGATGTGGACAAAAATTTGATGGATCTGAATGTGGGGTGAATATCAAGGGTTTAAAGGCTCCGGATCCATTAAAAGGTACGGACAGAAAGAGATTTACACAACTGGACTATGCATAAATGTTTTAAAATGCACCAATGCTTCAAGGGCCTTAAGAATGGGACATCCTAACACGTAAATTTGTAGAAAAATGTGTCTTCAAAAAAGAAAATGTGTCCAATGATCTGCAATATGAACCAGGAGAGGGGAGACCTGGATCCCTTTTCTAGACCTGGGAGTCCTCAGTGGGTGAATCTGGGTAAAACAATTGACTCCTCCCTGGCTTTTTCAGTATAAAATTTAATGATTCTCATCCCGATGTGTTGAGAATACAAAACATAAGGATCTCTAAATCAAGCACTTGTGATGATGATGGAAAGATCTGCATTATTTGCAAGCAAGCAATTGGGATTGACTTCATAAATCGAAGCAGCAGCCTGACTTAGTGAATAGAGCACGGGCCTGGGATTCAGAAGTGCCTAGGTTCTAATCCCGGTTCTGCCATTTGTCTGCTTTGCCATCTTGGGCAAATCACTTAACTTCTCTGTGCCGCAGTTACCTCATCTGTAAAATGGGGGTTGAGACTCTGAGCCCCATCTTTCATAAAAAAGGACAAGCTAAATTATAATCATAGATTATTTTCAACAACCCAGAGCAGGGGCCTGGGAGTCAGAAGGTCATGACTTCTAATTCCAGCTCCTCCTCTTGTCTGCTCTGAGCTTGGTCAAGTCACTTAACTTTTCTGTGCCTCAGTTGCCTCATCTATAAAATGGGGACTAAGACTGTAAACTCCACATGGGACATGGACTGTGCCCACCCTGATTACCCTGTAATAATAATAAAAATAATGATGGTATTTGTTAAGGATTTACAAAGTGCCAGGCACTCTACTAAGTGCTGGCACAGATACAAGCAAATCAGGTATCTACCTGAGTGCTTAATACAGTGCCTGGAACATAGTAAGCACTTAATAAATACCATTAAAAAAAGGTAAATATTCTCGATTGAGGAAACCACACTTCGGTGTCCACTTTTCAAAACACACTCAAATCCCAAGTGTAAATACTAGCATAAAAAACTCAACCCCAATAGATTTATAAACTTATGAAAATATTTTACCTATGAACAACCAATCTATGGCTTAGTGGAAAGAGCATGGGTTTAGGAGTCAGAGGACATGGGTTCTAATCCCAGCTCTGCCACTTGTCTGTTATGTGACCCTGGGCAAGTCACTTAACTTCTTACCTCATCTGTAAAAGATTAAGACTGTGAGCCCCACATGGGGCAACCTGATTACCTTGTAACTACTCCAGTATTTAGAACAGGGCTTGGCACATAGTAAGCGCTTAACAAATACCATAATTGTTATTATTATTATTACTGTGCTCTGCCAGAACACACGAAGATACATGCTGGCTTTTAAAAAAGAGAAATATTTCATAGTCTCCTTCATCTACATGCTTAAATTGACTACAACTGTTCCTTGAAATGAGAGCGAAAAGCGGTGAGAAAGAGAATAATAACAACAATAGTATTTGCTAAGTGCTGAATAAGTGCCAAGCACTCTACTAAGCATTGGGGAAAATATAAGGTAATCAGGTCCCACATGGGGCTCCCAGTCCAAATTCGAAGGGAGGATAGGTACTGAATCTCTATTTTGCAGATAAGGGAACTGAGGCACAGAGAAGTTAAGTGACTTGCCCAAGGACACACAGTTCCTCTAACTCCCAGGCCTGTACTTTTTCCACTAGGCCACGCTGTTTCTCAATCAATCAGTCGTAACTACTGAACACTTACTGTATGCAGAGCACTGTACTAGGCACTTGGGAGAGTACAACTGAACAATATAACAGACACATTCTCTGCCCACAATGATCTTACAAACTAGAGGGGGACAAAGACATTAATATAAAGAAATAAATTATGGGTATGTACCGAAGTGAACAAATAAATGGATATAGGAGCAAATTAAAACAAAGTGGTCTTTGGAAGGCCAAATGTCTCGACTCCGATTAGCATGTTTTGGACACATAATCAAGAGGACTAATTCTCTGGAGAAGACACTAATGCTAGGAAAAGTCCAGGGAAAACGTGGAAGAGGCAGACCAGCAGCTAGATGGATAGAGGCAAGAACAAGGATAATGGAAGAACTATTAAAAAGGTTGTGGATTATGGCAGATGACAGGACGTTCTGGAGAAAGTATATCCATAGGGCCTCTATGAATCGGAAACGACTTGACGGCACTTAACAATAATAATAATAATAATAATAACAGAAGTGTTATGGAGCCGGGAGGGGGGATGAATAAAGAGAGTGAGTCAGGGTGTCAAGGAAGGCCATGGAGGAAAAGGAAAAGAAGACTTAGTCAAGGAAGGCTTCTTGGAGGAGATGTGCCTTCAATAAGGCTATGAAGGGGCGGGGGGGAGAGTAATTGTCTGCCGGATATGAAGAGGGAGGGTGCTCCAAGCCAGAGGCAGGATGTGGGTGAAAAGTCAGCAGCAAGACAGACAATAATGACGGTATTTGTTAAGTGCCTACTATGTGCCAAGCACTGTTTTAAGTACTGGGGTAGATATTAGGTAATAAGGGTGTCCCACATGAGGCTCACAGCCTTAATCCTCATTTACAGACGGGCTAACTGAGGCACAGAGAAGTTAAGTCGCTTGCCCAAAGTCACACAGCAGACAAGTGGCAGAGCCAGAAATAGAACTCATGTCCTCTGACTCCGAAGCCGGTGCTCTTTCCACCAAACTATGCTGCTGCAGATGAGACTGAGGTAGAGTGAGTAGGTTGGAATTAGAGTGAAGTGTGCGGGCTGGATTGTAGTAGGATAGTAGAGAGGTGAGGTAGGAGGTAGGAAACCCTAGTCTTCTTCCTAAGTAATTGAAAGTAATTTTGCTACAAGTGATGAGTAAGATACGGATTTCTAGGAATTGTACCCTATTTAGATGATTTGCGCCCCCAAATACAAATTACTTTAATCAGAAGTATTTTTACACTCCCACACCTTGGGCAGAAAAGTCAGAATCACAAGCAAATAAATACATCAGCAACCCAAAATTTCAACTGAAAATTTTCCTCTACTTGAAGAGACTTTCAAAAGGTACTCAAGAACCTCACCAGAAAGTGAAATGGTTTCTTTAAAAGAAATAAAAATACAGGTATCATTATGGACTCTCAGGTTGATGTAGGCTACATGCTTTTCTGTCTCCAGCAAAGAATAGATATTTAATTCATTTGAGAAGACGTTAATTTATTATTAGGAGCTTCATCATTTTATATGGAAAAGCACTCTGCAAAAGAAGTATGCCCAAATTATTATTCATGGCCTGTTAAGATCAAATATGCTTGACGAGTCTCATTCCAAGATGGATAGAAACCCATTATCTGGGAAGTAAATATTTGATATTACTTTCCCCGATATTTTCTATGTCCGGAACAAGTCTAATGGGAATATCATGCCTGGTGTATATATCTAAAGATTTAGCTGCTCCTTAATGTGGCTTAAATCCATTTTCACGACACAAGTATGTCTGGGATTTATTAGAATTTAACCTAATTTAAAGAGAGACGATTATGGAAATCACAAAAATATCACGTTTGAAACCAAGGTTGATTTTTTTCCAAATCATGATAAAAAAGGTTGCAATCTCGCCTACTTTGAATTTCTAAGCCAATGAGTTGGGGTGGAGGTGGGGAGGACAAAAGTGTGACAAACTTGACCATCGGATCACATAACTTCTGCTGTCACCTTGATGTGGTTAGCTTCTACATCTAACTCTCTCTAACCAAGACCTCTCATGTGACTTGCAATCCCCCATTGCCTCGTGCCTCCAGGACATCTCCGGCTGGATGTCAGTCAACCCCTCAGTGGCATTTATTGAGGCCTTTCTGTGTGCAGAACACTGTACTAAGCGCTTGGGAAAGTACAATATAACAGACATGTTAGCAGACATGTTGCCTGTCCACAGCAAGTTTACAATCTAGAGGGGGAGTCAGACATTAACATATATGCCTATCACGTCACTTGAACTCTTTCCCACGTCCTGCCTCTGGCCTGGAACCTCCTTCCTCCTCATATCTGACAATTATTCTCTCCCCCTTCAAGTCTTTTTGAAGGCATGTTCCCCTCCAAGAGGCCTTCCGTAAGCTCTCCTTTCCTCTCTTCTGTGTCGCCCTGACTTGCTCCGTTTATTCACCACCACAAGCCCTACAGCACTTATGTAAAAATCTGTAATTTATTTTTTTATATTAATGTCTGTCTCCCTCTCTACACTGTAAGCTGGTTATGGGCAGGGAATGTGGCTTACTGTTGTACTGTGCTCTCCCAAGAATTTAGTACAACAATCTGAACACAGTAAGCGCTCAATAAATACAATTGACTGATATATAGAGAAGCAGCACGGCGTAATGGATACAGCATGGATCTGGGAGTCAGTAGGTCATGTGCTCTAATCTCGGCTCTGCCACTTTGCTGTATGACCTTGGGCAAGTCATTTCACTTCTCCGTGCCTCAGTTGCCTCATCTGTAAAATGGGGATCGAGACTGTGAGTCCCATGTGGGATAAGGAAATGTGTCCATCCCGACTGCCAGAGCTCAGTATAGTGCCTGCATATAGGAAGCGCTTAACAAATACCATAAATATTATCTAAATAAATTATGGATGTATATAATAATAATAATAATAATAATAATAATGGTATTTATTAAGTGCTTCCTAGGTGCCAAACACTATTCTAAGCAATGGGGTAGATACAAGGTAATCAGGTTGTCCCATGTGGGGCTCACAGTCTTCAGCCCCATTTTACAGATGAGGTAACAGAGAATAATGTTAATAATAATGTTGGTATTTGTTAAGCGCTTACTATGTGCAGAGCACTGTTCTAAGCGCTGGGGTAGATACAGGGTAATCAGGTTGTCCCACGTGAGGCTCACAGTTAATCCCCATTTTACAGATGAGGGAACTGAGGCACAGAGAAGTGAAGTGACTTGCCCAAAGTCACATAGCTGACAAGCGGCAGAGCCGGGATTAGAACCTATCATCTCTGCTATCCAAATCCGTGCTCTTTCCACTAAACCAGCAGCATCTCAAGCTCAACACGCCTAAAACAGAACTCCTCCTCATTCTCATCTCAGCTGACACCACCATCACCGTCCCAGGCCCGAAGACCCTCAATTTTAGCGTCCTCCTCGACTCTCTAATATTGCGTGCTGCCGGTGGAGAGCCTGGGAGCAGATCATGAGGCATTTTTGTTTGCTATGAAGAGATTTGGGGACCTAGTGGAAGATTTATAGGCGAAGAGAGTGGCGGGCCAACACTCGCATTCAGCTGACTAGTAAATCCTGTTGGCTTGTCCTGCACATCCTCCCCCAGATTCCCAGCTTGATCGACCCACCCAAACTGCTGCCGGGCACCAGGGAACAAGCTCAGACTCAGTTTGGATCAGTGGCAAGAGCACAGGCTTGGGAGTCAGAGGACGTAGGTTCTAATCCTGACTCCGCCACTTGTCTGTGTGACCTTGACACTCCACTTCACTGGGCCTCAGTTACCTCATCTGTAAAATGAGGACTAAGACTGTGAGCTCCACATTGGACAACTTAATTACCTTGTATCTACCCCAGTTCTTTGCATATAGTAAGCACTTGACAAATTCCATTATCATTATTATTATTAATGCAACAGTTTATTTGGAAGGAAGGGACACCTAGTGGAAAGAGCCCGAGCCTGGGAGTTAGAGGACCTGGGTTCTAATCCTGGCTCCGCCATTACTCAGATTTGTGACCTCAGTCATTTAGCTTCTATGTGCTTCTATTACCTGAACTGTAAAATAGGGATTAAGGTTGTGAGCCCCATATGTGACAGGGACCGTGTCCAACCTGACTAGTTTGTATCTACCCCAGTGCTCAGTTCAGTGTCTGGCACATGGTAAACGCTTAAGAAAAACAATTAAAAAGTAGCTAATTGCAGTGTCCTCCTTACTTGTCTCCCAGCCTCTAATAATCATAATTATAATGGTGGCATTTGTTATAACCACGATGTGCCAAGCACTGAACTAAGCCCTGGGACAGATTCAAGTTAATTAGCTCAGACACAATCTCTGTCCCACGTGGGGCTCACAGTCTAAATAGGAGGGAGAACAGGCTTTGAATCCCCATTTTAGGGAAGAGGATACTGAGACACATGCAACTGACTTGCTCAAGGTCATACAGCAGATAAGTGCCGGAGTCGACACTGAACCCAGATCCCATGAGTTCCACCAGGACACGCTCCTTCTCTCTCCTTTCCATCTAAAGGCTGCTGCACAGAACATTTTCCTAAAAGCATCGCTTGGCCCGCCACTCTCTTCGCCTCTAAATCTTCCACTGGATCGCCATATCTTTGTATCAAACAAAAACGCCTCACGATCTGCTCCCGGGCTCTCCACCGGCAGCCCTCACTTTACCTAACTGCTCTTTTCACCTGGCTATTCTTCTCTCCTCCCAAACCAGACTCCTAGCTGTGCCTCACTCTCGACTCCCCTGCCTCTGCTCCTTCTCAAACTACATCCTCGACTGAATGCGTCAGAGCTGAAGAGGGGTTTCAAACGGAGATGGACGGTCAACCCCTGGAAATTTTTGAGGGGAAGGAAAATGTGCGCAGAACGATTCTTTTAAAAAGTGATCTGGGAGACAGAGTGAAGTTTGGACTAGAAAAGGGAGAAGCTAAAGGATCCCCTCTCCTAGCCCCACTGCACTCATTCATTCATTCAATTGTATTTATTCAGTGCTTACTGTGTGCAGAGCACTGTACTAAGTGATTGGAAAGTACTATTTGGCAACAAACAGAGACAATCCCTACCCAACAAACAACAGGCTCACAGTCTTGAAGGAGGAGACAGACAAGAAACAAAACAAGTAGGCAGGCATCATCTGGAATTTATATTAATGTCTGTTGCACCCTCTAGATTGTAAACTCACTGTGGGCAGGGAATGTGTCCGTTTTACTGTTACACTGTACTCTCCCAAGCGCTTAGTACAGTGCTCGGCCCAGAGTATGCACTCAATAAATACGACTTATTGACGGTGAGGAGGCTGGCTCCTAAATGTAGATAAACAACAATTCATATCTACAAACCCATTGAGAGCTTGTAAATACACACTGCACCTGAGAGGGAGAAAAAAAAATCTAAACAGTAATCTGAGGATAGCATGAACTACAGAATGATTTGAAACTAGAAAGTTGAATATGGACTTCGAGGGATTTAGGGTTTATAATTCCACCTCTACTCAGTGCTGGACAATGATGCAAGGAGAACAGCTGGATGAATGGAGGGGGGGCGGAGGGGGAAGTTAGTGCTGAAGGCTAAATGGCATTTGGAGATGAACCTTCTGTAGGACATGTCAGCAAGCTAACACTCTGGCTTTTAAGAGAAAACTAGAAAAAAAAATCTTAGAAACGATCTTTCGGCAAATGGAACTTTCCAGTAGCAAACTACTTGAGCAAATTCAGTTCTTTCTGGAACCTATCCTTACTGTGTAATCTCGCTTTTCTTATCATTCATCTGACCTTAAGAAAAGACTACATATAAACCTCCCTCTTCACACCCAGCAGGGTTAGGCAGTGGCCAAGAGCAGATGGAAACAGTAAAACTATCCACAACTCACCGTGACATTAGCACTGTTCCAGTCTGACTGGAATTGTTACAAAATGAGAAACAGAAACTTTCACCTCTCAAATAATGCCTGATATTCAAGGCAGGGCTATCGCCGAGCACGGTGCCCTGACTCTACTGAAACAGCCCTGGAAAAGCAAAAATCTAGATCTGAAATCCCGATTAACCTTATTTTCCTCAAAACTAAATACAGGGCACAAGCAGAAAGATGAAGTGGTCACTAAATCACACAAGTAGTGAAGAGAAGGTGCAGGGCGTAGTGGATAGAGCACAGGCCTGGGAGTCAGAGGGTCATGGGTTCTATTTCCAGCTCTGGCACTTGTCTGCTGTGTGACCCTGGGCAAGTCACTTCACTTCCCTGGGCCTGTTACCTCACCTGTAAAATGAAGACGGAGAATGTGAGCCCCACATGGGTCAGGGACTGTGTCCAACCCAATTTGCTTGTATCCACCCCAGCTCTTAGTACAGTTTCTCGCACATAATAAGCGCATAATGAATACTATAATCATTATTATTATTCTCTGTGCCTCATTGAAATGGGGATTAAGACTGTGAACTTCAGATGGGATAGAAACTGTCTCCAACATGATTAGCTTGTATCTAACCCTATGCTTAGTACAGTACCTGGCACATAATAAGCACTTAACAGATACCATTTCTAAACAGAGTCAGATTCAAGTTCATTCATTCATTCAATAGTATTTATTAAGTGCTTACTATGTGCAGAGCACTGTACTAAGCACTCGGAATGTACAATTCGGCAACAGATAGTGACAATCCCTGCCCAATAACGGGCTCACTGTCTAAACGGGGGAGACAGAGAGCAAAGCAAAACACAACAAAACAAGACATCATCATCAAGATAAATAGAATCGTGGAGATATACACCTCATTAACAAAAAAAATAGGCTAATAATTAATATATACAAATAAGCACAGTGCTGAGGGGAGGAGAAGGGGGAAGAGCAGAGGGCGGAAAGGGGGGGAAGGAGAGGGGAAGGTTGTAGGTTCTGCTCTGATTACATGTCTAGGTCCCCTATGAGCAGGACAGGGACATAATTGGGGGGGTAGGGGGAGATGGAGGGAGAGGGGTAGGTTGAAACAAGTTAGGCAACCAGCACTCCCAGCTGTTTTCTCTCAGGCTCGAGCCCAGAAGGTTCTAGCTCCTGTGTCTGCTAAGGTCCCCCTTCCTGATTTAAGGTCCCCCTTCCTGACACAGAGGAGGAGAAGGCATTTTAAGGAGTGGTACCTTTGCCATTCTTTTGTAATTACGTACACATCTCTGGAATGTAAGCTCATTGTGGGCAGGGAACATGTCTCCTAACTGTTGTACTGTACTCTCTCAAGCACTCTGCACACAGTAAGTGCTCAATAAACACCACTGATTGATATCCAAAATACATTTTAATGTCCATCTCCCCCTCTAGATCTTTAGCTCCTTGTGAGCAGGGAAGTTTCTACCAACTCTACCGTATTGTTCTCTCCTAAATGCTCTGTACACAGTAAGTGCTCAGTAAATTCATTGATTGATCAATTCTGTACACAAAGATCATCTCGGCTTCTCTCTCTATTGTGTTCCTGAGTTGCGCCGACAGTCTTGTTGAAGATCCTGCCATATGCTGTTTGTGAGTACACACGCTCTGAACTTTATCTGTGTCCAAGTAATATGTCTGTAAAGTCATATATGACTTTGTGGGTTTACAGAAGCCTGTTTATTGGGAGATGGGGGTGGAGGGGAGAGAAAATTTGGATCTGGTTTAGCTTCCCCTTCTCTTCATGAGCAATGAAATTCCATTTCTGTCTGGTTCTCGGTTGCTGGGAAGTGCCTGGCCGGACCATGAATTTCTCTCAGGCCCCTCTTCCGGTCACCTGATTCTTGTTAAACGCCATATGGACAGTAACTGCGGACATCTGCTTGGCATCACGGTCTGAGACATATTGGACAGCTCAGAGTCTGACAACTTCAGTGGTTCGAGACAGGCGGCTGAGGTACTCTTGGGGGGCGCTCTGGATTTTTTGCTTTGGATCCAGGAAAATCCTGAGCACCCTTCCAGGCCAGTGAGGAGGAGAACCAGGTTTTTTCCAGGCCTTGCAACATCAGAGCATGTCAGGGGAAACAGTGGCCCAGCCACAGCCCCCTTGGAGCAAAAATGGCAGAACATCCACTCTGCCCCTTAACCTAAAGGGGGTGTTTGGTAACCCCAAGCTAAGAAGGGACTTTAGTAGCAAGACCACCCCCGCCAAGTCACCCAAGTCATCGGTCAATCATTGGTATTTATTCATTCAATCGTATTTATTAAGAGCTTACTGTGTGCAGAGCACTGTATTAAGCATTTGGAAAAGAACAATACAACAGTAAACAGTGTCACTCTGCCCACAGTGAGATCACAATCTGGGGTGTGGGGGGAGGTGGGGGAAAGAGAGACAGACATCAATGCAAATAAATAAAATGACAGATTCATTGATTCATTCAATAGTATTTATTGAGCGCTTACTATGTGCAGAGCACTGTACTAAGCGCTTGGAATGTACAAGTCGGCAACAGATAGAATGTACACATCAGCAACAGATAGAGACAGTCCCTGCCCTTTGAGGGGCATGCAGTCTAATCCGGGGAGACAGGCAGACAAGAACAATGGCAATAAACAGAGTCAAGGAGAAGAACATCTCATAAAAACAATGGCAGCTAAATAGAATCAGGGTGATGTACATCTCATTAAACAAAATAAACAAAATAAATAGGGTGATAAAAATATATACAGTTGAGTGGAGGAGTACAGTGCTGAGGGGGTGGGACAGGAGAGGAAAAGGAGGGAGAAGAGGGTTTAGCTGCGGAGAGGTGAAGGGGGGGGTAGAGGGAGCAGAGGGAAAAAGGGGGGAGCTCAGTCTGGGAATATATACATAAGTGCCTTGGGGCTGGGGGTCAGGGAAGGGAAAGAGCAAAGGGAGCAAATCGGGGTAATGTGGGAGATGAGGAAAAGTGAGGCTTAGTCTGGGAAGGTCTCTTGGAAGAGATGTGCCTTCAATAAGGCTCCGAGGCTTTAATGACCTCTTCCTATGTGCTTCTTATGGAAGCAGCGTGGTCTAGTGGATAGAGCCCGGGCCTGGGGGTCTGAAGGACTTGGGTTCTAATCTCAGCTCTGCTACTTGCCTGCTGTGTGACTTGGGCAAGTCACCTCACTTCTCTGTGCCTCAGTTACCTCATTTGTCAAATGGGAATTTAGACGGTGAGCCCCATGTGGGACAGGGACTGTGTCCAACCCAATTGGCTTGTACCTACTCCAGAGCTTAGTTCAGTGCCTGGCACATAGTAAGGGCTTAGTACAAACCACAATTATTATTATGCAAGGAGCACTGGGAGAGTACAATACAGAGTTAGCAGAAATGTTCCCTGTCCATAACGCACCTAAAGTCCAGCAGCAGTCCTCCCAAAAAGCTCGCTTTATCCCCTTCCAGAATTCTCCAGTGCATTCACCCTTCCAATTGGCTCTACCAGACAAGGTTCTGGGCTAAGAAAGGTTGCAAAACAGTGAGTAGACACTCTTGCAGCCCACTGGACAATAATAACGGCATTTATTAAGCACCTATTGGGTTCCAGGCACTTTACTAAATGCTGAGGTGAATCCAAGCAAATTGCGTTGGACGCAGTCCCTGTTCCACATAGGGCTCACAGTCTTAATCCCCATTTTACAGATGAGGTAACTGAGGCACAGGGAAATGACTTGCCCAAAGTCACACAGCAAAGTTGCGGAGCCAGAATTAGAAGCCATGACCTTCTGACTTCCAGGCTCAAGGTCCCTACAATCTCCTATTTCCCCTATCCTTAATCTATTTTAATGCCTGCCTCCCCCTGCAGGGATCACATCTACCAACTCTGTTGTAGGGATCACATCTACCAACTCTGTTGTACCGTACTCTCCCAAGTGCGCATTTCAGTGCTCTGCATGTAGTAAGTGCTCAATAAATACTATTGACTGACTGAGAGTTGGGAAGTATGTCTTCTGCCCTCCTCTCTTTAGTTTGAGATTCTGAATCCCTTGTCCCTTGAGAAGCAGTGTGGCCCAGTGGAAAGAGCCCAGGCTTGGGAGTCAGAGGTCATGGGGTTCTAATCCCAACTCCGCCACTTGTCAGCTGTGACTTTGGGCAAGTCGTTTAACTTCTCTGGGCCTCAGTTACCTCATCTGTAAAATGGGGATTAAAACTGTGAGCCTCAGGTGGGTCAACTTGTTTACCTTGTACCTACCCAGCGCTTAGAACAGTGCTTGGCACATAGTAAGAACTTAACAAATACCAAAATTATTATTAAAATGGGGAGTAAGACTATGAGCCCCACATAGGACAAACTAATTACCTTATATCCCCCCCAGCGCTTAGAACAGTACTTGGCACATAGTAAGTGCTTAACAAATGCCATTATTATTATTATTATTGTGGAGGCAGGGATCATATCTATAGTTAATCTATGTATTCCTTTCCCAAGGTTTAGTACAATGCTTTACACATAATTAATAAATACTATCACTACTGGGTAATTCCCACCTGTCTACTCTCCCTCAAAACTTAGTACAGTGCTCTGCATCCAGTAAGTGCTTAATTTTACTAATACTTACTACTTCTATGACTACTAAAGGCAGAGGCAGACATGTCTGCCTCAAAAGACTGTACAATCGTTCTGGACAGGGACCAGGTCTAACCAACTCTATTATATTGTCCTCTCCCAAGAGCTTAGAACAGTGTTCTGCACACAGTAAGCACTTGATAAACAGCACTTGATTGATTGGATATTCTTGTATTTTTCCAAACAAATATGGGACTACAGTACATTCAGAAATGATCTGTTGCACCGCTCTCTAATACAGATGAAGGACCCCAATGTTCCACTGAAACAAAACCACCATTCATTGCAAACTGTCGGCTTTCTTATTTTGTTCTTTTGATTTTCAAAATTGCCAGAGTGTGATTTCTCCTCACATTGGCAATTGGGGGTGCTAAAAAGCAATTTTTCAGGTGTAAAACCAACGATGAAGTAAAGATTTTCTTCTGACTCTCCATTCTGCAAATCTCGTTCCTAAACTTACTTCAAATAAGCTAAAAAACCTATAAGAGATGGCCTGGTTATTTTGTACTCTCCCAAGAGCTCAGTACAGTGCTTTGCACGTAGAAGTACTCAAATACGATTGAATGAATACGAATCAACAACATGAGATCCTATGCTTTTCCAAAAAGATGCCTAACAAAGGCAACATGACGTGAAGTTCAGACAGCAAGCTAGTGAATCAAATTGGCTTCAAATTATTATGGGTCTTCTCAAAAAAAGACTTTTGAACAGATAATACAAATCCAACATTTAACTACATTCCAGCTGAGGAAGTATTAAATTTCTAAAGGTATGACTCTCCGTTTTGGTGACAAGTCGTAATCTTCCAGGCAGGGGGGAGACAAAAGGAAAACCCAAAGCTGCAACAGCAGAGGCCACTTTAAACATATGAAGAAAAATAGCTAGAAAAAGTGGAAGAGATGAATTAGGGATTTTTTTTTCTTAAGGCATTTATTAAGCACGTACTATGTGCCAGGCACTGTGCTGAGCACTGGGGTAGATACAAGCTAATCAGGTTGGGCACAGTCCAGGTTTCATACGGGGATCACAGTCTAAATCCCCATTTTACAGGTAAGCTAACTGACGCACAGAGGAAATGAAATGACTTGCTGAGTGGCAGAGCTGGGATTAGAATCCAGGTCCTTCTGACTCCACTAGGACACACTCCTTCTCCTTGTAAAAGGAAGAGCAGAGAACAGTCTCACTTCACACACTGTGGCTAAGTCTGAGCAGTTTCTGCAGGAAGCTTTTTTCAGAAAACTGACTTGGATTCCTTGATGCTTCAATTTAGTTCTTATTTCCTTCCTGATCTCCAAATAATGTTTACCGACATGAAGAGCTGCTAGTGTTTTCTCCCACTGTTATTCTTGTCTTCATCAAACTGACAAACATTTCTACATGTCTATGAATATCTGTGTTCATATCTGAGAAGCATATGAAAAGCAGCGTGGCTCAGTGGAAAGAGCTCAGGCTTGGGAGTCAGAGATTATGGGTTCTAATCCTGGCTCTGCTGCTTATCTGCTGTGTGACTTTGGGCAAGTCACTTAACTTCTCTGGGCCTTAGTTACCTCATCTGGAAAATGGGGATTAAGACTGTGAGCCCCACGTGGGACAACCTGATTACCTTGTATCAACCCTAGCATTAGAACAGTGCTTTACACATAGAAAGCGCTTAACAAATACAATTATTATTATAAATCATTTGCTTATATTAGTGTCTGTTTCCACCTCTAAGACTGATTGTTGTGGGCAGGGAACTTGTCTACCAACCCTATTTGTATTGTACTCTTCCAAGTACTTAGTACAGAGCTCAGTAAATACCACTGATGATAAATAAAAATGGGTTTCTACTATAAAAGAAAATCTGAGTTTCTACTTCCATGGAATCTCACCATGGATATCTCACCATGGACAAATACTGTACAGAAGAGACTGAAGTCATAAAAACAAAGTCCATCACCTGTATCTTTTCAAAATGTGAGAACTGCAGTCAAACCGTATTTTTCAAAGTCCTGATCCATTTCCAGGCTTAACCATTGTGTTGATTTTGAATTTACCATGACTTCTATTAAGGGCCATCACAATTTTTCCCAGTTGCAAATTATCGGAAACATTTTCTATGCTCCAAAAATCAGATGGAACACTGAATATACCACTTCCTCTACAATAACTGGATTACCAATCAACTGTATCTATTGAGCACTTACTGTGTGCATAGCACTGTACTAACCACTTGGGAGAGTACAATACAACAGAGTTAGTAGACACAATTTCTGTCCACAGTGAGCTTACAGTTTAGAGAGGGAGGCGGACATTGAGATAACTAAATTACAGATTTGTACATAAATCCTGTGGGGGCTGGGGGGAGATTGAGGGCAACTACCAAATGCCAAAGGTCTCAGATCCAAGTCAACAGATGATGCAGAAGGGAGAGAGAGCCAGGGAAGAGAGGAATTAATCGGGAGAGACCTCTTGAAGGAGCTACGAACTTAATAAGGCTTTGAAAGTGGGGAGAGTGATCATCTGTCGGATATGAAGAGGGAGGGCATTCCAGGCCTGAGGCAGGATGTGGGCAAGAGGTCGTCGGTGAGACAGACGAGATCGGGGCACAGTGAGCAAGCTATTCCTCGGGGCGTGAAGCGAGCGGACTGGGCTGAAATATGAGATCGGTGAGGAAAGGCAAGAGAGGGCAAAACTAAGTGAGCGCTTTCAAGCAAGGAGTTTTTGTCTGATGAAGATGTAGACGGGCAATCACTGGAGGTTCTTGAGGAGCAGGGAAGATATGGACTGAACGCTTTCCTAGAAAAACGATCCAAGCAGCAGAGTGAAATGTGGACTGGAGTGGAGAGAGACAGGAGGTGGGGAGATCGACAAGGAGGAAGATGGCACTAGTTAAGACAGGATAGGATTAAGTGCTTGGATCAGCAGAGTAGCCATCTGGATGGAGAGGAAAGGGTGGGTTTTGGTGACGTTGTGAAGGCAGAACTGACAGGATTTGGTGACATTAGATCAGTGGGTTGAGTAAGACGGATACATCAGGGACAAAGTCAAGGTTACGGGCTTGTGAGATAGAGAGGATAGTGGTACTGTCTACAGTGATGGGAAAGACAAGGAGAGCCAGGTTTTGGGTCTAGTTGCTAAATAAAATATCTTAGGAGTTCTAGATATTTTGATACTTTAAGTTGGTGAATGGAAGTTCAACCTGCTATTAGCTCCATTAACTTCTCCACAAGCTCTGGGGACATGTTACATTAATTAGCGTTCCAACTTTATCCACCAAAGTCAGCCCAAAACACAAAACCAGACTATAATTTACTGTGAGAATTTAACACGTGGCAAAAAAAAAATAACCCAAGAAAAGGATAGTTTTAAATAGCAACTAAAGAACACTTATGGTTCTGAGTTGTTCTAACCAGCTTGTATCAAAAAAAAAATTGCAGAAGTCAGCACAAATGAAGCACACATTACCACTAGGGGAAACAGTTAAAATACAACCAGGCAATCTGACTGCCCGTCGATCCAAATAAAATCTTATGGTAGATAGAATTCCATCTCAGAATAGTTAGAGCATTCAACCTAAACAGTGCCCAATACTTTTGGCTTTGCTCTCCAATAAAAACCTCCATCCCAAACCGAGAGACGTCATTACTAACAAAAGTCTTACTTTTCATAAATTTTCCATCCTCGCTTGAACGCTAGATATTAAATCCTGTCATCCTTGTGGGGAGGACTAGAGGTGATGTCTGAACTGCACAACTTTCCCCCAAGTTTGAACTCTGGTTCTCAGTTTCTTCTGGCTTAACTCTCGCTTCTTCCCCTAATCACCTTTCTCACCACTTCCGTACACTCTTCACTGCCCCACCTACTTTTCCTGAACCTCAACTTGATCCTCCCTGATCCTCTGATTCAGCGCACATCTTGCTCCTTTTGGCTTTCATCCATACGATGCAAAACCTAAGACTGAACCAAGAACTGCCTGGGAAAAGCACGCCAACTAAATAAATGTCCATCTCCTCTACAGACCTCTAGACTGTAAGCTCGTTTTGGGTAGGGAATGTGTCTGTTTATTGCTGTGCTGGACTCAATATATCTAAGCATGCGTACATAAGAGCTGTCCAGGGCATTCAATCAATCAGTGGTATTTATCGGTTACAGAGCACTGGACTAAGTGTTTGAGAGATTTAGCAGACATGATCCCTGTCCTCGAAGAGCTTACAATCACTGTGAGAATGATGGTGAGGGAAGGAATGAGAAACAAGGAGTGGCAAGGGAGTCGTAAAAGAAACAGGAAGCTTGATAATTAGGAAGGGCTAGACTGTAAACACTCTGACCCTGAGACCACACTTTTAAAATCTACTCTCTCAAACATTCAATGCAGTGCTCTGCACGGATTAGGAGCTGGTTAAATGCTACTGACTGATCAGGACCAGCCTCTCGACTCCTTGTCCCTTCCAGTACCGCTTAATCCAACAACCGATCTGAAAGGGACAAGACTGGTTTTCACATCTTCTTGAAATACATTTGCCTCATTCGGAAATGAAAGAATCCTGCCCCATTGGCTTCTGATGGATGGCCATCACAATTCTTACCCAAGTGTCAGTGAACCTCGGTGGCCTCGACTGTACTCTGTCAGCCCATTGACACTTCAGATGAGTAAAGTATGATAGGAAAAAGATGCATGGAAGAAAAGCCACCATGAAAACCAAACATTCTAAAAAAAATGCTCTAAAGGATAAGAAATGATCATCATCCTCATCACTCTGGTATTTGTTAAGGGCTTACTATATGTCAACCACTGTACTAAGGACTGGTGTATAGACAAGATAATCAGGTAAAGCTAAGACAAACGAGAGACACCCTCCCTGCCCCCAAAAAATCTAAGAAAAATTCAGAGCGCATCTTTTAAATGTCCATTCACTTTCAAGGAGTGACTGAGCAGTTTACATATTCAATCAGTGGCATTTATTTATTGTATTAAGTTCTTGGGAGAGTCCTATATGAGTCGGTAGCCACCTGCCCTGCCCACTATGAGCTGACAGTCCACTATTTACAGGAGCAAGATCCATGAGGACATCCCAGCAAGACCTGCAGAGGCCTGGCTGACCTGAGTGAGAGATTAATTAGCGACACGTGCAGGATGCGGTCACTCCAATGTGGCCCTCTGGGACCCAGTCACCTGCTCACAGCACTTTCCACAGGACTACCTTGGGATGACGCTCCCAGACTTGTGGAAGGCTAGTCTACCACCTGCAGCCGGTCTCCTGTTGCCCCGTCATGGCCACATAGAATAAATAATAACGTTGGTATTTGTTAAGCGCCTACTATGTGCAGAGCACTGTTCTAAGCGCTGGGGTAGATACAGGGTAATCAGGTTGTCCCCCGTGAGGTTCACAGTTAATCCCCATTTAACAGATGCGGCAACTGAGGCAGAGAGAAGTTAAGTGACTTGCCCACAGTCACACAGCTGACAAGTGGCAGAGCCGGGATTCGGAATAAATCCAATGGGACTGGACCAGCCTAAAAATTCCTGCTTCAGCTCAGGTCCCAGACAGAGCCGCAGGGCCTAACGGAAAGTGCTCAGGCCTGGGAGCCCGAGGACCTGGGTTCTAATAGCAGCTCCACCCCGTGTTTACTGTGTGACCTAGGGTTTGTCATTTCCCTTCGCTGTGGCTCATTTCCCACATCTGCAAAAAGGGGATTAAGTCTATGAAGCCCAAGCGAGAAATGGACTGTGTCCAATCGCCCCCTTTGGGAAGCAGCAAGGCTCAATGGAAGAGCATGGTCTTAGGAGTCAGAGGACATGGGTTTGAATCCTGGCTCTGCCACTTGTCAGCTGTGTGACTGTGGGCAAATCACTTAACTTCTCTGTGCCTCAGTTCCCTCATCTGTAAAATGGGGATTAAGACTGTGAGCCTCTCGTGGGACAACCTGATTACCCTGTATCTCCCCCAGGGCTTAGAAAAGTGCTCTGTTTAAGTACGTAAGTAAGCCTTTAACAAATGCCAAAATTATTATTATTATTATTGTAAACTCGTTGTGGGCAGGGAACGTGTCTGTTTATTTCTTTATTGTATTCTCCCAATTGCTTAGTAAAATGCTCTGCTCACATTAAGTGCTCAATAAATGTAATTGAATTGAATCGAACCTGATTAGCTTGTTCATACCCCAGTGCTTAGTAGAGTGCCTGGCACATAACAAGCACATACATACCATTGGAAAAAAAGAAGCTCTGATGGGGCACAACTGGTGCTGTCAGCAGGCTCCGAATCTCTGTGAGATTATCAGGGCAGCCAAATTTATTAAGCAGTCTCCTCGATTACCAGAGTCGGTTAAATGTTTTCTTTCGGTTTATCAAAATAATAATAATGATAATAATGGCACTTGTTAAGCACTTACTATGTACCAAGTACTGTAATAAGCGGTGGGGGCAAGGTAATCAGGTTGTCCCACAAGACTTTGTCCCACAAGACTTTGAGCCCCATTTTACAGATGAGGTCACTGAGGCCCAGAGAAGTGAAGTGACTTGCCCAAAGTCACACAGCTGACAAGTGGTGGAGTTGGAATTAGAACCCATGACCTCTGACTCCCAAGCTCCTTCCACTGAGCCACACAAAACCATCCAGAAGTCTAGGTGCTGAAATAGGAAAGTAGATCCACAGCTATGGGGCCTTAGTGAAACCCAGGACATTTTCATATTGTTAAAAAAAACAGCACGGCCCAGTGGAAAGCCCACGGTACCACGAATCGGGAGAGCCGGGTTTTAATCCCAGCTCCGGTCTGCTTCGAAACCATGGGCAAGTTGCTGAATGTCTTTGTGTTTCAATCTTCTCCTCTGTAAATTGGGGATTAGATACCCATTCTCACTACCACTTAGAGTTGATTTCACATCGTGTTCCGCCCAAAATCTTCTCGGAAAAACGAGCGAACGCTCTCTCTGTCCGATCCCAGATTTCAGATTGTCTTTCAGATGACAGCGTGGCGCCATGGACGTGCTCTGTGCCGCATCGCAGCTCCAGGAAAAGCGCCAGGAGCAGCTCCAGGAGACTGTCTCTCTCATGGAGCTCAGGGATTGTGTCCGACTGGATTGTCTGAACTTAACCCAGGGTTTAGCCCTTTCTAAGCATGTTGGGGGCCAATCACTTGTCTTCTCTGTGCCTTAGTAACCCCATCTGTAAAATGGAGTTTAAATCCTACTCCTTCCTACCTAGACTACGAGCCCCATCTGGGACAGGGACTGTGTCCAACCTAACATGTATCTACCCCAGCGCTTAGTGTCTCTGGCACATAGTAAGCACTTAACAAGTACCATAAGAAAAATAAACACTATATGTACAGATGATAATAACACATGCCATTTCGGCATGTCTTCTTGTGTGCGTGCCCCTAGGCACACTCATTTGCACCCTCCAGCATGACCACTGGATAACTAGTCCCCCGTCCAGCCAAGCGATCGGAAAGTTATCTCAGAATTTTAATGAACTTTTTAGGGCAGTCAACCAATTTCCGGAGTCCAGACCTCCCGGTGGTGTCAAATGCTTGCGTGTGATCTGTGAACCCTGCGACAGTCTGGACGCTGCTCCTGGCGCTTTTCCTGGAGCTGGGGTGCGGCAGAGAGCACGTCTGTGGCGCCATGCTGTCATCTGAAAGACAATCTGAAATCTGGGATCGGACAGAGAACGCGTTCGCTCGCCTTTCCAAGAAGATTTGGGACGGAACGCTACGTGAGATCAACTTTAATTTCCTTTAAAAAAAACACAACAAAACTATCAAAAGTCATGTGAAAACCCTTGCAAAAACGCCTTCCACTTTCAAAACACAGCCCAGCAGCCTTGCCGAAGGGAGTGTTTAGGTTTGCAGCTCTACGGGTCAGGACCAAAGACCCAGCAAGTCCGGGGCTTGAAGCAGCATGGTGTAAGCGGAAAGAACACGGGCCTGGAAGTCAGTAGGTTGTGGGTTCTAATCCCAGCTCCGCCACTTGTCTGCTGTGTGGCCTTGGGCAAGTCGCTTCACTTCTCAGTTACTTCATTTGTAAAATGGGGATTGAGACCATGAGCCCCACATGGGACAGGAACTGTGTCCAACCCAATTTGCTTGTATCCACCCCAGTGCTTAGTGCAGTGCTTGGCACATAGTAAACTCTTAAATACCACAATTATTATTTAAAAAGACCATTTTCGACACCTTAAAAAACCTTGTAAAACGTGCATCCTACCTTCACTGGCTGCCTAAATAAGGGCAGCCACCATCGAGTCCCTCCCCTCCTCCATAACTCCCCCCCAGCTTTCTTGCTGGGGCAGGAATGAGACCCTGTGCTTATCTCAGGAAGGATCTGAATGTCTTGGAGGTCACAGACATTCCCCATCTCTGGTGCTATAGTGTTTATTGAGTGGTCCTTTCATTAACTACTAGATTACTGGTGAAGACACAAGATAAATGAGAATACCCTTGCTTAATAAAGACTCAAAACCAACCCACACCAAAACCAACTTATCTTCGGTAAGTAAAGAGCAGCAGCATGGCCTAGTGAAAAGAGCACAGGCCTGGGAGTCCTACCCCTGCCCCATGTCCTACCACTGACCTGGAATGCCCTCCTTCCTCACATCTGCCAAACTCACTCTCTTTCCCTCTTCAAAGCCCTCCTCCTGAGAGCTCACCTCCTCCAGGAGGCCTTCCCAGACTGAGCTCTCCCTTTCCCTCTTCCCCTCCTTCCCTCCACATTCCCCCTACACCCTCCCTCTGCTCTACCCCCTTCCCCTCCCCACAGCACTTGTGCATAATTATATATATATATTATTTATTACTCTATTTTATTAATAATGTGTATATATCTATGATTCTATTTATCTTGATGGTACTGATGCCTGACTACTTGTTTTGTTGCCTGTCTCCCCCTTTCAGACTGCGGAGCCGGTTGTTGGACAGGGATTGTCTCTACATGTTGCTGAATTGTACATTCCAAGTGCTTAGTACAGTGCTCTGCACACAGTAAGCACTCAATAAAGACAATTGAATGAATGAATGGGAGTCAAAGGACCTGGGTTCTGATCCCAGCTCTGCCACTTATCTACACTGTGACCTTGGACAGTCACTTCACTACTCTGTGCCTCAGTTCCTTCATCTGCAAAATAAGCATTCAAAACCTGTTCTCCCTCCTACCTAGACTGTGAGCCCAATGTGGCATCTGATTATCTTATATCTACCCTAGAGCTTAGTACACTGCCTGGCATATAATAAAGGCTTAAATACCATGATTATGATTATTATCATCAATATAGGTTTATACTGGTACAGTAAAATCAAAACTTAATTTAGTTTATTCATTTATGGGAGAGGATGGTAGAAAAGAAAAAAACAATGGGCAGAGTTGTGCGCACTGTTCTTGTTATAAGCTCTAGAGAAGATACAAGTAAATCAGGTTGGACACAGTCCCTGTCCCACAGGGGGCTCACAATCTAATCAGTGGTATTTCTTGAGCTCTTACTGTGTGTGGAAGACTGTACTGAGCACTTGGGAGAGTACAATTAAAAAGAGTTGGTAGACACGTTCCCTGCCCACAACGAGTTTACATTCTAGAGGGGAAGAAAGACAAAATGTAATATAAATAAATTACAGGTATGGGCTAAGGGTGGGGTGAATATTAAATGTTTAAAGAATAGTTTCAAGGGCAAAGGTGACAGAAGGGAAAGGGAATAGGAGAAATGAGGGCTTAGTGGGGGAAGGCCTCTTGGAGGAGATATGATTGTAGTAGGGCTCTGAAGATGGAGAAGAGTGGAGATTTGTCACATATGAAGGGGGAGGGAGTGCCAAACCACAGGGCAGGCAAGGAGCAAGCGGTGACAGACAAGTCTGAAGTACAGTGAATAGGTTGGCATTAGAAGAGAGAAGTGTGCGGGCTGGATTGGAGTAGGAAATCAGGAAGGTGAAATAGGAGGGGGCAGCCTGAATGAATGCTTTAAGCTGGGGGTAAGGAGTTTCTGTTTGATGTGGAGGTGGGTGGGCAAACCACTGGAGGTTTTGAGGAGTGGGGAGGCATGGACTGAATTTTTTTTTTTTAGACAAATGATCCAAGCAGCAGAGTGAAATACTGTCTGGACTGGAGAGAGACAAGTAGCAGAGCGGTCAGCAAGGAGGCTGATGGAGTAGTCAGAGCGGAATATGGTAAGTGCTTGGATCAGCGTGGAAGCAGTTTAGATGGCGAGGGAAGGGTGGATTTTAACAAAATTACGCAGTAAGAGCTGACAGGATTTGGGGACAGATGGAAATGTGGATTGAATGAGAAAGGAGTCAAGAATAATTCCAAGGTTCTGGGCTTGTGAGACAGGGAGGATAATAGTGCTGTCTAAAGTAAGGGGAAAGTCGGGGAGAGGACAGGGTTTGGGTGGGAAGAAGAGGATATCTGTTTGGGCCATGTTAAATTTGAGGTGTCTGGCAGGACATCCAAGTAGAGATGTCCTGAAGGTAGGAGGAAATGTGAGACTGCAGAGGAGAAAGGTCAGGGTTGGAGAGATAAATGTGGAAATCATCGATGTAGGGATACAGCTGAAGCCGTGGGAGTGAATGAGTTCTCCTAAGAGAGCGGGTTTAGAGGGAGAAAAGAAGGGGACCCAGAACTGAGCCTTGAGGGACTCCCCAAGTTAGGGGGTGGGAGGCAGAGGAGCCTGCGAAAGAGACTGAGGAGAGATCTGAGAGATGGAAGGAGAAACAGGAGGACACTATTAGCATAGTCAAGGTTAGAGACTATTTCCAGAAGAAGGGGTTAGTTAGTCCACAGTGGCAAAGGCAGTTGACAGGTTGAGGAGGATTAGGATGTAATGTCTGTCTCTCCCTCTATAATGTAAAATCCTTGTAGATAGGGAACGTGTTGTCTGTCTCCCACTCTATAATGTAAGCTCCTTGTGGGCAGGGAACGTGTCTATGAACTCTGCTACACTATATTTTCACAAATGCTTAGTACAGTGCCCACCTGCAATAAGTGCTCACTGCACGCACCTGACTGATAGGAGGGAGCAGGATATAAACTCCATTTTACAGGTGAGGAAATGGAGGCACAGAGAAGTGAAGTGACTTGCCTGAGGTCAAATGGCAGACAAGAGGCAGAACCCTGATTAGAACCCAGTTCCTCTGACTTCCATGCCCGTGCTCTTTCCACTGAGCCACGCTCAAGTAAACCGACTACAATCCGCATTTGTTGGTGAGAAACTGCTTAATAGGGCAACTCAACAGGCAGAGCCCTACCTTGGGAACCTGCCCTGGATACCAATTAAACATTCCTGGAACATTAGGGCACTGACTAAAATCAGAGTGCCAGACAGAATAAATGATCCAAAGGGCCTACGTTCTGCTCCAAAGACAGCTTGGCAACCCAAACAGACCATTTGAAAGAGTTTAATGATTCACAACCTCAATCCGAGACATGGAACCTGGGCAGGAATCCCTCTAGCCCATAACCTTGTTGCGGGCAGGGAGCGTGTCTCCCAACTCTGTTGGACCCTACTGAAAGCTCACCTCCTCCAGGAGGCCTTCCCAGATTAAGCCTCCCTTTTCATCTGCTCTCCCTCCCCTTCCCATCACTCCGACTCCCTCCCTCTGCTCTATCCGCCCCCCCCCCCCCGGCCCCACAGCACTTGCGTATATATGTACATATTTATTATTCTATTTATTTTATTAATACTGTGTATACAGCTATAATTCTATTTATTCATTTTGATGGTCTTGACGCCTGTCTACTTGCTTTGTTTTGTTGTCTGTCTCCCTGCTTCTAGACTGTGAGCCCCTTGTTGGTTAGATATTGTCTCTGTTGCCGAATTGTACTTTCCAAGAGCTTAGTACAGTGCTCTGCAAACAGTAAGTGCTCAATAAATTCGAATGAATGAATGAATGTACTCTCCCAAGCACCTAGCCAATTGTATTTATTGAGTGTTTACTGTGTGCAAAGCACTGAACTAAGTCCCTGGGAGAGTACAATATAACAAATCCCCTGCCCACAAAGAGCTTACACCCTAGAGGTACAGTGCTCTGCACATAATATGCGCTCAATATATACCACTGACTGATTGATTAGGAGTCAGAGAGTGAATGGGAGCCTGTAAAAAGACCCTAAAATAAATGTAAAAAGGGAAAGTCCTCGCTGAACGACAGGAATGTAAATTTCCCTCTCCATGGACCAAACAAAATTTGAATACAATTACAGTCTCCTATCACTTACTTTTTTTTGTACATTATGCTTTGGTTGCCACTGAAGATATTTTCATATGAGCCTTCACTTGATCAAATTCTACTCTGCACTGGCAATTTTAATAGAGTACCTTAGTTGCTCGGCCTCGGAGCCATACCACTTATCAAGATGCAAGTGTTTATTACATGGTCCTTCATCAAGTGTTGGAGTCCAAGATAAATGAGAGCATCCCAGGCCTAAAAATACTTGGCCAATACCACCCGAACAAAAACCACTCACCCTTGTTGGCAAGCAAAGATTAATATTATACCAGGATAGAGAACAAAAACTAAAAACTAATTTAGTTTGCGGGGGGGCGGGGGGGGGGAGCTAAAAGAATGGAGCAGTCTTGCAAGCCTACAACAGACAAAAAAAACTTCTCAATAGATTAAAAAAAAATTTCAAGGATGTTTGGCCTAGTCAGTTGGGGCAGTAAATACAAATACAAAAAAACAAAAAACCCTGACAAAAGTCCCTGAGTTACAGTAGATGAATTTATAGATGCATTTTAGTGATTTCACAATTCAGGCAGGCCAAATTTCAGATTAACCATACACAGAATAGCACAGGGAATGTAAGGCCCAATGGACTAGTCAGAATTGTAATTATAGTGACCAAAGTTACCAAACATGGGCTTTTATCTAGAGTAAAAAGGGTATTTTAAGGCAATACAGTAACATAATCCTTTGGGGGAGGAATTAATTTACCAGAAACCACTGGATGGAAAAAAATGGTATATTAAAAATAATTTTTAAAGTTACAGTAATAGTCAAAATTTTCTGTTATAAAGTAGAAAGATATTAGTTAACTTTCCCAAATGGAAAGGCCAAATCAATAAACACCGTGCATCATTAATAATGAAACAGTTACTGTGGGCTCCTACACCTATATTAAGATAATTTCCGCTTTTTCCCTCCACATAAAAAATTAACAAAACGGACAGAGGGGAGGAACCAGAGGAAAGGTCAGAATCAATTTGGCTCAGCCTACTGAAATGAAGAGAATGCATATTAACACCCCTTTTACAAAACACCAGCTGTTCTCATATGATAGTAAAGCCACAGAGCATTAGGTAGAGTTGACTGTATCTGATTTTTGACCTTCACACAAATGCTTGTTACTCCCAAGGATTTACACCACCTTTCATCACGCTACCCTCAGTGAAATTCTAGAACCCTTTGTCTAGGCAGGTGATAGAGGTAAACACTGTCAAACTAAAAAGTAAACCTTACTTATGAAATGCCATCTGAACTGTTCTCCCTACAGTTATCAAGATAATTGTCTCATCCACCGCTGTTGCAAATACTAATATTAATAATAATCATTAATGTTAGGAAGACTTGCTATGAAGAGCCTGAAAAAAGTCATGAAATGTGCTGATGTAACAAATGCCACACAAATACAAACTGTCAATTCTATGGTCTTTCCAGCGACAACGTAGGGATCCGAAAGCTGGACAGTGAAAAAACGAGATAGAAAGAACATCGATTCTTTTGAAATGTGGTGTTGGAGAAGGGTTTTGAGAATACCATGGACTGCCCGAAAAACAAACAAATGGATTTTGGAGCAAATTAAACCAAAGTGGTCTTTGGAAGGCCAAATGACTCGACTCAGCTTAGCATATTTTGGACACGATCAGGAGGCCTAATTTTCTGGAGAAGACATTAATGCTAGGAAAAGTCTAGGGAAAACGTGGAAGAGGCAGACCGGTAGCTAGATGGACAGAGACCATAACAACTATAACGGAAGCACCATTAGAAAGTTTGCGGATCATGGCAGAGGACAGGACGTTCTGGAGAAAGTCTATCCGTGGAGTCGCTACGAATTGGAAACGACTCGATGGCACTTAATAATAATCATAAATAATAATAATGGTATTTCTTAAGCATTTACCATGTGACGAGCACTGTACTAACTGACCCCCAGCCCCATGCTCTTTTCACTAGATCCCGTTGCTCTTCTGAATGATTTTGTCTGCCCTCCTAGTACTACATGTTGAGAAGAAGGAATAAGAAAGGGACGAGCTTAGATATTCATCCCCTTCCCTCTCCTTCTCTTCCCCTTGCCCCTTGTCCTCACGGGTGCCATTCTCTTGGCAGAGTTCCGTGGTTCCTCTCCTTGCTCTCCCCAACCACTATCTCCGCATTCCAGGAAGCCCGAGCCACATCCTTTGCCTCTGAGGTCCGTGTGGCCAGCGTGGCTCAATGGAAAGAGAAGCAGCGTGGCTCAGTGGAAAGAGCATGGGCTTGGGATTCAGAGGTCATGAGTTCGAATCCCGGCTCCGCCAATTAGCTGTGTGACTGTGGGCAAGTCACTTAACTTCTCTGGGCCTCAGCTACCTCATCTGTAAAATGGGGATTAAGACTGTGAGTCTCACGTGGGACAACTTGATTACCCTGTATCTACCCCGGCGCTTAGAACAGTGTTCCGCACATAGTGAGCGCTTAACAAATACCAACATTATTATTATTATTAGACTGGAAGCTCCCCGAGGGCGGGGATCATGTCCACCAACTCTATTGTACTGTCCTCTCCCAAGCAATTGGTACAGTGCTCTGCGCACAGTAAGTCTTCACAAATGCCATTGATGGATTGCCTGAAACGAAAATTCTTTGACTTTCAAAAAACGATTCTTTCCGTTCTTGTTCATACACAAGTTGAGCAACAAAAAGACGAAAAGGTAGAGCGTAGCTTCAAGTGCTTCAGCAGCCTAAGTGGTTTTGCTTGCCTTCGAATGAGAAGATGTGGCACTAATGCAAGCCCAAAGGTTTGAAAAAATTTTATAAATCACATTTCCATTCATTCCATTCAACCCTAAATGAAGCTTGCATTATGACCTTATCGACAAAATAAGTTTAAGTTAAAAGCAGAAATGCAGCATAGCCGAAAAATAGCTGCAGCATCCTGATCCAAGAAAGAGAACTCTAATTGCGGAACTTCCTTCAGAGTCTATTTCAAATAAAAACTCCGGGGATTGGTACCTTTCATTTTTTCCCCCCATCTACCAAGTACCTTTTCCAGAGACATTGTATTCAATGAAACGAGCCCCCTATTGACCATATACCCATTAAAGACCTGATCTACTATTCATTTTTTCCCCCATTAGTTCTATTTCAGCACAATTCTGGGAAATACCAAAATACCAAATGGTTATTGCAATTAGGTTAGGTGCCCAAATTTGACTTTTTTGTAGACAGCCAGGCACTTTCTGATTTTCATCTCTTGAAATAACCTTGTTTTAATATCCATTGGAATGATAAAATGCTCTACGTTTCTTTGAAAGGGAATTGGTGTCATCCCATTACATAATTCAAAACAGAGATCTGGCATGAATTACACTGAATTTTTAGGAGCATTTCCCACCCAGCTTGTCTCGGTAAGATTTTTAGATTGAAAAAGAGTCTAGTTAATCTTCACTACACTTCCCCCCAGCCCTGTTGTGGGAATTCTGACGACATTGAGAATGAACAAGGATTTAGTGATTGCAGTTGAAGAGAAATAGTGCCTTGACACCCAGAAGAATCAAATTTAAAGCCTGGTTTCAATGTCCTACCCCAGCTCAGGAGACAAATATTAAAGTCAAAATGAGCAGCCAGTAAATTGACTTTACTACACTACTCATCTTTCCCAAAGACGACATCACTTTTGGGAACAAGGTAGATTTGAGCCTGCTTTCAAAAAAACCAAAACCAACTTTGAGCTTTACAGCTGATATAATCATAAAATTTCTGGAATAATTCCCTCTTATCACTGTCATTTGCCACTAATGTTATCATTTTGAAGAAAACCAAAGAACTAAAAGAGTATTAAGAGTCGGGCATAAGACAGCTATGGCTCGCAGTGGAAGAGAATATGGTGACAGTTATTGATAGCTGCAAGGACTGTTAAACAACCAATACTTTAAAAGAATAGTGTGTGAAAAGGTTAATTCCATGATGTTCCTGAGGAAAACCACTTTGGATGGGGGTAGACATGGGTAAAAAATTGGACTCTCTAGTAGCCATTTTGGTTGCAATCCCAATATAAAAGCAATCTTGACTGACTGATCCCTCCTTCTGAGGAAGATTTCCAGAAGAGAAAGTTTACAGTGGTCAGTTAGAGTTCTCCTCAGTGGTTGAGAGGGGGGCTAATAAAGTCTACTTGTATATATATGTGTGAATACATTCTCTCTCTCTCGGGCAAATTATAATCTGTCTGCAGGATTCCCAACAAGCCCACTGTGGGCAGGGAACATGTCTACCAACTCTGTTATATTGTAGTCTCCCAAGTGCTTAGTACAATGCTCTGCACACACGAAGCACTCAATAAATACCATTGATTGCCTGATTCCTAACTTGCCATCTTGGACAGCCTGCTAGACAGTAAAATCCTTGAGGGCAGGGATCATTAATAATTTTACTGATCTCTCCCAAGTGCTTAGCACACTGTTCTACACACAGTAGGTGCTCCATAAATACTCCTGATGGATTGGGCAATCCAAGGTAGGCAATCACTGAGGTGCTCTGCTTACCTGTCTAGCAAATTGTCCGGTCTAATTATAAATTTATAAATTATAAATTTTTTTTAAGGCTGGCTGGGGGAGCAGGAGGATGACAGATTTTCAGAGACCTCATCAATCAATGCTATTTAACGAATTCTTACTGTGTGTAGAGCACTGCGCTAAGCTCTTGAGAGAGTCCAATATAACAAGAGTTGATAGACACCTTCCCTGCCCACAATGAATTTACAGTCTATGCGGAAGCTTGAATTCTGCTCATCGGCCATTTATTTCCCATCATCACAGTAATAATAACTGCGGTATCTGTTAGGCGCTTACTACGTGTCAGGCACCACATTAAATGCTGGAGTAGATACAAGCAGATCGGTTTGGACATGGTCCCGTTCCACATGGAGCTCACGGTCTCAATCCCCATTTTACAGATGAGCTAACTAAAGTAACGATCACTGACGCCCTCGCCTAGCAGTTCCTCCTCAGGCTGTTACGTTTCTGAAGGCACTTTATTCCTAACTGTGCATTATTCCTAATTATTATTACTATTCCTAATTATCCCTGTCTGCCCATGACTGAGCCAGGTCCCATCCTGGACATCCCCTCCCCTCACTGCCCACCGGACAATGTCCACTCTCCCAACATGTTGGGTAACAAATCTTGCCTCTGAAGTTTCCTCCCAGAGCTCTCCTCGGTCTCATGTTGGGCTAACCCAACCACCCTCACTAGGAAAGTGCTGAGGGACGATCCAAGCGTATGAAATATTTAGTAAGGCCTGACCAAAATAAATAAATAAATCAAAGGGCTCACGCAGCACTCTGCCAAGGCTAAATTGTGCTTTTGGCCCAACCCCAATCTTAGTGGAAGAGTGGAATAATCCCCTCTTTTGATACTCACCCCAGCTCTACATCTCTTACGCACGTACCTCTATATTCTATTTACCATGTGCTGCTCTTCCTGCCTCGGTAATGGCGGGGGGTAGGTCACGTAGGATGCAAACAGGGATCGGACCCTTCCGTCATCCTCTGTTCTCCATCTCCCCGGCTACCACTAACAAGGTTGGCAGGGGTTTTCATATTTCCCACTACCACCCCCGTGCCAGCTCACATCCCATCCTCTAGGACTGTGGGGGTGCTCTAGCTGCCCCCCTTTCTGGAGGGGGGCTACCCCCTCACTTGGCCCAATCCTCTGCCTGGCTTTTGTTTTAGAGACATCTAGACCAGGCCAGTGAAACTTCTGGGCTTCTACTTTTCGCCATCCTGTTGAATAAAAGGAATTTTTTTCCCTCATTTTCATTTGGGACAAACCCAACTTGCCCTGATATGGCTTCAGTCAACTTACGGTTTTCAAAAGGGGGGGGTGAGGGACGGGACACTTGAAATATGGCAGGTGGCATTTAACTCAATGACAGGAGATTAGGATTAAATAGGTTAAATATCACTATTATATCTCAAGTAGAGACAAAGCCTAAATGCTACTGAGCACTTACTATGTGCAGAGCACTGTACTAAGCGCTTGGAATGTACAATTCGGCAACAGATAGAGACGACCTCTGCCCAATAACAGGCTCACAGTCTAAACGGGACATAGGTACATTTCGTATTACTGGGAGTAAAAATATTGTAGCACTACCTACCAGTTAGGCTGACTTCTTATTGCGTCAATAAGCTCCTTTTTTGACACCACTGTCAACATTTTTGCATCACTGTGCTATGTACAGTTTCTCCTAAAATATGGGGATTGTATTTCTCGCAGAAACTTGTGATACTGAAGGGGGTGGGGGGTGATGTGTGTGTGTGTGTGTGTGTGAAAAATCAAATAAAAAGTAGCTCTCCCCCATCTTCTACTGAAGGGGTTGGGTGTGTGGGGTGTGTGTGTGTGTGTGAAAAATCAAATAAAAAGTAGCTCTCCCCCATCTTCTACACCCCAGCCTGCTTTCTTTGCTCTAATGCCAACCTACTTGCTGTCCCTCAATCTCGTCTGGTCAGCCGCCAGCCCCTTGCCCACATCCTTCCCCTGGACTAGACTTTCCCGCCCCCTCGTATCCAACAGACCGCCACTCTCATCGCCAAAGCTCTACTAAAAATCACATCTCCTCCAAGAGGCCTTCCTGGCCTAAGGCCGCATTTCCCCACCCTATTCACCATTTCCCTGTCACCTACACACCTGGGTGTATACTCCTTAATCAGTTGCATTTATTGAGTGCTTTCTGGGTGTAAAGCACTTTACGAAATGCTTGGACGATTACAACAGAATTGGTAGACATATTCCCTGCCCACAGTGAGCTTTTGATATTCACCCCAGCCCCAAAGCCCTTATGTACGCACCTCCATATTCTATTTACCATATTTTTAACTTATTTTAATGTCTGTCTCCCCCTGAAGAGTGTAAATTCCTCATGGGCAGGGATCACGTCTACCAATTCTATTGTACTGAACCTCTCCCAAATGCTTATCACAGTGCTCTACACAAAGCATACGCTCAAATAAATACCCAATGATCATTTGAGGCAGGGTGGCCAACTGGAAATAGCACGGAATTGGGAGTTCGGGTCCCAGCTCTGCCTACTGCGTGACTTTGAGCAAATCACGTAACTTGCCTGAGCCTCAATCTCATCTGTAAAATGGGAATGAGACACGTTGGGATCTCCACATGGGTCAAAGACTGGATTCGATAATATAACTCTGTATTTACTCAGCACTTAGCACAGCATAGTGCCAAGTAAATAAATAAATGAGTAAATAGAGTAAAGAAAGTAATAAATGCTACAGTAATTATTATTATTAATAATGATGGTATTTGTTATGCATTTACTATGTGCCAAGAGCTGTTCTAAGTGCTAGGTTGTAACCAAGGATTCAGTTGGGATTAATGGGCTAGGTGGTTTGCAATTTCAGTACCTACTCCTGTATTATGTCCATCCCTAGCAGAACACCCTCTAGACCGTAAACTCACTGTGGGCAGGGAATGTGAATGTGTTGGTTTCTGTTTGTACTGTACTCTCCCAAGCACCTAGTACAGTGCTCTGCACAAGTAAGTGCTCAATAAATACGACAATGAATGAACTTCAATCCCTGACCTCATTGCTCTTTTTCTGTATCAGATAGTATAAAGTTGGAAAGACACAAAGTTACGGTCGATACAGTAAATGGGGAAACAGGGCTGAAACACGCCACGACCGATGCCGGGCACTCTGCCCACGGATGCTTATGCCCACCCTGAATCTATTTGTGGATCAGGTTATACCCAGAACAGCGTAGTGATGTGGGAAGAGAGTTCCCTACTCCTTCCACCATGTTCTAGCCAAATCACTTCTGAAAACCTGTAATACCGCAGAACTGGGTGTATGCACCTGGCCACATCAACTACCACAGTTTATCAGAAAGATAAGCCAGGGGAATCTTAGACAATATAATGAACTCAAGGAAAATGCTTCAGTTTATTCCGACACGGTAAATAAGTCAAATGGGGTAGATGATGCTGGAAATGGGAGCATTGCTGGAATCGGCAGGAAGTGAGAACCAGTGGAAAGCATGTGGAGGTGGGGTGTGCCAGAAATGGCACTGATTTTTAACCAAAGAGAGGGTTGGACTGCCGGCTGACAGGATCTTGGCATAAGCAATGTTGATACTGGATCCATCACGACCGCTCTGAAGGGACTTATCTTTTCACGGGTGAAAACCAAATGAAATGAAGTGAGGCAAGTGAATTCCGCTTAGTAGCCTAAATCCGACCGAACCATTTGTAAGGGCAAACTCAAAGTAATAGGAAGGCTTACCACATTATCGCTCGCTAGCCACTCGAGTTCCACGCAATTTCTTCTCCCTTAGTTTTCCCAGGGTATGAATAGCAAAGAATGCAATTAGCACTGAGTAATTTGGGTGGGGTGGAAGAAGAGCCCTCTGTGGCCCAATTAACAGCAGCAAATTAATGAAGAGGAATGAGAATGGAAGGAAAAGTGGAAGGCCCAGAAATGGCAGCTAAAACTCTAGTAGCTAGGAGGTCAAAGATCACCTCTTTCTGGAGCTTAAAGAAGTCAATTTTACCGTTTACATTAGCAACGGGGAGAAAGTTTCAGTCTCTTCAATGACAGCGTCCATGGTATGTGATCCCGCCACTTGACTTTTCCATTCTTATACACAAGATCCAGACAACAGCAACCAAAATGATGAAAGGGTGAGAAAACAAGTCCTCCGAGGAAAGATGAAAGGAATTTGGGCTGTTTAGCCTAGAGAGGGCTATGGGGAAATGTAATGATTGACTTCAAGCAAATGAAGTGTTTTTATAGCAAAGACCAAAGGAGAAGAAGAAACTAATTTAACTTAAAGGAGGAGAGATTTGGGCTGGATATCAATCAACAATATTGAGCGCTGACTGTGTACAGAGCACTGGATTAAGCACTTGGGAAAGTATAACAGAGTTGGTAGATATGTTCCCTGCCCACAATGAGCTTACAACCTTACATATGAAAAAACTTCTTTTTTTTAAAGTCACGTCACTCGATAAACTACCTAGAGAGATTGTGCAGTGTCCATCCTTGTTGATTTTGAAGAAAGAAACAGACAAGTCAGACCTGGATTAAATGACCACTCAAATTCATTCAATAGTATTTATTGAGCACTTATGTGCAGAGCACTGTACTAAGCACTTGGAATGTACAATTCGGCAACAGATAGAGACAATCCCTGCCCAATGACGGGCTTACAGTTTAATCAACGGGCTTACAGTCCACTCTAATCCCCTTCCAACTCTGTGATTCTAAGAGACATCCTCCCCCTAAAATAGTTGGCCCTCTTTGATGGGTAAATAACAAGAAAAAGAAAAAAAAAAAAGCTATTACTTGCCCAGAGTGAGTCAGTAGAAAGAACAGCCTGACCCCAGAGTCAACCAAAGGCCAGGTACAGACGGAATAATTGGGAATTCAGGTGGAGGCTGAATATTGCGGGGGAGGGAGTTGGAGGGGAGACTACCCCAAATGGCAGCCACACAACAGCATTGCTTAACCACAGGATAAATGTGACATCAACCACACGACCATAATGGAACTGGTAACAACATTTACTGCTTCTATGCTCCATCTCTGTGACATGGAATCCTGGAAACAGCTTCTGCTTTCTGTAACTCCACACTCCAGAAATGCTGGAGACACAAACGCTCCCACCCCTTCCCCCCACCCGCCACCTCGGACCCCATTTCCCCAGCCGCCCATAAGCTCTACAATCCTCCTCTCCACCTGAGCTCCCCTCTTTCACCCCTGTGGCCAAAGGGCCCGGATCCAAAAGATTCTTTCCAGACTCCGGTATTACTCCCAGTCCAGCCTTAACTAGATTGCGTTGCCTTCAATCGGCATATTTCACCGTTTACGTTGACAAAACAAAACGCAGCAATTTAAATGTAACCCTTTCACCCCTAAAAGGCTGGGTCACCTTCGGACCTGAAAGGAAGAGCATCACCCTCTGCACGACAAGCCAAGAATTCCAATTCTTCTCTCCGGACCACCGTCGGAGCCAGAGGTCCTTCTGGATAGCCAAAAGCTGGTTTCCCTTTGGGGGTCCGGTCTCCCACACCGGCCACCTACCTCGTGGGGAGGGCAAGAGGTAGGCAAACCCAATTCTACAAGAGTCTACTGCTGGGTGTGACAGTTCCTCAACACCAAGGGTCCGGGTCACGTCTTCCTGCTCACGTCTTGTCCCCTGACCAACCCCACGAAGGCATCAGTGATTTACTCTAACACCACAGGAAAAGGACACATTTACATGCTGGACTGAATAATCAATGATATACTGGGCATAAAAGAACTGATAAGAATGCATCGAAAAGCGTAAAACACAAGAGGAACCAGATGAAATAGTTGTGATCTTTACTAGGACTAAATTGAGCTGGTTTGGACCACCGTCACTTGAAAGGTCTACGTGTTTACAAAACGAATGAGAAATATGAATTAATCAAAGTTAGCAGTGACACAAAGGCCATACTGACCTAAGAAATGTTCCCAATCAATTATTTCAATTCGACATTGCCCGGGTGGAAATAGAAACAAGCTACTCCGTGTTTAGTCAAGGGCAGGGGGAAAAAAAAGGTGACTGGAAAAGTTATCCAACATTCCAAAAAAGCCCACTTAAAATGAAGGGAAAAAAATCAATCTTAAAATGCCATTTTTTTTAAACGATTTAACTTTTTAAAACTACCTTCATATTTCCGATCCAAATTCACTACGTGAGGTATCTATTGTGATTTAGTCCTAGGTCCAAAAGATTGCTTTAAAGTTAGAAATATAAATGAGTCTGGAAACAACGAGGGTGTTCTGAGCTTTCCAAAAACTGGGGGGGAAAAAAAGGTACACAAAGGAGTAGGAGGAAGAGGAGGAGGAGGGGTTACTATGACCTAATAAGCCACAGTAAAACTTCAAAGCCAGCTTTTAGGACTCAAATCTCCTAGGTCTCCAGCCAAGTCAAAGATTTGTCAGCGTCTAGAAAACCAGAAGACACTAGGGTTTTTCACACCAGTCAGATTCATGAAAACGGCTTTGTCCCCAGCCAAAAGCAATCTTTAGAGCATAGTACTAATGACTGGTTAACCTAAGGACAAAATATCCTGAAAATGCACTGCTGCAATAAAGCAAACTAGCAACAGTCTGGTTGAGACTCCCTGCTCACCGTGCTGGAGAGGAATCATTCTCGCATTAATGGAAGCAATGTGAACTCAACCAACATTTTGCGGCCAACTTGAAAATGAAGGCACGAATGTGTCTATCCTTGGAGGAAAAAACCGATGGCGCCTCTTTCCAATAATGTCGCTTGAAAGGAAATTTTTTTTTGCAATAAATGAAGCGATTGCCAACGCTCGCATAATGGACACCAGTCGTTGGGTGATTAAAACAGTATTTTTAATTCTTGCATTACCTCACAGCTAAAAATGTCAACCTACCACACCCAGTTGTGTCCTTTTCCCCGAGAGGAGGAAAAAAAAAAATGATCCAAAGGGGATCATTAAAGACTACTAAATCCATGAGGATGGGATTAAGACGATCGTGGTGTGTGGAGCGTTGTTTGGGTGCAAAGCACTGTCCTAAGCGCTTGGGAGAGGATACTGTGACAGACTCCAGGCCCACAATGGGTTCAAAAATAGGGAATTTGGGGCGGTTTCTCTTGGAAGGGTCACCCGACTGGGGCAGCAGGCCGGCCTTGAAGGGCCAGCCCCTCCTCCCCACCCAGGGCAATGAGATGGCTAGTGAATTGGAGGCCGTGGCTACTCACCCGCCGCAGTGCTGATCAGCAGGAGGGTCCAGGGCAGCAAGGGGACCGGCCAAACCCGCTGCTTACAGGCAATCATATCTGAGCCAGCCAGGGGGGACCCGAGGATTCAGTAAAAAAACAAAAAGAATAAATACGGAGAGGGGTGGAAAAAATAAAAAATAAAACCAGGGTAAAAAAAAAAAAGAGGGTGGAGGAGGGGGGAGACAGGTTTCTTTTTCCCCCTTGGAGTGGTCTTTTACAGAGCAGTTTGCAAGGCCAAATGGCAGCCGAGAACCCCTCGCTGCAGAGCTGCTGCTTCCCTGCAGAAATTCCCCTTCATGTCTCCTGGGGGGCGGGAGGGTGGGCGAGGCGGGGATTTGTGCCAAGCACTGTGCTAAGCGCTGGGGCGAGATGCCGCAAAAAAAAAGGAGGGGAGGGAAGGGGTTTCCTGCCGATGGGCTCGGCAGTTATTTCCCAATAGCGAAGAAGGAGCCGGGCCGGGAAGGCAACAGATTCAGGAGGGGGAGTCCGGAGGGCCGGGAAAGGGACCGGCCCGGCCCGGGGAGGGGGTCGCCCCCGGCCATGGGGGGGGGGGGGGGACGGGGGTGTCGATTTAAATGAGGACGAGGAGGGGCATCCCCGTTTGCTGTCCCTCGTTGCAAGCCTGGAGCTCCGGAGGGGGCTGCTGCAGCTCCTTGCAGCTCCTGCAGCTGCTCTGAGCCTCGACGGCGCGGTCAGGACCGGCCGCCCTCCTCCACCATGCGAGCCCCGTCCCGCCCGTCCCCCATCCCGGCTGGTCGGGGGGCGCTCCCCTCGCCCTGAAAAAAAAAAACCCAAAAAAAGGCAAAAGCGGGCGCGGAGCCGGAGCGGCGTCCGGGACACAAAGGGGGCAGTGGGCAGGACTGGCGGTGCGCCGGCCCTGCCCGCCCTCGCCCCGCCCCAGTCTCGGCCTTCTCCCCGCCCCGTCTGGCGGCGGCGGGGCGCACTGCGCCTGCGCGGGACGGCCCCACCCTCCGGCTGGTGGGGGGGAGGGACGTTCTATTTCCGAAGAGGGGGGTGTGTTCTGCAGTCACCGTAAAGGAGGTAGAGGTCCACAAGGAAAGGACCCCTCAGAGTTTTAAAAGGAGGAGCAAATATCCCTTTGGGACCATCGCACTGCCTCGTTTAGATATTTTGGGGTGAGGAGAAAGGTGGGAAGGGATTTAGCCCCGCCTTCTCCCCCTCCTGGGATCGGTTGGCATCACCCAAGGGAGGGCGGGGCGGGGGCGGGGGTGGCAGAGGTGGGAGGGGGAAGAATCCTCAATGCTGATTGGCTGAGGCAGGGGGCGCTGTGCTCCCTGGTAGTTGTAGTTCTGCTGAATCAGGACTTTGGGGCCCAACGGGGAGTAAAACCTGGACTGGATTTGAACCGCAGAGCCTCCCCCCCGCCCCCCCCCCCATCCAAAAAATCCTTCCTTTCGCCTTTACTGGATTTTCTGGCCAAATGAGCAAAATCAACAATAATAATGTTGGCATTTGTTAAGCGCTTACTATGGGCAGAGCACTGTTCTAAGCGCTGGGGTAGATCCCGGCTCTGCCACTTGTCAGCTGTGTGACTGTGGGCAAGTCACTTAATAATAATAATAATAATGTTGGTATTTGTTAAACCCTTACTGTGTGCAGAGCACTGCTCTAAGCGCTGGGGTAGACAGGGGAATCAGGTTGTCCCACGTGGGGCTCATAGTCTTCATCCCCTTTGTACAGATGAGGGAACTGAGGCACAGAGAAGTGAAGTGACTTGCTTCTCTGACAAGTGGCAGAGCCGGGATTCGAACCCATGACCTCTGACTCCAAAGCCCGTGCTCTTTCCACTGAGCCACGATGCTTCTCTGGGCCTCAGTGACCTCATCTGTCAAATGGGGATTAGCTGTGAGCCTCACGGGGGACCACCTGATGACCCTGTATCTACCCCAGTGCTTAGAACAGTACTCTGCACATAGTAAGCGCTCAACAAATATTAAGATTATTATTATTATTATTACTACAGCATCATCAGACTGTCCCACATGAGGCTCACAGTCTTCATCCCCATTTAACAGATGAGGGAACTGAGGCCTAGAGAAGTTAAGTGACTTGCCCTCGGTCACAGAGCTGACAAATGACAGAACTGGGATTCGAACCCATGACCTCTGACTTCCAAACGCATGGTCTTTCCACTGACCCACGGCTAGACCCCAGCAAAATCCAACAACCTGGGATGCGAATCCCGTTTTGCTACCCACACTTCTCATCAGCCACGAAGACTGAGTGTAAAAGAAACAGGGAGAAAAAGAAAAAAATGAGTGTGAGAAGCAGTGTGGCTCAGTGGCAAGAGCCCGGGCTTGGGAGTCAGAGGTCATGGGTTCTAATCCCACCACTGATCAGCTGTGTGACTTTGGACAAGTCACTTCTCTGCGTCTCAGTGACCTCATCTGTAAAATGGGGATGAAGATTGTGTGCCCCACGTGGAACAACCCGATGACCTTGTATCTCCCCCAGAGCTTAGAACAGTGCTTGGCACATAGTAAGCATTTAACAAATACCAGCATTAATTAATTAATTCTCTGTGCCTCAGAGACCTCATATGTAAAATGGGGATGAAGCCTGTGAGCCCCACGTGGGACAACCTGATCACCTTGTATCTCCCTCAGAGCTTAGAACAGTGCCCGGCACATAGTAAGCATCTAACAAATACCATCATTAATTAATTATCTGTACCTCAGTGACCTCATCTGTAAAATGGGGATGAAAATAATAATGTTGATATTATTGTAAAATCCCCATTTTACAGACGAGGGAACTGAGGCACAGAGAAGTGAAGTGACTTGCCCACAGTCACACAGCTGACAAGTAGCAGAGCCGGGAGTCGAAATCATGACCTCTGACTCCGAAGCCCAGGCCCTTTCCACTGAGCCAAGCTGCTTCCCTGATGAAGACTGTGAGACCCACGTGGGACAACCTGTTGACCTTGTATCTCCCCCAGCGCTTAGAGCAGTGCTTGGCACATAGTAAGAGCTTAACAAATACCCTCATTATTATTATTATTATCTGTGTGTGTGGTCTGTGGGGCTGTGTGTGTCTTTTGGAGGTGGTGGCGGGGGAGTACCCCAGGGAGGAAGGAGGAGGAGATGTTGAGCTGGAGCGCATTTTTCAGCACATGCAGGTCCACTCTGATTCACTCATTCATTCAATGATGATGTTGTTCGTTACGTGCTTACTATATGCCGAGCACTGTTCTAAGCACTGGAGTAGACACAGGGTAATCTGGTTGTCCCACATGGGGCTCACAGTCTCAATCCCCCTTTGACAGATGGGGCAACTGAGGCCCAGAGAAGTTAAGTGATTTGCCCAAAGTCATACCACTGATAAGAGGCAGAGCTGGGATTAGAACCCACGACCTCTGACTCCCAAGCCCGTGCTCTTACCACTAAAGCCACACTGGTCGGTCACGCTGCTTCTCATTCCTTCTCCCTCCTTCATTGACCCGATCCAGTTAGACTGGGTACTGGGAATGTCGTTTCCAGGTTTATGGCCCAACGGATGGAGCACGGGCCTGAGACTCATAGGATTTGAGTTCTAATTCTGACTCTGCCACTGGCCTGCTGGAGGATCTTGGGCAAATCACTTCACTTCTCCGAGCCTCAGTTTCCTCATCTGTAAAATGGGGATAAGACACCTTTTCTCCCTTTCAGAATGTGAGCCCCACGTGAGACAGGAATTGGGTCTGATCAATCATATTTATTGAGCACTTACTGTGTACAGAGCACTGTACTAAGCCCTTGGGAGAGTACAATTCAGAGCGCTTGGAAAATACAATTCAAACCAGAACTGATCTGTTCTGGTCCTTTCTGGGAAGGACCATCATTCATTCATTCATTCCATCGTGTATTTATTAAGTGCTTACTGGGAACAGAGCACTGCAATTTTAATTTTTTAATTTTTTAATAATTCATATTTTATTTTAAAATCAAAACATTTATATTATTCTATTTTTTTAATGGTATGTGTATAGCTATAGTTTTCTTTATTTATTTTGACACTATTGATGCCTGTCTACTTATTTTGTTTTGTTGTCTTTTTCCCGCCCTTCTAGACTGTGAGCAGTCCGTTCTTGGGTAGGGATTGTCTCTATCTGTTGCCGAACCGTACTTTCCGAGCGCTTAGTACAGTGCTCTGCACACGGTAAGCGCTCAATAGATACGAGTGAATGAATGAATGAATGCACTAAGTGCTCGGGGGAATAGAGTAGAGCAATAAAGAGGGACCATCCCAGCCCACCAAGAGTTCCCAGCCTAGCGGGGAGAGACGGACATCAATACGAATAAACGGACACCCCTACAAATAAATAATGATATTTAATAATCATGATGGTATTTGTTAAGCCTTTACTGTGTGCAGAGCACTGTACTGAGTGCTTCGGAAGTACAATTCGGCAACCGATAGAGACAATCCCTACCCAACAACGGGCTCATGGTCTGGAAGGGGGAAGACGGACAACAAAACAAAGCAAGTGGACGGGCATCAATAGCATCAAGCACTGTACTAAGCGATTGGCTGCGTTGTGTCCCTTCTCTCACCCAGCAGAGGAGGGGTTGGGGCAGGTTTTGCAGATCTCTCTGTCTCTGTCTCTCTCTCTGTCTCTTTCTGTCTCTCTCCCCACCCCCGCCCCCCAGTCTCAGACACCTCCCAACCCGCACATCTGCTCCCTAACCTGACACCCCCAAACTCCTTTCATCGTCATCGCTCTCTTATAATGATGGTATTTGTTAAACGCTTACTATATAATAATAATAATGTTGGTGTTTGTTAAGCGCTTACTACGGGCACTGTTCTAAGCGCTGCGGGAGATACAGGGTCATCAGGTTGTCCCACATAAGGCTCACAGTCTTAATCCCCATTTTACAGATGAGGGAACTGAGGCACAGAGAAGTGAAGTGACTTTCCCAGAGTCACACAGCTGACAAGTGGCAGAGCCGGGATTATGAACCCATGACCTCTGACTCCCAAGCCTGGGCTCTTTCCACTGAGCCACGCTGCCTCTCTATATGCCAAGCACTGTTCTAAGCACTGGAGTAGGTACAAGGTAATCAGGTTGTCCCATTTGGGGCTCACAGTCTTCATCCCCATTTTACAGATGATGTCACTGAGGCACAGAGAAGGGAAGTGAAGACTTGCCCAAAGTCACGCAGCAGACAAGTGGTAGAGGCGGGATTAGAACCCATGACTTCAGACTTCCAAATCCGGGCTCTTTCCACTAAGCCAAGCTGCTTCTCACTATCTGCAGAAGCAGCATGGCGTAGTGGATAGAGCACGGGCCTGGGAGCAAGAAGGTCATGAGTTCTAATCCATTTGTCTGCTGTGTGACCTTGGGCAAGTCACTTCACTTCTCTGGGCCTCAGTGACTTCATCTGTAAAATGGGGAGTGAGACTGTGAGTCCCACATGAGACAGAAACTGTGTCCATCCTGATTTGCTTGTATCCACCCCAGCACTTAGTACAGTGTCTGGCACATAGTAAGTGCTTAACAAATACCACAATTATTATTATCACGATTATTATTATTATTATGACCTCAATCTTGCGAACGCTGGTTTCTGCAAACAGCCTTGACATCTGGGTTTGGGAAAGTGTGATGCAACGGAGTTGGTAGGTGTAATCCCTCGCCTCATTCATTCATTCATTCAATCGTATTTATTGAGCGTTTACTATGTGCAGAGCACTGTACTAAGCGCTTGGAATGTATAATTCGGCCACAGATAGAGATAGTCCCTGCCCAAAAATGGGCTCACAATCTAAACAAGCTCCTCGAGTAGTTTACAATCTATAGTGGGGAGACACACATTAAAAATCGACTCGGGGTACCGGAAAAATTGTTGAATAGAAGAATATTTATGTAAGTCCTCTGTACCACCAGCTGACAGGCATTTAGTTCAGTGCTCTGCACACAGTAAGCGCTCAATAGATACGATTGAATGAATGAATGAATGAATGAATGAATATGAGAAGCAGGAGAAGCAGCATGGCTCAGTGGAAAGAGCCCGGGCTTGGGAGTCAGAGGTCATGGGTTCGAATCCCAACTCTGCCACTTGTCAGCTGGGTGACTGTGGGCAAGTCACTTCACTTCTCTGTGCCTCAGTTCCCTCATCTGTAAAATGGGGATTAAGACTGTGAGCCTCACGTGGAACAACCTGATTACCCTGTATCTCCCCCAGCGCTTAGAACAGTGCTCTGCATATAGTAAGCGCTTAACAAATACCAACATTATTATTATTATTATTATTACAATCCAACAATATAACAGACACACTCCCTGCCCATAACAAGCTTACAGTCTAGAGGACTTCACTTCTCTGTGCCTCAGTTACTTCAACTGTAAAATGGGGATTCAGACTGTGAGCCCCATGGTCGCTCAATCATATTTATTGAGCGCTTACTGTGTGCAGAGCACCATCCTAAGCTCTTGGGAAAGAACAATACAACAATAAACAATGACATTCTCTGCCCACAACAAGCTTAGGGTCTAGAGGGTGGGGAGACAGACAGCAATACAAACATATAACAGATATGTAGATAATCGCTTTGGGGCTGGGAGGGGGGACATGCAAAGGGAGCAAGTCAGAGCGATGCAAAAGGGAGCGGGAGATGAGGAAAAGTGGGGTTTAGTCTGGGAAGGCCTCTTGGAGGAGATGGGCCTTCAATAGGACTTTAAAGTGGGGGAGAATCATCGTCCCTTGGGACATGGACTGTGTCCAACCTGATGTGCTTGCATCTATCCCAGCACTTATTACCTTCTAACTGTGCCTCACTCTCGCCTGTCCCGCTGCCAACCCCTGGCCCACTTCCTACCTCTGGCCTGGAATGCCCTCTCCCCTCAGATCCACCAAGCAATCACTCTTCTCCCCTTCAAAACCCTCCTGAAGACACACCCCCTCCAAGAGGCCTTCCCAGACTAAGCCCCGCTTTTCCTCAGTTCCCCCTCCCTTCCGCATCACCACGACTCGCTCCCTTTGCTCTTCCCCCCTCTGCCCGCCGCACAGCTCTTAAGTATATATGTATATATCTATAATTCCATTCATTTATATTGACGCTGGTTGGCTTATATTGATATCTATCTTCCCCCCTCCCCCCACACTCCCGTCTGGACTGTGAGCCCGTTATGGGCAGGGATTATCTCTCTTTATTGCTGTATTCTACTTTCCAAGCGTTCAGTACAGTGCTTCGCACATAGAAAGCACTCAATAAATACGGTTGAATGAATGAATACAGTGCCTGGCACATAGTAACAAATACCATTACAGAAAAATATCACAGGGGCCACTCAAACAACTGAGTCGTCAAATCCCCTCCATTTGTCAGATCTCAGCATCCTCTGACGCTCCCCCCCCCCCCCCCGTTTCCTTCCCCGATGAGAATAAAGCACAAAATCCAGGAATCATCAGGGAGTCTCTGAGTCAGGGTCATTGACTACCCAGTTTAAGACAGAGCAACATTCCGCCTACCTCACACTAAAACATGTTTTTACTCTAATGGGAGATTGCTCCAATTTCTTCACTTCATTGACTTCCCCAAAGATGGTCTGCAATGAAAACAGAGAAAGGTTTTCCTTTACTGTGTCAGCTCTGAGAAACGCAATGTGGGACGCACAGAAAGAGGCTTTTGTGTGCTCTGTTTGCAAAAAATTAATTAACTGACTCGTTTTTCCTTCCTCAACATGGACCTGCCAGTTCAAATATAAAAAACAAACTCACCCCACTCCTTGCCTGGCAGGGTGCAGTTATTTCAATTTTGTTTATTTGTATTGCCTTTTGCCAAGAGACTGAACAATCGAGCCATCTCATAGTTATTGAGTGCCTTTCTGCAGAGCACTGTAGCAGAGGGCAGTAAAAAAGAAATCAAGTAGACCTGGTCCTGCCTTGGAGAAGTTGTCCATATAAAGTCATAGACATCCACCTGAAAAATTGAAAATCTAATGAAGAAAAATGTAAAGATTGAATTATTCCCCAAGTTAGGAAGGCTGAGAAGATTGCCTGGGCTTATGCTGTGAACCTCTTCTTTGACCCAGGTTATTAAACGACTCTTTCCAGCATTCTTCTTTTATGTGGTCTTTATGAAGGGCTTACTATGTGCCAGGCACTGTATTAAGCAATGGGGTAGATTCATTCAATCATATTTATTGAGCGCTTACTATGTGCAGAGCACTATACTAAGCGCTTGGAATGTACAATTCGGCAACAGATAGAGGCGATCCCTGCCCAATAACGGGCTCACAGTCTAAACGACCGTGATAGATGCAAGTTAATCAGGTTGGACACAGTCCATGATCTAGAAGTCCAATTAGACTGTGAACTCTTCATTGGGCAGGGATTGTCTCTATCTGTTGCCGAATTGTCCATTCCAAGTGCTTAGTACAGTGCTCTGCACATAGTAAGCGCTCAATAAATACTACTGAATGAATGAATACAAGGGGCTGGGGCTCACGGTTTTCATCCTCATTTTACAGATGAAGTAACTGAGACACAGAGGAGTACAGTGACTTGTCCAAGGTCACACAGTAAACAAGTGGCAGAGTCCGGATTACAATCCAGGTCCTTCTGACTCCCCGGCCCCTGCTCTGTCCACTAGGCCACACGGCTTCTATTACCTCTCTGCTGGGCATTCTAGTTTGAGGCATGCTGACAATCAGCTGACCCTGACCTCTGACAATCGATTTTATTGAGCGCTTACTGTATGCAGAGCACTGTACTAAAAACTTGGGAGATTACAATACGACAATATAATAGACACATTCCCAGCTCACAACAATCGTACAGTCTAGGGGGGAGACAGACAATACGGATAAATAAAATTCCATACACGTACATAAGCGCACACGGTAAGCACTCAATAAACACGAATGAATGAAAAAATAAGTGCTGGGGTGCTGCGGGAGAGGATGAATAAAGGGAGCAAGTCATGGTGGGGCGGAAGGGAGTGGGAGAAGGGAAAAGGAGGGTTTAGTCAGGGATGGGCTCTTGGAGGAGAAGTGTCTTCAATATGGCTTTGAAATGGGGGAGAGTCATTGTCGGATTTGAGGAGGGAGGGCGTTCCAGACCAGAGGCAGGACGTGGGCGAGAGGTCGGCGGTGAGATAGACGAGATTGAGGTAGAGTGAAAAGGTTGGCCTTAAAGGAGCAAAGTGTGCGAGCTGGATTGTAGTAGGAGTGTAGTGAGATGAGGTCGGAGGGGCAAGGTGATGGACTGCTTTAAAGCTGAATGTGAGGAGCTTTTGTTTGATGCGCTCTGGGCATGTCACACCCCTCAAAAGTCTCCAGGGGTTGCCTATCAACCTTCAGATGAAGTAAAAACTCCTCACTCTTGGCTTCAAAGCTTTCCCGCACCTGGCCCTCTCCTACCTCACCTCCCTTCTCTCTTTCTACTGCCCACCCCGCACGCTCCGCTCCTCTGCCTCTCACCTCCTCACCGTCCCCTGTTCTCGCCTGTCCCGCCACCAACCCCTGGGCCACGTCCTCCCACTGTCGTGCAATGCCCTCCTTCCTCACAGCCGCTAAACTCACTCTCTTCCCCTCTTCCAAGCCCTTCTGAGAGCTCACCTCCTCCAGGAGGCCTTCCCAGACTGAGCCCTCCCTTTCCCTCTGCCCCTCCTCCCCTCCCCATCGCCCCTACTCCCTCCCTCTGCTCTACCACCTTCCCTCCCCACAACACTTGTCTATATTTGTACATACTTATTGCTCTGTTAATTTTATTAATGATATCCATTTATCTAGGGTTCTATTTATCTATTTTAATGCTACTGATGCCTGTCTATTTGTTTTGTTTTGTTGTCTGTCTCCCCTTTCTAGACTGTGAGCCCATTGTTGGATAGGGATTGTCTCCATCTGTTGCCGAATTGTACTTTCCAACCGCTTAGTACAGTGCTCTGCATACAGTAAACACTCAATAATGTGATTGAATGAATGAGTAATAATAATAATAATGTTGGTATTTTGTTAAGCGCTTACTATGTGCAGAGCACTGTTCTAAGCGCTGGGATAGATACAGGGTAATCAGGTTGTCCCACGTGAGGCTCACAGTTAATCCCCATTTTACAGATGAGGTAACTGAGGCACAGAGAAGTGAAGTGACTTACCCACAGTCACACAGCTGACAAGTGACAGAGCCGGGAGTCGAACCCATGACCCCTGGACTCCGAAGCCCAGGCTCTTTCCACTGAGCCAAGCTGATGGGAGAAGCGCTCCCACCCGCGTTGTATACAGTAGCCACAGGGCTACTGGAGGGAAGAGGAGGTTCCAGTCCCAGCTCAGGCTGGGTTCTGGGGTCAGGAGGATGATCCACTCATAAAAAGTTAATTAACTGGATTTCTTTTAACGGTGCTCTCTTCAGCAGGACTCAATAAAGACTGTCAGTCAATCTCAATTAAGATGGTCGGTCAATTTCCCGACCATCAGGCCAATGCTTAGAAGCTCAATGGAAAGACCCCGGGCTCGGGAGTCAGAGGTCATGGGTTCTAATACCGGCTCCGTCATTTGCCAGCTGTGTGACTTTGGGCAACTCACTTCACTTCTCTGGGCCTCAGTTACCTCATCTGTAAAATGGGGATTAAAACTGTGAACCCGACATGGGACCACCTGATCACCTTGTCTCCCCCCCAGTGCTTAGAACAGTGCTTTGCACATAGTACTCTGCCCCTTGTTAATGTTGGTATTTGTTAAGCTCTTACTATGTGCCGAGCAGTGTTCTAAGCGCTGGGGTAGACATAGGGGAATCAGGTTGTCCCACGTGGGGCTCACAGTCTTAATCCCCATTGTTCAGATGGGGGAACTGAGGCACAGAGAAGTTAAGTGACTTGCCCACAGTCACACAGCCGACAAGTGGCAGAGCTGGGATTCGAACTCATGAGCCCTGACTCCAAAGCCCATGCTCTTTCCACTGAGCCACGCTGCTTCTCCAAGCAGCTTGTTAGCTGTGTGACTGTAGGCAAGTCACTTCACTTCTCTGTGCCTCAGTTCCCTCATCTGTAAAATGGGGGTGAAGACTGTGAGCCTCACATGGGACAACCTCATTCCCCTGTATCTACCCCAGGGTTAAGAGCAGTGCTCTGCACATAGTAAGCGCTTAACAAATACCAACATTATAATTTATTATTATTAATACGTGCTTAACAAATACCATCATTATTATTATTATTATTAAATTGACTTGAGCAGGGGTAAGAAGACTGTAGAGGAACAACACGGACTAGCGGAAAGGACATGGGTCAAGGAGTCAGAGGACCTGGGTTCTAATTCCAGCTCTGCCATTTGCCTGCTCTGTGAGGCACAGAGAAGTCACTGTGCCTCAATCTCGCCTATTTTGCCACCGCTCCCTCGCCCCTTAGCCCAAGTCCTGCCTCTGGCCTGAAACGTTCTCCCTCCTCAAATCCCACAGACAATTACGCTCTCCCCCTTCAAAGCTTTAATGAAGGCACATCTCCTAAGCCCCCCTTTCCTCTTCTCCCACTCCCTTCTGCATCGCCCTGACTTGCTCCCTTTGTTCCTCCCCCTCCCAGCCCCACAGCACTTATGTACATAGCTGTCATTTACTTACTTACTTACTTACTAGAGAAGCAGTGTGGCTCAGTGGAAAGAGCCCGGGCTTGGGCTTCGAATCCCGGCTCTGCCACTTGTCAGCTGTGTGACTGTGGGCAAGTCACTTCACTTCTCTGTGCCTCAGTGACCTCATCTGTAAAATGGGGGTGAAGACTGTGAGCCTCACGTGGACAACCTGATGACCCTGTATCTCCCCCAGCGCTTAGAACAGTGCTCTGCACATAGTAAGGGCTTAACAAATACCAACATTATTATTAGTATTATTATCCCAGCTCTTAGAACAGTGCTCTGCACATAGTAAGCGCTTAACAAATACCAACATTAGTATTATTATTATTATTATTACTTTTATTGATGTCTGTCTCTCCCTTTTCTAGATTGTAAGCTCTTTGTGGGCAGGGAATGTGTCTGTTTATTGTTGCATTGTCCTCTCCCAAGCATTTTGTACTGCGGTCTGAACGCAGTAAGCACTCAATAAATCTGACCGAATGAATGAATGGAAGTTACCTGCCCAAGGTCACAGAGCAAGCAATCGGTGGAGTTGGGATTAGAACCCAGGTCCTAGGACTCCCAGGCCAGTGCTTTTTCCATCATTAAAATCACATCTCCCTCCAGAGGCCTTCCCTGACAAAGCCCTCATTTTCCCACCTCCTTCTCACTCTGTGTCATCTACACACTTGGATCTCTATCCTGAAGCACTTGATAGACTCCCTTCGGCCCCACAGCGCTTCGGTACATAGCCCTAATTTTATTTAATGTCTGTCTCCCCAACTAGACTCACTGTGAGCAACCAACTCTGTTGTATTGTACTCTCCCAAGTGCTTAGTACAGTGCTCTGCGCATGATAAGTGCTCAAGAAATACCACGGGGGGATACAGGGGTGAGGGGAGTATGATCATCCAAGGGTTTAGATGATGTGGAAGCTCTGAAGTGGCAGTAGGGAGAGAAATAGAGAAGCAGCATGGCAGAGTGGCTAGAGCCCAGGCCTGGGAGTCAGAAGGTCATGGGTTCTAATCCCGGCTTCACCACATCTGCTGCGTGACCATGGGCAAGTCACTTCACTTCTTTGGGCCTCAGTTACCTCAGTTGTAAAATGGAGAGCAAGACTGGGAGCCCCATGTGGGACAGGGACTGTATCCAACCCAATTTGCTTGTATCCAACCCAACGTTAAGTACAGCGTGTGGCACGCAGCCGCGTAGCTGAGTGGAAAGAGCACCGCCTTGGGAGTCAGAGGGTGTGGGTTCTCATCCCAACTCTGCCACTTGTCTGTTGTGTGACCTTAGGCAAGCCGCTTATCTTCTCTGTGCCTCAGTTACCTACCCCATCTTTAAAATGAGGATTAAGACTGTGACCCCCACGTGGGACAACCTGGTTACCTTGTAGCTATCCCAGTGCTTAGAACATTAGTTGGCACATAGTAAGTGATTAACAAATACCATAATACATAGTAAGCACTTAACAAATACCGTAATTATTATTATTATTCCCTCTAGACTGTGAGCACGTTGTGGGCAGGGATTGTCGCTCTTTACTGCTGTATTGTACTTTCCAAGTGCTCTGCACACAGTAAGCGCTCCATAGAGCCCGGTCTTGGAGTCAGAGGTCATGGGTTCTAACCCTGGATCTGCCACTTATCAGCTGTGTGACTTTGGGCAAGTCACTTCACTTCTCTGTGCCTCGGTTACCTCATCTATAAAATGAGAATTAAGACTGTGAGCCCCAAATGGGACAACCTGATTACCTGATCAACCCCAGTGCTTAGAACAGTGCTTTGCACATAGTAAGCGCTTAACAAGTACCATCATTATTATTAATAGTAAATGCAATTGAATGAATGAATGAATATTATATAGGGTTGGGGAGATGAGATCTGGAAAGGCCTCATGGTGGAGATGTGAATTTAGGAGGGCCTGGAAAATAGGGACAGCAGTGGTCTGCCAGATGTGACGGGGAAGGACTTAGAGGCAGATGGGAGGGTGTGAGCATGAGGCTGGTAGCCAGGGAGACGAAACAAGGCCCCGCGAATAGATTGGTTTGAGAGGAAAGATGTGACCTGGGGTGTAGCGGAGCGAGAGCAGCCAGAGTGCGTGGAAAGAGAGGACTGACTGCTTTAAAGCCGGTGAGGATTTTCTGCTTAATGTAGAGAGGACTGGGTAGTCACTGGAGGTTTTTGCGGAGGGCTACTGGAATAGTAATAGCTCCCTGTGGGCAGGGAACCAACTCTGTAATATTGTACACTCAGTAAGCACTTAATAAATACCTGGATTGCTTGATTCTATTTATCGTGATTATGTTGTCTTGTTTTTGTCCGTCTGTCTCCCCCAATTAGACTGTGAGCCCGTCATTGGGCAGGGATGGTCTCTATCTGTTGCCGAATGGTACATTCCAAGCGCTTAGTCCAGTGCTCTGCACATACTAAGCGCTCAATAAATACTATTGAATGAAAGAATGGACTGATTGATGTCTTCTCTCAAGTGTTTATTATAGCACTGTGCACACAGTGAGCACTCAGTTGATTGATCGATATTGTACTTTCCCAAATGCTTAGTACAGTGCTTTGCTTACACTAAGTGCTCGATAAATACGATTGATTGATTGATTGATATTGTCCTCTTATTGTCCTCTTATTGAGAAGCAGCGTGGCTCAGTGGAAAGAGCCCGGGCTTGGGAGTCAGAGGTCATGGGTTTGAATCCCTGCTCCGCCACTTGTCAGCTGTGTGACTGTGGGCAAGTCACTTCACTTCTCTGGGCCTCAGTTACCTCATCTCTAAAATGGGGATTAACTGTGAGCCTCACGTGGGACAACCTGATTACCCTGTATCTACCCCAGTGCTTAGAACAGTGTTCTGCACATAGTAAGCGCTTAACAAATACCAACATTATTATTATTATTATTATTATTACAGTGCTCTGCACATAATAATCCCTCAGTAAATACAGCTGATAGATCAATATCGTACTTTACCAAGTGCTTAGTTCAGTCCTCTGCACACAGTAAGCTCTCAATAAATTAGAGTGATTGACTGATATTGTACACTCCCAAGGGCTTAGTACAGTCCTCTGCACACAGTAAGCACTCAGTAAATATAGATGATTGATCGATATTGTACTTGCCCAAGCACTTAGTACAGTGCTCTGCTTACAGTAAGTGCTCAATAAATACGATTGATTGATATTCTCCTCTTATCATAGCGCTCTGCACATAGTAGTTGCTCAGTAAATACATCTGATGGATTGATATTATACTTTCCCAAGTGCTTAATACAGTCCTCTGCACACAGTAAGCAATCAATAAATAAGAATGATTGACTGATTGATATTGTTCCCTCCCAAACGCTTAGTTCGGTGCTCCGCACACAGTAAGCGCTCAATAAATAAGTTTGATTGATTGAATTGATTGATTAACTGTAATAATATTATTTACTGCCTAATCACTGGGCATCTTACACTGTAATAGACACTCGGAAAGTACAAAACAATCAAGTGACACATAACCTGCCCTCAAGAAGCTTACACCCTAGTGTGGAGGAAAGCCACTAAATTATTTTTGAATTGATGAAACATATATGCTAAGTGGTGGGGATGAGTATAAGTAGGTACTATAAATGCTAGAAATACATAAATACATAAGGTTTTTTTAAATGGCATTTGTTAAGCACTTACTACATGCCAGACTAAGTATTAAGTAGATACTAAGTACTAGGCTAGATACAAGCTTGTCAGGTTAGACACAGTCCTGTCCCACATGGGGCTCCCAGTCTTCATCCCCATTTTATAGATGAGGTAACTGAAGCACAGAGAAGTTAAATGACTTGCCCAAGGTCGCACAGCAGACAAGTGGCAGAGCCAAGATTAGAACCAGGTCCTCTGATTCCCAAGCCTGTTCTGAGGACGAGTATAAGTAGGATGCGAGTGCAAAAGATACAAAATCATTAGATCTGCCCTTGTCCCACATGAGACTCACAGTCTAAGAGGGAGGGAGAGCATGGATTTTATCCCTATTTTACAGATAATGAAATTAAGGCACAGGGAAGCTAAGTGATTTACTCAAGGTCACACAGCAGACAAGTGGTGGGCCCAGGACTAAAGCCTAGGTCTCCTGACTGCCAATCGGTGGTATTTACTGAGTGCTTACGGTGTGCAGAGCACTGGACTAAGTGGTGAAAAGAGTCCAGTACAACAGAGTCGATAGTCACGTTCCCTGCCCACAACGAGAAGACAGTCTCGTGCTCTTTCCTCTAGATCGCAGGGTCTCCGTTCTCTGCAGAGGAAGGGTGGCAGAAGCTCAGAATTCCCAATTCACTAATCTGGAACCTGAACATCCAAGCGAAGGATCGGCCTAAATCGTCGAAAGGCTCCCCACCCCCTCCCTCGCCCCGTGCCACCGATGCCGGATACAGGAACTGCGCCAGTGGGCTGACATCTTCCCGGGAGCTGGCCAATCTGCCATGGAGGCAGAAGCGCAGATGAGCCGGAAGGTGTTTCTTAGGGAACTGTCAACCCTCGCTCCGTCCCCTCCTTCTCTGAGGACTCCTCCCCTTGTCCTCAACGACCTCCATTCAGCCCTCCTCCCCCACACCAGAAAGCAGAAGCTGGCACAAGAAAACGACACTTTTGACAAAGCTAATCACGGGTCATTCGTGAGTGCAACAGCCCCAGGGGAACTTGAAAATCTAGTCTCAGGGCATCCGCATTTACACATCATGAAAGTTACCGTACGTTTTGAAGTCACGCTTCAGATACCCCCAGATTTCTAAGGTTCAGTACCCGCGGAGAGGAAGAGGAGGCAAATCCTGGGCCCAGGAAGCCGTGGGTTGTGGGCTGGGGAGGGAAGATGTTAGAATGCCCCGTGATTAGAGAGTCAGTCAGTCAGTACTATTTATTGAGGGCTACTGTGTGCAGAGCACTGTACGGAGAGCTTGTCTAGTCTTACGCTGTCGAGTTGTCTCCGAACCATAGCGACACCATGGACACATCTCTCCCAGACGCCTCACCTCCATCTGCAATCGTTCCGGTGGTGGATCCATAGAGTTTTCTTGGTAAAAATCGGGAAGTGGTTGACCATCGCCTCCTTCCACGCAGTAAAATCTTCGCCCTCGACTCTCTCCCGTGCCACTGCTGCCCAGCACGGGGGAGTTTTAACTTGTAGCAGATGACCTGCCACTCTCTAGACACTGGCCAAGGTAGGAATGGGATGGGTAGGCCTCTGCTTGACTCTCCCTCTCGTAGGGTAGAAGACTGGAAACTCCCCAGGTGCCACCCTGAGAGGGGACTGAGCGCTTAGGAGAGTACAATGACTCTACTAAGCACTGGAATAGGTACAAGCTAATAAGGTTGGACATAGTCCACGTCCCAATAAAACAGACACATTCCCTTCCCACAGCGAGCTTACGGTCTAGAGAGGTGAAAGGCTGACAATAGGGCTATCAATCAATGGCATTCGTTGAACATTTACTATGTGCAAAGCACTGTACTAAGCGCTTGGGAGAGTATACAATACACCCACTATCTCAGGTCTCAGAAGTCTTGTCAGCTTCAGGTGTGTCGGCATCCACCTAGTGGGCCTCAGTTACCTCGTCTGAAAAATGGGGATAAAGAGTGTGAGCCCCATGTGGGACATGAACTATGTCCAACCTTAGCAGCTTGTACTTACTCCAGTGCTTAGTAGAGTCCCTGGCAGATAGTGAACCCTTAATGAATACCCTTTAAAAAAATAAAAAAATAATGGGGAAGTGGAGATCATGACAAATGCCCAAATGCTTAAAAACTATAGGTCATTGGTTGATAATTCAATGAGTCAATGTTTCCTTGGTGGAACTCCAAACAACAGGTTGACAGTCACTACCCAAGGCAGGAAGGGGCATGTCCATCAACCAATAGTATTCACTGAGCTCCTATCTAGAGAAGCAGCGTGGCTCAGTGGAAAGAGCATGGGCTTGGGAGTCAGAGGTCATGGGTTCTAATCCCAGCTCTGCCACTTGTCAGCTGTGTGACTGTGGACAAGTCACTTCACTCCTCTGTGCCTCAGTTATCTCATCTGTCAAATGGGGATGAAGACTGTGAGCCTCACGTGGGACAACCTGATGACCCTGTATCTACCCCAGCATGTAGAACAGTGCTCTGCACATAGTAAGCACTTAACAAATATCAACATTAGTATTATTATTATCTTGGGCAGAGCACTGTACTAAACACTTGGGAGAGTACAACCGAGTCAGTAGAAATGATCTCTTGCCCTCAAGAAGCCTAGAATCTAGTGGGTGCCAAGCTGGAGCAGAAGCAACGTGGTCTAGTGGACAGAGCACGAGCCCAGGAATCAGAGGACTTGGGATCTAATCCTGACTCAGCCACTTGTCTGCTGTGTGACCTTGGGCAAGGCACGTCATTTCTCGGGGCCTCGGTTACCTCGTCTGCAAAGTGGGGATTGAGGCTGGGAGCCCCATGTGGGACAGGGATTGTGTCCAACCCGATTATCTTTTATCTACCCCAGCACTTGGTACAGTACTTGGAATATAGTGAGGGCTTAATAATTACCACAGTTATTAATTATTATCACTATTCTCATGACCAAGCGTCTGCTCACTGAAAAGCTCATCCTCTGGTTTGGAGAAGGCTACTCAGATCGACATGAACGCCCTGCTCTACTTGCCCTACCTCTTCTAGACTGGAAGCTTCTTGTGGGTAGGGACCTGTCTACTAATTCTGCTCTATTGTACTTTCCCAAGCACTTAGTAATGGGACACAATAAGCGCTCCATACTGATCCTTGACTGATGGATTGATTGAGTAGAGTCCATTCTGATGGAACCGGGCTTAACCTCCGTCCAAGAATGGTCCTGCAGGAGTGTGACCCATCTCTCAGCTCAACCATCCTGGGCCCATCTGGCCTAACTCATTTGAATAATTAACCTCTCTCCTTCTAGAACCCTGGGACGATCTGAACCAATCAACGATGTTATTTATGAGAAGGAGAAAACTCTATGGATGCACTACCAGAATGATTGCAGATGGAGGTGAGGCACTCTGGGAGAGATGCCATGGCGTTACTATGGGTCGGACACAACCCGACAGCATAAGAAACAACAGCATGCCCAGTGGATAGAGCTCGGGCCTGGTGTCAGAGGACCGGGGATCTAATCCATTTGGCTAGCTGGGGGACCTTTGGCAAGTCACTTCATTTCTCTGTGCCTCAGTTTCCTCGACTGTAAAATGGGGATTAGACCCTATTCCCTCCTACTTAGACTGAGAGTCCACATGGGACTGGGACTGTGTCCAACCTGATTAACATATCTACCCTAGTGCTTAGAACAATGCTTGACACATAGTAAGCCCTTAAAAAATACTATCACAATAATTATAATAATAACAATAAAATGAGTACAAACTACATACAGAGCACTGTATTAAGTATTGCTTGGGAGAGTACAGTATAGTAGAGTTGGTAGAAAAGATCTATAAGAGTTTACAATCTAGTCTCTGTCACATTTCAGAAGTTACTAAATAACTTGCTGGAGAAGTAAAGAAGGAGAGTAAACAATGTGGACAATATATATCAAAAGGGTTTTGGAAACAAAGGGGTGTTACATGCCTGCTATAAGACAGAGTTTAAAAAAGATTACATTCTGTGAAATACATTCAAAGGAATGTACCTCTAACTTTAAACATACGATTTAGAAAGGAATTGAACAACTTAGAAATGCAGGGAATAATAGAGGAAGTAAATAGCTTAAAGAGAAAAAGATTGGATTTCGTAAATTGTCCTCGGGGGGCTCGATCTGAAAACGGGGTTGGTGGGGATGGTGAGGCGAGGAAGAAGTGGCAGGTGTGGTGTTGGAATGGATGCTCCTCACAGGGATGGCGAGGGCACCTCACAAAGATGGTGGAGGTCCCTCACGAGGTGACGAAGGCGCCTCACAAAGAGAGTGGGGCCCCTTCACGTAAATGGTGGGGAGAGGAGCTCTCACAAGATGGTAAAGGCCCTTCACAAAAACAGTGGGACAATCACAAGATGGTGGAGGACCCTCATAAAGATGGCAGAGGCCTCTCACAAAAGTGTGGGGGCAAGGGCTACAGTTGCCTCTGCCCCTCTCTATGATGGTGGGGGTAGTGAGCTGGGGGTCACGCAGGATGGAAGTGATCCATCAGTGGGGTGGAAGTCAGATCTTTGAGTTCAACCAATCTGGGTGCTTGCTTGAGGGTCATCTGCGGCAGGGAGGGAGCTGGGAGGCCGAGGCTGCAGTGGCAGTGGAGAAATGTTTGGACGCAGCCTTCCCCGAAATGGTGCGTGTGATGTCGTGTGGGACGACGGAGACCATTTTTCCCTGCCTCGTGGTGACCAAACATCGGAAATCATCCCGGTGTACAATTAGAGAAAAATAAAAAGCGGTTTCTCACAAAGGATGAGGAGGAGTCAAAGAAGGCATGGGTTGTGTTTAACTTGGTGGGAAAATAGACTTCAAATCTGACGCAAAAGGCAAGGCAATTAGAGACTCACATTTTTTAAAAAAAGCCAGACTGTGGAAGGATGAAGCATTGGAAAAATCTTGGTGGGTAGAAATAGTTGATTAAAAGAACATCCACTAGCGGAGAAACCCAAATCCCAGCAGATGCTTCCAAACAAAGGACAGGGACCCTTTCCATGTGGGAAGGTGGGTTAGAATGGAAGTCAAAATGCCTTGTGGTTTGGTATGGAAGGTCATTCCACTGAATGAAAAATCACTAGTAAGAGTTTTCAAGGAAACTCTTGAGCGCTTACTATGTGCAGAGCACTGTACTAAGCGCTTGGGATGAACAAGTCGGCAACAGATAGAGACAGTCCCTGCCGTTTGACGGGCTTACGGTCTAATCGGGGGAGACGGACAGACGAGAACAATGGCACTAAACAGCGTCAAGAGGAAGAACATCTCGTAAAAACAATGGCAACTAAATAGAATCAAGGCGATGTACAATTCATTAACAAAATAAATAGGGTAACGAAAATATATACAGTTGAGCGGACGAGTACGGTGCTGTGGGGATGGGAAGGGAGAGGTGGAGGAGCAGAGGGAAAAGGGGAAAATGAGGCTTTAGCTGCGGAGAGGTAAAGGGGGGATGGCAGAGGGAGTAGAGGGGGAAGAGGAGCTCAGTCTGGGAACGCCTCTTGGAGGAGGTGATTTTTAAGTAAGGTTTTGAAGAGGGAAAGAGAATCAGTTTGGCGGAGGTGAGGAGGGAGGGCGTTCCGGGACCGTGGGAGGACGTGACCCAGGGGTCGACGGCGGGATAGGCGAGACCGAGGGACGGTGAGGAGGTGGGCGGCGGAGGAGCGGAGCATGCGGGGTGGGCGGTAGAAAGAGAGAAGGGAGGAGAGGTAGGAAGGGGCAAGGTGATGGAGAGCCTCGAAGCCTAGAGTGAGGAGTTTTTGTTTGGAGCGGAGGTCGATAGGCAACCACTGGAGTTGTTTAAGAAGGGGAGTGACATGCCCAGATCGTTTCTGCAGGAAGATGAGCCGGGCAGCGGAGTGAAGAATAGACCGGAGCGGAGCGAGAGAGGAGGAAGGGAGGTCAGAGAGAAGGCTGACACAGTAGTCTAGCCGGGATATAACGAGAGCCCGTAATAGTAAGGTAGCCGTCTGGGTGGAGAGGAAAGGGCGGATCTTGGCGATATTGTAGAGGTGAAACCGGCAGGTGTTGGTAACGGATAGGATGTGTGGGGTGAACGAGAAGAACGAGTCAAGGATGACACCGAGATTGCGAGCCTGCGGGACGGGAAGGATGGTCGTGCCATCCACGGTGATAGAGAAGTCCGGGAGCGGACCGGGTTCGGGAGGGAAGATGAGGAGCTCAGTCTTGCTCATGTTGAGTTTTAGGTGGCGGGCCGACATCCAGGTGGAGACATCCCGGAGGCAGGAGGAGATGCGAGCCTGAAGGGAGGGGGAGAGGACAGGGGCGGAGATGTAGATCTGCGTGTCATCTGCGTAGAGATGGTAGTCAAAGCCGTGAGAGCGGATGAGTTCACCGAGGGAGTGAGTGTAAATGGAGAACAGAAGAGGGCCAAGAACTGACCCTTGAGGAACTCCAACAGTTAAAGGATGGGAGGGGGAGGAGGCTCCAGCGTAGGAGACCGAGAATGATCGGCCAGAGAGGTAAGAGGAGAACCGGGAGAGGACAGAGTCCGTGAAGCCAAGGTGAGATAAGGTATGGAGGAGGAGGGGATGGTCGACAGTGTCAAAGGCAGCAGAGAGGTCAAGGAGGATCAGAATGGAGTAGGAGCCATTGGATTTGGCAAGAAGGAGGTCACGGGTGACCTTAGAGAGAGCAGTCTCGGTAGAGCGGAGGGGACGGAAGCCAGATCGGAGGGGGTCTAGGAGAGAATGGGAGTTAAGGAATTCTAGGCATCGATTGTAGACGACTCGTTCTAGGATTTTGGAAAGGAAGGGTAGTAGGGAGATAGGACGATAACTGGAGGGGGAAGTGGGGTCAAGAGTGGGTTTTTTTAGGATGGGGGAGACGTGGGCATGTTTGAAGGCAGAGGGGAAGGAGCCCTTGGAGATTGAGTGGTTAAAAATAGAAGTTAAGGAAGGGAGGAGGGCAGGGGCGATGGTTTTAAGAAGGTGAGAGGGAATGGGGTCCGAGGCGCAGGTGGAGGGGGTGGCGCTTGCGAGGAGGGAGGAGATCTCCTCTGAGGATACTGCAGGGAAGGATGGGAAAGTAGGGGAGGGGGTTGTTGGGGGGGAGGGGAGAGGTGGAGGGGTGACTTTGGGGAGCTCAGACCTGATCGTGTTGATTTTCGTGAGGAAATAGGTGGCCAGATCATTGGGGGTGAGAGATGGGGGAGGGGGATGGGGAGGAACAGGGGGCCTAAGGAGAGAGTTAAAGGTCCGGAACAATCGGCGGGGGTGACGGGCATGGGTGTCGATGAGGGAGGAGAAGAAGCTTTGCCTGGCGGAGGAGAGGGCAGAGTTAAGGCAGGAAAGGATAAATTTGAAGTGTGTGAGGTCGGCTTGGTGCTTGGACTTTGGCCAGCAGCGCTCAGCAGCTCGAGCATAGGAGCGTAGGAGGCGGACGGAGGAGGTGATCCAGGGCTGTGGGTTAGTGGAGTGAGAGCGGCGGAGGGAAAGGGGGGCGAGAGAGTCGAGATGAGTAGAGAGGGTGGAGTTGAGAGCGGAGACCCGCTCGTCGAGAGTGGGAAGAGAGGACAGGGCGGCAAGGTGAGGCGAGATGCTATTGGAAAGACGGATGGGATCGAGAGAGTGGAGGTCTCTGTGGGGCAGTAGCGAAGATTTGCAGGGGGAGGGAGTGTGAGAGATGAGGCAGGTGAGAAGGTTATGGTCAGAGAGAGGGATTTCAGAGTCGGTGAGGGAGGAGATAGTGCAGCGGTAGGAGATGACGAGATCGAGGGTGTGACCGAGTCGGTGAGTGGGCGCGGTATGGTGGAGGAGGAGGTCGGCAGAGTCGAGGAGGGATAGCAGGCGGGCGGCAGAGGAGTCGTCGGGTACATCCGTATGGATGTTGAAGTCTCCGAGGATCAGAGTGGGCAGAGAGAAGGAGAGGAGGAAGGTGAGAAAGGGGTCAAGGTGGTTGAAGAAGTCGGAGGTGGGACCGGGAGGGCGGTAGATGACGGCGACAAGTAACTGGAGTGGGTGGTAGAGGCGAACGATATGGGCTTCGAAGGAGGGGAAGGAGAGGGAGGGGGGAGGAGGGATAGTGCGGAAGCGGCATCGGGGCGAGAGGAGGAAGCCGACGCCTCCTCCCTTACCGGTGAGTCTGGGGGAGTGGGAGAAGGAGAGGCCTCCGCCGGAGAGAGCGGCGGCGGAGACCGTGTCTTCGGGAGAGAGCCACGTTTCCGAAAGGGCGAGGAGGAGGAGAGAGCGGGAGAGGAAAAGGTCATGGATGAAAGGTAGCTTGCCTGTAATAGAGCGGGGGTTCCAGAGGCCACACTTGAAAGTAGCTGTGGGTGCAAGGGGAGGAGGGGGGGAAGGGCGGGGGGAGGGGAGGGTTTGGATGGGAAGGAGGTGGCGGGGCCCTGGACGAGGAGGGGGGATGAGGGGTGTATGATACTTTTATGGTATCAAAGATTATTAGTTCAGCTCCAGTTACAAAACAACACAACCAGGGGATCAGGTCTATAATATAATATTTAAAAAAGTGATACTGAAAATCCATGGCATGTGATGTGCCCTAGAGAGATCATGAATTACTGCAAAAACACTCTGTTGATGATACACAAACTTGGAATCCAAATCACCTAATTGGCCACATAAATTTTTTGCAGAAGCTCTACAATCAAGTTAACACTCTGAAAATATCATGAACAAAATTCAGTTGGAATATGTCACATTATGCTCTACTTGAGAGTTAATTAGCAATTTGGCCTGGTGAAAAGGGCCCAGCCCTGAGAGTCAAAGCATCTGGGTCTTAATCTCAGTTCCACCACTTGCCTGCTGTGTGACTTTGGGCGTCACTTAACTTCTCTGTGTCACTGTTTCCTCATCTGTAAAATGGGGGTTCAATACCTGTTCTCCCTACAACTTAAAACGTGAGCCCTATTTGGGTAAAGGACTGTGTCCAATCTGCTTATACTGTATCTACCCTAACATATGGGCACAGAGTAAGTGCTTAATAAATACCAGTTATTAAATATTAAATGGTACGTTTTCATAATAATACTAATGATGATGATGATGGTATTTGTTAAGCTCTTACTATGTGCCAAACACTATTTTAAGCTCTGGGATAGATACAAGGTCATCAGATTGTCCCATGTGGGGCTCACGTCCTAATCCCCATTTGACAGATGGGGTAACTGAGGCACAGAGAAGTTCAGTGACTTGCCCAAAGTCAAACAGCTGACAAGTGGCGAAGCCGGGATTAGAACCCATGATCTCTGACTCCCAAGCCCAGTCTCTTTCCGCGAAGCCAAAGAGTTTACTATGTGCCAAGCACTGTTCCAAGCACTGGGGTAGATACAAAAGAATCAGGTTGGACAGAGTCCCTGTCCCACATGGGGCTCAAAGTCTTAATCCCCATTTTGCAGATCACCGAGGCCCAGAGAAGTGAAGTGACTTACCCAAGGTCACACAGCAGACAAGTGGCAGAGCTGGGATTAGAACATTAGAATCTAGGTCCTTCTGACTCCCAGGCCTGTGCTCTGTCCACTAAGCCACAATGGATCACCATTTGTTTCACCAAATATCCCAATTATCAAGAATTAAATGTAATAAATGGCATTATTTTTCAAAGGTAACCAGGTGTAGGATCCAAACGAGTTACACATTAGATATTTTAACACATGCACATGACTGCTTTGGTAGTGAGAAGTGTATGAACTAGAGATGTTATGTTTTGACCCTGAATTCCTAGTCATGTAGAGAAAACTAAAGTCTTGGGAAGCTTCTAAAATAACAAGTGTTATAAAAGGGAAATAATGATGGTAAGGGAGGAAATCTTGAAATCTTATCCAAAAGTGGGACTTCTTTCCATTCACATTCCATTACAAAAAATTAAAACAAATCTATAATATTTATACATTTATGAGAGTGAGTTTAGGTATATGAGGAAGCAGGAACAGGAAGTGGAGGCAGGGGTTAAATCTGAACACCTACATCCTTAGATATTGTAAGATGATTAATCTATTTATTATTATCATTATAGTTATTAATGATAATCGTTGCATTTGTTAAGTGCTTACTATGTGTCAAGCACTGTGGGGAATACAAGATGATCAGATCCCATATGGGTTTCCCAACCTATGGAGAAGGAAGAACAGGTACTGGATCCCCATTTTGCAGGTGAGGGAACTGAGGCACAAAGAGGTTAAGTTCATTCATTCATTCAATCATATTTATTGAGCGCTTACTGTGTGCAGAGCACTGTACTAAGTGCCTGGAAACTACAGTTCAGCAACAAAGAGACAATCCCTTCATAGTCTAGAAGAGAGGAGACGGGCATCAAAACAAGTAAACAGGCATTAATAGCATTAATATAAATAAACAGAATTATGGACCTATATACATCAAAACAAGTAAACAGGCATTAATATAAATAAACTGAATTATAGATAGGTACATATATGCACAAGTGCTCTGGGGAGGGGAAAAAGGGCAGAGCAAAGGGAGCGAGTCAGGGCGATGGGGAGAGGAGGGGGAGGTGAGGAGAAGGGGGGCTTAGTCTAGGAAAAGGGGTGACAAGCGATTTAACCAGGGTCACCCAGCAGGCAAGTGGCAGAGCCAAGATTAGAACCCATATCCTCCTGACTCCCAGGCCCATGCTCTTTCCTCTAGGCCATGATGCTGCTCTCATTTAAATCCAGAGGCTTTAAAAAAATATTAATCTTTAAAGGCAACAACTCCTGGGAAAATTCCCATCTCATCAATTTGTCTGGAATGTGACGGGGGAAAATTAAACGCTTGTTAAATTGATGGAACTGAGCCATGCTGCTGAAACTTGCACCGAGACACTTGATGTGCCAAGGACCGATTCTTTGCCATCCACCTCCAGGGCCTATGAAAGGGCATAGAATAGGTCACTTTAGCTCTTGTAGCCAGCCTATGATTCTACAGCCCCCGGGGCCGATAATAACCACAGAATTCCCCCACAGAGACGGGATACATGGGGGTGTGTACTTTGTAAACTAGCAGAAATACCCATTCTTACTTACTCCCAGCCGCTCTCCCTGACAGTGCTCCTGCTCCCCTCCCAGCCTCCCTCCGACAGTGCTCCTGCTCCTCTCCCAGTCTCCCTCCCTATCAGTGCTCCTGCTCTTCTCCCAGGCCTTCTCCATCAGTGATCCCATTCCTCTCCCGGTCACTGTCACTACTCCCGCTCCTTTTCCAGTGATCTTGAATGAGTGCTTACTTTGTGCAGAATTTTGTCCTAAGTGCATGGGTTAGCACAATGCCTCTGCTCCTCTCCCAGGCACTGTCCCCGCCGGTGCTCCTGCTCTCGCAGCAGTCCCAGCCGGCTCCAAACCAGACTTTCTCTTCCGGGCTACCAACTCGGCCTCCCTTCTCTGCCCCGACTTTAAACTCTCAGCCCCTGATCCTCCTTGCCTTCCTACCCCTCACCTTCTCTTCCCCGCTGTGGATCCTTCTCCTTTAGACTTCCATTTCCTCTTCTTCAGTTCCTGCTTCAACCCCTAGATTGTAAGTCCCCCAACGGGCAGAGACTATGTGGAATTCCCATCTGTGTATTCTCTCCCATCATCTACTACAATGTTCTGCATTCAGTTAGCACCTAATAAATATGATTACTACTATTATTATCACACTTCCTGCCCTGTGCTTATCCTAAAAAAGCACTTACATTCAGGCAACCTTTCCTGACAAATGTAGTTTTCCATTGAGTGTTCCTGTAGGAACAAGAATTGCATTCTTTCCTTTGCAAATTCATATGAATGATAGGTTTCCACCTTAAAAAAATCCTGAAGCATTCCTTCACAAACACTAGATTTGGTGCTATCCAAGAAGAAGAGCAGCATTCCTGCAACTTTTCAGACAATATTCTCTCTAGGTGACATTTATCAAAGACGCCAAGGCATAAAGGACTCTGTAGAAAACCCCAGTTTCTTCCATCAAAGATCTTAACAGCTAAATGGGAAGGACAAAAAATGTGTCCAAAATTCACTGAACTGAAAATGGTTAATGCTATTACACCAGCATTCTTGAGGGGAATGAGATGCCAGACAAGTAGACTATTTCCCTTACGTTAATGTCTGGCTTAACATAATGTTGGCAGGAATCGTGTCTACCAACTATATCATATTGTACTGTGTTTTTTGTATTATACTTTTCCAAGTACTTAGTAGAGTGCTTTGCACAGAGTAAATGTTCGACAAATACCATTAATTGTTTGATTGATTGATTCTACTAGCCCTCTGCCAAGCACCATTTGGGAGTTGCTTGGCAAAACCATTGGAGGTAATATGTATATATATATATACACATACACATGTGTGTATATGAGCATGTGTGTATATGTGTATATATGCATATATATGTGTGTATATATGTATATATGTGTGTATATGTATGTATACATGCATATATATGCACACATATACGTATATATAAATAAGTAAATATGTAAATGTAAATGTGTATCTGAGGTATGTTTCTCTATACCTCCCTCTTCTATTCCCTCTCTTATGGATCCACGAACTTCTAGCAAAATAAGTTCTAAGTTCCTTGTTCTAAAAGGCAGAAAAGTTTTGACTATCAAGTATGTCTTGCGCCACTTCCTGTAAATAAGAATTCTAAGACTTTTGGGAAGAATTGTAACATTCTTGTGGGCATCATTGTTCATGTTGGTTTGGTTTTAAATTGACGCAGTCTTCATCAGGGGGGAAAAGACTGCACAATGGAAGAGCTGTACAGTTAGCAATGATTCTACCTCTTGTTATCCTCTCACTACTATTAACAACAAAAATAATAATAATTTGAGAAATTAATGAAAAATAGATCAACAGGTCAAAAATTTTGCTTCCTCAAGTGGGCTAGTGAGCAACATTTCAGACCTCAACTCTAAATTCTGCATGAAGGGCATGGGGTATTTTGCAATCAAGTTTGAATTAATGGTTAAAAAAAAGCTTTTGACACATTTTCTTTTCTTCTTTTTCCTTTTTTTCTTTCTGCTCCTCTTTTTTTATGGGATTTGCTGAGCGCTTACTGTGTGTCAAGCACTGTTCTACGTGCTGGGGTGGATACAAGATACTCAAGTTGGGCATGGTCCCTGTCCCACCTGGAGCTCAAGTCTAAGTGGAAGGAGTAGGATTTATCATCCTGGTTTTGTTTATTGGCAGAGAGACCTCTTTTGCCTCTTGCTTTTTAGCTAGTGGCATAGTACTAATAATAATAATAATTCTACAGACTCTTTTAGGTCGTTAAAAGTGAGGTCACCAAATATTCTTCAGTTTATCAAGATGGATCAATTTGCCTGTTGTTTGGGTAAGCTTCCATTTTGAATTAAAATAGCCTGAGCTCCCAATATATTAAATAAATTCATTCATGAAACATCCTGCAGTTTATTGAAGCCCAGTGGACTCGGCCCACAATGTATATTACTGATGATGATGATAAATTACCTTAATGACATTCATTACTAGTTCTTCAGGGCTGGTTCAGTTTCTATGCAAATAATCAGCAATCCGATTTCAAAAAGAGAGGTGTCCCGATACTCTTGTCTCTAAATGGATGCTTCTGTGTTAATTACAAAAGACCAAAAATGTTATTTTGCCATTGAAATCGGATGTTGGCTAAGAGGCATCAAGCCAACTAATTTGGCACAATTGCTTCATCTTCTCCCTCAGTCTCTAGGGCTCGCTCCGCTACCGAGGACTAAAAGCTCCACTGATTCAGAGTTTAGAAAGGATGATCTGAGACCCAAATTGATTTCATTGTGTGCAGCATGGCCTAGTGGATAGAGCATGGCCCTGGGAGTCAGAAGGATAAGGCTTCTATTCCCAGCTCCACCAACTGTCTGCTGTGTGACCTTGGGCAAATCACTTCTCTGGGCCTCAGTTTAACTCATTTGGAAAATTGGGATCAAGACTATGAGCCCCATGTGGGACAGGGACTATGTCCAACCTGACTAGCTTGTATCTGCCTTGGGGCTTAGAACAGTCCTTGACAGATAGTAAGCTCTTAACAAATACCATAAAAAAAAATTTGGCTTCTCCCATCTAGAGGAGCAGAGGAGTCTCTGTCCCCCTTTTTCTTTTGGAAGACACTTGCTAAGCACTTACTATGTACCGGGCACTGTACTGAGTACCAGGGGAGATACGCAGTATATTCAGGTTAGACACAGTTCTTCTCCTACTTGGAGCTCACAATCTAAGAAGGAAGGAGGTGGATTTAATTCTCATTTTACAAATGAGGTAACTGAGACAGAGAGACGTTAAGAGACTTGTCCAAGGTCACAGAGCAGACAAGTGCTCGAGGCGGGATTAATGAATCAATCAGTTGTATTTATTGAGCACTTACTTCGGGCAGAGCACCGTAGTAAGCTCTTGGGAAAGTATAATATAGCAGAGTTGGTAGTTATGTTCCCTCCCCACAAGGAGCTTACAGTCTTAAGAGTTTAATACAGTGCAAGGGCTCGGTACAGTGCTTTGGACACAATAAGCTCTCAATAAATTCAATTGAATGAATGGGATGAATAGAGGGTGAGACAGATGTTAAAGTATAAATTATGGATATATACATGAGTGCTGTGGAGCTGAAAGGGACGTGAATAGCAAGTGCTTGAAGGGCACAAATCCAGCAGGAGGAAGAGGGAGGAGATTGAAATGAATTGGGGAAGGCCTCTTGAAAGAGACGTTGATTGAATGTGGGGAGAGTGGTAGTCTGCCAGTTATTAAGCAGTATGGCCCAGTGGAAAGAACAGAGGCCTGAAAGTTAGAGGACCTGGGTTCTAATCCCAGCTCTGCAATGTGTCTACTCTTTGACCTTGGGCAAGTCACTTAACTTCCCTGGGCCTCAGTTATCTCATCTGTGAAATGGGGATTCCATCCTACTCCCTCTTATTTAGACCTTGAGCTCCATGTGGGTCAGGATCTGTGTCCAACCCATTAACTTGTGTACCTACTTGACACATAGTAAGTGTTTAACATGCTAATGATGCCTGTCTACTTGTTTTGTTTTACGTCTCCCCCCTTCTAGACTGTGAGCCCTTTGTTGGGGAAGGATTGTCTCTATTTGATCCTGAATTGAACTTTCCAAATGCTTAGTACAGTGCTCTGCACACGGTAAGCGCTCAATAAATCCATCCCTCGTTCTTGCCCATCCCGCCGTCGACCCCTGGGCCACGTCCTCCCATGGTCCTGGAATGCCCTCCCTCCTCACCTCCAACAATCTAATTCTCTTCCTCTCTTCAAATCCCTGCTTAAAGCTCACCTCCTCCAAGAGGCCTTCCCAGACTGAGCTCCCTCCCTTTTCCCTCTGCTCCCTCTACCCCCCCCTTCACCTCTCCGCAGCTAAACCCTCTTCTCCCGCCTTTCCCTCTTCTCCTCCCCCTCGCACGTCCCACCCCCTCAGCACTTTACTCGTCCGCTCAACTGTATATATCTTCATCACCCATTTATTTTGTTTAATGAGATGTACATCACCCTGATTCTATTTATTTGCCATTGTTTTTATGAGATGTTCTTCCCCTTGACTCTATTTATTGCCATTGTTCTTATCTGTCCGTCTCCCGCGATTACACTGTAAGCCCGTCAAAGGGCAGGGACTGTCTCTCTCCGTTGCCGACTTGTACTTTCCAAGCGCTTAGTACAGTGCTTTGCACATAGTAAGCGCTCAGTAAATACTGTTGAATGAATGAATGAATAAATACGATTGAATGAATGAATGAAAGTCCAACGAGTACCATGATTATTATTATTATGAAGCAGGAGGCCAGAGGCAGGATGTGGGTGGGGCAAGAAAGACGAGTTTGAGGTACAGGGAGTAAATTGGCTTTAGAGGATTGAAGTGAGTGTGCTGGGTGGTAATAGGAAATCAGCAAGGTAAGATTGGAGCAGGGGAGCTGATTGAAGGCTTTAAAGCCAAGCCTCTGCCTCCTAGGCCTTGCTCCTTTCCACTAGGCCAGGCAGTCAGTCAGTCAGTCAGTCAGTCAATGGTATTTATCGAATTCTTACTGTGTGCCAGGCATTGTTCTAATCAGGTCAGACACAGTCCCTGTCCTACATAGGGCTCACAGTCTTCATCCCCATTTTACAGACGAGGTAACTGAGGTCCAGAGAAGTGAAGTGACTTACCCAAAATCACACAGCAGACAAGTGGTGGAGCTGGGATTAGAATCCAGATCTTTCTGACTCGCAGGCCGGTGCTCTAACTACTAGGCCATGCTGCTTCTCTGTTGTATTATATCTCCCAAATGCTTAGTCCAAGTGCTCAGTGTACATATCTTATGTCCACATCTGTCATTTTATTTATTTATTTATATTAATGTCTGTCTCCCCCTCTAGACTGTAAGCTTGTTGCAGGCAGGGAATATGTCTGTTGATTGTTCTAATGTACTCTCCCAAGTGCTTAGTAGAGTGCTTCGCACACAGTAAGCGTTCAGCAAATACAACTGAAAGAATGAATGAATGAATCAATAAATGCCATTGATTGATTTCATGGAGCCATATAGATCCCACCACCTTTCACCGCCAGCTTCTTCCATTTAGGTAGGGCTCTCAAAGGTTTTCCCCTAAGATGTTTGGAGCCATGCATACATAAGCATATAATACCATAAAATAGGGAAGCCTTATGACCTCGTATTCTAGAATTCTTATCTGACCCTTCACAGTGACCTCCAAATAACTACTCTGGAATGTCTGCTGGCAGAAAATTTATCTAACATCAGTGGCTACTGTTCTACCCTTTATTCATCCTCCACACCCACCCCCCAGCCCCACAGCACTCATGTCCATATCTGTGATTTATTTATTTAATGTCTGTCTCCCCCTCTAGACTGTAAGCTTGTTGTGGACAGGTAATGGGGCTGTTATATTGTTACAATGTACTCTCGCAAAATAAATAAATAAATAACTTGATGGTATTAGCACTTAGTACGGTGCTCTGCACCCAGTAAGTGCTCAATAAATACAGTAGACTGACTAATCAGAGGTGGATTAAGGAGGGGCTATTTGAGGATTAAGGGACATAGACCCCAGTCCCTCCCCTCTCCACCCCCCAACCAAGTCACAGAGGGGCTCCAGGCACCAGCTCTTGGGGAATCACCACACTGTGGAGGTGGAAGTTTAGACTGTGAGCCCGTTGTAATGTGGGGACTGTCTCTATCTGTTGCCGAACTGTCAATTCCAAGCGCTTAGTACAGTGCTCTGCACATGGTAAGCACTCAATAAATACGACTGAATGAATGGAAGAGAGGTCCTGGTGAGTTAACTCTGTTATACTGTACTCTCCCAAGTGCTTAGTACAGTCCTCTACTACTCTGTGGAGGTGGAAGAGAGGTCCTGATGGATTAACTCTGTAGTTTTTTATTAATAATATTAAGAATGGTAATTATGGTATTTGTTAAGCCCGTAATGTGTGCCAGGCACTAAACTAAGCACTGAGGTGGATACAAGCTAGTAGGGTTGAACACAGTGTCTGTCCCACATGGGGCTCTCAGTCGATCTCCATTTCACAGATGAGGTAACTGAGGCCCAGAGAAGTTAAGTGACTTGCCCGAGGTCACACAACAGACAAGTGGCAGAGCTGGGATGATAACCCATGACCTCCTGACTCCCAGGCCCAGGTTCTAGCCACTACACCACGCTGCTTCACTTTCCCAAATGCTTAGTACAGTCCTCCACCACTCTACTGAGGTGGAAGAGAGGTCCTAGTGGGTTAACTCTGCTGTATCCTACTCTCCCAAGCACTTAGTACAGTCCTCTAGGCTGTAAGTTCATTGTGGACAGGGAAAGTGTCCACCAACTCTGCTATACTGTGCTCTCCCAACTGCTTAGTACAGTGCTCTGCATAAAGTAAGTGCTCGGTAAATACAATCGACTGATTGATTGCTGGCTCTGCACATAGTAATCTGAATACAATTGATGGATCGATGGATTAGTCCAGGGACAAGAAAGGGTCTGAGCTGTCTGTGAGGTGACTGTCCTCTTCCCCAGCTGCTGGAGTGGAAACGGCCCTGGTTCCCAGTGGGGCCTCCTAGCCAGGTCACCATCGGCACCGCTGCAGGGTTTGAATAAAGAGCGATGGTGACACCAAAGGCAACCCTCTAGATCGGAAGCTCCTTGTGGGCAGACAACACATCTAACAACTCTGTTGTACTCTCCCAAATGTTTAGTACACCTCTCCGTACACAGTGAGTGCTTAATAAAGAAGCAGCAGTGTGGTTTAGGGGAAAGAACTGGGCTTGGAAGTCAGAGGCTGTGGGTTCTAATCCTGGCTCCGCCACTTATCAGCTGTGTGACTTTGGGGAAGGCACTTCTCTGTGCCTCAGTTCCCTCATCTGTCAAATGGGGATTAAGACTGGGAGTCCCATGTGGACCAATCTGATTACCTTGTATCTACCCCAGTGCTTAGAACAGTGCTTGGCACATAGTAAATGCTTAACAAATACCATTATTATTATTATTATTATTAATAAATACCATTGATTGATCTTTCCCCTCCTTTCCCTTTACTCCTTCTCTTTTCTTTCTTTCCCTTTCTCTTTTCCCTCTTCTCCCCTTCCCCCATTGTCCCTCCTCCTCCCCTCCCTACATGGTCCTACATTCCCACCCTCACAATCTTCACAGAGTTTCTCCCTTGGGCCTTGACCCTGATTGAAGGCCCATCTCCTCCAAGAGGTCTTCCCTAATTAAGCCCTCATTTCCTCTTTTCCCCTCTCCCAAGCAATTAGTATGGTGCTCTGCACACAGTAAGTGCTCAATAAATATGATTGATTGATTGATTCATTGTTTCACAAACCCTAATGTGAGCACACTATACTTGGGAATCAAAATCTTCTGTCTTTCTTCCTGGCTATTCCTTTTGCTGGAATTTCCTTGGGTAAACTTGGTCAGACCTTAAGCATGCAAGTGAAAGTGATTTGGCTTTTTTAAATAACTACATAAATACATACATGTATACCCTGTTAAGAGCTTACTATGTGCCAAGCACTGTCCTAAACGCTGGGGCAGATACAAGGTAATCAGGTTGGACACGGTCCTTAACCCACATGGGACTCACAGTCTAAATAGGAGGGAGAACAGTTATACAGATGAGAAAATGGAGGCACAGAGAAGTTGAGTGACTTGCCCAAGGCCACACAGCAGACAAGTGGAGGAGACAGGATTAGAACCCACGTCCTCTGACTCCCAGGCCCGGGCTCTTTTCACTAGGCCATGCTGCTTTCCGGTTATGTTCAGCTACCAATTAAACATCCGAGGGATTTTAAAGCAGACTGGGCATTCATCCATTATAGTCTCTATTAAGCGCTTACTCTGTGCCAAGCCCTGTGCTCCTCAGTGGAGTAGATATAAAGTGAGGGATTGGAGACAGTCCCTGTCCCATACGAGGGCCGAGGTCTAAGAAGAAGGGAGAGCTGGGATCTTGCCAAATCCCCTTGCGAGGTCAACATCATCATCATTATTTTGAAATTTCCATCTCCAAATGCTCAAGAGGAGTGGCCCTTTTCTAGGTCAGTGCCGTTGGTTTGGGTTTTCCATGAGCCTCTAAGGCACCTCAAATTTAATAAATTTAAAAATAAAGGAATGATAAGAGGGGACACCATTCTCTTCATTCCCCTTTGTTTTTTCAGCCACCATAAGAGAGGAAGAAATTTTTGACCTTGTCTTATCTCCTCAATTCACCTCTTCTCCGTCAGTCTCTGGAGGGAGAAATTGGGCCCCTCCCTCTCCCCAGCAGGTTGTAATAGTATTTACTGAGCACCCTCTGGGTGTCATGCACTGTACTAAGCACCAAGGAAAGTACAATAGAAGAATGAGACACCAATCTGCCCAAGGACTTCACACTCTAACGGGGAAGACTGCGTGGCTCAGTGGAAAGAACACAGGCCTGAGAGTCAGAGGACCTGGGTTCTAATTTTGACTCCCCCACTTGTCTGCTGTGTGACCTTTTCAAAGAAATTTAACTTCTCTGGTCCCCAGTTACCTCATCTGTAAAATAAAGACTTAGATTGTAAACCCACGTATGACACGGACTACGTCCAACCTGATGGTCTTCTAGCTATCGCAGTGCTTAGTACAGTGTCTAGCAAATAGTTAAGCCCTTAAGAAGTACCATAAAAAAAAGACAGCCCTAAAAATATTTAATAATAATAATGTTGGTATTTGTTAAGCGCTTACTATGTGCCGAGCACTGTTCTAAGCGCTGGGGTAGACATAGGGGAATCAGGTTGTCCCACATGGGGCTCACAGTCTTAATCCCCATTTTACAGATGAGGGAACTGAGGCACAGAGAAGTTAAGTGACTTGCCCACAGTCACACAGCCGACAAGTGGCAGAGCTGGGATTCGAACTCATGAGCCCTGACTCCAAAGCCCATGCTCTTTCCACTGAGCCACGCTGCTTCTCCGTTTCTCCGTTTCTCCGCTTCTCCGTTTCTCTATTTACAAATAGAGCAGTCAGGATTAGGAATTGACTGACCAGTTGATTGGACACACGTACCCAATTGCTGAAGAAGAGCATGGGTTCATCTGTAAATAAATCCTTAAGTCCCAGCTTTCAAGGAAAGGCGCTTATGCAGGTGAGGATTTCAATCATTGCTGTCAAAAATGATATCAGTTAAGTGCTTACCATGTGTCAAGGACTGTTCTAAGCACTGGGGATGGAAGCTAATCAAGTTGGACACATTCCCTGCCCCAAATGAGGTTCACAGTCTAAGTAAGAGGGAGAACGGACTGTAAACTTACTATGGGCAGGGAACGTGTCTGCTAATTCTATGATATTGTACTCTCCCAAGCGCTTAGTACAGTGCTCTGCACAGAGTAGGAGCTCAATAAATACCACTAATTGATTGATTAATTGAATCCCCATTTTACAAATGAGGAAACTGAAGCACAGAGGCATTAAGTTACTTGCTTACTGTCACAGCAGGTGAGTGGCAGAGCCAGGATTAGAAACCAGGTCCTTTGGCCCCCTGGCCTGCGCTCTTTTTTTTAATGGTATTTGTTAGGCACTTACTACGTGCCAAGCACCATTCTAAGCACTAAGGTAGATACAAATCAATCAGGTAGGACACAGTTCCTGTCCCACATGGGGCTTAGGGTCTGAGTAGGAGGGAGAAGAGGTATTGAATTTCCACTTTACAGTTGAGGAAACTGAGGCCCAGAGAAGTGAAGTGACTTGGCCAAGGTCACACAGCAGACAAGCAGTGGAGCTGGAATTAGAAGTCCAATCTTCCAACTCCTGGGTCCATGCTCTTTCCACAAGGCCACCCTGCTTCCCACTAAGTCACTCTGCTTCCCTAGTGGGAAATATTTGAAGACCTTTCCGAGAACATGCGAGGTCTCAGTAGAGGCAGAATGCTATTGATTCTTCCCACAGACCTGCAAGATACAGCAGGCCATTAAAAAGAGGAGCCCTCAGAACAGAAACAAGAGCAGAGCTGATGGATCTGGTCCTCTCCCAGTATCCTTTCCCTGATAGGATCGGCATTCGTAGAGACGTCTGGCTCTTTGAAACATCGATTCATCTGTGGCCCGATTCACAGTCCCTTCGGAAGAGCCAAAATGACTAAGAGTTTTCTACATTAGGTAATGCGAGCTTTGAAATATAGACCTTAGATCAGAGATTTGATAAAGTTAGCGGTGGTCATTTCACCCCCCACACAGGGTAGTCGGTGCTGCATTCAGAAAGAAGAGCTGAGATAAGTAAAGCATTTTCTTTGGCTTGGATTGCATCAGTTTCTTATACTGAGGTACAATCTCTTCAGGGTCAGGCTTTTTTTTATGGTACTTGTCAATCAATCAATCAATCAATGGTATTTATCGAGCACTTACTGCGAGCAGAGCACTATACTAAGGAGTTGGAAGAGTTGGTAGACACGTTCCCTGCTCACAGTGAGCCTACGGTCTTTCTTTGTGCCAAGCACTGAACTAAGCACTAGGGTGGATACAAGCTAGTCAGGTTGGATACAGTCCCTGTCTCATGTGGGGCTCACGGTCTCAATCCCCTTTTTACTGATGAGGTAACTGAGGCCCAGGGAAGTGAAGTGACTTACCCAAGGTTGCTCAGCAGAGAAGTGGTGAAGTTAGGATTAGAACCCATGACCTTCTGACTCTCAGGCCTGTGCTCTATCCACTACATCATGATAACCAGGTCCCTACTACAGAGTAAGTAGGCTGGAGAACAGGTATATAGTCACCATCTAAGTAGGAGGGAACACAGGTGTTGAATTTCCATTTTACAGATAAGGAAACTGAGGTCCAGAGAAGCAAAAGACAGATGGCAGAGCAGGACTAGAAGCCAGATAATAATAATAATAATGTTGGTATTTGTCAAGCGCTTGTTATCTGCCAAGCACTGTTCTAAGCGCTGGGGTAGGTATAAGGTAGTCAGGTTGTCCCATGTGGGGCTCACAATCTCAATCCCCATTTTACAGATGAGGTAATTGAGGCATAGAGAAGTTAAGTGACTTGCCCAAGGTCACAGAGCTGACAAGCAGTGGAGCTGGGATTAGAACCCATGACCTCTGACTCCCAAGCCCGGGCTCTTTCCACTAAGTCACGCCGCTTCTTATTTGACACCCTTTCAAGGCACCTCCAGTAAGCTCTCATCCCCGCTCTCTGCTGCGGAGGGAGAAACTGAGAGCCGACAGTAGGAACTCTCTGACTGTCTGCCAAACCCCGTGCCGCTGATCCTGGAGGATTTCAGGATTGGCTTGGTAGGGAATGAGAATGGAAGGCACGTGACTCGAGTCGGATTAGTGAATGAAATCACCGGCTCTCTGGGAACCACTTAGAAAACCAGCTGGACTCTGCAAACGTCAATAAGTGCATGGAGACTGAAGAGAGTCCTGCTCTGGGACAATCCGTCTGAATGTTCTGGTCATTCATTCGTATTTAATGAGCACTTACTATGTGAGGAGCACTGTACTGAGCACTTGGGAGAGGACAATATAACAATAAACAGATACATTCCCTGCCCACAACGAGCTGACAGTCTAGAGGGGGAGACAGATGTGAATATTAATGTATTGCAGATATGGACATAAGTGCTGTGGGCCTGGAAGGGGGGATGAATAAAGAAAGCGAGTCAGGGCAACGCAGAAGGGAGTGGGAGAAGAGGAAGGAAGGGCTTAGTCAGGGAAGGCCTCTTGAAACCCTGTCAATCCATGGTATTCACTGAGCACGAGGAGGGTACAGTGGAGGTGACCCAAATAATAGTGATTGTATTTGTTTAAGCGCTTACTACGTGCCAAGCACTGTTCTAAGCACTGGGGTAGATATAAAGTTATCAGGTTGTCCCAACTGGTGCTCACAGGCTTAATCCCTATTTTACAGATGAGATAACAGAAGCAGCGTGGCTCAGTGGAAAGACTGGGCTTCGGAGTCCAGGGATCACGGGTTCGACTCCCAGCTCTGCCACTTGTCAGCTATGTGAGTGTGGGCAAGTCACTTCACTTCTCTGTGCCTCAGTTACCTCATCTGTAAAATAGGGATTAACTGTGAGCCTCACGTGGGACAACCTGATTACCCTGGATCTACCCCAGCACTTAGAACAGTGCTTTGCACATAGTAAGTGCTTAACAAATACCAACATTATTTTTAGTAGTATTATTAAAATGACTTGTCCAAAGTCACACAGCTGACAAGGAGCGGAGCGGGGATTAGAAGCCACAACCTCTGACTCCCATCCAGCCCTCTGGGATGTCGTATTCAAACAGGGGAGGCAGACACAAAATGACTTACAGATTGGAGAAGAAGAATGGAAAGATGGGTAGGTGAATAAACAGGTGCTTGAACTGTAGACTGTAAGCTCCTTTTGGGCAGCATTACCAACTCTGCTCTATTGTACTTTTCCAAGTACAGTGCTCTGCCCACAGTAAACACTCAATATAAACCATCAGTTGAATGAATTATCAACCTCCTAAAAATCAAATATAAGCCCATTCTAGCTGAGAAAATGCCAAAAACAAATTTCCGATGAAGCCAAGACAGGGTGTGAAAGGAATCAGAAAAGATTCCACGTAAGCTTTTTTATTATTATTATTTATTATGGCATTTGTTGAGTGCTTCCTATGTGCCAAGCACTGTTCTAAGCTCTAGGGTAGACACAAGGAAATCAGGTTGTCCCATATGGGTCTCACAGTCTTAATCCCCATTTTTACAGATGAGCTGACTGAGGCACAGAGAAGTTAAGGGACTTGTCTGAGATCATCAACAGACAAGTGGCGGAGCGGGGATTAGAACTCATGACCTTTTGACTCCCAGGACCGTGCTCTCTCCACTACGCCGTGCTGCCTTCCACAGGCCATGCCGTCTTTCACTGCATCACCATGTAAGTGGTCCAACCAGAACAATAATAATAATAATAACAATGGTGGTATTTGTTAAGCGCTTACTATATGCAAAGCACTGTTCTAAGCTCTGGGGGTATACAAGGCGATCAGGTTGTCCCATGTGGGGCTCACAGTTTTTAATCCCCATTTTACAGATGAAGTAACTGAGGCCCAGAGAAGTGAAGTGACTTGCCCAAAGTCACACAGCTGGCAAGCGGTGGAGCTGGGATTCAAATCCATGACCTCTGACTCCCAGCCCAGGATCTTTCCACTGAGCCACGCTACTTCTCTATGTGAAGAGAGGGTGTGACCAGTTAGCAGTTTGCGTTGAACTCTGTGGACAGCCAAATCAACTCATTCAGACCGTAGAGTGGATTTTTCCTGGGAAATTGGAGCCGATTTTTGGCAAGAATAATGTAGTTTGATCCTCTGGATTGAATAAAGCTCCTTGTGGGCATGGTTCACGTCCATCTGTATTTTACTCCCCAAGGCACCTAGTACTGTACTCGACACACAATAAGTGCTCAATAAATATGATGTAGGATGAATTGACTGATTGATTCAAGTGATCAGATAAATGTTAAGCTTCCACTTTCCAGTAAACTGTACAGACACAGGTCCAGGAACAAGACAACAGCAGGAAGATAAACAAGCGAAGAGCCACTGACAAGGAAGAATAATGTAATGAAAAGCACGAAGAATGTCATGAGAAGCAATGTGGTCTAGTAGAAAGCGCACCATTTCCTCTGCTCCTGTGCATCAACTGTGGAAGACTGCTGGAGGAAATTCGGATGCCAAGCCAACCTCGTCCACCTAAACCTCATCCTCACCTGTTTTAACCCTGACCTGTCCTCCGCCCAATAATGATACCGTTTCGTTTTTACTGGCTTCCATGTCCGTTACCCTCGCCAACTCCCGCCTCAAACTCCCTATTCCCACATCTCCCGCACCTCTCTCCCCTAATGACCTAGTCACTTATTTCCTCGATAAAATTGAAACCATTAAGCATGGTCTCCCTAAGATCTCTCCTGCTCCTCTCCTGTTCCTTCTTCCTCTTGCTCCTTCTTGCACTCTCCCGTCAGTCCAGCAGCATCCCAAGAGGCCGTTTCCCATCTCTTTTCAAATTCTATCCTCTCCACCTGCACCGCCTACCCCAACCCTTGGTATCAAAACCCTTTCCCCCCTCCCTTCTTTGCTCCCTGACCACAATCTTCAACTTCTTTTTAAGGTATTTGTTAAGCACTTACTATGTGCCAGGCACTATTCTAAGCACTGGGGTGGATACAAGTTAAGGAGGTTGGACACAGTCCACTTTCCACATGGGCTCTCACTATATTAATCCCCATTTTACAGATGAGGGAACTGAGGCCCAGAGAAGTTAAGTGATTTGCCCAAGGCTACACAGAAGACAAGTGGCAGAGGAGGGATTAGAACCCAGGTCCTTCTGACTCCCAGACCTGGGCTCTATCCGCTAGGCCATCCTGTACCTGAGTCGCTTATGTATCTGTGCCCCTTTGAGCACTTGATATTTACCCCCAGCTCAGCCCCACAACACTTCTGTACCTAATCTTACTTTCTGCCATTTCTCCAATCTAGAATTTATTTTAATGTCTTTCTCCCCGTCTAGGCTGAAAACTCATTTGGGGCAGGAATCGTGTCTCCTGACTGTATCGTATGGTACCTTTCTAAGTATTTAGTACAACGTTACGCATACAGTCAGCTCTCAATAAATGCCAATGATTGTCCAACTGAGACCTGGGTTCTAATCCTGCTCCTTTACTTGTCTGCTCTGTGACCTTGGGCAAGACACTAAACCCTCTGGGCCTCAGCTTCCTCATCTGTAAACTAGGGATTCAAAACTGGCCCTCCCTCCTCCTTAGACCGTGAGCACCATATGAGACAGGGACAGCGTCCGATCTGTTGGATTCTTTCTACGCTATCATTTAACACACTGAAATGATTGGAAATGTTTGAGTAAATTTATATCGGAGGAAAACCCGAAACAGGGAGCCACATTAGAGAGATAAAGTTTAGTGGCAGGTTACACCTTAGCCAAGCTAAAGAGCCATTTACATAAAGGTAGAATGATTACAGTGAGAGTTTCTTTGAAAATTCTAGAACGAGTTAAGAAGAATTTCCAGATAAATGTAAAGAGATGATCAAAAATGGGCAGTGGATCACAATGACTCTCCCCAAAAGACTGTTCGTTCGTTGCTATCAGGGAACGGTCTACCGGCTTTATTCTGTCATACTCTCCCAAGCACTTACTCCAGTGCTCTGCACACAGTCAGCACCCAGTAAATACCATCGACTGATTGAATGACCCCTATCGAGTCTATTCACCGAGTAAATACCATCGATTGATTGAATGACCCCCATCGAGTCTATTCACTTCAATGTTGGGGATGGAGTGTCCGCTGCGTCCGAGGGAAACCGGTTGGCCTGAACGAGTGAGGGGAACTCTATGGTAACTGTTCCCTTCTCCGAGAACAACTAGGGAGAAATAGGAGAATGACAGACGAACCGCTATTTCTCTTGTAAACACAGCACTGGAACTGGCCGGCCTTAGAAAAGGGAATAAAAGGAGCTTCAAATGGTGCCGGAGAAGATAGGTTCCGAGTCACTTTAAGGGACCATGGCTCAAATTCCCAGTGTCAGCATTCCCGGGAAATATATATATATCCCAAGAATGAATATATAATATTAATATCTATATACTCCTAAGGATCATATTGTATCAGGAAAATCTGAATCTCAGCCCAGATATTTAACTTATTAACCACCCTACAATGGCAGTAAGTGAATGCACTGAACTCTCCCAAGTGCTTAGTAAAGTGCTCTGCTCACAGTAAGTGACCCATAGATATCACTGATTGATTGAATCACTCTCCCTACCTTGTTTCTCTTGTTTGTTTTAAGCAGAGCATCCTTGACCTGATCTTTGTGGGATTTGATAAACTTCCATTCTACATTTGCCCTTCCCGCCCTTTGTTCATTCATTCATTCATTCAGTAGTGTTTATTGAGTACTTACTATGTGCAGAGCACTGTACTAAACGCTTGGAATGTATAATTCGGCAACAGAGACAATCCCTGCCCAATGAAGGGCTCACAGTTTAAACGGGGGAGACAGACAGCTTTATGACTCTGTAAACTTCAATCATGTTCCCTCCCAATTCGCACCTCGCAGATCTCTCCTCATCTGGAAGTTTCTTCATCCCCTGATCATCTTAGCAACACTTAATATTAATATTATTAATAATGATAATCATAATTGTAGTATTTGTTAGGCGCTTACTATGTGCCAGACACTGTACTAAGCACTGGGGTGGATACAAGCAAATCGGGTTGGACACAGTCCCTGTCCCACATGGGGCTCACAGTCTAAGTAGGAGAGAACTGGGGCACAGAGATGTGACTTGCCCAAGGTCAAAGAGCAGGCAAGCGGAGGAGCCTGGATTAGAACCCGGATCCTCGGACTTCCAGGATCTTGATCTCTCCCCTAGACCATGCTGCTTCCCTTTCTGGGCCTCCTCCTGCTCTCAGAGCCAAGTTCGGGCATTGGTTCCCCTCGGTTTCCAAAGTTTCTCACGTGCTCTGGTCTGACATCATCTTGTTACGCCATGTGTGCTGCTTGCGATGTTCTGAATGACATTACCGTGTTACTCTGCGTAGGCAGAGAGCATTTCGTACGATGTCATTATCCCGTGCTGCATACGCACATGGCTGATGAGATTATAACAATAATAATAATAATAATAATGTTGGTATTTGCTATGTGCCAAGCACTGTTCTAAGCACTGGGGTAGATACAAGGGAATTAGGTTGTCCCTCGTGGGGCTCGAGGTCTTCATCCCCATTTTACAGATGAAGTATCGGAGGCCCAGAGAAGTGAAGTGAGTTGTCCAAGGTCACACAGCTGACAAGTGGCAGAGCCGGGATTAGAACCCACAACCTCTGACTCCCAAGCCCGGGCCCTTTCCACTGTCACGCTGCTTTCCGGTTCACACCCCCAAACCTGCAGTGCTTTGGGGGCACCCCCACCCCACACGTTTGCTCTAGAGGTGTAACACTCCCCTGCCAGGGCACTCAGAAGGGGAACACTAAGTGCTCAATAAATAGGACTGAATGAATGAATGGATGACCAAGTTCATTCATTCATTCAATAGTATTTATTGAGCACTTACTATGTGCAGAGCACTGTACTAAGCACTTGGAATGTACAAATCGGTAACAGGTAGAGCCAGTCCCTGCCCTCTGAGGGGCTTTCAGTCTAATCGGGGGAGACAGACACAACAGTAGCAGTAAATAGAAATCGAGGGGATGAACATCTCATTAAAACCATAGCAAATAAATAGAATCAGGGTGATATACATCTCGTTAACAAAATTAAGAGGGTAATGAAAATATATACAGTTGAGCGGACGAGTACAGTGCTGAGGGGAAGGGAGAGGGGGAGGAGCAGAGGGAAAGGGGGCAAAAGAGGGCTTAGCTGAGGGGAGGTGAAGGGGGGTAGAGGGGGAGCAGAGGGAGCAGAGGGAAAAGGGGGAGCTCAGTCTGGGAAGGCCTCTTGGAGGAGGTGAGCTCTAAGTAGGGTTTTGAAGAGGGGAAAGGGGAAGAGGGGAAGTTCCTGCTTCTGGTGCTGGGTGGCTGTTTTCCAATGTTTATCTCCTGCCATAAAGGCATCACTGCTCCTCCCCACTCTGATGTCATGCCCTGAGGGGCTTGCTTACCTTGTATATCAAGGAAGTAGAGAGGCCGAGTGGAAAGAGGTCTGGCTTGACAGGCAGAAGCCCCGGGTTCTAATCCCAACTCCATCATTTACCTCCCGTGTGACCTTAACTCGACCAAGTGTCTCAGTTCCCTCATCTGTAAAATGGGGAATGAGGCTGTGAGCCCCAGATGATACAGGGACTGTGTCCAACCCGATTTACTTGTATTTACCTCAGTGCTTAGAACAGTGTCTGGCAGTCATAGAGAAGTAGAGAAGCAGCGTGGCTCAGTGGAAAGAGCACGGGCTTCGGAGTCAGAGGTCATGGGAAGCAGCGTGGCTCAGTGGAAGGAGCCCGGGCTTCGGAGTCTGAGGTGATGGGTTCGACCCCCGGCTCTGCCACTTGCCAGCTGGGTGACTGTGGGCAAGTCACTTAGCTTCTCTGTGCCTCAGTTCCCTCATCTGTAAAATGGGGATTAACTGTGAGCCTCACGTGGGACTACCTGATGACCCTGTATCTACCCCAGCGCTTAGAACAATCCTCTGCACATAGTAAGCGTTAACAAATACCAACATTATTATTATGGGTTTGAATTTCGGCTCTGCCACTTGTCAGCTGTGTGACAGTGGGCAAGTCACTTAATTTCTCTGTGTCTCAGTTCCCTCATCTGTAAAATGGGGATTAAGACTGTGAGCCTCACAAAGGACAACCTAATTGCCCTGTACCTACCTAGCGCTTAGAACAGTGCTCTGCACATAGTAAGCGCTTAACAAATACCAACATTATCATTATTAGTCACTTAACTTCTCGGTGCTTCAGTTACCTCATCTGTAAAATGGGGATTAAGACTGTGAGCCTCACGTGGGACAACCTGATTACCCTGTATCTCCCCCAGCGCTTAGAACAGTGCTCTGTACATTGTAAGCACTTAACAAATACCAACATTATTATTATTATTACTACCCCAGCACTTGGTTTGGTGCTTGCCACATAGTAAGTGCATAATGAATATCACAATTATTGCTATTATTATTATAATTATTTCATGAGAAGCTGGCCTTGCCAGCTCCATTGTGCCTCTCCTGAGAAGGAGATGATCAGAACTCCACACAGGGTTCCAGGAACAGATGTGTGGAGCACAGTGCTTACCACGCAGTAGACTTTCAATGCTGCTGTTAATGATGCGCTTCAAATGGAGCTAGAGGCCATTTGGTTCAATATCCTGCCTTCTCCTGTGCCTCACTGTAACAAAGTACAATTACAGCAAACCTCTCTCCTGTCAGCTGATGGAATCAGAGCTGACAAGATAAATAGGGTGTCTACAAAAACGTTCCAACCTGACATCAGTTTTTCCTGCGCAGCTACAGTTAGGAACTCGGGGAAGAGTGCTCGCTTTCAAATCATTTATTATTATTATTTTATTTTATTAAGCACTGACTTCATAAGCACTGTGTCAAATACTGGAATAGATCCAAAATAATCAGATTAGTCACTCCGATCTTAGAAGAAGGGACAGCAGGTGTTTCCCCCCCCCCCACACCTTTTTACAGATAAGGGAATTGAAACCAGAGAGAATAAGTGACTTGCCTAAGGTCATTTAGCAGGTCAGTGACAAAGCTGGGATTAGAAGGGGTTTTTCTGATGCCAGACCCATTCATTATGCATCTACAGTATGCTCCCATATGCCAAGTGGGTTGGGTGGCCATGTTTACCCAACATGCTGGGGGAATGCGTGGAGCCCAATTAGCCATTCTTTCTTAAATGATGGCTACCTCCAGCAGGCATTTGGCATAATCACAAACACACATTCACATACACACACACACACATTGGCTAAGTCTCTTCGGCTCCCGAGACAGAGCTGGGGAAAGTGAGATAACCTGTGCTGAAGCTGTTGTTAGAAGGAGACTGACTGTTTCTCTAGCACTTGAACAAAACACGGAGAAGGAGCGTGGATCTTGGGAGCCAGAGGAACTGGCTCTGCACCTAGTAAGTGCTCAATAAATACTACTGACTGATTGAGAGTTGGGAAATATGCCTCTGCCCTCCTCTCTTTAGTTTGAGATTTTGAATCCCTTGTCCCTTGAGAAGCAGTGTGGCCCAGTGGAAAGATCCCGGGCTTGGGAGTCAAAGGTCATGTGTTCTAATCCTGACTCTGCCACCTGCCGGTTGTGTGACCTTAGACAAGTCACTTAACTTCTCTGGGCCTCAGTTTCTTCATCTGGAAAATGGGTGTTCAATATTCCATCGTATTTATCGAGCGCTTACTGTGTGCAGAGCACTGTACTAAGTGCTGGGGAGAGGACAACAAAAAACAACAACAGACACCTTCCCTGCCCAGCTGTATTCCCTCCCCCTCAGACTGTGAAACCTGAACTATGACTGACCTGATTGTCTTAATCGACTCCAGTGCTTACTACAGCTCTTGGATTGGGTTCAGTTCCTGATTACCTGGTATCTACCCCAGCAATTAGTACAGTGCTTGACACATAGTAAACACTTGACAAATATCATTATTATTGGAGATAGTATGCATTTAACAAATATCACAGTTATTATTAGAAGGGATTACCCTGCCCGGCCCACTGAAGCCTTGATGGGATTCATTCATTCATTCAGTAGTATTTATTGAGTGCTTACTATGTGCAGAGCACTGTACTAAGCGCTTGGAATGTACAATTCAGCAACAGATAGAGACCATCCCTGCCCATTGGCGGGCTTACAGTCTAATCGTGGGACACAGACAAACAAGACAATTTAATCGCAGTAAATAGAATCAAGGGGATGGACACCTCATTAACAAAATAAATAGGGATCTAAGAAGAGCTTAGACAAAGATCCCTGAGAAACCCAGGTAGCCCAAAGCCAAGAGAAAATCAGCTGCTGGGCAGGAGCTGAGGGTGTTAGCTAATCAGATTAGCAAAAAATTCGCACAGACCCACAGGAGAGTTGCATACCTATCTGGGTTTAGCCATCTTAACTTCCTTCTCCACAAGGGATCAATCAGCCAGGATTATCCTTCTAGGGGGCAGTAGCCAAATCAATCAATCAATCAATAGTATTTACTGAGCTCTTGCTCTGCAGAGCCGCTAAAGGACTGGAGAGTAGAATATGGCCTAGTGGAAAGAACATGGATTTGGGAGCCAGAATGTCTTGGTTTTAATCCTTGTTCCACCAGTAGCCTATTGTGTGATTGTGAGCATTTGACACTGATGATGATGATGCAGCGTAGCTCAGTGGAAAGAGCCCGGGCTTGGGAGTCAGAGGTCATGGATTTGAATCCCGGCTCTGCCACTAGGCAGCTGTGTGACGGTGGGCAAGTCACTTCACTTCTCTGGGCCTCAGTTCCCTCATCTGTAAAATGGGGATTAAAACTGTGAGCCCCATGTGGGAGGAGCTGATCACCTTGTATCCCCCAGCGCTTAGAACAGTGCTTTGCACATAGTAAGGGCTTAATAAATACCACCACTATTATGAAGATGTCATCAGGAGGGAAGCAGCCGGGTTTAGTGACCTCACCGCAGTTTTGGGGTCCTAATCCCGGACACTGAGCTGATGGGAGATCTGATGAAAACGTTTCAGCCCTCGGTTTCTCCTAGAGAAACCGGAAATTATAGTACAACATTTGACTCCCAGGCCCATTACGAGGATTAATTAATAGCTTGAAAGTGCTTTGAAATCTCCTGATGAAAGTTGGTGACTAAGTGCCCAGGATGGCTCTGATCTAGGAGAGAATGACTAGGCACATGAGTCCCATTTTCAGTTGGGCAATTTACTCCCTTTCCCACTTGGTGGAAACTCACCCTCCCTTCCAAAAGTTCCAATTCCTCATAGTCCTTAGAGAATCCAGATGGGTCCCTCTCCCTTTGCCCTCGGATGGGAAGTAGATTGGCAACAGGGCTGTCTTCAGGCAGGAAGCTAGTGAAAAAGATAATAATACTATATTAATATTATTATGATATTTGGTAAGCGCTTTACTGTGTGCCAAGCACTGTTCTAATTGCGGGTAGTTACAAATTAATCAGGTTGGACACATGGAGCTCACATGGAGCTCAGAGTCTTAATCCCCATTTTACAGGTGAGGTAACTGAGGCCCAGAGAAGTGAGGTGACTTGCCCAAGGTCACACAGTAGACAATAGGGGAGCCAGGATTAGAACCCATGACCTACTAATACCCGGGCCTGTGCTCAATTCACTATGCTGCATCTTTATAGGGTTCTTGCTGCCAGATGTGGGTTTGGTTTTCAGATTATTAGCTCCATTATCCTTCCTTATGCCACTTGGTGAGTGTAAACTTGGTGCCAAACAGTAGAAAAACAAAAGGATAATTTATTAATTGGTATTTCAACCAATGACTAATATTTATTGAGTGGTTACTGTATGCAGAGCACTGTTCTAAGTGCTTGGGAGAGTACAATACAGTTGGCGATGATGATGGTGATGGTATTTGTTAAGAGCTTACTATGTGCCAAGCACTGTTCTAAGCGCTGGGGTAGATACAAGGTGATCAGGTTGTCCCACGTGGGGCTCACAGTCCTAATCTCCATTTGACGGATGAGGGAACTGAGGCACAGAGAAGTGAAATGTCTTGCCCAAAGTCACACAGCTGACAAGTGGCAGAGCCAGGATTAGAACCCACGACCTCTGACTCCCAAGCCCAATCTCATGCCACTGAGCCACACTGCTTCTCAAGTGACTTGCCCAAAATCACACAATAGGCTATGGGCAGAACAGGGATTAAAACCAAGGCTTTCTGGCTCCCAAATCCATGTTCTTTCCACTAGGCCATATTTCTGTTGGGAGCCTTGACTCCACATCCCTTTGGGGCTGACAATCTTGAAGAAAAGATCCCAGGAACATGGCTTGGGGAGGTAAGTGGTATTTGCTAAGCACTTACTATGTGCCAAGCACTCCATTAACTGCTGAAGTAGTTTCATTCATTCATTCATTCACGCAATCTTATTTATTGAGCTCTTACTGTGTGCAGAGAATTGTACTAAGCCCTTGGAAGAGCACAATATAGTAGACATATTCCCTGCCCACAATGAGTTTACAGTCTAGAGAGGGAGGCAGATATCACTAGAATTAAATCACAGATAGGTACAAAAGTGCTGTGGGGCTGGGGGAGGGGGAATAAATAAAGGTAGAAAAAATCTAATCAGGTTGGACACAGTCCCTGTCCCATACGGGGCTCACAGTCTGAATTTCTATTTTGCAGATGAGGTAATGGAGACACACGTAAATTCAATGACTAATCCAAGGTCACACAGTAGACAAGTGGCAGAGCCGGGGTTAGAAGCCAGGTCCTTCTGATTCCCATGCCTGTGCTCTATCCACTAGGCCACACAAATCATTCTCCCATCCCAAGTTAAAGGGCTGGGAATTTCTGGGAATTTAAATTTTCACCAAATGCAGTATGCGTTAATATGAATTTTGTTTTTTAGGATTCTGTCCCCCAAACAATTGTCCAGCAGCTTGGCCTCCTAGAAAGAAGCTGTGCTTTGGAGTCAGAACATCTGTGTTCTAATCCCAGCTCTGTGATTTTTGTCTGCTACGTGACCTTGGATAAGTCACTTCGCTTCTCTGGGCCTCGATCTCCTCATCTCTTAAAAACAGAGTCAATATCTGTTTTTACTCCTATTTAGACTTGTGAGCGCCATGTGGGATAGGGACTGTGTCCAATATGATTATTGTGTAATTGCCCCAACACTTAGCACAGTGCTTGGAACATAGTAAACACTTTAGCCATTATCATCATTATAAAAGCCCTCTGGAGCATAGGCAAAACGAGCAACGAATATTGCAGAGCGAGTGAGTTTGGGGCTAAAGGACAACAGAATTGCAACTAACATTTTCCACTTTCTGGTTTTAGAAGCTCCTCAGGCTTTATTTCTTTAGTTTTACTGTATTTGTTAAGCACTTACGATGTGCCAGGCACTTGCACTAGCACTGAGGTAAATACAGGCTTATCAGGTTAGACCCAATCTATGTCCCACATGGGGATCACAGTCTCAATCTCATTTTAGCGATGAGGTAACTGAAGCACAGAAAAGTTAACTTTGCTGTTCATTAAAACAGTCAATTATAATAATTGTGGTATTTGTTAAGTTCTTACTATGTGCCAAGCACCGTACTAAGCCCCGGGACAGATCTGAGATAATCAAGTCTCACAGTCTAAGTAGGAGGGAGATGAGGTATTGAAGTCTCATTCTGCAGATGAGGAAACTGAGGCAAGAAAGTAAAGTGACTTACTCAAGGTGACAGAGAAGACAAGTGGCAGAGCTGGGATTAGAACCCGGTCCTTGGACTTCCAGGCTTGTTCCCTTTTCACCAGGCCATGCTGTTTCTCACCTCCTCCTCTTCTTCCTCTTCCTCCTCCTCCCCCTCATCCTCCTGGGAAGGGATAATGCTTTATTGTATGATATTGCTTAGCCCAGTGTTCTGCAGCGAGGAAGCACTCAGTACACACCACTGATGATTAATAAATGCCATACGTTGGTTGCTCTTGTTTGAAGATCTCCAAACGCTTCACCCCGCAGCCGCCCATCGCCCTCTTAACCTTTGTCCTAAATTCCCCGGCAATCAGTGGGTGAGTCTGAGAAAAAGAAACGGACTCCGGCTTTGGCATTCCCCCTAACCCTCCTCTGGGCCAGCCCCACCAACTCCCCTCCTGAAGCCGTTTGCGTTGTGCCGCGGGTGGGATGGGAAGGGTGGGATGCCTTAGGGCCTCGGACTCTTTTTTGCTGTTCACGAGACAGAACATTTTGGCCTGTTCCGGCCAAGTAATCAGCTGCCATTAGTGACTCAAGCCAACTTATAAACAAACGACTCACAGTGTTCTCCGAGCAGGACCAAACTTGATGAGGAATTGGGGAGGGAGGTGAATCTTCTCAATCCCCCGACCCCTCCAGGGCTGGTGTTTTTGTGTTTAAGAATGCTCGGGATTGCTTTGTAAATGATATTCCTTGATCCGGTGACTGGCACTTCTGCTGTCTCTTCCAAATGCGTAGGACAGTGTTTGGTATTCTGCAGGTACACAGAAAGTACCACTGACACTGACTGACGTGAAGATGATCTGAACTCGGAAACAGGCCTTCGTTAACAAGACTTCTAGACCTGTCTCTACAGGCTTGGGATTCAGAGGGCCTGGGTTCTCATCCCAGCACTGCCACTTGTCTGCCATGTGACCTTGGGCAGATCACTGAACTTCTCTGTGCCTCAGTTCCCTCATCTGCAAAACTGGGGATTCAATCTCTGTTCTCTCTCCTGTGTAGACTGGGAACCCCATGTGGGACTTGATCATAGAGAAGCAGCGTGGCTTAGTGGAAAGAACATGGGCTTGGGAGTCAGAGGTCATGAGTTCTAATCCTGGCTCCTCCACTTGTCAGCTGTGTGTCTTTGGGCAAGTCACTTAACTTCTCTGTGCCTCAGTTCCCTCATCTGTAAAATGGGGATTAAGATGGTGAGATGACCTGATGACCTTGTATCTCCCTCAGCACACATAGTAAGCGGTTAACAAATACCAATACCAACATTATTATTATTATTATTATATCTACCCCAGTACTTAGTACAGTGCTTGGCACATAGTAAGTGTTTAACAAATACCACAATGATGATGATTATTATTAATTATTAGATGATGTCTGTCTGTCTGGGCACCTCCAAAACCAAAAAAAAAAGAGAGAGCTGCCCGCTGGAGGTGGTGAGGTAGAAGCAGAGCAGGGGCCAGTGCCCGCTAGGGCGGTACGCTCACGTCTGAGTAACACCAGGCGTACTATGCCCAGTTTAACACATTCTTTGGGGATGCCTGGGAAGATTCTCTGGTGAAGCAGCATGGCCTAGTGCCTAGAGCAAGGGCCTGGGAGTCAGAAGGTCATGGGTTCTAATCCCATCTCCACTACTTGCCTGCTGGGTGACCTTGGGCAAATCACTTGAATTCTCTGTGCCTCAGAGCTCTCATCTGTAAAATGGGGATAAAGACTGTGAGCCCCACATGGGACAGGAACTGAAACCAATCCAATTATCTCGTATCTACTCCAGCCCTTAGAACAGTGCCTGGCAGATAGTAAGCACTTAGAAAATACCATAGTTTATTAGTATTATTAATAATCATATTTAGTGAGCGCTTACAGTGGGCAAAGCACTGTACTGAGCGGCTGGGAGAGTACAATATAACATCAAACACGTTCCCTGCCCTCAACGAGCTCCCATCAGGAGCCCGCATCAGGTTCCCAATTGCTTCTTGTAGCTGTTGCTCTCAGGGCCAAGAGATTCCGGTTAAACGGGTAGCAGGAAAAGACTTTTTTTGACCTCCACAAAGGCAAGTTTCCTGTTTCCCTGCCCGTTCTTGTATTTTTGGGTGACTCAGTGGAGCGCGGACAGGATTCAGGAATCAGGAGACCCGGGTTCTATTCCCGGCTTTGCCTCCAGCCTCCTCTGTCACCTCAGACTAGTTACTTAACCTCTCTGTGCCTCAGTTACCTCATCTTTAAATTGGTGGTAAGCTACCTGCCTCTCTTTCCTTCTTGGACTACGAGCCCAGTGTAGGACAGGGGCTGTGTCTGTTCTGATTATATCTGCCACACTGCTTGATGCCTTAGCATTTAATAAATGCCATAATTATGATTAGTATCTCCCCGGTCTCTGTTCTCTGAGAAGCAGGGTGGCCTAGTGGATAGAGCATGGGCCTGGGAGTCAGAAGGACCTGGGTTCTAATCCTAGCTCCGCCGCTTGTCTGCCGCATGACCTTGGGCAAGTCTCTCCACTTCTCTGGGCCTCAGTTACGTCATCGGTAAAATGGAGGTTGAGAATGTGAGCCCCACGTGGGACACGGAATGTGTCCAACCAGATTAGCTTGTCTCTACCCCAGCAATTAAGTCGATTCACCAGTGCTGGGCAGCAGCGGTATTGGAAAGAGTCAAAATCAACGGCAGAGACTCAAGTTTTAACTGCGTCAGAGAAGGCAGTGGTAAACCACTTCATTCAATCATTCAGTTGTATTTATTGAGCGTTTACTGTGTGCAGACCACTGAACTAAGAGATTGGAAAGTACAGTTCGGCAACAAATAGAAACAATTCCTACCCAACAACGGGCTCACAGTCTAGAAGGTAATAATGGCATTTGTTAAGCGCTTACTATGTGCCAGGCACTGTTTTAAGAGCTGGGGGAGATACAAGGTGATCAGGTTGTCCCACGTGGGGCTCACAGTTTTAATCCCCATTTTACAGATGAGGTAACTGAGGTACAGGTAAGGGGCTTGCCCAAGGTCACACAGCTGACAAGTGGAAGAGCCAGGATTAGAACCCATGGCCTTCTGACTCCCAGGCCCGGGCTTTAGCCACTTCCTATTTTACCACGAAGAACTTCATGACAGAAGATGGGATGTTCTGAAGAGGGTGTGTCCATGGAGTCGCTATGGGTTGGAAATGACTCGATGGCATTTGAAGAACTCCAGCCCTTAGACCAGTACCTGATATTTTTACCATTTTCAAAAAACCGGCTGCAAATTGGAATTTGTAATGACCCCCTTTCCAGAAGGGGTTCTCTCCCCCGGTCTAGACTGTGAGCCTGTTGTGGGCAGGGATTGTCTCTATTTGTTGCTCAACTGCCCTTCCCAAGTGCTTAGTACAGTGCTCTGCACACAGTAAGTGCTCAATAAATATGAATGAATGAATGCATGCATGAATGAATGAATGGTGGACAAATTGAGAATGGGAAACTTGGATAGTAGAAAACCAAGGTACTTGAAGAAAATCCAGAGCTGGAGGGAAAGCTCAGTCAGAGGTTTCTCTGGGCTTAACAATCAATCAATCAATCAATCAATCAATCAATCAGTGGCATTTATTGAGTGGTTACTATGCTCAGAGCCCTGTACTAAGCGCTTGGGAGAGTACAACAGAATCAGCAGACGTGTTCATAGCAAGCTTACAGTCTAGAGAGACAGGAATTAACATAAATGAATAATATATAAAATATAATTTAAATATATGTACATAATTTAAAGACGGCGTATCCCCGGTCCTCTCCCTCCATGGGCACCCTCATCCAAAGGCCTAAAGACCAAAGCTCTCTGAGGGCAGGGGTGGAGTCTTCTACCTTTTGTTCCAAGCGCTCAGCAGAGGGCTCAGTACATTACCGCTGACTGAGGGGTTGGTCTGTATCCAGGTCCTGTTGAGGGCAGAGTTTGGGGAGAAGAGCCACTGTTCTCTTGGGAGATGATGATCATTATTATTATTATCCCTCAGGTGTCTCTAAAACGCTTGGTAAACAGTAGATGCTTAATGCTTTCACTGGTTGTTGTTGTATTGTACCCTCCCAAGCTCTTAGTACAGTGCTTTGCACAAAATAAGCACTCAATAAATACAATTCAGTGAGTGAATGAATGAATGAGGTGTGGTTTCCTCTCTGTTTTCAAACTCATCTTTCCGGGATGGCGAACAAAGCTGCCCTGGGGCGGGGAGGGGGAAGAGAGTCTAAGCTCTCTGCCCGAATGGGCATTGGTGGGGCACTTGATTGTCTTCAGGCTTATTTTAAGGCCCAGCTCCTCATCCACCCCCGCAGAGCGGCCCACCCGGTTCCTGGATTTGTCGTGTCTTCTTGCCAGCGACCGTGAAGGGGAGTTGGCTCAGGGGAAGAGGAAGTGCCGCCCACAGAGCTCAAACCGGCACGATCCCACGGGTTCCCAGAGTGGTGGCGGAGTTGTTTCGAGCTGTTCCGGAGACCGCGGTGAGGTTGGATTTCTCAGGGCCCATCTCGCCCTCTTCCCACTGGCCTTTCTGTCAAAAGTTCCCAAAGTCTCTGGGATGTCCAGAATGGGGCTTCCATCTTTCATTATTGTTCAGAGATCTGTGAGCAGGGGGCTAGGGGGTAAAGGGGACGAGAAGAGGACAAAAATCAGTCAGTCAATCGTATTTATTGAGAGTTTACTGGGTGCAGAGCACTGTGCTAATGATCACGATGATGATAGCATTTATTAAGCACTTACTATGTGCCAAGCCCGGTACTATGTGCTGGGGAAGATGACAGCAAATAGAATTGGACACAGTCCCTACCCCATGTGGTGCTCACAGTCTCAATTCCATTTTACAGATGAGCTGAGGCACAGAGAAGGGAAGTAATAATGTTGGTATTTGTTAAGCGCTTACTATGTGCAGAGCACTGTTCTAAGTGCTGGGGTAGATACAGGGTAATCAGGTTGTCCCACGTGAGGCTCACAGTTAATCCCCATTTTACAGATGAGGTAACTGAGGCACAGAGAAGTGAAGTGACTCGCCCACAGTCACCCAGCTGACAAGTGGCCGAGCTGGGATTCGAACCCATGCCCTCTGACTCCGAAGCCCAGGCTCCTTCCACTGAACCACGACTTGCCCGAGGTCACCCAGCAGACAAGAGGTGGAGCCGGGATTAGAACCTATCACCTTCTGACTCCCAGGCCCGGGCTCTATCCACTATACCATGCTGCGATTGAGAGAGGACAATATAACAATAAACAGACACATTCCCTGCCCACTGTGAGCTTACTGTCCAGAGGGGGAGAAAGACATTAATAGAAATAAATAAATTACAGATATGTACCTAAGTGCTGTGGGGCTGGGAACAATAGCCCGTTTTACATGATAATAATACTAATATTTGTCAAGCGCTTACTATGTGCCAAACACTGTACTAAGCTCTGAGGTAGATAGACGATAATCAAGTCAGACACAGACCCTGTCCCATACGGGGCTCCTAGTCTGAATAAGAGGGAGAACAGGTATCAAATCCCCATTTTATAGATGAGGAAACTGAGGCCCAGAAAAGCTAAGTTCGTTGCCCAAGGTCACATAGCAGGCAAATGAGAGAGCCGGGGTTAGAAGTCGAGTCCTCTGACTCCCAGGCCTGTGGTCTACCCACTAGGCTACGATCCCTCTCAGGGCTGACTGGTGCCATGGGAGGGAACCAGGGATCAAGACGGCCTGGTCTGGCCCTCCCCTCCCTTCCTCACCCCTCCCGCCACACCACTGGTCATCGCTACCCGGAGTCTCCCCCTCCGCTGGAGAGAGAGAGCCGGTGGTGAAGGACAGATTGTTGTTTCAGGTCGAATTTGCCCTCAAATTCCTTTGTGGTGTGTCTCTTTCCCTCCCTCTACCCTACCTCCTCCTACCTCCCCCACTAGATTGTTAGCCTGCCTTGGGCCATGGCTGAATCACCAACAGTGTAACTTTTTCCAGGGCCCGGTGCGTCGTTCTGCGCGTTGGGAAGCAGCGTAGCTTAGTGGAAAGAGCTCAGGCCTGGGAGTCAGAGGCCCTGGATTCTAATTTCAGCTTTGTTATTTATCTACTGTCTGACCTTGGCCAAGTCACTTCTCTGGGCCTCAGTTCCCTCATCTGCAAAATGGGGACTCAATACTTGTTCTCCCTCCTACTTACTCTGTAGTAGGGGCCTGATTATCATGGCACAGTGGACAGAGCACAGGCCTGGGAATCAGAATGTCATGGGTTCTAATCCCCACTCCAACATTCATCTGCTCTGTGACCTTGGGCAGGTCACTTCACTTCTCTGGGCCTCAGTTACCTCATCTCTAAAATGGGGATTAAGACTGTGAGCCCCTCAGTCATTCATTCAATAGTATTTATTGAGCGCTTACTATGTGCAGAGCACTGTACTAAGTGCTTGGAATGTACAAATCGGTAACAGATAGAGACAGTCCCTGCCCTTTGACGGGCTTACGGTCTAATCGGGGGAGACGGACAGACGAGAACAATGGCAATAAATAGAATCGAGGGGAAGAACGTCTCATTAAAGCAATAGCAAATAAATAGAATCGGGGTGATGTACATCTCATTAACAAAATAAATAGGGTAATGAAGATATTTACAGTTGAGCGGACGAGTACAGTGCTGAGGGGTTGGGACGGGAGAGGGGGAGGAGCAGAGGGAAAGGGGGAGAAGAAGGGGAGCAGAGAAGAAAGGGGTCGACAGTGGGATAGGCGAGAACGGGGGACGGTGAGGAGGCGCACGGCAGAGGAGTGGAGCGTGCGGGGTGGGCAGGAGAAAGAGAGAAGGGAGGAGAGGAGGAAGGGGCAAGTGGGGCAGGGACTGTGTCCAACCTGATTTTTTTGTATCTACCCCAGCACTTAGAACACTGCTTGGCACATAGTAAGCATTTAACGAATACCACAATGAAATTTTTTTTTAATCCTGTATCTACGCCAGGACTTAGTACAGTGCTTGGCACAGAGAAAGGACTTAACAAATAGCACAATTATAACTGCAATTGTGTTCTAGGCGCTGAGTAAAAGGCAAAGCAAAACTATGCTGGCAAACCTCACACCATGTTAGGCAGTAACAATAACAATAATGCTTGTGCTATCTGTTAAGCACTTACTCTGTGCCAATCACTGTGCTGAAGTCCTGGGAAGACACTAGATAATTAGGTCAGACACAGTCCCTGTCCCACAGGGGGCTCACAGTTGTAGCGAGAGGGAGAATTTAATCCCCATTTTACAGATGAGGAAATTTAGGCACAGAGAAGAGAAGTGACTTACAGCAGGTAGGTGGCAGAGCCGGAATTAGAACCCAGACCCTTTGACTCCCAGGCCTGGGCCCTTTCCACCAAACCACAATGCCTCTTGGGGCCCGTGTGCCTAGGTTAACTCTTGTGCCACCGCATTCTCTGGCCCAGGGGCTCCTCCGACCCCACAGACCGTTCACTGTTGTATTATGTTCCCCCCAGTGCATAGTACAGTGGTCTTAGTAAGCGCTCAATAAATATAATTGAATGACTGACCCTGCTTGGACAGCCAGGATCCTGCGGCAGAAAAGGCCCACCTCGATGGGCCAACTTCTCAAAAGCCCCAGCCTGGGCTCGCCGTGAAGCCTCTGTCCGCTCGGGTCAGTTCTGGGGAGCAGACAACGCAAACCCTGCCCCACAGGCCTCCAGGAGTGGACGCCACTCAGAACTCACCCGTGGAAACCTCGGCCGTAGCCCGGCCCAGGGATTTTGCCCCAGCCCCGGTCAGTGGCGGGACATCGTTAGGCCTCCGGAAGTTCCACAAAACGCAGACGGGACGTTCAGTAAGGGTTAATCTACTCCATGACTCATATGTCGTGATTCATACGAGCAGGACTCCTGAACCATGGTGCCTTCCCCTAGCAACTGGCTAAGGGAGAATTTCTCTCAGGAGACGCTGGAGTCTCTCCAGCGGCCGATTGGATGTGCAGTGTTCAGTTTGGACTGTACAGGGGAAATAATGACACTGCTAACCCAGGGATGTCAGGGGATTAGAGGTGAACCTCTCCTTCCCTCTCCCCTGCCTTTACTACTATTACTTCTAATGATAATGTTGGCATTTGTTAAGTGTTTACTATGTGCAGAGCACTGTTCTAAGCGCTGGGGTAGATTTACAGGGTAATCAGATTGTCCCACATGGGGCTCACAGTTTTAATCCCCATTTTACAGATGAGGTAACTGAGACACCGAGAAATTAAGTGACTTGCCCAAAGTCACCCAGCTGGTCAAGGAAGAGGAAGAAGATCCGTGGGGTTTTCAGGGTTTGTTTTCCTGGGGCTCCAGGAGGGACCTCATCCTTCCCCCCGGCCCCATCCCCTCCCCTCAAGAAGGCTCTGGAGCTCCGTGTCCACGGTCTCCTTTTCGGAGAGCATCTCTCTTTAAATGGTCAGTTTGTCCGCAGCTGGGGTTCTTTTTTATGGTATCTGTTAAGTGCTTACTATGTTCATAATAGTAATAATAATGGTATTTGTTAAGTGCTTAATAATAATAATGTCGGTATTTGTTAAGCGCTTACTATGTGCCGAGCACTGTTCTAAGCACTGGGGTAGACATAGGGGAATCAGGTTGTCCCACGTGGGGCTCACAGTCTTAATCCCCATTTTACAGACGAGGGAACTGAGGCACGGAGAAGTTAAGTGACTTGCCCACAGTCACACAGCCGACAAGTGGCAGAGCTGGGATTTGAACCCATAACCCCTGACTCCAAAGCCCGGGCTCTTTCCACTGAGCCACGCTGCTTCTCCACTATGTGCCAAGCACTGTTTTAAGCACTGGGGTAGATACAGGGTAAACAGAGAATCAGAGAAGAGTAATTACAGGGTAATTAGAGAAGCAGCGTGGCTCAGTGGAAAGAGCCCGGGCTTTGGAGTCAGGGGTTATGGGTTCAAATCCCGGATCTGCCACTTGTCAGCTGTGTGACTGTGGGCAAGTCACTTAACTTCTCTGTGCCTCAGTTACCTCATCTGTAAAATGGGGATTAAGACTGTGAGCCCCACGTGGGACAACCTGATAGCCCTGTGTCTACCCCAGTGCTTAGAACAGTGCTCTGCACATAGTAAGCGCTTAACATATACCAACATTTTTATACAGGTTAATCAGGTTGGACACAGTCTGTGTCCCACACAGGACTCACAGCTTTAATCCCCATTTTACAGATGAAGTCACCGAGTCACAGAGAAGGGAAAGGACTTGCCCAGGGTCATTCAGCAGATAAGTGGGAAGCAGCGTGGCTCAGTGGAAAGAACCCGGGCTTGGGAGTCAGAGGTCATGGGTTCGAATCCCTGCTCTGCCGCTTGTCAGCTGTGTGACTGTGGGTAAGTCACTTCACTTCCTCTGTGCCTCAGTTACCTCATCTGTAAAATGGGGTTGAATACTGAGAGCTCCGCATGGGACAACCTGATGACCCTGTGTCCACCCCAGCGCTTAGAAAAGTGCTCTGCACATAGTAAGCGCTTAACAAATACCAACACTATTATTATTAGTAAATGGCAAAAGCTGGGATTAGAACCCTATTCCTCTGACTCCCAGGCCCGGCGTTCTTTCCACTAGGCCACGCTGCTTCTCTGACTCTTCCGTTTCAATCACTGTCTCGGGAAGGAGCTAAGGTTTCCAGTGATGCTCCGGAGCCAGCCGTTCCACAACACTTTTAGGAATCTCACGGTAGATACGGAACCCTTTAAAATAGCTCTGATAAATTCCCAGCTCCAGGATTGCATCTCTTCCCCGTGTCATGCTGGGAAATCTGCTGCACCAAGGGGAATGGTGGCTGAAGCAGAGATAATTCATGCTTCTTCTCAAACCACCACAGAAGTCTCAGCCACAGGAATTTAGTTTTCATAGAGAAACTTGAAGAGAGAAGGAAAAGGATCCAAATGCTTACGCATTCCTCAATGTTCAATAAACATCCAAACGCTCATGAATGCACGGGCCCACCTTCTGTAAACAACCAGAATTCTGTAAACACAGAAGCCATCTTGGACCCGAGCTAAGGTACTGACAGCTCACACTTCGAGGGGGGCGTCTTCAGCGTGGCTCAGTCGCAAGAGCCCGGGCTTGGGAGTCAGAGGTCATGGGTTCGAATCCCAGATCTGCCACTTGTCAGCTGTGTGACTGTGGGCAAGTCACTTAGCTTCTCTGTGCCTCAGTGACCTCATCTGGAAAATGGGGATGAGGACTGTGAGCCTCATGTGGCACAACCTGATTATCCTCTATCTACCCTAGTGCTTAGAACAGTGCTCTGCACATAGTAAGCACTTAACAAATACCAACATTATTATTATTACTATTATTATATCCCAATGGCTGGGAGAGTGATGGAGTGGGAGGACCACAGCTCCTCCCGGCCTCCCCACCTCCTGAAGTGACAAGTTCTCTCCATCTTGCTTGTTCATATAATATTATATATTATATTATTATATATATTATATATATTACAAATGGGATTGTGGGAAATGTAACTCACCAGAGGAAAAGCCTGCAGCAATAAGTTACCTACTCCTCTTCCTATTCTATTAAATTATAGGTCCGTATCCAAGAGAGGCTGACTATTTCCTCAGTCGGGCCGGGGCAGTGAATAATCGTTTTGCTTTTTGTTAGGCGCATACTATGTGCCAGACACCATACTAAGCCCTGGTGGCTAGCCCCTTCAAGGCTCACAAGCCCTGCTTTACTGGGCCTGCTTTACTGGCTCCTACTCCATTCTAATCATCCTTGACCTCTCTGTTGCCTTTGACACCGTCGACCATCCCCTCCTCCTCCATACCTTATCTCACCTCGGCTTCACGGACTCCGTCCTCTCCCGGTTCTCTCACCTCTCTGGCCGGTCATTCTCGGTCTCCTTCACCGGCGCCTCCTCCCCCTCCCATCCTTTAACCGTTGGAGTTCCTCGAGGGTCAGTTCTCGGCCCTCTTCCGTTCTCCATTTACACTCACTCCCTCGGTGAACTCATCCGCTCTCATGGCTTAAACTACCATCTCTACGCAGATGACACGCAGATCTCCATCTCCGCCCCGTCCTCTCCCCCACCCTTCGGGCTTGCGTCTCCTCCCGCCTCCGGGACGTCTCCACCTGGATGTCGGCCCGCCACCTAAAACTCAGCGTGAGCGAGACCGAGCTCCTCATCTTCCCTCCCGAACCCGGTCCTCTCCCGGACTTCCCTATCACCGTGGACGGCACGACCGTCCTTCCCGTCTCTCGGGCTCGCGGTCTCGGTGTCATCCTCGACTCGTCTCTCTCGTTCACCCCATGCATCCTATCCGTCACCGAGACCTGCCGGTCTCATCTCTACGATATCGCCGAGATCCGCCCTCTCCTCTCCACCCGGACGGCTACCTTACCGCTACGGGCTCTCGTCATATCCCGGCTAGACTACCGTGTCGGCCTTCTCTCCGATCTCCCTTCCTCCTCCCTCGCCCCGCTCCGATCTATTCTTCACTCCGCTGCCCGGCTCATCTTCCCGCAGAAACGATCTGGGCCTGTCACTCCCCTTCTTAAACAACTCCAGTGGTTGCCTATCGACCTCCGCTCCGAACGAAAACTCCTCACTCTAGGCTTCGAGGCTCTCAGTCACCTCGCCCCTTCCTACCTCTCCTCCCTTCTCTCTTTCTACCGCCCACCCCGCACGCTCCGCTCCTCCGCCGCCCACCTCCTCGCCATCCCTCGGTCTCGCCCGTCCCGCCGTCGACCCCCGGGCCGCGTCCTCCCGCGGTCCCGGACCGCCCTCCCTCCTCACCTCCGCCAAATTGATTCTCTTCCCCTCTTCGAAACCCTACTTAAAACTCACCTCCTCCGAGAGGCCTTCCCAGACTGAGCTCCCCTTCTCCCTCTACTCCCTCTACCACCCCCCCTTCACCTCTCCGCAGCTTAACCCTCTTTTCCCCCCATTTCCCTCTGCTCCTCCTCCTCTCCTTTCCCATCCCCTCAGCACTGTACTCGTCCGCTCAACTGAATATATTTATTACCCTATTTATTTTGTTAATGAAATGTACATCGCCTCGATTCTATTTAGTTGCCATTGTTTTTACGAGACGTTCTTCCCCTTGACTCTATTTATCGCCATCGTTCTCGTCTGTCCGTCTCCCCCGATTAGACCATAAGCCCATCAAACAGCAGGGACCGTCTCTATCTGTTGCCGACTTGTTCATTCCAAGCGCTTAGTACAGTGCTCTGCACATAGTAAGCGCTCAATAAATACTATTGAATGAATGAATGAATGGGCCTCCTCTCCATGTGGCTACCTTCTAGGCGAGGACCTTTATCTAGACTGTCCTCTCCCGAGAACTTTAGTAGAGTGCTCTGCACAAATTAAGCACTTAATAAATGTGATTGATTGACTGACCAACTAGCCGAATAAGACTGCTTCTCAGCTCAGGTGCTAGCCGTCCGTCAGGGCTTCTCTCACTGGCCCCATTAGCCAGAGCGGACCACAGATGGAACAAAATTGATCGATTTATCAATGATATTTCTTGAGCGCTTGCTGCATGCAGAACACTGTATTAAATGCTCGGGAGGGAAAAATACCACCATAATAGCAATCGCTATGGTATTTGTAAAGCTCTTATTATGTGCCAGGCCAGGGGTAGATATAAGCAAATCAAATTTGACACCGTCTCCATCCCCCATGGAGCTTATAGTCTTCATCCCCATTTTACAGATGCAGAAACTGAGTTACAGAGAAGTACAGTGACTTGTCCAAGGTCACACATGTATATATCTATAACTGATGTCTTCCCCATTTAGTCTGTGAGCCCGTTGTTGGGCAAGGATTGCCTCTATCTGTTACCAAATTGAATATTCCAAGTGCTTAGTACAGTGCTCTGCACACAGTAAGCGTTCAATCAATACGACTGAATGAGGAGGAGGAGGAGCTGGGATTTGAACCCAGGACCTTCTGACTCCCAGGCCTGTGCTCGATCCACTAGGCATGCTGCTTCTCCAATAGAGTTGGTAGACACGTTACCTGCCCACTGTGAGCTTGCGGTGTAGGAAGGGAAACTGACATTAAAAATAAATTATAGATATGCACATAACACTTTTGTGGGGCTGAAGGTGGGGTAAATATCAAATGCTTAAATGATACAGTTACAAGTCTCTGGAACATAGTAAGCACTTAAACACGATTAAAAAAAAAGTACATAGACAACTGAGGAGGTAGAGGGAGTAGGAGAAATGATGACTTAGTGAAGGCTTCTATTCTGTGGTATTTGTTAGGCGTTTACTATGTGCCAGGCACTGTACTAAGTGATGGAGGAGATATGAGCTAATCAGGTTGGACACAGTCTATGTCTCTCATGAGGTTCACGATCTTAATCTCCATTTTACAGTTGAGGTAGTGAGGCGCAGAGAAGTGAAGTGACTTGCCCAAGGTCACACCGCAGACCAGTGGCGGAGCAGGATTAGAATCCAGGTCTTTCTGATTATCAGGCCTGGGCTCTAGCCAAAAGGCAACACCCCTTCTCTTGAAGAAGAAAATAATGTTGGTATTTGTTAAGCGCTTACTATGTGCAGAGCATTGTTCTAAGCGCTGGGGTAGATACAGGGGAATCAGGTTGTCCCACGTGAGGCTCACAGTTAATCCCCATTTTACAGATGAGGTAACTGAGGCACAGAGAAGTTAAGTGACTTGCCCAAAGTCACACAGCTGACAAGTGGCAGAGCCGGGATTCGAACTCATGACCTCTGACTCCCAAGCCCGGGCTCTTTCCGATGAGCCACGCTGCTTCTTTAAAATGGGATTTTAATAAGGCTTTGAACCTAATAAGGCTCCGAAGGTGGCGTGAATAGTAGTCTGTCGAATAGCCATCTGTAAAATGGGGATTCAATCCATGATCTCCCTCCCACTCAGACTGCGTGCCCCCTGTGGGACAGGGACTGTGACCTGTAGACCAGTGTTTGACACATAATAACTTGTATTAACAAGGACAATAATAATAATAATAATGATGATGATGAAGGGAGAGGGAGTTCCAGGCCAGAGGGATTGGCACTGAGCTAGACGAGAGGGAGGCACAGAGAGCAGCTCGGCGTGGGAGGAGTGATGTGGGCGGCCTGGGTTGTAGTAGAAAGCCAGCCGGGTAAGGATGGTGGGGAAGAGCTCAATTCCAAATAAAAGTAATTAACTTTTTATTCTGATCGAACAGTTGATGGTGAGGAGTTTCTGTTTGATGCGGAGGTGGACGGATGGGCAACCACCGGAGGTTCTTGAGAGGTGAGAAGACTGAACGTCTTTTTAGAAAAAGGATCCGGGCAGCAGAGTGAAGTGTGGACTGGAGAGGCAGGAGGCTGGGAGGTCAGCGAGGAGGCCGATGCCCCTTTATGGCTCTCGGCTCTATAGTCTTCTGGATTCCAGATGCCAGAGACAAAGGAATATGGGGGATGGGGAGGAGACTGGGAAAGGAGGAAGGCAGGACTGTGGCACTACCAGGAAATCTGGTTTCTTGCCAGAAGCTACCGGCCATTGCAGACGCAAGATCTCTAATGTCTGTCTGATGAGAGAATCAGTAATAATTTAGTATTATATTATAATACTATATAATATATAATATATTATAATAATGATTATTTATTACTCTGGAATTTACTGACCACTGACTTTTCTGCATCGTCTCTTGAGACTGTAAGCTCCTTACGGGCAGGAAACATGACTCTGCCTTATTGTGCTCTGCCGGGCACTTAGCGCAGCGTTCTGCACACCTTAAGTGCTCGATAAATACCGGTGATCATCCCCTGAGGAACGGTTGCCTTGGGAAGTGACGGCGCTTGACGGATCAGCAGTAGCAGATCCATCTGAGGCCTCCTCAGATGTGCTAAGCATTGGGATTGATGCGAGATTATCACATCCGAAACAGTCGGCTCCTCACACTGGTTCACAGTCTAAGAGATAGGGAGAGCAGGTACCTTATCCCCATTTTAAAGAGGAGGCTTAGAGTGTTCTGTAGACAGTCAGTTGTATTTATTGAGCACTCACTGTGTGCAGAGCACTACACTAAGCGCTTGGGAGAGTACAATATAACAAAAAACAGACACATTCCCTGTCCACAATGAGCTTACAGTCTAGTACAGTACAGTACTCCACTGTACTGTTAAGCACTGTACTAAACCACTGGGGTAGATACAAGATAATCAGGTCCCACATGGGGTTCACAGTCTAGGTAGGAAGGAGAACAGGTTTTGAATCCCCATCTTACAGTTGAGGAAACTGAGACCCAGAGAAGCTAAGTGACTTGCCCGAAGTCACACAGCTGACAAGTGGCAGATCCGGGACTAGAATGCAGGTCCCCTGACTCTCGGGCTTGGGCTCTAGCCAACAGACCACCCTGCTTCCCAGTAGGTCAGTGACAGAGCTGGGATTCAAACTCCGATGTCCTGATTCCCAATTCCATTCATTCTCCACTAAGCTGCCTTTCAAAATAAGACCCAATCTCATCTGCAGGACTGAACAAATGTTGACTCATTTCCCCTAGCAAAACCATCGGGGTCAGGGATGCTCTCTGCTTCTGTTGGTTTTAGCTTGTTTGAAGTCTTCTCTGTTATCTCTTCAACCTCCCCCATTGTTTACTCACCGTAAGACTACTTGTTTTGTTTTGCTGTCTGTCTCCCCCTTCTAGACTGTGAGCCCGGGATTGTCTCTGTCTGTTGCCGAAATGTACATTCCAAGCGCGTAGTACAGTGCTCTGCACACAGTAAGCGCTCAATAAATACGATCGAATGAATGAATGAATAAGGGCCAATTTTACATTGTGAGGGCTAGAGCAAAGAGGAGGCAGGGGCTATAGAAGGCAGGTAGATTCTGGGAGAGAGCAGGCTTTGAAGAGCAAACAGGCCAGAAGGTCGCCATTTGAGGTTGGGGAGAAGTGGGGTTCACCCCCCCATCACCCCCATGGAGGGGAAGGCCATGCTCGGGGCTAAGGAAGCTCTCTCTTCAATTCCTGAGTGAGCAGAGAGGGAATCCGCTTTATTTGGCTCATCTGTTGCCCGGTTTGTACGTGTGAAGGCAGGGTAGTGGATGAGATGCCCTCATCCACTGACAAACGGTGCTGTCTAGTAGTTAGAGCACGGGACTGGGAGTCATAAAACCTGAGTTCTAATCCCAGATCGGCCCCTGGCCTACTTAGACCCCCTGGGACCGAGAACGTGTCCAATCCGATTAACTGATTAACCTGTTTAACTAAGGACAGTGCTTGACAGATACTAAGCACTTTAGAAATATAATAATAATAGCCTGCTTTATATCCTTAGACAAGTCAATTAACCTCTCTAAACCTCAGTTTCCTCATCTTTAAAATGGGGATTCAATACCTGTTCCTCCTCCCCCTAATTCGAGAGCTCTGAGTGACTCTGGGACAGGATCCAGTCTGCTTCTCCTATCTCACCCCCTTAGTAAGTGCTTATCACAATCATTATTATTATTATTCTCACCTCTTGCAAGGCCTTTCAGCGGTGTGATTTTCAGGACTCCCTCTTGGCTGTCTTCGGCACAGGAAGGGAGTGGGTGAAGGGTCTGAGACTGAAGGGGGGCCCCTCGTCATTTCGTTCACGGTTGGCCACCGGAGAGAGCGTTTCCTCCAGAGAGAACAATGGCTAAAAGGCCCGAGCTGGGCGGCCCTTCGCATCCGCAGGGTGGGCCGTGCCGACGGACACTCGGGAGCGGGAGGGAAATTCCTGGGATTGGCAAGAGATGAGGTGGGAAGCTCGGCCCATGGTGATGCCTGTCTACTTGTTTTCCTTTGTTTTGTTGTCTGGCTCCCCCTTCTAGACTGTGAGCCCGTTGGTGGGTAGGGATTATCTCTACCTGTTGCCGAATTGTACTATCCAACCGCTTAGTACAGTGCTTTGCACGCAGTAAGCGCTCAATAAATATGATTGGATGAATGATTGAATGAGAGAGAGAAGAGCATCGAGGGTCGGGAGAACAAGAGAAAATTAATATTGATAATATGGTCAAGTGGACAGAGCACCAGTCAGGGAGTCAGAAGGACCTGGGTTCTAATCCTGACTCTGCTATGTGACTGCTGTATAATAATAATGTTGGTATTTGTTAAATGCTTACTATGTGCAGAGCACTGTTCTAAGCACTGGGGTAGATACAGGGTAATCAGGTTGTCCCACGTGAGGCTCATAGTCTTAATTCCCATTTTACAGATGAGGTAACTGAGGCACAGAGAAGTGAAGTGACTTGCCCACAGTCATACATCTGACAAGTGGCGGAGCAGGGATTCGAACCCATGACCTCTGACTCCCAAGCCCGGTCTCTTTCCACTGAACCACGCTGCTATGACCTTGGATAAATCACCGCTCTGGGCCAATTACCTCATCTGCAAAATGGGGATTAATACCAGGAGCCCCATATGGGACATGGACTGTGTCCAGTCTGATTAGCTGTATCTACCCCAAAGCTTAGTACAGAGCTTGGCACATAGCAAGTGCTTAATAAATGCCATAAAAAGTTCATATTAATAGTAATATTTGTTAAGCACTTACTATGTGCCAAACACCATACTAAGTGCTGGGGTAGATAAAAGATCACCAGATCTGATACAGTCTCTCTCCCACATAGGGGTCACAGACTAAGGAAGCAGGAGAACCGATATTGAACCCTCATGTTACAGATGAGGAAACTGAGGCGCAGAGAAGTGAAGTGACTTGCCCAAGGTCACGCAGCAGAAAAGTGGCGGAACTGGGGTTAGAACCCAGGTTCTCCAACTCCCAGGTCTGAGCTCTAACCACCAGACGGACGCTGTTTCTCTATTCACTGTGATGTCTTGCGTTCTCCCCTTCTGCTCCCTTTGTAGCTGATATCAGTAGAGATCTCAGCTGTTGGCCGATCCTTAAGTCACTCATTCCATCTCCTTCCCATTTTTCCCACCAATGGAGGGAAGATCTTTCGGGAAGCAAGGAATGTGGTGAATGGTTTGAGGAATTCTCGGATTTCTGAGCTCTATTGCAAGCGTGGAAGCAGCATGGCCCAGTGGAAAGGCCACCAGGCTGGAAGTCAGGAAGCCCAATAATAACAATAATAACAATTTTTCAAATAAATAATGTTTTACTTACTCTTTTCACCCCTCCCTCCACCCAACAACAATTATGTACATATCCAAAATGTATTTTTTTGCATTGATGTCATTCTCCCCTTGGGAACGTGTCTATCAACTCTGTTGTATTGGACTCTCCCAAACCCTTAGTACAGTGCTCTGCCCACAGTCTCAATAAATAATAATACTAATAATAATGTTGGTATTTGTTAAGCGCTTACTATGTGCAGAGCACTGTTCTAAGTGCTGGGGTAGATACAGGGTCATCAGGTTGTCCCACGTGGGGCTCACAGTCTTCGTCCCGGCTCTCATAATATCCTGGCTGGATTATCGTGTCAGCCTTCTCTCTGATCTCCCTTCCTCCCGTCTCTCGCCGCTCCAGTCTATGCTTCCCTCCGCTGCCCGGCTTATCTTCCTGCAGAAACGCTGTGGGCCTGTCACCCCCCTCCTTAAAAACCTCCAGTGGTTGCCTATCGACCTCCGCATGAAACAAAAACTTCTCACTCTAGGCTTCGAGGCTGTCCATCCCCTTGCCCCCTCCTACCTCTCCTCCCTTCTCTCTTTCCACCGCGCACCCCGCAAGCTCCGCTCCTCCGCCGCCCACCTCCTCACCATCCCCCGTTCTCGCCCATCCCGCCGTCGACCCCTGGGCCACGTCCTCCTGCTGTCCCCGAACGCCCTCCCTCCTCACCTCCGCCAAACTAACTCTCTTCCCCTCTTCAAAGCCCTACTGAGAGCTCACCTCCTCCAGGAGGCCTTCCCACACTGAGCTTCCCCTTTTCCCTCTGCTCTCTCTCTGCCCCCCCCTTCACATCCCCTCAGCTAAGCCCCCTTTCCTCCCTTTCCCTCTGCTCCTCCCCCTCTCCTTTCCCCTCCCCTCAGCACTCTGCTCACTTGTAGATATTTTTCTTACCCTATCTATTTTGTTAATGAGGTGTCCATCCCCTTGATTCTATTTATTGCGATTAAGTTGTCTTGTTTTTGTCCATCCGCCTCCCCCGATTAGACTGAGAGCCCGTCGATGGGCAGGGATTGTCTCTGTTGCCAAATTGTGGGCAGGGATTGTCTCTGTTGCCAAATTGTCCATTCCAAGGGCTTAGTACAGTGCTCTGCACATAATAAGCGCTCAGTAAATACTATTGAATGAATGAATGAATGAATGAATGAATGAATGAAAGTTTTGAGGGAGGGAGTTGCAGGGGAAGGGAGGGGGATGTAGGACAAGGAGTGGGATGAGCCGCTGGAACTGAGTCCTTGGAAGGAGAATGGGCCATTTAGTGGCTATTGTCACATAAACACAGGGTGGAGAAATTCCCAGACAACTGGGAGTTTGGACAACAGGAAGCCCCCACGCCCAAACCCTCCTTTCTAGGAATAAGCTGAAGGAAGAAGAGGTCCAACCCAGCTTCCTGTCACAGTCAGTCAATTGTATTCATCGAATGCTTACTGTGTACAGAGTGCTGTACTAAGCGCGGGGAAGAGTACAATACAGGAATTCATCCATTCATTCAATTGTATTTTTTGAGCGCTCACTGAGGGCAGAGTCCCATACAAAGCACTTGTGAGAGTACACTGTAACAATAAACAGACACATTCCCTGCCCACAACAAGCTTCCAGTCTTGAGGATACAATAGATTAATTGATTGATTCATCTTCCGATGGGGAGGAGGTCCTCGGAGCCCCGGGGCATGAGGGGACTTGACCTGATGGGCAGTCCGTGAGGATACGGCCCCCATTCCCCCAGGATGGTGAACCCGCTGAAATCATAGTAGTTTGACAACTGTTCGGAAAAATTCAAGATCAACAGATCCACCTTCGGGAAGAGAGTGAGGTGCCAGTTGGCTCCCCCAGGATCATGACTATGGATCTCGCTGCCACCAAGGGACAGGGAATCGGGCCGGTTGGGCTAGTGGCCTGATCCACTTGTCAGCTGTGTGACTGTGGGCAAGTCACTTAACTTCTCTGTGCCTCAGTTACCTCATATGTAAAATGGGAATGAAGACTGTGAGCCTCATGTGGGACAATCTGATTACCCTGTGTCTACCCCAGCGCTTAGAACAGTGCTCTGCACATAGTAAGCGCTTAACAAATACCAACATTATTATCCAGTGATGACTTGGCCCGTCGGCTTATTCTAATTAGGCTGGAAAGAGTCGCACACATTCTAGCTTTGTACCAACAGTCTTGTCTCGACTTAGGCCGTCGAGTCAACTCCGACCCACAGAGACTCCAAGGACACGTCTCTCCCAGAAGGCCCCGCCTCTCCATCTGCAAACGTTCCGGTAGTGGATCCAGAGAATTTTCTTGTATCTTTTCCCAAATCCCTAGGTTAGTAACAGCAGGGGTCCCGAGGGTAATCGGGGGATTTCATGCACTCTACTGAGACTTCATTAAAGTCTCGCTTTATGGAATCGTGCAAGCTAATTATCGCCAGGAGCGGAAGCAACCATTGCCTGCCATTCACGGTGGCCCAGCGCAGCATTGACACTGCGTCCGTTCTGTTGTCACACCGTGCTCTCCCCAGTGCTCAGTACAGTGATCTTCACACAGTTAGGGCTCGATAAAAATGATTGACTGACTTTGCTAAGACCGCCTTGGCACGAATGCCCACTCCTCAAAACTCTCCAGGGGTTGCCCATCTCTGCATCGAACAGAAACTCCTCACCGTCGGCTTTAAAGGCACTCAATCTGCTGCTTCGCTCGCACTGAAATCCAGCCACATGGGTTGCTTCTTCTTTTTTTAAAATGGTATTTATTGAGCACTTCCTATGTGCCAGGCACTGTCCTCAGCGCTGGAGTAGATACAAGCTAATTAGATTAGACACAGTCCATGTCCCTAATGGGGCTCACAGCCTTAATCCCCATTTTGCGAATGAGGGAACTGAGGACCAGGGAAATGAAGTGAGGAAGTGAGGAACTGAGGCCCAAGGTCACACAGAAGACAAGCGGCAAAGCCCGGATTAGAACGCAGCATCCCGGGTCTGGGAGTCAGAAGGACCTGGGTTCTAATCCCCGCTCCACCACTTGTCTGCTGGGTGACCATGGGCAAGTCACTTCATTTCTCTGTGCCTTAGTAACCTCATCTGTAAAGTGGGGATTAAGACAGTGAGCCCTATGTGGGACATGAACTGTTTCCAAATGGATTATTTTATATCTACCCAAGCACTTAGTACAGTGACTGGCACATAGTAAATTATTATCTTCATGGTACTTGTTAAGTGCTTACTATGTGCCAAGCACTGTTCTAAGCACTAGGGTAAATACAAGTTAAGGAGGTGGAACCCAAGCCCTGTCCCACGTGGGGCTCACAGGCTCAATCCCCATTTGACAGATGAGTTAACTGAGGCACAGAGAATAATAATGTTGGTATTTGTTAATCGCTTACTGTGTGGCAAGCAATGTTCTAAGCGCTGGAGTAGATACAAGGTAATCAGGTCATCTCGCGTGGGGCTCACAGTCTTCATCCCCATTTTACAGATGAGGTAACTGATACATAGAGAAGTTAAGTGACTTGCCCAAGGTCACACAGCTGACAAGTGGAGGAGCTGGGATGTAAAGTGACTTGCCCGAGGTCACACAGCACACCTGTGGCGGAGCCGGGATTAAAACCCATGGCCTTCTAACTCCCAGGCCCGTGCTCTATCCTCTACGGGAATATGACTTTATTGCTGTATTGAACTCTCCCAAGCACTTAGTACAGTGCTCTGCACACATTAAGTGCTCAATAAATGCGATTGAGTGAACAGTAAATGCTTAACAAGTACTATAGCTACTATTTATTATTAGATCCTCTGAGTCCCAGACCCGTGCTCTAACGACTGAGCCACGCCACTTCTCCCGGGTTGGAGGGGAGAGAGAAGGGGAGAAAGTGGGATCTAGCTACTCCCGGGCCTTGTTGTAACATGGAACGAGCAGGTTAGATTGTGAGCCCGTCACTGGGCAGGGATGGTCTCTATCTGTTGCTGAATTGTATATTCCAAGTGCTTAGTACAGTGCCGGGCACATAGTAAGTGCTCAATAAATACGATGGAATGAATGAAAGGGAATCACGTGACATATGGAACAAACCCGAGGGCAGGCTGGCGGTAGCGGACCCGGCCAAGAAGCCCAAACCACAGGCATTGCCTTCGCTCTCGGCGACGTGCCCGCCGCCCGGGGATATTCTTTCTGGCGGCATTTGGGCCTCGAATCCCTCCTCTCCCGTTCGCTCTCCCAGGGCCCTGAGAGTCGGCTGATTCCGGCCTCATGAAGTCGGTTCTCTGAATTTTTGTTTTTCTTCGGTTTGCCAAGTGGCACACGGCTGGATTTTCTTGGCCGTCAAATCGAGTTCTGAGTTGCCCGAGGGAAGTTTTGGGGTAGCTGGGAGCTGTGACAGATGGGAATGTTTACAGTAATCTGTTTATCGTCTGTATTTCGGGTGGACTTTTACTTTAAAAAACAAAACAAAAAAACCAGAAGTCCATCCGGAGAGTCAGAGGGGACCACGGAGCTGTTTGCCGAAGCGGCAAGATCTTCCTGAAAGTGTTTTGCGGAAAAATAAAAGTCGTCTTTCAACTCCCTGGTTATACTTTGAGGCTCCTGGGTTTGCTCAACAGACATTTTGGAGAGGAGCTGAAATGGCAGTGTCTAAAACTCGAATTACAACCGGAGTCAAGGAACAAGATTTTACCTTTCTTTGAGTGTCTGATCACCGTGAAAGCACAGACGAGGAGAGACGAATCCAAGAGATGACTTTCAGAACTGCCGGAGACGTGACCTTAATTCTGCCGTGATCGAAGCGAGGATCCTACAGCGATCAATCGGTGGTATTTATTGAGCACGTACCTGGGCAGAACACTGTCCTTAAGTGTTTTGGCAATTGTAATGGAGTGAGACGCGATCCCAACCCTGCCATCAAGGGGCTTATAATCTAACGGGGCATACGGACACTCCAAGCGCTTAGTACAGTGTTCTGCACATAGTAAGCGCTCAATAAATACTATTGAATGAATGAATACGGAGACTAGAATGCATTATAGTCGGAGGATAGAGACGTCCATGAATGGTTGTGAATTTGGCGTGAATTACTAACAGTTTAGAAGGTGAGAGCTCAAGTGTAGAGGTGAAGCCACAACAGTGAGGGACGTAGGGTGGAGAGATGAGAGGTTAATCGGCCAGTCAACCGTATTCATTGAATGCTGTGGGCAGACCACTGTACTAAGCGCTTGGAAGAGTACAATACAACAACAGATATAGTCCCTGCCCACATTGTGTTTACAGTCTAGAGGGAGCTTAGGGAAGTCTTCTGAAAGGAGATATGATTTTAGAAGGGTTTGGAAGACGGGGAGAGCGGCGGTCTGTCGGTTAAGAAGTGGGAGGAAGTTCCAGGCAAGAGCGAGGGGTTGCCCGGGAAAGAAACGATGTGGAGGCGATAGGAAGGTTGGTGTTCTTGGAGCAAAGTGTGTGGGCCGTGTTGGAGTGGAAGAGGAGTGTTTACTGTTATATCGTACTCTCCCAAGCATCTAGTACAGTGCTGTGCACACAGGAGAATAATAATAATAATAATGATAACAAGAATTGTGCTATTTGTTAAGTGCTTACCGTGTGCCAGGCACTGTACTAAGGGTTGGAGTGGATACAAGCAAATCAGGTTGCACAGAGTCCCTGTTCCACATGGGGCTCCCCGTCTCATCCCCGTTTCCCAGATGTGGTAACTGAGGCAGAGAGAAGTGAAGTGACTTGCCCGAGGTCACACCGCAGACAGGTGGCAGAGCTGGGATTAGGATCCACGACCTTCTGACTCCCAGGCTCATGCTCTCACCCATTATGAGAAGCAGCATGGTGTGGAGAGAGCACAGACCTGGGAATCAGAAGGTCGACATGGGTTCTAATCCTGGCTCCGCCACTTGTCTGCTGTGTGGCTTTGAGCAAGTCACTTCACTTCTCTGGGTCTCAGTTACCTCATCTGTAAAATGGGGATTGAGACTGTGAGCCCCACGTGGGACAGGGACTGAGTCCAACCTGATGAGCTTGTATCTACCTCAGCACTTAGAACAGTGCTTGGCACAAAGTAAGCACTTAACAAATACCAATAATTATTCATAGCAGGAGTAAGCGCTTAATTAAAACGATTGAATAAAAGTGAGGCTGGGTAGAGGGAGAGAGCCCACTGGGCTCGATTAGACTGTAAACCCATCAAAGGGCAGTGACTGTCTCTGTTATCGATTTGTACATTCCAAGCGCTTAGGACAGTGCTCTGCACATAGTAAGCGCTCAATAAATACTATTGAATGAATGAATGAATGAGTGTTTTACCACAGGTGGGAAAGAACTGTAAGCCCGTCATTGGGCAGGGATTGCCTCTATCTGTTGCCGAATTGTCCATTCCAAGCGCTTAGTACAGTGCTCTGCACATAGTAAGCGCTCAATAAATACTATCGAATGAATGAAAGAACTGCTCGTGGCAGAGATGGATGGGCGACCGCTGGTCGTTTGGAGGAAGCGGAGAGAGCGCTTTCATTATGAGTCTCATGGAGACTGATCTGATTATGAGAGACCTAGACCGGTGCTTCACGCAGTGCTTGGCACACAGCACTCAAATATCACCGCTATTATAGTGAAACAAGAATGGAGGAGTGAAAGAACAGCTTAAGTGACTTCCATCCCCCTTGCCCACCCCGGTCCAGATCTTTGGCAGGAGGCTAAAGTGTTCCCCAGACTGATTGCTCCGGCCAGACCCACGGCCAAGCCGGCCTCTCCCTAGGAGACGCGGCATGATGTAGTGGGTAGAGCACGGGCCTGGGAGTCAGAAGGCCATTTGTTCGAATCTCAGCTCCACCACGTGTCTGCTGTGTGACCTTGGGTGAGTCACTTGACTTCTCTTGGCCTCGGTTACCTCATCTGCAAAATGGAGAATCAATAGAATAGAATCAAAAAAGAATTTATTGAGCACTTGTGTGCAGAGTACCGTACCAAGTCTTGGGAGAGCACAGTATGACAGGTGGTAGGCATTTACCCTGCTCAGAAGGGGCTTCAGTCTAGAGGGGGAGACAGACATTTATGGAAATAAATTACAGATCTGTGCATATGTATTGTGGGGCTGTGGGAGGGACCCGATTATCCTGTAATAATAATGTTGGTATTTGTTAAGCGCTTACTATGTGCCGAGCACTGTTCTAAGCGCTGGGGTAGACATAGGGGAATCAGGTTGTCCCACGTGGGGCTCACAGTCTTGATCCCCATTTTACAGATGAGGGAACTGAGGCACAGAGAAGTTAAGTGACTTGCCCACAGTCACACAGCCGACAAGTGGCAGAGCTGGGATTCGAACTCGTGAGCCCTGACTCCAAAGCCCATGCTCTTTCCACTGAGCCACGCTGCTTATTTACCCCTGCGCTCAGTACAGGGGTCGGCACAGAGTAAGAGCTTAACAAATATCACGGTTTTAATGATTAATAATAATGATGGCATTTGTTAAGCGCTTACTACGTGCAAAGCCCTGTTCTAAGCACTGGGAGGGATCCAAGGTGATCAGGTTGTCCCATGGAGGGCTCACAGTCTTAATCCCCTTTTGACAGATGAGGGAACCGAGGCACAGAGAAGTGAAGTGACCTGCCCAAAGTCACACAGCCTACAAGCGGTGGAGCGGGGATTGATAATAATAATGTTGGTATTTGTTAAGCGCTTACTATGTGCAGAGCACTGTTCTAAGTGCTGGGGTAGATACAGGGTAATCAGGTTGTCCCTCGAGAGGCTCACAGTCTTAATCCCCATTTTACAGATGAGGTAACTGAGGCACAGAGAAGTTAAGTGATTTGCCCACAGTCATATAGCTGACAGGTGGCAGAGCCTGAATTTGAACCCGTGACCTCTGACTCCCAAGCCTGGGCTCTTTCCACCGAGCCACACTATTTTATGTGCTTGGAAGTGATTTTTTTTTTTAAATGTGCAGAGCTGAAAAACAGTTAGAGGAAAAAGCTGCGGATGACTAAAATGGCATCGTTTAGTTAATACTTTATATATCCTGCTCTGCCTTGATGAGAGAATCAAGGAATAGCTTCTGCATTTCTGTGCATTAACAGCATTTGATGGAGCCCCCTGTGGGTGAACCACGGTGCTTTAGTTTGGGAAACCAGTGGGTTGATTGGGGAGATACTGTGTACCTATCTATGAATTACACATTATTACATATTGATATTAACGTCCATCTCCACCTCTAGACTATAAGCTCATTACAGGCAGGGAACATGATTACCATGGAGAAGCAGCGGGGCTCAGTGGCCAGAGCCCGGGCTTGGGAGTCAGAGGACGTGGGTCCGAATTCCGGCTTCGCCACTTGACAGCTGGGTGACTTTGGGCAAATCACTTCATTTCTCTGGGCCTCGGTTCCCTCATCAGAAAACTGGGGATTAAGTCTGCGAGCCCCCCTTGGGACAACCTGATTACCTTGTATCTACCCCAGCGCTTAGAACAGTCCTTGGCACGTAGTAATGGCTGAACAAATCCATTCAATAGTACTTATTGAGCACTTACTATGTGCAGAGCACTGTACTAAGCGCTTAGGATGCACAATTCAGCAACAGATAGAAACAATCCCATAATTATCATTATTATTACCAACTCTGTTTTATTGTAAGCCTCCCTTTACCTCTGCTCCTCCTCCCCTCCCCATCGTCCCAACTCCCTCCCTCTGCTTTACCCCCTTCCCCGCCCCGCAGCACTTGTGTATATTCGTACGTATTTATTATTCTATTAATGATGTGTATACATCTATAATTCTATTTATCTATTTTGATGCTATTGATGCCTACTTGTTTTGTTGTCTGTCTCCCCCATCTAGACTGTGAGGCTGTTGTGGGGTAGGGATTGTCTCTGTTGCCAATTTGTACTTTCTGACTGCTTATTCATTCATTCATTCAGTAGTATTTATTGAGGGCTTACTATGTGCAGAACACTGTACTAAGTGCTTGGAATGGACAAATCGGCAACAGATAGAGACAATCCCTGCCCATTGACAGGCTTACAGTCTAATGGGGGAGACAGACAGACAAAATCAATAGCAATAAATAGAATCAAGGGGATGTACATCTCATTAACAAAACAAACAGGGTAATAAAAATACATACAAATGAGTGGACGAGCACCGTGCTGATGGGAGGGGAAGGGAGAGGGGGAGGAGCAGAGGGAAAAGCAGGGAAAAGGGGGCTTAGCTGAGGCGAAGTGAAGAGGGGACAGAGAAGCAGCAGAGGGAGCAGAGGGAAAAGGGGCAGCTAAGTGTGGGAAGGCCTCCTGGAGGAGGTGAGCTCTCAGTAGGGCTTTGAAGAGGGGAAGAGAATGAGTTTGGCGGAGGTGAGGGAGGGAGGGTCTTCCGGGACCGCGGGAGGCCCAGGGGTCGACGGCGGGATAGGCGTGAATGGGGGACGGTGAGGAGGTGGGCGGCAGAGGAGCGGAGCATGGGGGGTGGGCAGCGGATAGAAGGGAGCAGAGGTAGCAGGGGGCAAGGTGATGGAGAGCCTTGAAGCCTAGAGTGAGAAGTATTTGTTCTGTGCAGAGGTTGATAGGCAACCACTGGAGGTTTTTAAGAAGGGGAGTGACAGGCCCAGAGCGTTTCTGCAGGAAGATGAGCCGGGCAGCGGAGTGAAGAATAGACTGGAGCAGGGAGAGACGGGAGGAAGGGAGATCAGAGAGCAGGCTGACACGATAATCCAGCCGGGAGTTTACGAGAGCCCGTACCAGTAAAATAGCCGTTTGGGTGGAGAGGAAAGGGCGGATCTTGGCGATATTATAAAGGTGAGACCGGCAGGTCTTGGTGACGGATTGGATGTGTGGGGTGAATGAGACCGCTTAGTATAGTGCTGTGCACACACTAAGTGCTCTGCTCCCAGAGTGCTCAATGAACATCGCTGATGATGAGGCAGGTGTCAGAAAACACTCCGTTAAAGTTTACTTGGGCATTCCCGTTTCACTGAATTCCAAGCAAGGCTACTCAATTTAGAGAAGCAGCACGGCCTAATGGAGAGCAGACAGGGCTGGGAGTCAAAAGGAGCTGGCTTTTAAACCCGGTTTTGCCACCTGCCTGCTGCGTGAACCGAGTCAGAATCGCTCAACTTCTCTGCCTCAGTTACCTCAATTGTAAAAGGGGGATTCTGACTGTGAGCCCCATGTAGGATGGAGTGTCCCGCCTAATCGTATTATCTGTTCCCCCACTTAGTACAGTGCCTGCTACATAGGAAGCACTTCACAAATTCCATTAAAAAAAAAAAAAGGCAAGAAAAAGCACCAGAGTAGATCCAAATTAATGAGATCAGAAACAACCCCCATCCCATGGGGGCCTCACAGTCTAAGTAGGAGTTTGTATGGGGACCGGTGACGGTGAGATTCTGTCTAGTGGCATTTTTTAAATATCCTTTGTGTGCAAAGCGCTAGGAAAGAGTATGCAGACGAGAATTTAACATGGTCCTTGGCCTTTAAGGGGTTCGCAGTGTGTGAGCATGAGTTTTGGAGCAACACATGGCAAATTCTTTAATTTAGGTGCTATAGGTCTTGTGACTCATACCACCAAATCTGGCTTGATCCTTCAAGACTGCCTCTGCCTGAAAAGTCACGACTAAACATCTAAAATCCACCCTTTCCTCTCCATCCAAACTGCTACCCCATTAATCCAGGCATTTATCCTATCCATTCATTCAATCATATTTGAACACTTACTGTGTGCAAAGCACTGTAATAAGCACCTGGGAGAGTGCAATATAATAGACTTACTCCTTGCCCACGCCGAGATTGATTACTGTTGGACTAACGTTAGACTGTCGATTAGACTGTGCGCCCGTCAAAGGGCCGGGATGTCTCTATCTGTTGCCGCTTTGTACATTCCAAGCGCTTAGTACAGTGCTCTGCACATAGTAAGCGCTCAATAAATACTATTGAATGAATACTGTCAGCCTCCCTGCTGACCTCCCATTCTCCTGTCTCTCTGCACTCCAGTTCCTACTTCATTCTGCTGTTCTGATCATTTTTCCCCGTTTTCCCCGCTCCTCAAGAACTGCCAGTGGTTGCCCATTCACCTCACCAGTGGCTTTAAAGCAATCAATCACTGTGCCCCCTACTTTACCTGTTTTTCTACAAAACCCAACCTGCACCCTGCTCCTCTAATGCCAACCTACCTCACTATACCTTGATCTCATCGGTGTCTCTGCTGACCTCTCACCAGACCCCCTTGCCCCTGAAATGCCCTCCCTCTTTCCATCTGTTAGCCCCCACCTTCAAAGCCTTACCGAGGCCCATCTCCAAGAGGTCTTCCCTGACTTAACCTTCATTCCCTTTAAATCCCGCATACTTCACCCCTGCAGTTGGATTAGCCCCCTTTCCTTACCTCTCCCTCAGCCCCACACCACTCATCTACATATCTCTAACACTTATATCGTCTCTCTCCCCCTCTAGACTATTGCTGTGGACAGGAAATGCACCTACCAACTTATATTGTACTTCCCCAAGCACTTAGCATGGTGCTCTGCACCCAGTAAGCACTCAAACTTACTATGGAAACTCCTTGAGGGTAGGGATTGTCTTCTGACTCGACGTACTCTCCGAAGTGCTTAGTACAATGCTCTGCACACAGCAGGTGCTCAATAAATTCTATTGATTGGCAGGGCCAGGTCTGTACCTCAGGGCAACTGCTCTCTTCTTCGTTGCCCTTCCTCCTTGGTAGAACACATCATTTCCATCAGACCCGTCAATGGGCAGGGATTGTCTCTATCTGTTGCCGAATCGTCCATTCCAAGTGCGTAGTACAGTGCTCTGCACATAGTAAGCGCTCAAAAAATACTACTGAATGAATAAAGATTCTCTGGGCCTGCAATAGAGTCATCTCCATATCAAGTTGAGGTCATTTGTGTGAGTCTAAAAACACTCTTTAAGGTATAGAGGTTCTTGGTTTGGTGTTGGGCTGCTTTGCTTTGGACACTGTAGCTTCTCAGGCCACGTGGAATGGCAGAATGGCCCTGGGTGTTTTCTTCCTCAAAAAAATCCTGATTTTTAAAGCACCATACCACCACCCAAACTCCTATGAACAATCTTACAAAATTCCACTGTTCAGAGTTGGCGACCCACTTGTAGGCGAAAACACTGGTGGAAAAACCCAATTTCTTCAGAGATGCGAGATGTGTCATGTTAGCTGCAACAGAAACATGTAATTCTTCCCTAGAGAATGGGGATGGATGGAGGTGAGAGGGGAAGACTTATTTTCTTCATCCCCTTGATTCTATTTATCTTGATAATGTCTTGTTTTTGTTTCGTTCTGCTTTGCTCAGCTGTCTCCCCCGTTTAGACTTTGAGCCCATCATTGGGCAGGGATTGTCTCTGTTGCCGAATTGTACATTCCAAGCGCTAGTACAGTGCTCTGCACATAGTAAGCACTCAATAAACACTACTGAATACCAATATTCCAAAAAAATTTCAGGTTAAGATTAAAAAAAAAAAATCTTTCTAATCCCTTAAGGAGGGGACAATAGCATAGTCCACCCAACATATAAACGTACTTAAAAGCACAGGTGGTCAAGGCCAGAGGCTATTTGCTTTAGAAATGTCACTGCCAAGTTGAGGATTTTGGTTGTTTACAGTCGTCTCTCCCCCTGAACACAAAAGGCCCCACGGCAGGGGTCTCTCCCAGCCCTAAACTTGTTCAGAATGGAATCTTCCACTCGTGTCCTGCTTCCATCCTGGGCACTGGCTGGAGGCAGAGGATTGACAGGAGAGGAGGTCGGGCATTTGGCCAGCCTGGCCTTAGTTAGGAAAGGTATTTCTAAAATCCATTTCTAGGGTCCCAGATAAAACAAATATTCAACTAACTAAAGATACAAAGAAAATAGTTTTATTTGTCTATCAAATAAGAATTATGACCTCATCAGCGAAGCTAGATGCCACAAGATCCGCTACGGTTCTGTACGCAACAAAGTAAGTGTCTTTTTCCGGACTGAGAGCGGGAAAAGATGACCTCATTGATGCTCTTTTTCTCTCCCCCTCAATATTCTGAAGCACATATCTGGTGGCAAGTGTGACAGAAATGTACTCCGGGGGAAAATAAGCAACATCTCTCCTAAGAGGTTCGTTCCTTTGGACTATTCACTAGTCTTCAGGCTCTGTTTTAATCTTCTTCTTTTTCTTCTTCTTTTTTTCTGGCGTCTGCAAAAGTTGAAAAAGAATTATTTTGACGGAGTCAGAAGGAACAACTCTGTGAGCTTGTCGTGGGCAGGCAACGAGTCTGTCGACTGTTGCTCTGTCCTCTCCCAAGGGCTTTGCACATTACACTATGCTACGAAAGCATCAGAGATCATATTTCCCCGTGACCCGCAAGATAAGCCCACACCTCAAAGTTGCGTCAGCTGGGTTACCCCCTTGTATCCTTAAAGGCCTCCGTGTCTTTGGTCTGCGAGCGTCTGGGCCCATCACGACCCAGAGCAAGTAAATGGTAGTGAGACCAACGGAGACCAGGACCACTGACCCACGGTGTCCTCCGAGGGCCATAAACACCACCAGCTAACACGTCACCCCATCCATCCGGGGACGGGGTTAGGGTTTTCCGTGCAGCTACAACTGGGATTCAGAGACAAATCTGCATCTTACTTCAGCTACTTCCGTAGTGTCTGCCTCTTCCTCAGAAGCGGCTTCTTCGACCTTCTTTTTATCTTTCTTTTTCTTTTTCTTCTTCTTGGGGGTGTCATCCTCTTCTACCTCCTCTGTCAAGGACAAGGGCACAAAGAGAGAAGAGCTCCATCAGCCCAGGTGGCCAGAATGCGGGCACAGGGTCTAAGCTTGTGGTGCAGGAGGTTTCCCGCATCTCCCCAGGCGATGTCCTCTCAGAGGGGTGGGAGGTGGGGAGGTCCTCCGGGGAAGAGACTGCGCAGGGAACGGATGTGGAGCGCAAATCCGCTCTCCTACAGCGCAGAGGTCGGGCCCTGGGCTGCCCTTCTCGGCGACCACCCCCACCCTCGAGCCTCACAGGCGTGGTCTCGGCGACGACCTGAAAACCCGCCCCAGGTGAGTGGGGGAGCGGCACCAAAGCGCCCACAAGCAGAACTTTAGGCTCGGAGCGGCCTTGGGGGTGGGGACTGTGTCCGACCTGTTTGTTGGAAATCCAGCCCAGTGCTTGGCACCGTAAGTGCTTAAACGCCATCACATTCATTATTATTAATAAGCAGAGGCAACGAGAATCCGCCCGTCTATGGGGGGAGCTCGCTCGTTTGGAGAGAGGAGAGGGGGAGGCCCGCTCTGGTTTCAGCCCAGCCCCCCGGGGAGGACGGGGTAACTGGGGATCCCACCCCGCCCTTCGGTGGGGTAAAATACCGAGCGGGAGGCCTACTGAGGAGAGTCTCAGAAGAGGTAGTGACTAACATTGCCTTCATCTTCCTTTCGAAAGGAGTCAGGCAATAAGAGGTAACAGTCATCACAGACCACTCCCCAGGAGTAGGCGCCGGAGCACAGGGCTGGGAGTCGGGAGACCTGGGTTCACATCCCGGCTCGGCCTTTGGCCGATTTTACCATCTTAGGTGAGCTGCTTCTCTGTACCTCAGTTTCCTCACCTGCTCTGCCCCCTTAAACCGTGAACCCCATGAGGCTGCGGCTACCACTGTGTTTGGCACAGTGGCTGTCCATATCAGACGTACCAAAAGCACTACATTATTAGTGTTATTATTATGCCACTGACTCCAAGGGGCTTCCGGGCTGAGCTGGAACCAACAGACGCTTAGTACAGTGCTTTGCACACTAAGTGCTCAATAAATATGATCGAAAGAATAATAATTATGGTATTTGTTAAGCGCTTACTATGTGCCAAGCACTGTTCTAAGCGCTGGGGCAGATAGGAGGTAATCGGCCCCATGTGGGGCTCGGTCTTAATCCCCATTTTACAGATGAGGTAACTGAGGTAAAGAGAAGTTTAGTGGCTTGCCCTAGGTCACACAGCAGACAAGTGGCAGATCCTGGATTCGAATCCATGCCCTCTGACTCCCAAGCCCGGGCTCTTTTCATTGAGCCACACCGCTTCTCATGCTGCTTTGGCAAATGAACCCGTTTGCCAAAACATAGGCAGGGGAGCAACTGCCTTGGGCTGGAACCGGGACCCCTCTGGGCATCCTCTTGATTCCGAATCCTTAAGTGCCCCCTCCCCCATCGGAGGAAAGCCCCCCCGAATCCTCTCAAGGCCAGCACCGGAATACTTTATTCCCAAACCGTTGACCTTGCCCCTCCCGAGGCCCAACAGCAGAGCATCCTCACAGCAAGGCGGTAAATCGCCCACCGGCGGCGAGAGAGGACCAGGTCCGCACTCACCTTGCACCTCTGTGATTTTGGGCTTTTTCATTTTGACCTCCGGGACCTCCTCCTCTTTCATCTCCTCAAATTTGCGTTTCTTGGGAAAGGCCGGCAGCGTGGAGTCCCCAGAGGGGTCGTAGGTCTTCACTTCGCTGGAACCAACAGGTGATTCAGAAATTAATGGTTTGCAAGAGCAGCGGCTCAACCGCACACGCTAGAAACTCTCTGTCAGGGAGCTGAGATGACAGTTGGCCCTAAAGGCACAGGACAAGACCAGGTTGGGTGACCTGGGGCAGGGGAGGGAGGGACACAGGGAGGGCCTCCTGGTGGGGTACGCGAATGAACCTGTCAGGCACCGGTATCCCAGGATGCTCCGGAGGGGCCCAAAATGTCCTCCTCTTCCCCAGCTGCCCACTCGCCAAACCCGCTTTGGGAGGGGGCTGAATAGATCAGTACCTGGCACATAGTAAGTGCTTTAACAAATACCACAATGATTACATCCTCCCCTTGGAATGGGGTTCCGGAGGGCCCCGGGGTCAGGCTGACTTCTTCCACAATTCCCGGCCAGGATGGCAACTTCCCACTGCCCTCGGGTCACCCGAGGCCCCAGGTCCAAATGAGCAGGGCAACGGCCCAGGTGCCGTCAGAGGATTAGGGGGAAGCCAAGAGCCCGGGCCGACACTGGCGAAGCACCTCTCTCTCTCTCTTCCTCCAGCCTCCCAAAGAGCATGAAAGACAGAGAGCGACACGGCACCCACCTCCTGTTCAGGTATTTGTCTGCTTTCGCTAGGGCCTTTCCGGTTCCACTTATTCTTCGCAGCTGAGGAAAAGGCAGGTGACAATCACTGATTAATCGCTAGTGACGACGATATCGATATCTGTGCTTAAAACGGACGTGAAAATGTCCAAAGTTCACTTGGAGCTGCTGCGGTTTGGGGACTGCTTTCCCACTTCCAACAGCAAAGAGGTCAGGTGACGGCTCTTACTTACCCCTCTCTCTTCCAAGTGCCTGAGCCTGACTTCTAGCTTGGCTCTGTTCTCCACTCCCATTTCAGCACTGGAATCCTCCCCCAGGGCATCATACCGGATGGCCAGCACGGTTTTGGCTGCCAACATCCGGGAAATCTGGGAAAAGAGGACATTATATGTCTAGAAATCCCTGCCCCAATCGTTGAGAGGACCAGCCAAAAGCAGAACTTTTTCCTCAGGTGTCACAGTCTGCCCCTTCCTTAAACCATCTCGCCCTGCCAGGGAGCCGGGCGGGCTGGCTAACAACCGGAGGGAGAAATGGTTGGAAGCAGATAAGAAGTGGTGGTGACCTTAAACTCATTTCCACCACCGGTTTTTGTGCAAAGTTCAGCTGGTAAGTAATGGATGGTGGACCACCGATCGGGAAGCACGGACCCGTCCGTGAGAGACAGGGGCTCGTGGCGCGGCGACAGGCCGCTGCCGTGGTGGTTACGGGACGGGCGGAGGGAAACTCTCTGCCAGGGCACGGAATCTGGGCCTTCCCCACGTTTGGTCATGGACACGTCTACTCCCGGAAACTCACCTTTCCTTTGTTTTTGGGGGTGCTCTGCCCCACAAGAGAGGCATGATAAATCAGTCCGTATTTAGGCGTGTCCCGCCTGGTCTTCAGGGCTCGGAAGAGGGCCTTTTCGGCTCCCAAGATCTGCACGGTAGAGGCTGGGTGTTTTGCCAGATTCAGAAGTGAGCCTAGGGGTCAAGAAACACAGCCGCGTCAGCGGCCAGTCCACACTGGACGTACCGGGGAAGCCCCGAGCCGGGATCCAGGACCCCCGGGCCAGACCCAAGCCCAACACACAGGAACTCCATCCCCGGGGTGGGTTTTGACCGGGGGGATTCACCTATACGGGGAAGCCCCGCTCTGTGCCTTACGCCCAAGGAAAAAGGGTGGACATCTACATGGGAACGGAAGGTCAGCCACCGCCACAAGGAGCCTTGGGGGAGTTCCCTGACCAACCATCTCACCCGTGTCTCCTTCAAACCCACCCCATCCGGAGGGTGGGGCCAAAACCGGAACCACATCTGACTTGTGGATAACACATTAAGATCACATCGGACAAAAGCAGATCGGAGAAAACAGCGATCAAGCAAGGACTTCTGATCCGTGATTTAAATTCAAATTCACCTCGTGACGGTCGCTTTAGGAGCCCTGAAGTCAGGGTTTCTAAGTGGCACGGGCCTAGTGGATAGAACCCGGGCCCGGGAGTCAGAAGGTCCTGGGTTCTAATTCTCGTTCCGCCACCTGTCTGCGGTGGAACCATGGGCAAGTCAAATCACTCCTCCGCGCCTCAGTTACCTCATCTGTAAAATGGGGATTAAGACTGTAAACCCCACGTAGGACATGGACTGTGTCCAACCTGATTATCTTGTATCTGCCTCAGTGCTTAGTGCAGAGCCTGGCACAGACAAAGCACTGAATAAATACAAAAAAATGGATAAATACACCTTTTCAAACCAGCTTGGATTGCTTAATTCACATCCTAACAGTTTGAGTAAGGGGTCCAAAGTGTCTCAGAAGAGGTAGTGACTGAGTTGCCTTCATTATCCACAAAGGAAGTCAGGCAAACAAATCCAAATCATCACCGATCACTGGGCCCTCACCCCCGTCCCTCCCCTTCCCCACGAGGATTTATGCAGGACACAGCTCTTTTTGAACCCAGGTCAAGTGAGCAGGAAAGCCCGCAAGTGCGCCGTCCTCGTCGGCAAATTACAGAAGTGGGCAGGTCCTGGAGGGCGAGACTTGCGCTGGCCGGGCACAACTTACCCGCGTGGGCCACCAGCCGGGCTCCGACCAGTTCGCCCACCATGACGGTGAGGTTGGGGGCGATGGCCATCATCCTGTTGGTCAAGTAGTCGTAGAGCTGGTTTCGGTACTCTGAGATCTCAATCACCTGGAGCGAACACCCAAACGGCAGCGGTCAGGGCCCGGCGTGACAAACGGCCGACCGATAACCCTTTCGACCAATACATTCACGGAGCAACCGACGCGCCCCCCCTGTCCGGAAAACCGAGGGCTGTGGGAAGAAGTCGAGGTATCTCTTTCCTCCCCAGGGCTGGGAAATTAAGACTCAGGGCGCCTTCAGACTAACTCGGGAAAAAAATCGCACTGCAAATAAGCGCCCAAGGGCCGAGAGGTTTCGGAGCCACCGTGGCAACAATGGGCCCCGTCTGTTGAGAAGCCAAACGTGAATTTAAAAAAGGTCACTCTGAGCCCCAAATTCCTATCTGAAATTAGAAGAACTCAACCGGTTCTAGAAATGGGACTCCTAAAAATGCCCACTGCCTTTCCTCTCAGCCCGGGACCCAACCTGGAACACTCCCCCACCGCCAGACCTCGACCATCATCACCACCATGGTCATCCACGTCATCAGTGGTTATTTACCTAGAGCAGAGCATTGGACTGAGAGTACAACAGAAACATCACCACCGATCATTACCCCGGTCCCGGGAGGTGACGGTCAAGTGGGTCGACGACAATGATCTACAAACAATTACGTCAGGGCACCGCAAGTGGGAGGACCGGGACAAAAAATCACCGGTGGACAACGGGGCTTAACGAGAGCCCAATTCATACACTCGGACTCTTGAGTCTGGCAAGGTGATGGGTGTGAGGGAACTGTGTCAAAATCAGGAAAGATGTGTGGCGAGCGTGACCGGGGTCCTCCAACCTCCCGCTAACATAGGCGGCACTCCCCATGAACAACAACCGGGGAACTGACCTGGACCTCTGCTTTCCCCCTGGGTGCCTAACCCCCTCCCCCTTCACAGCTGACAGTCCGCCTCTCTCCACACCCAACCCCCCCTAACTTCACATTTCCTCCAAGATGCCTTCCCTGGCTTTAGCCCTTTATTTCCCTAACTGCTCTTCCTCCCAAGTCAAAAGTGCATCCCTTGATCCCCACCCCAGCCCCAACACATATGTAAATATTCTTATAACTCTACAATTTCCCCTATCTCTAATCTACTTTAATATCTGTCTCCCGCTGTAGACTGGAAGCTCCCTGTGGACAGGGATGGCGTCCACCAACTCCACTGTACTGTAGAGACGACTAACCCCGGATTGGGATGGGTGACGCCCAGCCCCTGCTCCTCCTCTTTCTACCTCCTGCCGGGCCCCCTTCAGGGATCCCTAAATTCATTAAGGGTGCTGACTGAAGGTCACCTGGGGAATTGCACGATGGAAAAACCTCCATCCTCAGGAGCAGCTGGCTGCCACATGACGAAAAGAAGGCTTTTGGATCTTAGACTTGTGATCCGCACTATCGCAAACCAACATGGGCGGTTTGATAGTACCCAATTTATCAATGTTGATTATGACTACTAAAGTCAAACAATCACATCTCTAATCTCCTCCCCCCGACACCCTTTGAAATGGCAAGGGCGGATGAGTAGTTCCAACGACTCAGCCTTTCAGACCCCCTTGCTCGACCGCCCCCCACTCCACCACCACTCCATTTTTTAACACGAACATTCCGAGATGGCATCAGATGAGGTAGTGACTTTGCACCCTCACGGCTACATCAGGAGAGCAAAAATCTAGAAATCATCATCGCCATCGAGAACACTAGGAAGAGAGGCAAAGAGCGGCAAAACTCGGCCGCGATCCATCGGCTGACCAGCGCCTTACCTGGTTGCAGAGGTGCAGGATGTTACTTATGTCTTCTTCCGACACTTCTGTTCCCATTGACACCTCGGCGGCCGCTTTCACCTGGCCTTCGATCTCCTCTGGCAGGATCTCAGAAAGATCGCAAGAGGCAAAGTTCTGTCTGTCTCCTGTTGAGAGGCACGGGGAGGGAGGGGACGATTAATGATTATTAAAGAAGAGTGGGGGGAGCCAAAACTAACAGCAAAAAATCAAAATAAAGAGACAGTGACTCAAAAAAAAAACCCAAAACAAAACAAGAGACGGGTCTGATTCTGAGGGTCCCAAAATATGGACACCTAAATTTAGATAACTGCCCAGTTCAGTCATTGGGATTGAGGAGAAAAATGTCTCAGTGGAGCACATCTTTAAAACTGATCCACCACAAAGGACTGTTTGCATTGGCCAAAAACCTGGAATGTACTGAGGTGAACAAACTGGAGTTGTGATTTTCTAATCGAACACGGGTCAGTCAGTGGAAAAAACTCAGGCCGGGAGTCAAAGGAACTGGGTTTTAATCCCGGCTCTACCACTTGCGTGCTGTGTGAACTTGGGAAAGTCGTTTCACTTCTCTGTGCCTCAGATTCCTCAATTGTAAACCAGGGATTACATCCTATTCTTTCCTAGTTAGACAAGGAATCCCTTGTGAGACAGGGGCTCTAGACTGGAAGGTTGTGGTGGGCAGGGAACACATCTACCAACGCTCTTGCAGTTTTCTCTTCCATGCGTTCAGTTCAGTGCTCTGCACACAGTCGGCGTTCGGTAAATACCAGTGACTGATCGGGACGGTGCAGGGCACAAAGTACTTAACAAGTACCATTAAAATATATGCACATATAAACGTACGTATATACATCTGAAAATCTCACTGACATCTGAACACTGGACCACTCACAAGTGTCGTTAACAGCCCTTCTCTCCACCCACAAGAAGATTCAGCTGTCATTTTCCAAAACGCTTTCTTGCACACTGACCATTATCAAGCCCCAAACATTAAATACGTGTGGTCATCGCAAAGGACCACAAATTCAAAGCCCGTGGCTATCTTGCTTCCCAAGGTCAGATTCGACCGGGGCCCACCAAGACGGACGACGTGAAGAAATACCGGCTTTGGTGGAATTTTTCGGCCGCCCACTTTACCTACAGGCTCTCGAGTGCCTTATCTACTACGGAAACCTCTCGGCCGGAGGGACGGTTAGCGGTCGACTCACCCACTTTCCGCAAGCACTTGCAGTAGGTTAAGTTGTCTGTGAGGATTTTGCCCAGTTCGGGGAAATGCCAGCCATACCACTCTCTACAGCGCATAATGTAGTTGTTCAGTTCCTTGTCCAGGTCGTCCAACAGGGCTGCCGGGAATTACGGGGAGAGAATGAGCACGCTGCCCCGCCTCCAAAATAGCCCACCCCTTTGAGGCAGAGATTCGAGAGTCAGTTTTCCAGGCATCTCCCCCAGATCTGCTTCCTACCCTCTTCCACTCCCCAACTCAACATGCTCTCTCTTACCCCCACAATACTCAAGTGACTTCAACAGTCAATCCCCTGTGGGGCTCTTGGAAGGGAGGACTTTGCCACGGAAACAGGCTCTGGACATAACAAGTATGCAGATATCATCGACTGATTGTTTACTGGTTAGGAAATGCTTCTCCTGCCACACATTAAATTAAGAACTAAGCTATGCGGATGCAGAATAATAACAATAATAATTTGGGTGCTTGTTAAGCCCCACATACCAAGCACTATTTTAACCCTGGCTAGATACCAAGGTCACCAGGTTGGTCACAGTCCCTGTCCCACATGGCGCTCACAGTCTAAGTAGGAGGGAGTAGGATTGATCCCCAATTTATAGATGAGGATACTGAGGCACACAGAAGTTAAGTGACTCACCCAAGGTCACACAGCAGACACGTGGCGGAGCCGAGGTTAGATTTCCCGGCCTGAGCTCTTTGCCACTGGCCACGCTGCTTCAGAAGTATGCAATTCAGCCCTTCACTTGTCTTGCCAGAAAGGAGCATTTAGGAATAATGGTTAGCCCCTTTACAAAGGTCAAAGGAATTCAGAGTCAACAACACCAAAGGGGATTTTTCTGATATCTCTCTCTGCAGGTTTCGGTTCGATATGTTCTCAAGGGGCGGGGCATTACCTATCCCATGGCTGCTTGGCTCAAACATCCCTGGGCTGTCCCAGAAGTCCGGTCCTGGATATACTTTTAAACTTTTCTCGGAGGATTTAGGGGCCATTGAGAAGTTCCTTTTCCAGAGTCTAGCCCGGGGTCCCTGCATCTGTCTCCAAGCCCAAGGCTCCCACGAGGGCCTCGGTGATGACACTTAGACGCTCTCTACCCCGCAAGATCCCCTCAGAATCCAGGGCCACGGGGAGCTTGGCAGAAGCTTCACGCAGAGCCAAGCCAGCAGCAAAATTCTGCCTTAAAACACAAGGGTACTTACAGATCGCCTGAACGATCATCGTGTCCACTTTGTCGGGGCTAAACTTCAGCTTGTATCGAGAGAGGCTGTGAAAATAAACAGAACACTGAGCACTCGGGAAAGCTCATTTTTCTACGTCAGGAGGAACATAAACTCTAATTCTGAAATTCAAATGACCAAACCTGTTCTTGAACATTTCCTCAGAGTCGACGAACCTATTCCTGTGACTTAAAAATCACACTTACAGTTTCTGTGTTTAGTTTCCTTCCGTCTATCCCTTTTTCTGCTATTAAAACTATACAGCGTGCAATTTGGGAGGAGACACTTTCTTTCTGAGTTTGGGGACGACCTCAGGAGTGGAGGTTCAAGGGGGCAGGGAGAAAGAGAAGGGAAGGTGAGGAGGAAGATGACAATCATCCTCACACCTGAGCCTCACGAGGCCCCTCAGGCTCCACAAGCCACCCCGAGCCCCCACCAGTTTTTCAATGCTGCCACGGCTCCGGGCATCGCCCCTTAACCCCCACCCCCTGCTAATTCCGCAAGGCCCCCGCGCTGGCTCCAAAAAGACTCTAGCCCTAATCCGGCTCCAGCTGGAGACCCCAGGCCACACCCAACGCTCACCCCATCCACAAGAACCCCAGGATCAGCTGGCAAGAGCAAGAGTCCAGTGGAAGAAGCACAGCCTAGCGGAAAAGCGCACAAGCCTGGGAGTCAGCGGTATGGCTCTAATCCTGGCTCCTCCACCTGTCTGCCGTCACATCATTTCTCTCAGTTCCCTCATCCGTAAAATGGGGGTTAAGACTGTGTTAATATTGTTAGTATCTGTTAAGTGCTTATTCTGTGTAGACCATTGTTCTAAGCGCTGGGGGAGCTACAGGGTCATCAGGTTGTCCCACGTGAGGCTCACAGTCTTTATCCCCATTTCACAGATGAGGTCCCTGAGGCACAGAGAAGTTAGGTGACTTGCCCAGAGTCACACAGCTGACAAGTGGCAGAGCCGGGATTGGAACCCATGACCTCTGATTCCCAAGCCCGGGCTCTTGCCACCGAGCCACGCTGCTTCCAACTGTGAACTCCATGGGGGACATGAACTGTGTCCAACTTGATCAGCCTTTATCTACCCCAGCGCTTAGTACAATGCCAGGCACATAAGCGCTTAAACACCATAAAAAACAAAAAAAAAGAAGAGGTAGAGTTGCCATCTTGATTCCTGATTTTTTTCCAAATCCTAAGGGCTGGGACAGGCAGGCTAGCTATGCTTCCCCTTCCGACAAGAAAACCCCGAGGGTCGGGGGTGAGTTGTGAGCCCCTCGGAGCTCCAAAGAGTGGGCATCTGTGACGGAACCCTTTTTTATTTCATATCCCCCAGTGTAATTGGACATCGCCCTGAACTGAAGCATTTTACACATCAATGCCAACCTGGCATTTTGAGGGAAGGCAGAGGTTAATTTGTAGAGATACAGTCTCCAAAGCAAAAAGAAGGGTGGGCAATAGTTATCAGGGTGAATTGTAGCACCGTCAATCAACCGATGGTATTTACTAAGCGCTTACTGGGTGAGGGGAGCTATGCTGAGCCCTTGGGGGGGAAAAAACTGATAGGCAGGCACGATCCCTGCCCACAGGGAGCTTAAGGACTAGAGGGGGAGATGGATGTGAAAATCAGGTAGTAGAGAATAGGGAGAGAAACCCAAGTGCTGCAGGATTGGGGTGATTATCAAAGAGTTTTAAGGGGTCCACCGCCAAGTGCATAGAGGGGCAGGGAGGAGGATTGGGGATTTAGTCAGGGCCCAAATATGCACTCCAGCCCCTGGCCAACACCGGACGCGGTTCCCGAGGGCCAAGGAGCCCGTGGAAGGGGAAGACCTAGGCCAAACCTGAGGCCCACTCCCGGGAAGACAACTCACCTGTGCGCCAGGCCGAGACACATGGCCGCCATTTCGGAGGACGGCAGGCCGGTGATCAACCCTTCCATCTGAGAGCGGATCCCTCTCATCAACTCTGTGACCATTGGGCTGTGGATGCAGCTCAGGTTCAGTTTTTCCTACAGGAAGCAAAATTCAAACCAGGTGAAGTTGGGGGCCAAGTCGAATCTAGTGTCGTCAACAACAACACGGGGCCTAATGGAAAGCACTAACAGGCCTGGGAGACAGAAGGACCTGGGTTCTAATCCCTACCTTGCCACTTGCTTGCCACGTGACTTTGGGCAAGTCACTTCACTTCTCTGGTCCTCGGCTACCTCACCTGGAAAACGGGAATGCAATCCCTGATCTCCCTCAGTCAGACTCTGAACCCAGGTGTGGGACAGGGACTGTATCTGACCCCCCAAAAAGATTTCTCTACTTAGTACAGTGCTTTGCTACAAAGTAAATGTTTAACGAATACCACTCCTTTAAAAATAATAATTATGATATTTTCTAAGTACTAACTATGTACCAGGCACTGTACTAAGCGTTGGGGCGGATACAAGCAAATTGGATGGGACGCAGTCCCTGTCCCATGTGGGGCTCACAGTCTCAATCCCATTTGATCAGGTAACAGAGGCACAGAGAAGTTAAGTGTCTGGCTCAAGGTCACACGGCAGACAGGTGGCAGAGCCGGGATTAGAACCCGTGACCTTCCGATTCCCAGGCCCGGGCTCTAGCCACTGTGCCGTGCTGTATCCCTTTAAGTTACTGGGTAGAATGAGACAAACGGGTGGGGGTGGGAGGAGGATGACAGGCTCCGAGCCGGATAAGAGATGAGCCCCCTAGTTTTTACAGGAACTTTGGCCTGTAACCAAATTTTGAGTATCCCCCCTGCTGGTGTAGAGCATTTCAAGTTCTTTCTCCACTGGTCAATACAAGTGTCCACAGGAAACCTGTTCTCAGGCTACCACATTTCACTTCCCAGCTCTGCCTAATTCCTTGGTTATTAGCGCTGCATGAAATCCAGACTCTCATCAGCATCATTTTAGATCTACTTAGCACTGTGCTTGACACCTACTCAATTCGTGCAATTATCATCATCATTACCTGTTAGCAATTCACCTTTGGAGTTGGGGAGATGAGATCTAACGGGGAAACTTAAACGCCGGGGGCATAACGTAAAATTCCGAAGCTTTAAAATATTTTGGAAGTGTGAATTAGCGTGCTTCCTAATTGAAGAGGCCAGTTACTGGGAGCTGAAGTGGGTGAAGTCTTCAGGGGAACTGGAAGTTTTTCTGCTTGCTGTGGAAAGCGGACCTGCTAAACTGTGCACTCAGATCTGTCCTCGGGATTCACCCCACCCCCAAACCCACAGCATTGACGGATATATCTACGAGTTATTTATATTAATGTCATAATAATAATAGTAATAATAACGGTGGTATTTGTTAAGTGCTTACTATGTGCCAGGCACTGTTTTAAGAGCTGGGGCAGATGTAAACTAATCAGGTTGGACCCAATCCCTGTCTCACGTAGGGCTCCGCCTTAATCCCCGTTTTATAGATGAAGAAACTGAGGTCCAACGAAGTTAAGTGACTTGCCGAAGGTTACACAGCGGAGTGCCAGAACTGGGATTGGAACTCGGGTCCTTGATCTATCCACTAGGCCATACTGCTTCTCACCAAGTCGGTTACCTCCTCAAGACGGGAAGCTCACTGTGAAAAGGGAACGTGTCTGCCAACTCTGTTTTGTATTCTACCAAGAGCTTAGTACAATGCTCCGCACTCAATAAATTTACCATTGATTGAATGACACACAGACCATGTTCCCAGTGGTACGGTAGGGAACGAACATAAGTGAAAGGGACGGGAAGTACAAGAATGAGAGAGGGGAACAAGAGGGTTTAAATTGAGGCCAGCAAATTCATCAGGCCCAAAAGCCCTACGTCTGAGAATACGCTTCACAAACTTAAAAAAAAATCGCTCAGGCTTTGCTATTTTTTTTTAAAAAAGTCTCTCTCAAAAATACCTTGGCTCCAGTCAGATAGTCACAGAGCATTGGCTACATTCAGAAAGAGATGAATTCAACTCTACCTAGTTTCAGTGTTGTCTCAGTGGTAGTGACGAATTGTTGAATTAAATCATTTTGATTCAGTTCCAACAAGAATGCATCATTGACAACAGACAAGAACCCTACTTCAATCGACTCACTGGTAATTAACGAAGATACATCTTTAGGGAGACGGCATGGTCAAACACACAGTAAAACACTTCATAAATGCCATAATTTAAAAGTGTGCTTAAATGGTACTCTTAGATAACACTGGGAAAGAATCATGGTGAGAGAGAGGACAAGGGAAAGAAAGTAGGTGCTATTTTCCCAATATATGCTACTTTAGCTGCGTCTAGGATTTGGGAAGCTTTCTCCAGAGCTCGGTACAGATAGAAAGCTGGTTATCTTAAAGCTAGACATTTCCCACTCATTTTTCAGAGCAACACTCTGAACTATCTGTTGGTTCCTGTGACGACACCCAGGTGAAGGGTATAACTCAAAAATCAGCTCTTCAATTAAATTGTGAGATGTAGAGTGGGGTTTTTTTTGCTACAGAAAGATATTACCCAAGAACGCTGGTTCAATCTGTTCCTCCCGCCTGATCTGTATATACTCCACTCCTAGACCTGAGGCAGTCATAACCCAGCCAGCATAAAAACACCGCTAGAAATCCCAAGAGAACCGATCTGTTCAGGATCATCTGCGACTGGCTAAAAGATTTTTACCTTTATGACACCTCCTAACTTGGCATCAGCCACTGCGAGTTGTTCATGGGCTTCTTTGGCTACGATCTTCTTCAAGACCTTCTTCAGGTTCTTACTGAGTTTACCCTCCACCAGAGCCGTGGATGCTTTGCAAGGGGAGAAAAAATACAGAAAAAATCCCAAGAAAATCAAACAAGAAAAGGCAGCGGTTCCAAACTCTACCACTTCCCCTAGAGTTCAAAAAGTGATGTAATACCTTCGCCACATAATATGCCAAAATAGATAAAAACGATTCAAATGAAAAGCCAAAATTTTTGGTTTCTGATCTTTAAGTCCGCTGAATGCTGGTTATCACTACGTGTCAGTCTCCCCAGGGCTTACTGTGGCCAGAGCACTGTGTTAAGTGCTGGGGAAGAGTACAACATAATATAATGGACCCGTTCCCCGCCCACAATTAGTTTACAGTCTAAAGGGGGAGACAGTACATTAACAGAAATTAAATTGCAGAGATGTACGTAAGTGCTGTGGGGCAGGGAGGGAGGGATGAATAAAGGGAGTGAGTCAGAGGGTTGCAGAAGGGAGTGGGAGAAGAAGAAAGGGAAAGCCTCTTGGAGGCTTCAACAGGGCTTGAAGGGAGGTAAGCCCCTGCCAGAACGTGAGGGAAAATTTGGAGAATGTTCTTCCGACGTCAGGGCCCTTGGGAGAACGGGGTGTCGTTGGAAGAACACCCCAAATCCAAGTTTCTCTTAACGTGGCATTCTTCAGGCCTCCAGCTGCCGACACTATGGGACCAGTGATTATACTTTTGCAGGGCGTAAACTATCCGTCTAAGTCCCCACTGGTTTAAACCCCGAAGGCCTGGACACGGGGCAGCTGACCCCACTCTCCCCAACTCATGGCATAAAACACGCCCTGGATAGTCGGTCCGAGCAGCTGGTGGCAAGCCTCATTTTAAAGTGCAAACCCCCCGACACACACACAAAAAAAAACCCTTCAAGACTTCTGCTTGGGTCTTTGTGTGACTGGCAAATATTCCGTTGTCAGCAAACCTGTGGGGCCTTGTCTACGAGCCACAGTTCGGACCGACACCGGCCGGGGGCTCAACGTGAGACACTTCTCGAAGGAAGACCACCTTCCCAAACCTCCACTCCGTCCCAGCTGGGACTCTGCCTATTTATTATTCTACTGTCCTCTCCCAAGCGCTTAGTACAGTACTCTGCACCCAGTAAGCGCTCGATTAATAAGACCGAATGAATGAGTGCTGGCTGCGTTTAGACAAAGGAGCCCGGTTCAATTTTGCTGGGTTTTGTGTTGTCTCAGTGGTAGTGACGAATTGTTCAGTTAAATCACTTGGATTCAGTTTCAACATGAATGCATCATTGACAACAAAGAGGAAGATGCTGGGGAAACTGGCTAACTCAGAAATAAATAATGATAAAAAATAAATAAGTGTGAATAAAGAAAGTGGACCAAAAGGATCGGAAAGGGCACACCGGTTTTGATTTGCTCTTTCTTTACCTGCTAACGCTTCTGTGGTATCCTGGAACTTTTCGAAGTGTTTAAGTTTCACTCTGGGCGCAAAAAAAAAAATAATGCCATTAGGATTTTGAAATAGGATTCTTCTAGACGGCTACTCCACCGCAGACGTTCCTCTCACTAGACTGTGAGCACCTGGAGGGTGGGGATCATGTGATCCCAAGTGCTCCAGAGAGTCTGCGACACATAGAAGTGCTCATATGCCACCGCTGGATTCTTACTGTAACTGAGTTTGGTGGTGCCACTTTCGGTCCTTTGGGACCCTGGACTTTAACCCTTGGCTTGCAACTTAAATCAATGGGAAGTCGGAATTCTAAGCAAGGAGGAACTTTAGCGGGCAACCCATCGAACGCCCCCGCTAAGCAATCCGGGACCGACAGCGCTCTTTCCTTAACCATCGCCAGGGCTGGAAGCACACTGTGGCACGGCATCAGAACCAACAAGTTCTTCCTTTCGTCCATCTGAATCTTTTCCTTCCGTAACCCGATCCTCCGATTCCTCATTTGCCCTGGAAGCCCTTTAGAATCCCACTAAATCGTCTACCACATGTCCCCAAGTGGCCAGTACAGTGCTTCAATGCCATGAATTTTCCTTCAGACTAAATAATAATTGTGTATAATGAGAAGCAGGGTGACCTAACGGAAAGAACCCAGAACTGGGAGTCAGAGGACACGGATTTTAATCCCGGTTCTGCCATGCATATGCCATTGGTTGCCTATCAACCTCTGCACGAAACAAAAACTTCTCACTCTGGGCTTTGAAGCTCTCCATCCCCTTGCCCCCTCCTACCTCTCCTCCCTTCTCTCTTTCCACTGCCCACCCCGCACTCTCCGCTCCTCTGCCGTCCGCCTCCTCACCGTCCCCCATTCTCGCCTATCCTGTTGTCGACCCCTGGCCCACGTCCTCCGCTGTCCCGGAACGCCCTCCCGCCTCATCTCCGCCAAACTCACTCTCTTCCTCTTTTCAAAGCCCTACTGAGAGCTCCCCTCCTCCAGGAGGCCTTCCCACACTGAGCTTCCCCTTTTCCCTCTGCTGCTTCTCTGCCCACGCCTTCACCTCCCCTCAGCTAAGCCTCCTTTCCCCCTGCTCCTCCCCCTCTCCCTTCCCCTCAGCACTGTGCTCGTCTGCTCATTTGTATATATTTTTATTACCTATTTATTTTGTTAATGAGATGTACATCCCCTTGATTCTATTCATTGCTATTGTTTTTGTCCGTCTCCCCCCATTAGACTGTGAGCCCGTCACTGGGCAGAGATTGTCTCTATCTGTTGCCGAATTGTACTTTCCAGGCGCTTAGTAGAGTGCTCTGCACAAGGTAAGCACACAATAAATACTACTGACTGATTGAATTAACCTTGGCCGAGTCACCTCTCTGTGCTCCAGTTACCTCCTCTGTAAAAATGGGGATTAAATCCTACTCCCTTCTTCTCAAGGACTACATAGAAAATGTTGACCTTGTACCTACCCCAATGCTTAGGCCATAGTAGGTGCTTAACCAGTACCATATTTACTGTTACTAATAAATTTGCTGGTGTTCAGCTACAGGCCAAGCCCTGTGCGTGAATCGGGTTGGACAGACTCCGACCCACATGGGGGCTACAGTTTAAGAGAGAAGGTGAACAATTTCAAGTCCCTGGGACGTTCTTCTAGGAATCATTCACCGTTCGTTTTGCCGGGCTCTTCTTGTTCCTCGACACCTTTACAAAAACCACAGTGACCCAACCAAGACCCAATACCCCCCGTGGCTTAGTAGGGGATTAGAAGCAGCGTGGCTCAGTGGATAGAGCGTGGGCCTGGGAATCAGAAGGACCTGGATTCTAATCCCCTCCCCACCACATGTCTGCTGACCCTGGGCAAGTCACTGCACTTCTCTGGGCCTCAGCTACCTCATCTGTAAAATGGGGATGAGTGTGGGCCCCATGTGGGACAGGGACTGGGTCCAACCTGAGCAGCTTGCATCTACCCCAGTCCTTAGAAGAGTGCTTGGCGCACAGTAACCGCTTAACAAGTCATATATTGCCCTCCTACTGAAACATCTCAACAGGGGGCTGACTGGTTTTAGTGACAGCACTACTTCGGCTCATATTCAAACTGCGTCCTTTTCTGTTGTACTGATGCCTACTCCACCTTTTCGAGCTTGTTTTTATGTGGCTACCACTGTCATCCCTACATGTTGTCTACTTGGCCTTTGCCGCTGTGGAATTTCAGCCTGGTTTTCCTAATTTCTGGTCCGTCTGATGTCGTCGCCGCCTCCTCCCCCGCCCATCTTTCCCAAGTGTCTACAAGCTGGTCCGATTTTAGGGGTCAGCTGTGGTGGAAAACTATGCTTCTCCGCCCCTTCACACCACGTGTCACAATTCAAATGAATTTAAAAGACTTTCCATGACAACTTCTGTGCAGAGTCCCTTCCCTTGAACTGAAAAGTGCTCTTAACTACAGTGCCATCTTTATTAATAATAGTGGTATTTGTTAAGTGCTTACTATGTGCCAAGCACTGATCTAAGCACTGGGGTAGATACAAGGTAATCACGGTGTCCCATGTGGGGCTCACGGTCATAATCCCCATTTTACAGATGAGGTCACTGAGGCCCAGGGAAGTGAAGTGACTTGCCCAAAGTCACACAGCTAAGTGGCGGAGCCGGGATTAGAACTCACAACCTCTGACTCCCAAGCCTGGGCTCTTTCCACTGAACCACGTTGCTTCTCCCACGACTCTCTCCCACTTCACTTCCTGGCAAATCCACAACTCCTCAGTCGTTTCTTGGGCTTCCTCACCCCAAATTCACAGGCCCAACCCAGTGGCTCAGACAGACCCAGGCCGCTCCTTCCTTTCACTGCGACAAGAAGGTGTCGAAGCGACTTCCTTTTCAAAGTGAAAAGGAAACCAGTCACAGGGAAACAATACCCCCCCTCAAAGCCAATATTTTTATCAAGACTAAAACTCTTCGTTTCTAGATCCCTAATTTCAGAAGTCATCGTTCACGCTATGTTTTAAAGCTCCCTCTCAGCAAAGTCGTTATCTACCAAATAGAGTATCCTCTGGCACAGGGTATCGTCACCCATCGATCACCTCTACATTAAGCCTGCTATAAAGGGAGCAATGTCTGCAACCGGAGCGTATAAAACTAAACCCCAAAAGCCACACGTTTCCAAAAATCAACCTCCTGTTCAGCAGCCGGATCTTACGATAGAAAGCTAGTCACTATGAAATGGGAATAATTAAGTTAAAACCGACCGAAGAGGTGCCCTGTAAGCATTCGTTTAGTTGCTGATTTATGAACTTCCAGAAAAACTGCTTACATTTTATTTGCTCTCTCCGGAGTTTCGAATTCCTTCCACAGAGAGTCTAGCTCTTGAAGTTTCTTCTCATTCAGCACCTGGGAAAAGGAGTCAGTCCAGGCATTTTATCAATATGATAACAAAGGAGGGAACAGTTGATGCACACAGTAGTCAATGACTCAAAGTAATTGGGTTAAAGGCTAATTTAAGTACTCTGCACCTGGTTAACAAAAGCACACCCAATTCTATTCAGGTATTTGAATATTCTTCCTGCAGATCTTAAAATAATTAGCCCCTAAGAAGATGGCTAGCCACTTGGCCAACTGGCTTCCCATTTTATCGAACCTCTTAAAGCTCTCAAGCTTAGTTTCATTTCTGCACCACCCCTCCCTCCCCACTGTCAACAAGGTGCCGCTCCCGGCCCTCTCCCCCAGCGGGCAAAGCCTCCCATTTTTCAATAAAAGGAGCTGGTCACTTAGCTCTTTTGTTCCCAGAAGCCGGTTTTTACAATCCTTAAAAACGGGCAAATGTGAAACTTGTATTGAGAAGCAGCGTGGCCCAGTATTAAGAGCACAAGCCCGGGAGTCACAGGACCCGCATTCTGATCCTGGCTCTGTCATTTATCTGCTACGTGACCGTGGGACATTCCCTTAACTTCTCTGTGCCTCAGTTGCCTCATCTGTAAAATGGGGATTAAAACTATGAGCCCCACCTGGGTTATGGACTATGTCCAATCTGACTTGCTTGAATGTACCCCCCAGCAGTAAGTGCAGTGTCTGGCATATAGTAAGTGCTTAAATACCATTTAAAAAAAAAAGATTCTCAGTGATTCAGGCAGCTCCTTGGTTTTCTATTATTATTATTTAGTCAATGCTAGTGAGCACGGGGCTTTGCTGCTCTCTACTGTACTATTAATTACCAACCACACTTTGGACTTTCTGTAGCCTCCCTCTCCTTCCCTCCTTGAAACGAAGGGATTATCAAAAAATTGTGTAAAGGCAAAGCCCCCCCCCTTAAAGACAAAGATCTTCAGGAGGTGCTTTTGGGGGGGGGGGGGGGATGGAGCCCTTGGGGCGGTTTTATCGGTTGTTCATTCTAACTACTGTGGGCTGCCTCTGGTTGGTGCTCAGTACAATAACAATAATAATGTTGGTATTTTTTAAGCGCTAATTATGTGCAGAGCACTGTTCTAAGCGCTGGGGTAGATACAGGGTCATCAGGTTGTCCCACGTGAGGCTCACAGTTAATCCCCAATTTACAGATGAGGTAACCGAAGCACACTGAAGTGAAGTGACTTAACCACAGTCACACAGCTGACAAGTGGCAGAGCTGGGAGTCGAACCCATGACCCGACTCCAAAGACAGACAACAGTCTGTCTAGAACACATCCCTCATGAACCTGCCACTTTTTCTGTCCCTCCTCCCCTCCCCACTCCCCTTTCCCCCTTCCTCTGCTCCCCCCCTCCCCTAAGCACTCGTATATATTTGTACATAGTTATTGCTCTATTCATTTTACTAATGATGTATATTTATCTATGGTTCTATTCATCTACTCTGATGGTAGTGATGCCTGTTTACTTGTTCTGATGCCCATCTCCCCCCTTCTAGACTGTAAGCCCAGTGTGGGCAGGGATTGTCTCTCTTTAGTGCTGAATTGTACTTTCCAAGCGCTTATTCATTCATTTCATTCAATAGTATTTATTGAGCGCTTACTATGTGCAGAGCACTGGACTAAGCGCTTGGAATGAAACAAGTCGGCAACAGATAGAGACAGTCCCTGCCGTTTGACGGGCTTACGGTCTAATCGGGGCAGACGGACGGACGAGAACGATGGCGATAAATAGAGTCAAGGGGAAGAATATCTCGTAAAAACAATGGCGACTAAATAGAATCGAGGTGATGTACAATTGAGAAGCAGCGTGGCTCAGTGGAAAGAGCACGGGCTTTGGAGTCAGGGCTCATGAGTTCGAATCCCAGCTCTGCCACTTGTCGGCTGTGTGACTGTGGGCAAGTCACTTAACTTCTCTGTGCCTCAGTTCCCTCATCTGTAATGGGGATTAAGACTGTGAGCCCCACGTGGGACAACCTGATTCCCCTATGTCTACCCCAGCGCTTAGAACAGTGCTCGGCACATAGTAAGCGCTTAACAAATACCAACATATATATATATATATATATATATATATATATATATATATATATATATTTCATTAACAAAATTAACAAAATGAATAGGGTAATGGAAATATATACAGTTGAGCAGATGAGTACAGTGCTGAGGGGATGGCAAGGGAGAGGGGGAGGAGCAGAGGGAAAGGGGGGAAAAGAGGGTTAAGCTGCGCAGAGGTGAAGGGGGGGTGGTGGAGGGAGTAGAGGGAGAAGGGGAGCTCAGTGTGGGAGGAGGTGAGTTTTAAGTAGGGTTTTGAAGAGGGGAAGAGAATCAGTCTGGCGGAGGTGAGGAGGGAGGGCGTTCCGGGACCGCGGGAGGACGCGGCCCGGGGGTCGACGGCGGGACGGGCGAGACCGAGGGACGGCGAGGAGGCGGGCGGCGGAGGAGGGGAGCGTGCGGGGTGGGCGATGGAAAGAGAGAAGAGAGGAGAGGTAGGAAGGGGCGAGGTGACGGAGAGCCTCGAAGCCTAGAGTGAGGAGTTTTTGTTCGGAGCAGAGGTCGATAGGCAACCACTGGAGTCGTTTAAGAAGGGGAGTGACAGGCCCAGATCGTCTCTGCGGGAAGATGAGCAGGGCGGCGGAGTGAAGAATAGACCGGAGCGGGGCGAGAGAGGAGGAGGGGAGGTCAGAGAGAAGGCCGACACGGTAGTCTAGCCGGGATATAACGAGAGCCCGTAGCGGTAAGGTAGCCGTCTGGGTGGAGAGAAGAGGGCGGATCTCGGCGATATCGTAGAGGTGAGACGGGCAGGTCTCGGTGACGGATAGGACGCGTGGGGTGAACGAGAGAGACGAGTCGAGGATGACCCCGAGATCGCGGGCCCGAGAGACGGGAAGGACGGTCGTGCCGTCCACGGTGATAGGGAAGTCTGGGAGAGGACCGGGTACACTGCTCTGCACAGTAAGAGCTCTGTAAATATGATTGAGTGAATGAATGAAAAAAATCGCTTTATAGATTATAGTTAATGGAAGTGGAAGTATCTCTGCATGGGGAGAATTCCTGCATCTTATTTAACATAAAACACAGGGAGTGGTGGTTATTTTAGCCTTTTAGGGAACGTTAAAGAATAACAGCAAAGCGTTTAAAAGGATTCTGCACCAAATGGCTGGTAAGATTCTAGGGGACAAGGATCGCGTTACTGGAGAAGGAGCGTGGCTCATTGGAAAGAGCACGGGCTGGGGAGTCAGAGGTCATGGGTTCTAATCCCCGCTCCGCCGCTTGCCGGCTGTGTGACTTTGGGCAAGTCGCTTCTCTGTGCCTCAGTTACTTCATCTGTAAAATGGAGATTAAGCCCGGGAGCCCCCACGTGGGGCTACCTGATCACCTTGTATCCCCCCCAGCGCTTAGAACACTGCTTTGCACATAGTAAGCCCTTAACAAAAACGACCATTCCTATTATGAATTCTACTGTACTCTCCCAAGCCCTCAGTACATTAAGTGCTCAAAAAATAAATAGATTGGTGGTGCGACCTATCGGAAGGAGGGGTTTTCCCAAGAAACCCGGGCCAACCCCGTAGCTGACTTTAGCTGTTTCATGTATTTGGTCCTGTATAGTCAGGTGAATGTCAGTCCAACCGCGTTCTTCTTCTACTGAAGGAAATGAGGCCTAAAATGTATTTCCTGGAGACACGATTGAGGCCCCGAAAACCGACTCGGCTAACGGTGGGGAAACCCCAATCCGGCAGTCAGTGGGGCCCCCGGCCCGGATCTCTGCAACCCCCCAATTCCTCCGATCTGGACGATGCCAGAAGCGGTGTGGCCTAGTGGACAGAGCCCGGGCCTGGGGGGGAGGGGGGTCACAAGGACCTGGGTTCTTAATCCCGGCTCCGCCACCTGTCTGCCGTGTGACCTTGGCCAAGTCACTTCACTTCTCTGGGCCTCAGTTCCCTTATCTGCAAAATGGGGGTGGGGGGGGGGGCCCGAAGCCAAGATCTCCACGTGGGTCAGGGACTGTCCACCCTATCCACTACCTACTCTAGCGCTTAATACGGTGTCCGGCACGTAGTATTCGCTTAAATAAAATACCATTCAAAAAAGTCGAGGTCCCTGAGCCGAGCGGCCACGTGGAGAGAAGCAGGAGGGCCCGCGGGTGGGTGGGGTCTGTCCTTCCCTCCCTCCGATTTTCATGCTACTGATGCCTGTCTCCTTGTTTTTTGTCTGTCTCCCCCTTGTAATAATAACGATCGCATCTGTTAAGCGCTTACTCTGTGCCGAGCACTGTTCTAAACGCTGGGGTGGACCCGGGGGAATCAGACTGTCCCACGTGGGGCTCCCAGTCTTCATCCCCATTTTACAGATGAGGGAGCTGAGGCCCAGAGAAGTGACTTGCCCACGGTCACCCGGCTGACAGGTGGCAGAGCCGGGATTCGAACCCATGACCTCTGACTCCCAAGCCCGGCCTGCTTCCACCGCGCCACGCTGGTCGATCCAAGGTGATCGGGCGGTCCCACGTGGGGCTCACGGTCTTCACCCCCCTTCTGCCGAGGAGGTCACTGAGGCCCGGGGGAAGCGAAGCGACTTGCCCACCGTCACCCGGCTGCCAGGCGGCGGGGCCGGGATTCGAACCCACGACCTCCGACTCCCAAGCCCGGGCTCCTTCCGCCGCGGGCGGCGGCTGGGGCCGCCCCGTGGGCCAACGCCATGACCTTGGCCTCCCCCGGGAAGCGCTCGGCCCGTCGCTGCCGCTGCTCCCGGGGCCTGGGCACGGAGTGAGCGCCGAGGAGAGACGGGCGGGGGGCGGGGGGCGGGGGGCGGCGGGGCCCAAGCCGGACCCTCACTTACCTTGAAGATGGCGTAGCCGGCCGCCGTCTCGAAGAGCACCAGCATGGCGGGGCCGGGGACGGGGGGGCACGAGGCCCGGCCGCACAGGGCACCGCGCAGGGCACCGCGCAGGGCGGCGCGGGGGGTGCGGGAGGCCCGGCTCGGCCCGCGCAGGGGCTCCGCGACCGCACACGTGGGCCCGGGCCGGGCGGAAGGGCGGGAGGGCGGGCAGACGACGACTTCCGCTGCCGCGCGCAAAGGCCTCTGGGCCGCGCCGCGTCACTTCCGGAGCGGGGAGCGGGGGGGGGGCGGGGAGGGGGACGGAGCCGGACGCCTTTAGTCTCGCGAGACTAGGGGGAGGCGGCGGCTTCCAGCGGCGGGGGCCCAAGACCATTCCTCCATTCCTCCGTCCATTCATTCGTCTATTCATTCATTAATTCGGCCGTCCATCCATTCGTTCATTCATTCATTCATCCGTCTCTTCATTCATTAATTCGTTCGTCCATCCATTCATCCGTCCATTCCTTGGTTCATTAATTCTTTCGTCCATTCATTCATCCGTCCGTTCATTCATTCATTCATACATCCGTCCATTGGTTCGTTCATTCATTCATTCGTTCATTCATTAATTCATCCGTCCATTCATTCATCCATTCGTTCATTCATTCGTCCGTTCATTCATTCATCCGTTCATTTATTCATTCATCTGTCCATCCATTCTTTCATCCATCCATCCATCCATCCATCCATCCATCCATCCATCCATCCATCCATCCATCCATCCATCCATCCATCCACATAATAATAATAATAATAATAATGTTGGTATCCGTTAAGCGCTTACTACATGCAGAGCACTGTTCTAAGCGCTGGGGGAGATACAGGGTCATCAGGTCGTCCCACGTGAGGCTCACAGTCTTCATCCTCATTTTACAGATGAGGTCACTGAGGCACGGAGAAGTGAAGTGACTTGCCTACAGTCACACGGCTGTAAGCACTGGATAAATACTATTGAATTCATTCATTCATTCATTCATTCATTCATTCATTCATTCATTCATTCATTCACAGAGTGCTGTACTAAGCACTTGGAAAGTACAATTCAGCCATTCATTCAATCGTATTTATCGAGCACTTACTATGTGTAGAGCACTGTACTAAGCGCTTGGAATGGACAATTTGGCAACAGATAGAGACGGTCCCTGCCCAACGACGGGCTCAGTCTGGGGGTGTCGGGGAGGGGGGGGGGAGACAGACATCAAATCAAGTAATCAGGCATCCCTAGAAATAAATAGAATGATAGATTCTATACACATCAAAGCATCAAAATAAAATAAAAAGAATAAATCGATAAAAATAAATAGAATTATAGACACAAACGTGAGTGCCGTGGGCCTCCCACAGTAGGGGGGTGAGGAGGCCTAGCTCCTCCAGGAGGCCTTCCCAGACTAAGCCCCACTTTTCCTCATCTCCCACTCCCTTCCGCATCACCCTGACCTGCTCCTTTCCTTCTTCCTCCCTCCCAGCCCCACGACACCTAGGTAAATCCCTGCCATTTATTTATCTGTATTGATGTCTGTCTCCCCCTGCCAATCCCAGACTGTAAGCTCGTTGTGGGCAGGGAATGTGACTGTTCCTGTCTTGTCCTCTCCCAAGCGTTTAGTCCAGTGCTCTGCACACAGTAACCACTCAATAAATACGATTGAATGAATGGATGAATGAATGAATGAGCCTCTGAGGTGCAAACCGGCGCCTCACACAGCAGGAAAGTGAGAAGCAGCATGGTCTAGTGGTTAGAGCACTGGCCTGGGAGTCAGAAGGTCATGGGTTCTAGTCCTGGCTCTCTGCCACTTAATAATAATGTTGGTATCTGTTCAGCGCTCACTATGTGCCGAGCACTGTTCTAAGCACGGGGGTAGACACAGGGGAATCAGGTTGTCCCACGTGGGGCTCACAGACTTAATCCCCATTTTACAGATGAGGGAACTGAGGCACAGAGAAGTTAAGTGACCTGCCCAAAGTCACACAGCTGACAATAATAACGTTGGTATTTGTTAAGCGCTGACTCTGTGCCAGGCACTGTTCTAAGCACTGGGGTAGATACAAAATAATCCGGTTGAACACAGTCGCCGTCCCCTATAGGGCTCGCATTCTTCACCCCCATTTTCCAGGTGAGGGAACCGAGGCGCAGAGAAGTGAAGCGACCTGTCCGAGGTCACACAGCAAAGTGGCGGAGTCGGAATTAGAACCCATGACCTTCCGACTCCTAGGCCCGGGCTCTATCCGCTAGGCCAAGCTGCTTCTATTAGGGTATTGGTCAAGTGCTTACTATGTGCCCGGCACTGTACTGAGCGCTGGGGTGGATACCAGCAAATGGGGGGGGGGGGGGGCACAGGTCCTGTCCCCTGTGGGGCTTGCAGTCCCGACCCCCATTTGACAGATGAGGGAACTGAGGCCCAGGGAAGAGAAGTGCAGTAAAGAAATAATAATAATAATTACGGTATTTGTCAAGTGCTTGCTTATCTATGTGCCAGGCACTGTCCTAAGCGCTGGGGTGGATCCAAGCAAATCGGGTTGGACGCAGTCCCCGTCCCTCGTGGGGCTCCCAGTTTTCATCCCCATTTGACAGATGAGGGGACTGAGGCCCAAGTGAAGTGACTTGCCCCAAGTCGCACAGCTGACAAGGGGCGGAGTGGGGATTCGAACCCAGGACGTGTGACTCCCAACCCCGGGTTCTTGCCACTGGACCCCGCTGCTTCTTGTACTTTACTTTCTCTTTCAAAACAAAACAAAAATAGGGATTCATTCATTCATTCATTCGATTCAATCCCTTCACGAACGCTCCGCCCCCAGCCCCGCCCCCTCCTCCAGGCCCCGCCCCTCGAGCGCCCAAACCCCGCCCCTCCCCCGCCCGAAGCCCCGCCCAATCCCCGCCGCCGCTCCCCGGCCCCGCCCATTTCCCCCCTTCCCTCCTCAGGCCCCGCCCATTCCCCCCTCAGGCCCCGCCCCCACCCGAAGCCCCGCCCATTCCCCCTCTTCCCCCCTCAGGCCCCGCCCCCACCGCAGCCCCGCCCATTCTCCCCTCAGACTCCGCCCCCACCCCAAAGCCCGCCCAATCCCCGCCGCCGCTCCCCGGCCCCGCCCATTTTCCCCCCTTCCCTCCTCAGGCCCCGCCCCCCCCGCAGCCCCGTCCAATCCCCGCCCCTTCCCCCCCTCAGGCCCCGCCCCCACCCCAAGGCGCCCCCCCCCCCCCCTCCGATCATCCGTCCGTCCGTCCGTCCGTCCGTGGCGTGCGCCGGGGGAGCGGGTGGGGCGGGTTCTCCCAGGCTGCCCCGCGGGCGGGGCCGCGGAGCGGAAGTGACGCGTGTCGGCGGGGCGGAAGTGTGGGCGGCCGCCGTGTGGTGCCGTGGGCCCGGGAGCCGCCTCCGCACAGGCCGCAGCGCCCGCTCAGCGTCCGCACCGCCCGCCGCCCCCGCCCTGCCGCCCCCGCCCTGCCGCCCCCGCCCCGCCGCCATGTCTGACCAGGTGGGCGCCCCTCGCCGGCCTCCCCTCCCCCCGCCCCCCGCTGCTCCTTCGGGCCGCTCTCTCCGCCAAACGCCGCGTCCGACCCTCCCCCCCCCCCCCCATCTCCTCTCTATCCCCCGATTTATTGGGTTCGTGAGGTGTCCATCCCCTTCGTCCTGTTTCTCCTGTTGTCTTATTTTCGTCCTTCCCCCGCTTAGCCCGTGAGCCCGTCGTGGGGGCGGGGCCGGTCCCTTTCGATTGCCCATAAATCCCATCGAAGGAGTGGATGACCCGGTGCCCCCCCCCCCCCCAAGAGACGCAGCGTGATTGTGAGTGGGGATGTGCGTGAGGGAAGGAGCCCCCGCCGGGCCCGGCGATCCATTCAATTCAGCCGTATTTATCGAGCGCTTACTGTGTGCAGAGCGCTGTCCTAAGCGCTGGGGGAGATACAGGGTCGTCAGGTGGTCCCCCGGGAGGCTCCCAGTCTTCATCCCCATTTTACAGAGGAGGGAACTGAGGCCCAGAGAAGGACTTGCCCACAGTCACACGGCTGACAAGTGGCAGAGCCGGGTGCCTGTCTCCCCCGCTTAATAATAATTAATGTTGGTATTTGTGAAGCGCTTACTCTGTGCAGAGCGCTGTCCTAAGCGCTGGGGGAGATGATACAAGGTCATCAGGTGGCCCCCCGGGAGGCTCCCAGTCTCCATCCCCATTTTTCAGACGAGGGACCTGGGGCCCAGAGAATAATAATGTTGGTATTTGTGAAGCGCTTACTATGTGCCGAGCACTGTTCTAAGCGCTGGGGTAGACATAGGGGAAGCAGGTCGTCCCGCGTGAGGCTCACAGTCTTCATCCCCATTTTACAGATGAGGGAACTGAGGCACGGAGAAGTCAAGTGACTTGCCCACAGTCACACAGCCGACAAGTGGCAGAGCTGGGATTCGAACTCATGAGCCCTGACTCCAAAGCCCGTGCTCGTTCCACTGAGCCACGCTGCTTCTCCAGAAAGTGACTTGCCCACAGTCACCCACCTGACGAGTGGCCGGGATTCGAACCCATGACCTCGGACTCCCGAGCCCGGGCTCTTTCCACTGAGCCCCGCTGCCTCTCTAATAATAACGATGATGGGCATCTGTTAAGCGCTTCCTATGTGCCAAGCCCCGTTCCAGTAAGCTCCCAGTAAATAGGATTGAATGAACGAGCCGGCCGGCGGTGGAAGGCCCGCTGGCCCGAAGCCTTTCCCCGATCCCTCCTGACCTCCTCCTCCTCCGCCCAGCAGCCCCGAAGAAAGCCCGGAGGCCTCCCCGTCGGTGCAGGAGTCCCGCCCCGACCCCGCTCCGATGCTCCAGTGCCTCCCTCCCCGACCCCTCGCTCCTGACCTTTCCGGGGTCGGCCTCGGTGCTGTTTATCGTGGTAGTGTCGTCTTGCTTTTATTTCGTTCTGTTTCGCTCTGCCTCCCCCGATTAGACGGTGAGCCCATCCCTGGGCGGGGATCGTCTCCATCTGTTGCCCAGATTGTCCATTCCAAGCGCTTCGGACAGTGCTGTGCACCTAGTAAGCGCTCACTAAGGACGGCTGAATGAATGAAGGGATGCCCAGTTGACGTTGGAGGGGTGGGGGCTCCGAAGGTTCCAGCCGATTTAATCGTCGTGGGATTTGTGAAGCTCTTCCTGGGCGCCAGGCGCTGTACTAAGCGCTGGGGTCCCGGCGTCCCGCCCCCCACGGGGCTCTTGGTCTCCATCGCCATTCTGCAGAAAAGCGTCCTCCTTGGGCTCCGCTCGGCGGGCCCAGGTGAGGGGTTTGAGGGGTTTGAGGGCTTCGAGTCCGACGGAGGAGCGTCGTCTTGCCGGCCCCTCAAATGATGATAATGTCGGTATTTGTTAAGCGCTTACTATGGGCCGAGCACTGTTCTCAGCGCTGGGGTAGACACGGGGGAATCAGGTCGACCCACTTGGCGCTCACAGTCTTCATCCCCATTTTACAGATGAGGGAACCGAGGCCCAGAGAAGTCAAGTGATTCGCCCGAAGTCACACAGCTGACAAGTCGACCAGTGGCCGAGCCGGCATTCGAACCCGTGACCCCTGACTCCAAAGCCCGTGCTCTTTCCACTGAGCCACGCAGCTTCTCTTAAAGTCTGCCTGGTCGAGCAGGGGGCCAGTGGTAGCCTTGGGGGGCTCCCGGTGACCTGGGGGGGAGACCCCCGCCCGCACTGCCAGGCCCCAGTTTAGAGCCTCCCCCATCTCCCAGAGGGGCCCTGAGGCTGAGACCACTGATGGGTGCTATACACATTCAGGGTGGAGCCCATTGTCATTCACCTGGGATAACGATCGTATTTGTCCAGCCCTGACTGTGCGCTAAGCACTGTAGGAAGCACTGGAGTGGATACCGGCCGGTCGGATTGGTCCCCGTCCCTTGAGAGGCTCTCAGCGCTCACCCTCTCAACGCTCATTTTCCAGATGAGATAACTGAGGCCCAGAGAAGCGAAGTGACCGGCCCAAGGTCGCCCAGCGGACGGGTGGCGGAGCCGGGATTAGAACCCGCGACCTGCCGGCCGCGCCGTGGTGGCCTTGGAGCCGGGCAGCCCGGGGAAGGAGGAGCCGAGGAGCCCGGGGCCGGGCGGAGCCCGATCCTCGTCCCCGTCCCCGTCCTTCCCGGCTCCTCCCGCAGCCGATCGCCGCCCCTCTCTGGGTCGGGAAGACTGGAGCAGGAAAAGCGGGACACTGACTCCAGTGACGGGGTCCCGGAGCGCCGTCCGGAGCTCCTCGCGGACAGACTCCTCGCTCCGGCCCTCCGGGCTCCGGACAGGGAACGTGACCGTTCGTTATATCGGGTTCTCCCGAGCGCTTGGTAATAATAATAATAATAATAATAATGTTGGTATTGGTTGAGCGCTTACTATGTGCAGAGCACCGTTCTAAGCGCTGGGGGAGATACAGGGTCATCGGGTCGTCCCACGGGAGGCTCACAATCCCCATTTTACAGATGAGGGGACTGAGGCCCAGAGAAGTGAAGCGACTTGCCCACAGTCACACAGCTGACAAGTGGCAGAGCTTGGGATTCGAACCCATGTCCCCGGACTCCCAACCCCGTGCTGTTTCCACTGAGCACGGCACGCAGTGAGCGCTCAGTAAATGAAAGGAAAAGAGAGGGGGACGCGGGCAGAATGCAGACACGTGTCCACGGGAAGACGGCGACCCAGAGCCCCGCTTAGTTAATAATAATGTCGGTATCTGTTAAGCGCTTACTATGTGCAGAGCACCGTTCTAAGCGCTGGGGGAGATACAGGGTCATCGGGTTGTCCCACGTGAGGTTGGCTCACAGTGAATCCCCATTTTACAGATGAGGGAACTGAGGCCCAGAGAAGCGAAGTGACTTGCCCACAGTCACACGGCTGCCAAGCGGCAGAGCCACTTAGATCCGCAGAGACCCGCGGGGCCTCGGGAGCGCCGGCCCGGAGATTCCCCCCAGGGCCGTGGGCCTTCGGGAGCGGCGGCGGGAAGGAGTTGAGGGCTAGGGAGAGCGCCGAGGAAAAAGAAGCGAAGGCGGGGGAAGGAGCCGGTGGCTCGTGAGCCGTCCGAGCGGAGCGGAAGAGCGGGATTGGCGGGTCGGGGGGGGAGACGGGAGGAAGGAGCCGTGACTGCCGGCTGTCAGGATTCTGATGAAGCGGCGTGGTCTGACGGAAAGTGCCCCGGCCTGGGAGTGGGGAGACCCGAACTGTGGGGCCGGCCAGGCCCAGGCCTCCTGCCTGCTCTGCGACCTCGGCCGAGTCGCTTAGCTGCTGTACCTCAGTTCCCTCCTCTGTAAAATGGGGCTAAGAACACCTGCCTCTCTCTACTTCCCAGGGATGTTGGGAGGACAGAATGAGATGACTGATGTGACACCGCTCGGTCGGCAAATACCAGGTATTACAGGTGGAGCGTTCGGACCCCGAGGGCTCCGTCCCCCACTCCCCATCTCCCCCCTTCCCCTCCCCACCTCACTGCCGTGATGATAAAAATTAATAGTTATGATCATCGTGGCGCTCGCGAAGCGCTTAATATGGGCCCGGCACCGTTCTGGGCGCCGAGGTAGATACCGGTTCGTCGCGGTTGGACGCGGTCCCTGTCCCACGTGGGCTGACCCTCTTAATCCCCATTTTACCGGGGCCCGGCGAAGTTAAACGACCGGCCCGGGGTCGCCCGCATTAAAACCCGGGTCCTTCCGACTCCCGTGGCCCGCGCTCTACCTGCGGAGCCGCACTGCGGCCGGGGGGTCCGGAAGAGACCCCGGGAATCCGAGGTTGACCGCTGGGTAAGGCTGCCGGATTTTTTTAGGCTAGCTCAGTTGATCTATCGGTGGGATTTATTGAGCACTCACTGTGTGCAGAGCACTGTACTGAGCACTAGCTGTGGGTTGTGCTCTTTTTAGGGGTCCTGAAGCCTGTCGGCCGCCAGGAAGATAACCTGGGTAATAATAATAATGTTGGTATTTGTTAAGCGCTTACTAGGTGCCGAGCACCGTTCTAAGCGCTGGGGGAGATGCAGGCTCATCAGGTTGTCCCACTTTTAATCCCCATTTTACAGATGAGGGAACTGAGGCACAGAGAAGTGAAGTGACTTGCCCAGAGTCGCCCAGCTGACAGGTGGCAGAGCCGGGAGTCGAACTCGTGACCTCTGACTCCGAAGCCCGGGCTCTTTCCACTGAGCCACGCTGTTTCTCGGGGTGTCTTTGCTGTGGCTCTGGAGAGTGGTTTACATAGTTACTGAGGTGATGGGCGAGGAAAAACAGTTTCCAAATTACTTAGGATCCGCTGCCGTTGCGGAGTGTGGGAGGGCAAAGCCAGTATGTTCAAATGGCCGTATAGAAGACAACCGGGGGAATTTTTTTTTTTTAAAAAAGACAATTTTCTACCAAGGGCCAAATCCGCTCTGCTTGGGTGAAGCGGTGTCACCGGTGGGGAGAACCGAAGAGCTGGGTCATTCCTCAGAGAAATCGGAGGCAGACCGGGAGTGGAAGGCTCGGCTGTCCTGAGCCCCAAGAGTCCGGGCCCTCGAAGGGACGGTCCCGGCACTTAGAGAATCTGGGACTTCACCGGAGAGACTTGGCCGGAGTCCTTTCCGAAGAGTCGGTTTCCCGGCGGTTCGCCGGGGCCTCCTGATCGGGACCCGGAATGGCATATACGTTCTAAGCGCGGGTGAGGGCTCGTCCGGTCCTCGTGCGGGATTGTCCTCCGGTCACGCGCTGCTCGGCGAGCGAGTAGCCTCTATTTGGCCGGGAGCCGGTGGCGGCGGGTAGGAGGGGGCTCCTCGTGGCCTGGGTCAGCCCAGTCAGTTTCCCCTGACGGCAAAACTCTAGCCGACGAGGCCGCACTGGGTAGGGAGAGCAGTCAATCCCTAGTCTTCCCTCCCTCCCCGCCTCCCCTGCTTTTCTCTTGTCTTCGGAATCCCCTCCCGTGTTTTCGGAGGGGAGACGGGCGCATCTTCCCCGCCACCGGCCCCCGGGTCCGCGGACCAGCCCCCTCCTCTCCAGGAACCTCGAGGGCTCCGCCGTCATTTTCCTCAGGGCCGGGTGGCGATGGGGGTGGAGAATTCAGCCTGGGGGGGCTCCTTTTCCTTTGCCGGCAGCCCCGTCGAGCCCTAGACCCCCGCGAGACTCGTCCGTGGCCTTTCCTGCCGGAAAAGGCGTCTCGAGCTCGACTGTTGGCTTAACCGGCCACCTGCCCCGCGGTGTGATGAAGTCACAAGGGCCGAATCTGAATATCTTCTAGGAACGGACTCGGAAATCGAAGCCGTGTGCAAGGGTCTTTCGTGTCTGCCAGGGACCGGGCACCATTCCCGACCTCACCCCCTCCAGCTATGGGACCAGGGGTCGCTCCGCCCCCTCCCCTCACCCCGTACCACCCAGCCCACACACTCCGCTCCTCTAATGCCAACCTGCCGACTCTATTTCGATCTCATCTATCCCCCGGTCCCGACCACACGGTGGCCCGGGAGCGGCACCGGGAGCCCAAGCGAAGCCATCTCGCGTAGAGCTCTCCGAGGAAGGGAGAGGACCCCGCTCTCACGGCTTCAACTGTCACCTCCGTGGCGGACGATCCCCCGATCTACATCTCCGGCCCCGATCTCTCTCCTCCTCTGCGGTCTCGCGGTTTGGACGTCTCCGCTCGGACGTCCCCCCGACCCCTCAGACTTACCACGCCTCAAACGGGACTCCTTACCTTCCCACCCGTATCGCATCCTCCTCCGGACTCTCCCGGCGCCGTAGACGGCGCCGCCGTCCTCACGGGGCCCCTAACCCCAGTGTTATCCGTCGCTCCTCTCTCTCACGAAACCCACGTCGTCAATCTGTTGCTAAATCCTATCGGCCCAACCTTCGCAACTTCGCTGAAATCCGCCCTTCCCCCTCCGTCCAAACAACTGCCACGTTAATCCGAGGACTTACCTTCTCCCGCCTTGATGATTGCGTCGGCCTCCCCGCTGACCTCCCTGCCTCCCCTCTCCGCCCGTTCCGGTCCGTACCTCATTCTGCTGCCCGGATCATTTTTCTCCAGAAACATTCAATACGTGTTTCCCCGCTCCTCGAGAAACTCCGCTGGTCGCCCGTTCACCTCCGCATCGAACAGAAACTCATTACCGTTGGCTTCGAAGCACTCCCGTCACCTTACCCCCTCTTACTTCTTAGAACAGTGTTTGGCACATAATAAGCGCCTGACAGATACCATCGTCATTATTCTCATTACCTCTCCTCCTTACTCTCCTCCTACCACCTGCCCCTACACTTTGCTCCTCCGATTCCAACCTACTCGCTCGAGCTCGTCTATCTCGCCACCGACCTCTCGCCCCCGTCCTGCCGCTGGCCTGGCACGCCCTCCCTCCTCATGTCGGACGATGGCTTCCTCCGCTTTTCGAGCCTTATTGAGGGTCCATCTCCTCCGGGAGCCCGTCCCCAGCTAAGCCCTCGCCTCCTCCTCTCCCACTCCCTTCTCGGTCATCCTTGCCCTTGGATTTGCGCCCTCCGTCCCCCCCCCCCCCCCATCGGCCCCCCAGCACTTAGGTCCAGATCCATCGTTTATTTATGATTATTAATATCTGTCTCCTCCTCTAGCCTGTAAACTCGTGGCGGGCAGGGAACGTGTCTGTCAACTCTGTTCCGTCGTACTCTGCCAAGCGCTTACCACAGTGCTCTGCCCACAGTAAGTGCTCAGTAAATAGGATTGATTGATTGAACGCCACCGGCTCCATTTTTAGTCGGTGTGCCCGCCCGAAGCCAGGGGACCAGAGAGGCCAGGAAATTGTCAGAGGCCACCCGGAGTCGCCCGAAGCCCATATTTGGCCGGCTGAGGATGTGTACTAGATTGCTCGCAGAGGCCTCCAAAGAGAGGCAGCGTTGCCTAGTGGCTAGAGCATGGGATCTGGCGAATCAGAAGGATCTGGGTTCTAATCCTGACACCTCCACTTTCATTCATTCATCCGATAGTATTTATTGAGCGCTTACTATGTGCAGAGCGCTGTACTAAGCGCTTGGAATGGACAGATCGGTAACAGAGACAGTCCCTGCCCTTTGATGGGTCCCGCTGGGTTACTTCGGCCAAGTTACGTCACTTCTCTGGACCTCGGCTCCCTCCTCCGTAAAATGGGGATGAAGGCTGGGAGCCCCGTGTGGGACGGGGACTGTGTCCGACCTGACTAGTTTCTCTCGACAGCGCTTAATACAGTGCCTGGCACTTAGTAAGCGCCTAAGAAATATCTTTTTAAAAAAAAAGGTAGAAACACGGCAGCATCGACCCGACTAGAAGACCGGGGTCCACGTGGTGAAGTCAGTTCTCGGAGCTGAGCTCGTCTCTGACAAAAATAAAAGCTGCTCCGTGTGTCATACGGTCGGTTCATTTACTGGTGAACGGGAGAGAGTTTCTGGGGGAGAGCTTTGTGATTTAGAGAAGCAACACGGCAGAGAGGATGGAGCTTGGGTCTGGGAGTCAGAAGGTCACGGGTTCTAATGCCGGCTCCGCCACCTGCCTGCTGTGTGATCTTTGGCAATTCGTGTAACCTCTCTGTGCCTCAGTGACCTCATCTGTCAAATGGGGATTGAGACCGGGAGCCCCATGTGGGACGGGGACTGTGTCCATCCCGATTTGCTTGTGTGCACCCCAGTGATTAGTACAGTGCCTGGCACGTCGTAAGCGCTTCACAAATACGATAATTGTTATTATTTCAAATAATAATTGTTATTATTTCAAGGTGTCTGCGTAGTCTTTTCAGGCCCCTTCTAGAGAGCTACTGGGCGGTGTCACGCTTAACCCCGGGGGACGACTGGGGATCCGAAATAGTAGAAGAACAAGTATTTACAGGAAAAACGCCTCCCTAATTTGATTGTGAAAATGCCGCATATGACTAAGCTCCGGGAGATTGGGAACACTGGAGTTTTCCGAAAATTGAGCTGGTCACAGAGCCGTTCTGCCGTGTGACCTTGAGGAAGTCACTTCACATCAGGGCCTCAGTGAACTCATCAGTAAAATGGGGGTGAAGACTATGATCCCTGTGTGGGACAGGGATCGGGTTCAATCTGAGCAGCTTGCGCCTACCCTAGCGCTTATTACAGCGCCCAACACGTAGTAAGTGCTTAAATCCCATAAAAAAAAAAAAAGTGCTCAGGTAGCCAGGGCAGCAGCTATTCCTCGAAGCGGCTGAGAGATGTGTGGGAGTGATTTCCCTTCATGGCGTTTCCATTTTTTGCCCTGATCCTCTGGCTTTTGGTGTGTTCTTGATTTTGTGCCTCTCTCCTCCCACCACCCCTCCAGAATTCACAGACCTGGAAGTCAGAAGGACCCGGGTGCTCATCCTGGCTCCGCCCCTTGTCTGCCGTGTGACCTCGGTCACGTCACTTCACTCTTCTGCCTACTCAGTTATCTCTTCTGCGAAATGGGGCTGAAGACTGTGAGCCCCATGTGGGACAGGGACCGTGTCCAACCTGATTAGCTCGTGTCTACCCCAGCGCTTAGCATAGCGCCTGGCACATAAGTAAGGTGCTTAAGAAAAACCAATAAACAAATGCACGACGTCCTTCTGTTTCCCTCCTTCGCTCTCGCACATTCTCGGAGACAGGGCCGGTATTGGGGAGGCTCATTTTTTCCTTCCCTAGTCCAAATGGTGCTTTAGGGCTATTGGAAGAGCTCCGTCCTGACCGTCTCAGACCGATTTCACCTCCTGAGAAGAACCGGCTCCATTCCACGGGATCGATCCGGGGCCTAATGGGACTTGGGGGTGGTTAGCCGGTGAAAAATCTCCAGTAGGAAATGAGAACGATTTTCTCTTCTTTCTCTTCCTCTCAGGAAGCGAAACCTTCAGCCGAAGACTTGGGGGATAAGAAAGAAGGAGAATACATTAAGCTCAAAGTCATTGGACAGGTGAGTTACACCGCTTAGCTAGCGTGCATTTTAGCATATGCCTGTCCAGATGGTAGGGGTTGGTTTTCCTTTCCCGAAACCTGGCGCGTAGCCACACCTCAAGGAGAAGGTGTGATCTGTGCCAGGGGCGTTGGAAGGAATTAAAATTTGTCGTTTCACTCTCCGTGAGTCTGTCGACGAGAAGGCGGCCAAGTTGAAAGCAAAACAGACCGTGGGCCGATACGGATCTTATTTCTGCGGAGTTCAGGCTGCGGAAGGGGGCCGATTCCACCCAGGCGGGGAGGGACCGAGGGCAGCTCGCCACCCGGATCCTTCGGGACTTTGGTTCTGAAGAAGGGGAAACGGAGAAAGGCCGACCCTTTGGGGAATCTCTTTGGGAACGCGTGTTTCGGGTGCCGTCGTAGGAGCTGCGCCGTACGGGGGCGTCGTCGGGAGGACCGGCCCGGTCGGCTGGGGGCCGCGTCGGGGCAGGAGCCCGTAGCCGAGTGGCAGGACCACGGACCTGGGAGTCAGAGGACGTGGGTTCTAATCCCGGCTCTGCTGCTTCTCTGCCCTGTCACCTTGGGCAAGTAACTGAGTTACTCAGTCACTGAGCAAGTGCCTCCGTTCTCTCTGTAAATGGGGATTGGGACTGTGAGCTCCGTGTGGGCCAGGCACTTTGTCCAACCCGATTTGCTTGTAGCCACCCCAGTGCTTAGTACGTAGTAAACGCTTAACAAATACCATCATTATCATTATTATTATTAATCTTGCATCCAGCCCATTCACTCCACTCCTCTAAGCACAACCCTACTCCCCATACCTCATTCAGTCAGTGGTATGTATTGAGGACTTACTGTGTGCAGGACACTGTATTAAGCTCTCGGGAAAGTAAGATGTAACAGTTAGTAGACACGTTCCCTGCCCACCCGAAGCATGATAAGCAGGGTGGCCTAGTGGCTAGAGCCCGGGCCTGGGAGTCAGAAGGACCTGGGAATCTCATCCTGGCTCTGCCACTTATCCGCTGCGTGACCTTGGGCAAGTTATTTCACTTCTATGCCTCACCGACCTCATCTGCAAAATGGGGATTATGTCTGTGAGCCCAGTGTGAGACAGGGACCGGGTCCAACCGGATAATGGTGATGGTATTTTGTTAAGAGCTTACTAGGTGCCAGGCGCTGTACTGAACGCTGGGGTGAATACAGGCAAATCTAGTCGGACACAGTCCCTGTCCCGCGGGGAGCTCGCAGTCTCGATCCCCATTTTACAGATGAGGAAACTGAGACCCAAAGAAGTGAAGTGGCTTGGCCAAGGTCACATAGGAGTCAAGTGGCGGAGCCGGGATTAGAACCCATGACCTTGTGACTCCCAGGCCCGGGCACTAGCCATTTGGCTTCTCACTAAGCCGTGCCGCTTCTCATGCTCATCGTACCTAGCTTGTGTCTACCCCAGCGCTCGGTACAGTGCCTGGCACCTAGTAAGTGCTTAACAGATACCATAAAAAAGCAACAACCAACGAAGGAGATAAGGGGCTTACAGTCTAGACGGGGAGACAGGCGTTAATATAAATGCACACATACATAGAGAAGCAGCGTGGCTCAGTGGAAAGAGCCGGGCTTGGGAATCAGAGGTCATGGGTTCGAATTCCGGCTCTGTCACTCGTCAACCGTGTGACTGGGCAAGTCACTTCACTTCTCTGGGCCTCAGTTCCCTCATCTGTAAAATGGGGATGAAGACGGTGAGCCTCACGTGGGGCAACCCGATGACCCTGTATCTCCCCCGGCGCTTAGAACAGTGCTCTGCACATAGAAAGCGCTTAACAAAAACTAACGTTATCATTAGGATAAATACATACGGTACAGATCTGTACATGAGCGATGTGGGGTGAATAAAAGATGGAAATCCTTACGCTCCTCTAGCTTGCTGCAGACTCCTTGCCCACGTCCTGCCTCTGGCCTGGAATCCCTCTCCCCCCAGCCCCTTCCTAGCTGACAGATCACTCTCCACACCTTCCAAGCCTTATAATAATGTTGGTATTTGTTAAGCGCTTACTCTGTGCAGAGCACCGTTCTAAGCGCTGGGGGAGATACAGGGTCATCGGGTTGTCCCACGTGAGGCTCACCGTCTTCATCCCCATTTTACAGATGAAGGAACTGAGGCACAGAGAAGTGAAGTGACTTGCCCACAGTCACCCAGCTGACGAGTGGCAGAGCCGGGATTCGAACCCATGACCTCTGACTCCCAAGCCTGAGCTCTTTCCACTGAGCCACGCTGCTTCCTTATACAAATCCCATCCCCTCCAAGAGGCCTTCCCCCACTAAGCCCTCTCTCTTCTATAAATCCTAAAACGAGTCGTCTACAATCGCTGCTTAGAATTCCTTAACTCCCATTCTCTCCCGGACCCCCTCCGATCTGGCTTCCGTCCCCTCCGCTCTACCGAGACCGCTCTCTCTAAGGTCACCCGTGACCTCCTTCTTGCCAAATCCGACGGCTCCTACTCCATTCTGATCCTCCTCGACCTCTCTGCTGCCTTTGACGCCGTCGACCGTCCCTTCCTCTTCCAGACCTTATCTCACCTGGGCTTCACGGACTCCGTCCTCTCGCGGTTCTCCTCTCACCTCTCTGGCCGGTCCTTCTCGGTCTCCTTCGCCGGCGCCTCCTCCCCCTCCCGTCCTTTAACCGTTGGAGTTCCTCGAGGGTCAGTTCTCGGCCCTCTTCCGTTCTCCATTTACACTCGCTCCCTCGGCGAACTCATCCGCTCTCACGGCTTCGACTACCATCTCTACGCGGATGACACGCAGATCTCCATCTCCGCCCCGTCCTCTCCCCCTCCCTTCGGGCTCGCGTCTCCTCCCGCCTCCGGGACGTCTCCGCCCCGATGTCGGCCCGCCACCTAAAACTCGACGTGAGCGAGACCGAGCTCCTCATCTTCCCTCCCGAGCCCGGTCCTCTCCCGGACTTCCCTATCACCGTGGACGGCGCGACCGTCCTTCCCGTCTCTCGGGCCCGCGGTCTCGGGGTCATCCTCGACTCGTCTCTCTCGTTCACCCCACGCGTCCTATCCGTCACCGAGACCCGCCGGTCTCACCTCTACGATATCGCCGAGATCCGCCCTCTCCTCTCCACCCAGACGGCTACCTTACCGCTACGGGCTCTCGTCATATCCCGGCTAGAGTACCGTGTCGGCCTTCTCTCCGACCTCCCTTCCTCCTCCCTCGCCCCGCTCCGGTCTATTCTTCACTCCGCCGCCCTGCTCATCTTCCAGCAGAAACGATCTGGGCCTGTCACTCCCCTTCTTGACTCCAGGGGTTGCCCATCGACCTCCTCTCCAAACAAAAACTCCTCACTCTAGGCTTCGAGGCTCTACGTCACCTCGCCCCTTCCTACCTCTCCTCCCTTCTCTCTTTCCACCGCCCACCCCGCACGCTCCGCTCCGCTGCCGCCCGCCTCCTCGCCGTCCCTCGGTCTCGCCCTTCCCGCCGTCGACCCCCGGGCCGCGTCCTCCCGCGGTCCTGGAACGCCCTCCCTCCTCCCCTCCGCCAAACTGATTCTCTTCCCCTCTTCACAACCCTACTTAAAACTCACCTCCTCCGAGAGGCCCTCCCAGACCAAGCTCCCCTTCTCCCTCTACTCCCTCTACCACCCCCCCTTCACCTCTCCACAGCTTAACCCTCTTTTCCCCCATCTCCCTCTGCTCCTCCCCCTCTCCCTTCCCCTCGGCACCGTACTCGTCCGCTCGACTGTATATATTTTCATCACCCTATTTATTTTGTTAATGAAATGTACATCGCCTCGATTCTATTTAGTCGCCATTGTTTTTACGAGACGTTCTTCCCCTCGACTATTTATCGCCATCGTTCTCGTCCGTCCGTCTCCCCCGATCAGACCGTGAGCCCGTCGGACGGCGGGGACCGTCTCTGTTGCCGACTTGTTCATTCCAAGCGCTTAGTACAGTGCTCTGCACATAGTAAGCGCTCAATAAATACTATTGAATGAACTCTTAATTATTTATCACTCTTCTTTATTACTCTTAATTATTATGGTCTTTAAGCGCTTATTAGGTGCCAAGCTCTGTACTCAGCACTGGAGTAGAGACAAGGTAACCGGGTTGTCCCACTCGGGGCTGCCAGTCTTCGTCCCCGGTTTCCAGGTGCGGTAACTGAGGCACAGAGAAGTGAAGCGGCCTGCCCGAGGTAACACAGACAAGTGGTTAGACTGTGAGCCGGTCAGTGGGCGGGGATTGTCTCTATCTGTTGCCCAATTGTCCATTCCAAGCGCTTAGTACAGTGCTCTGCACACAGTAAGCGCTCAATAAATACGTTTGAATGAAGCGGCAGAGCCGGGATTAGAACCCACGTCCTCTGACTCCCAAGACTGTGCTCTTTCCGCTAAGCCACACTGCTTCTCACCCTACCCTCAAGCCCCACAGCACTTGCGTACATATTCATAATTTGTTTTAATGTCCGTCTCCCCCTCTAGACTCTAAGCTCGTCGCGGGCGGGGAACCTGATGTATTTTTTCAGGGTACTTTTTAGCACTTACTATGTGCCAGACACGGCACTGTTATTTAATCGTATTTATTGAGCGCTTACTGTGTGCAGAGCACTGTACTAAGCGCTTGGAAAGTACAGTTCGGCAACGGAACTAAGCGCCGAGGGGTAGATATAAGACCATCGGACTGGACGCGGTCCCTGACCCATGTAGGGGTCACAGTTTAAGCCAAAAGACTAGTCTCCCAAGTACCCGGTTCAGTGCTCTGCACAGAGTAAGCGCTAAATCAGAGAAGTGGCTCAGTGGAAAGAACACGGGCTGGGGAGCCAGAGGTCATGGGTTCTAATCCCGGCTCCGCCGCTTGTCAGCTGTGTGACTTTGGGCAAGTCGCTTCACTTCTCCGTGCCTCAGTTCCCTCAACTGTAAAATGGGGATTAAGACCGTGAGCCCCCCGTGGGACAACCTCGTCACCTTGTATCCTCCAGTGCTTAGAACAGTGCTTGGCACATAGCGCGTAACAGATGTCGTCATCATTAATCATAGATCCAATTGATCGATTCAGAAAAGCCCACCTTTTCTGGGGAAGAGGCCTCCCCCAACTAGATCCTCCTTTCCTCTTCTCCCATTCCCTTCTTGCACCTGGATTTGTATTTGGATTTGTTCATTCACCCCTCCTTCGTCCCCACAGCACTCACGTTTACATCCATAATTTGTTTATTGATATTATTGTATAGAGAAGCAGCGTGGCTCAGTGGCAAGAACCGGGGCTTGGGAGTCAGAGGTCGTGGGTTCTAATCCCGGCTCCGCCACTTGTCTGCTGCGTCGCCTTGGGCAAGCCACTTAACTTCTCTGTGCCTCAGTTCCCTCATCTGGAAAATGAGGATTAAGGCTGCGAGCCCCACGTGGGACAACCCGATTACCACGTATCTACCCCTTTGCTTAGAACAGTGCTTGGCACATAGTGCTTAACAGATACCATAATAATAATAATAATAATAATAATAGTAATTGATTGTCTCCCCCTCTAGACCCTAAGCTCGTGGCGGGCAGGGAATTTATCTTCCACCTCTGTTATTGCACTCCCCCAAGCACTTAGAAGAGTCCTCTCGCCCAGTGAGCGCTCAGTAAATACAGCCGATTGATTGAGAAAAACCTCCTTTTAGTTTTCTCCTCCGGTCTACCACGTGTTCTCTCCAGGCGGACGGGCCTCGACGGAAGGCCGTTCCCGGATTCGGTCATCCCGTTCCCCTCCCCGGACTGTGGAGGGAAAGCGGGCGAGTGGCAGATGGGACTACTGCTTGGGCGTCTCCTGGGGACGGAGCACCATCCCGGCCCCCGGAGGCATCCGGGAGGGAAGAAGACGCGGGAGGACCGAGGTCCCGTTGTCTGGGTCCCTCCAGATTTATTTTTCTAACTCCGACGTACGGAGTTCATCGAAGCAGACCCGGTTACTCGTGGCAAAGACGACTAGAGTGTAAAAAGCTCGCCGTGGGCAGGGGATGTTATTGTTCTCGCGTACTCCCCTGAGCGCTCAGCACAGTGCTCCGCGCACGGTCCGCGCTCGGAAAATCTGACAGAGAGGTAACCTCTTTCTCTTCTGTTCTTAGGACAGCAGTGAAATTCACTTCAAGGTGAAAATGACAACGCATCTCAAGAAACTCAAAGAATCATACTGTCAGAGACAGGTTGGTAACGGTCCCGAGAGCCTAATCACCTGCACGCGGCTCTCCTTTCCCGCATCCTCTGGGAATGGAGACTTTTCAGTGGAAAAAGATAAAGGACACCCTAGGTCTTGTCAATTCTTGGACTTAGAAGTCTAAGAAGCAGTCCGGGAAGCAGCGCGGCCTAGTGGAAGGAGCCCGGGCCCGGGAGTCAGAGGACCTGGGTTCTAATCTCGGCTCCGCCACTCACCTGCCGTGTGATCTCGGGCAAGTCGCTTCGCTTCTCTGGGTCTCTGTTCCCTCATCTGCAAAGTGGAGATTCAGTCCCTCTTCTCCCTCCTACTTAGACTGTGAGCCCCAGGTGGGGCCAGAGAAGCAGCGCGGCTCAGTGGAAAGAGCGTGGGCTTGGGAGTCCGATGCCATGGGTTCGAATCCCAGCTCTGCCACTTGTCTGCTGTGTGACTTTGGGCAAGTCACTTCACTTCTCTGTGCCTCAGTTACCTCATCTGGAAAATGGGGATGAAGACTGTGAGCCCCACGTGGGACAACCTGATTACCTGTATCCACCCCAGCGCTTAGAACAGTGCTCTGCGCATAGTAAGCGCTTAACAAATACCAACATTATTATTATTATTATCTTGTGTCTATCCCAGCGCTTAGGACAGTGCTTGCCACATAGGAAGCACCTAACAATTGCCGCAGTTATTAAATACCACAGTTATCAGGGTCTGGGTCTTTGTGGGTGCCAAAAAAATTTCAGGAAATGAAGGCAAAAGATCTTTTTGGAAAAAGGTAAAAGCCGGCTTTGTTTCGGCTCACTTTACCTGGTGGTTTTTTTCCGACCCACCCTTTAAACGGCTGAGCCGAGGAAGTGAGTCTTGGGTGTTGGGAAGCGCGCCTCTCCAGCACGTGAGAGTGATGGAAAAACCGCCCGGCGAGGCCAGTCGGGCAGCGGCGAGGCCGTCCCGCTCGCCTCGGGGGCCGGGACCCTGGGCCGAACCGGACGGACCCAAACCCGGGTCGGCTCTGAGAGATGCCGGCCGGAAGCTCCGGCGCTCGCCCGAGGGCTGCGCAGGAGCCGGCGTTGGGGTGCCGGCGACCCCCGGAAATTCCGGACTCTACCGACTGCGGCGAGAGGAAGCGGCGTGGCCCAGTGGCAAGAGCCCGGGCTTGGGAGTCGGCGGACGAGGGTTCGAATCCCGGCTCCGCCACTTGTCTGCTCTGGGACCTCGGGCAAGTCACTTCACTTCTCTATGCCTCAGTTACCTCATCTGTAAAGTGGAGGCGAAGGCTGTGAGCCCCACATGGGACAGCCCGATCACCTTGTAATAATAATAATAATGTTGGTATTTGTAAAGCGCCTGCTAGGTGCCGAACTCTATTCTAAGCGCAGGGGGAGATGCAGGGGAATCAGATTGTCCCACGTGGGGCTCACACACTTTTAATCCCCATTTTACAGATGAGGGAACTGAGGCCCAGAGAAGTGAAGTGACCTGCCCACAGTCACACGGCTGACGAGTGGCAGAGCCGGGGGGTCGAACTCATGACCTCTGACTCCGAAGCCCAGGCTCTTTCCACTGAGCCACGCTGTCTACCCCAGTGCTTAGAACAGTGCTCGGCACACAGTAAGAGCTTCACAGATACCGTAATTATTATTAGTAGTAGTACGTGTGACGGCACTGGCCTTCCAGCTAGCGGGGCCGGTCTAGGGGAGGCGGGGCAGTCCTCGACTTGACCGGGGCGGCGGGAGGAGGACGGCTCTGTCCTCGGGAAGGAAGATTTACGGTGGAAGAAACCCTATTTTGGGAGGAGTGGGGAGAAAGAGGGTTACTTCGGTATCTTTTAAAAAAAAAACCGATCCGGGGAAGGAAATCGGGTGACCGGGCCGAGTGAAAGCCTGAAACGCGCGCCCTACGCGCACTCTCCCGCCGCCGCGGTGCCCACCGTTGACCGCCGGGCACCCCGGCCCGACGGAGCTGCCCGGGCTCGGGGCCCGACGCCCGCCCGGCAGGTTCGGAGCGGGACGGGGCGGCGTGCGGACCCCGAGACCCGGCTCCGGGCCCGGGGGGGGGGGGGTCGCCTCGCCGCCCTCAGCAGCCCCGCTCCTCTCCGCAGTCAGTCCCCGAGTCCGGAATGCCTCCGCGCCGCCCTTAACGGTGATTTTCTTAAAGGGAGAAGAGCGGCTCTTGTGAGCGAGTGTGAGAACGCCCCCACACTCGGCCCACTGCGCCGGCCCCTTTAAGAAGGGCCCCGTAGCTGAGGGGATCCAGCCGGACAGAGAGGGCCGCCGGCCGGAGCCGGGGGCCGGACCCGCCGGCCGCACCGGAGATCCGCCGAGGTGAGCCGGGGAGCGGCCGGAGGCGGCCGGGCAGGAAGCGGGGGCGCGCTCGGGCGGCCGCTCTCCCTCCGGCCGCCCGTCGGGCCGGCGGCAGGATGGGCCCGGCCCCGAGGTGTAGCGGGCAGGGAACGGAGGAGGCAGGGGAGGTTCTTTGCCGAATCCTCTATCCTTCTAACCCTCCTGCGTTTCCCGTCTCTCCTCCTCACCCCCTCCCTCGCCACCCCCCCCCAGGCGGAGGGAAGCGGTCGAGGGGAGAGGAGGAGGTGGGGAGTGTACGGAAAGCGGAGTCCGACCGAGGCGCCCCTTCCTCCCGGGCGGCGGCGTCGCTGCCGGTCTCCCCCGTTCCTCGGCCCCCCTCCCCCGGAGCCGGCCAGACGTCCGTGCGTGGGAGCCGCTTCGGTCCCCGGGGGGGCGGTTTTAGCCGTCAGGCGGGGCTCCCCTGCGCTCGCCGGGGATCCCGCGCTCAAGGAGCCGCCCCGTCTTCGTTCGGTCCTCCCCCGGCCGGCCTCCGTCCGACTCTTTCAACTCCCCCCTACGGCCTGGTTTCCGGCACCCGGAGGTCACACCTGAACCTCCGGGACCTGAACGGCCCCCTATTAATAATCACGGTACTTGTTAAACGCCCACTGTGTGCCGAGCACTGATCTAAGCACCGGGGTGGCTACGGGTTAAGCCGGTTGGGCACGGGCCCTGTCCCACATGGGACTCACACTCTTAATCTTAACGGTAGAAGCGGCGTGGCGTGGTGGACAGAGCCCGGGCTCGGGAGTCAGAAGGTCGTGGGTTCTAATTCCGGCTCCGCCACTTGTCTGCTGAGTGATCTCGGGCAAGTCGCTTCGCTTCTCCGGGCCTCACCTACCGCATCTGTAAAGCGGGGAATGAGACTGTGAGCCCTACGTGGGACAGGGACTGGGTCCGACCCGATCAGTTTGCATCCACTCCAGCGGTTAGTACAATGCCTGGCACGTAGTTAAGTGCTTAAAAATACTACTGTGATTAGTATTATTAATAATAATAATAGTAATAATAATGTCGGTATTTGTTAAGCGCTTACTATGTGCAGAGCACAGTTCTAAGCGCTGGGGGAGATACAGGGTCATCAGGTCGTCCCACGTGAGGCTCACAGTTAATCCCCATTTTACGGATGAGGTCACCGAGGCCCAGAGAAGTGACTTGCCCACAGTCAAACAGCTGACAAGTGGCAGAGCAGGGATTCGAACCCATGACCCCTGACTCCCTAGCCCGGGCTCTTTTATTATTGTTAGCAATGATGATACGCATCACATTTTCCAGATGAGGTCACCGAGGCCCAGAGAAGGTAAGTGACTTGCCCGAGGCCACACAGCAGACACGTGGCGGAGCCGGGATCAGAACCCAGGTCCGTCTGACTGCCGGGTCCGTGTTCTATCCACTAAAGCCACGATGCTTCTCTTTCCGACGGAGGCTGGGGAAAACCGAGCTCAGGGCGGCGGGTTCACCGGACTCCCCGAAATCCACTTAATAATGTCGGTATCTGTTAAGCGCTTACTATGTGCAGAGCACTGTTCTAAGCGCTGGGGTGGACACGGGGGAATCAGGTCGTCCCCCGTGGGGCTCACAGTCTTCATCCCCATTTTACAGATGAGGTGACTGAGGCACAGAGAAGCGAAGCGACTTGCCCGCAGTCCCAAAGTGGCACTCGGCAGCCGGCGGCTCCCGCTCGCGGCCTCGTCGTCCGTCCGCGGCGTGGGCCCGCCGGGAGCCGCGGAGCGTTTGGGGAGCGGGTAGAGGAAGCGCTTGGTACAGTGCTCTGCACATAGTAAGCGCTCAATAAATACTGTTGAATAAATGAAAGTCACAGGTGCCATCCCTGCCCTCCGTACCCGGGAGGGGCTCTCGGGCTCAGAGGGGAAGGCGAGAGGTCGACCCCAGCCAGTCGCTCAGGAGGCAGGAGCTTCAGGGAGGGAGAAAGTTGGGAGAAATGAGGTGAGAAGACGGGCGATTAGCGAGAAACCGTTAGAGAACAGACCCGGAAATCGGAGGCACCCGTTTCTTTCATTCCGTCGTATTTATTGAGCGCTTAACGGTGTGCGGAGCACCGGACTGAAAATTGGGAGAGTCCAGAAGCACAGTAAACGGACACGTTCCCTGCCCACAACGAATTCACAGTCTGGAGTATCCAGTCTCCAGACTGGTTCTGATCCTGGCTCCGCCCCTTGTCTTCGGCGGGATTTGAGCCAGTTGTTTCTCGTCTGTGGGCCTCAGTTGCCTCATCTGTGAGATGGGGGTTAAGACCACGAGCTCCGTGAAGGACCCAGACTGTGTCCAACCTGATTAGAGAAGCGGCGGGGCTCAGTGGAGAGAGCCCGCGCTCGGGAGTCGGAGATCGTGGTTCTAATCCCGGCTCCGCCGCTAGTCAGCTGGGTGACTTTGGGCAAGTCACTTTACTTCTCTATGCCTCAGTGACCTCATCTGCAAAATGGGGACTAAGGCTGCGAGCCCCACCTGGCTCAACCAGCGTAGCTTAGCGGAAAGAGCCCGGGTTTGGGAGTCAGAGGCTGTGGGTTCTAATCCTGGCTCCGCCACGTGTCGGCTGTGTGACCTTGGGCGAGTCACTTCGCTTCTCTGCCTCAGTTACTTCATCTGTGAAATGGGGATGAAGAATAATGTTGATATTTGTTAAGCGCTTACTATGCGCAGAGCACTGTTCTAAGCGCTGGGGGAGATACGGGGGGTCATCAGGTCGTCCCGCGTGAGGCTCACAATCTTAATCCCCATTTTACAGATGAGGTAACTGAGACCCAGAGAAGTTAAGTGACTTGCCCAAGGTCACACAGCTGACAGGCGGCGGAGCCGGGATTCGAACCCGTGAGCCATGACTCCCGAGCCCAGGCCCTTTCCACTGAGCCACGCTGCTTCGAAGATGAAGACTGTGAGCCTCACATGGGACAACCTGATCACCTTGTATCTCCCCCAGCGCTTAGAACAGTGCTTGGCACCTAGTAAGCGCTTAACAAATACCAACATTATTCCCCGATTAGACTGTCAGCCCATCAGTGGGCAGGGATTGTCCCTATCTGTTGCCGAACTGTACGTTCCGAGTGCTTAGTACGGTGCTCTGCACGGAGGAAGCGCCCAATAAATACTGTTGAATGAATGAACCAGTGCTTGGCACATAGTAAGCGCTTACCAAAGACCGTCATTATTATTATTTTTGTTATTAACTCGTATCTACCCCAGCACATAGTAAGCACTTAAATATCATTAAGAATAATAAAGCAGATGAAGAGATCCCTAGATGAGTGGCAGAGGGGCGGCCCGGCTGGGAAGGTGGGAGACCAGTGAGGCTAGAGCTTTGGAGGAGGAGGGGGGGGTGTGGTTCAACGAAGCCGGGGCGGTCGGGCTTTTTCCGAAACCCATCGGTGCGACCGACACGTTGCCGGCCCCGCCGGTGGCGTTAGAGAAGCGCGTCGGTATCAGGCGTGAGCGGAGGAACAAAGCCGCGGTCACACTCTCAAGGCACTCGTAGATCAGCGCAGCCTAAAGCAGAGAGTCCCATCGTCGTCGCTTAAAAATCACCAAGTCAGTTACAGCCGCCGCAGACAGAGCCGTTGTGGCAACTTCGAGCTTCCCCAGTTCTTTCACCGGGGCTTCTACTCTCTAACTCTTATAAGTAGGGGGTGGATTTGGGGGCTTTTAAAAAAAAAAATGGATATGGGGTGACAAATGTTTAGTTTTTTTTTAAAAAAAAAAAATTGGGGCCAGTACCAGGTTTTAATATAAAGGAATCGGGGGTTTTATTTTAAGTTATAGTCCTGCTTCCCAAGTACCGACATGGGCCCGGCCGAGTTTCTTGGGTCGCGTTTCTCCCGTCTGACGCGTTAAGTGCTGGAAATGGTTCGAGTGGGCTCCTGGCTTCCCGGGGCCCCCTGTAGCGGAGGTAAAGAAGTTTGGCTCCGTTCAGACTTCGCTTAGAATTTAGGCTCTCGTTTGACTCTCGCGTCGATAGCCGAGTCTCGTGCCTCGAGGCGAGGCCGCTCTTCCGGAACCGAGGCGAGGTGACGGCCACCGGAAAAGATACGTTTCGGGTGCTTTGGGAGATGGCCAAGCCTTCCGGATCTCACATCCCGAATGCCGGCCATTTGACTGACATCACTGATTGCACCGGTCGATTTTTTAAATTAAAATTCTGTCCGGGGCCGGGGGTGGGCGATTCGGCGCCGCTTTTTTAAGGAACGGCTCCAGAGGGAGAAATTGAGTTCCGGACCGTCGAACTCCAGGCCCTTTCGGACCCGGTGGGAGCAGCTCCCCTAGGTGGCTCCCAGGCAGGCGGAGCCGACAGCGGATGTGCGCTGTTTTCGTCTAATTGGGGCAAGCGGACTCCAACCCTCAAGTTGCGGACGACTGTCCTGGTGACCGGAAGACCGGAATCTATCCCGAGACGGATATTAGAGAGAGGCAGCGTGGCTCAGTGGAAAGAGCCTGGGCTTGGGAGTCAGAGGTCATGGGTTCTAATCCCGGCTCCGCCGCTTGACGGCTGTGTGACTTCGGGCGAGTGACTTAACCTCTCTGTGCCTCAGTGACCTCATTTGTCAAATGGGGATGAAAACTGTGAGCCCCAGGTGGGACAACCTGATCGCCCTGTATCTCCCCGCCCCCCGGCACTTAGAACCGTGCATTGCACATAGTAAACGCTTTCCGAATTGTACATTCCAAGCGCTTAGTACAGTGCTGTGCACATAGTAAGCGCTCTATAAATACCATTGAATATTCGGAAGGAAACGCAAAGCCCGTCCACCTCCAAGGGGTCTCCTCGCCGGGCAGGGAGAGTGGTCCGCCCTCAGTTCATTCTCCTTTCTCGTCTCTCCGCTCGACCCCAGTGGTGCCCGTTGCCCATTGCGCATCTTCTCCTGGGCTGCCAGCCGAGGTTTAGGGCGTTCCTCTGGCCCACCAGCGGGCCCCTCCCCGTACCACCTCGTTGGGGACCCCCAGTTTTGAATTCTCCGGTACGAGGTGGCCCTCCCCCGAGTCGAGGCTGGTCGCTTTGCGCCCGCCAGGATTCTCAGGCCGCCCCTCGACCCCTCGCGGCCACACCGGCCCCCTGCCCGACGACGGGGTCGGCCCCCTGCGGCGCCGGCTGCTTGTCACCGCCTCGGAACAAGGCCGTTGGCCCGTTAGCGGCGACCCGGGGGTCTCGTTCCCGTCCCGGAGCTCAGCCGGCGTGAATTTATCACACAGATATCGGTAAACAGGGCATCGGGGTGGATGTCCGTGAGGGTGCCCGGCCTTGTCCAGCAGAGAGGCGGAATTCTGACGCGGCTCTGCGGGTCCGGGGGAAAGTCAGGGCGGGGAAAGGTCCCGCTGCTAGAAGACACAGCCGGAAGATGGACGCTGGTTTTACCTTCTAGGAATTCAACGAGAGTCTCGAGGGAGATTCTCAGCCCCCAGAGAAACCGGAGGACCCCGGAGAGGCTCGTTTTTTTGGTTCATGGCCGCCGCGGGCACGCGGATGGGGGTCGGCGGTGAGGCGGGGGAAGCCTTGGGAGTCCCTTGCCCGGTTCTGGAGTTTCGACCTCTCCAATTGTCAACCCCGGTTTTGGAGGCGGGGTGCCGCCTGAGCTTTCCTCACTGTGTCTGCTGAAGGAATTCATGGCCCTTTTTTTTCTTCCAGGGCGTCCCCATGAATTCACTCAGGTTTCTCTTCGAAGGTCAGAGAATTGCCGATAATCACACTCCAAAAGAGGTGAGTGCCATTTCGCTCGGGCGTTCCGGGCAGCGTAGCTCTCCCATCGTCCGAAACGCTGGAAACAGATCCTGTATCTCCGCATCGCCCCGCGCAAGGCGGAAGCTGATTTGTACCCCCGAGCGTTTTTTGACCAGGTTGCCGTCTTGAGAAGGTTTGGTGAGAGCTGAATTGGGTCTTGTTTGTTGCCCATTTGGCCGGCGAAGCGTCCCTCCCACTGCCTCCAGTTGGCCCGAGCCCGGGCCCCCCCCCCCCCCCTTCCCTGAGGTGGTCGTGGGCTAGGGCCTTGTGGCCCGGGCGCTGCCCTAGCGGAGAGTCCCCGGCCTCTTCTTTTTTAGTTTGGTTTGCTCTGAAGAGAAGAAAGATTCACCGGTAGCAGACCTGAGACTTCAAAGAAATAGTAAACGCGGCAGTCGAAGCCCCGTGGCCTAGCGGAAGGAGCACGGGCCTGGAAGTTAGAGGACCCGGGTGCAGATTCTAGCTCTGCTACTTGTCTGCTGCGTGATCTTGAGCAAGTCACTTCACTTCTCTGCGTCTGTTCCCTCCTCGGTAAAACTGGAAGACTGAGAACCCCATGTGGGACGGAGAGTGTGGCCAACCCGATTATCTTGTATCTACCCCGGTGGTTAGTACAGTGCCTGGCACAAGATAAACACTAAACTAATACTGTTATTATGATTATCATCACTATTTGTTGGGGGGGCCTCGAAGAGGATCCCAACAGTGGATTCACCCACGAGGGCAAAGGCGGCTCCCAGTCGGGTTGGCGCGTTTGAAGTTCTCCGTGCCAGGCTCCCTTTCCACTGTAAAATTAATTCAGTAGTACTTATTGAGCGCTTACTGTGTGCAGAGCACTGTACTGAGCGCTTGAAAGGCCACGTGTATTCATGGGCTGGCACGCTGCGAACGCAAGGCGGACACCGTCAGGCTTACGGGCCGGAACAAATTTGGAAGCATTTGACCGGGTGAGTATTTTGAAGGTACACAGCCAAGGATCTAGTCGAAAAGAGAAACAACGAGATCGCATACTTGAGTCATCCATCTCAAATGAGGTGTCAACTGTTTTCTTCCTCAACCCACTTCTTTAATAATAATGATATTTAAGTGCTATGTGCCAAGCAGTGTTCTAAGCGCTGGGGTGGATACAGGGTCATCAGGTTGTCCCTCGTGGGGCACACAGTCTTCATCCCCATTTTACAGGTGAGGGAACGGAGGCGCAGAGAAGTGAAATGACTTGCCTAGAGCCCCCCAGCTGATAAGCGGCAGAGCTGGGATTAGAAGCCACGGCCTGTGAATCCCGAGCCCGGCCTCTTTCTGCTAAGCCATGCCGCTCCCTGGGGTTGGACAAGCTTGCCTGCCCGCCTCAAAATGGCCTGGGGGAAAATCTCGCCTTCCCTTCTAGTCTCACGAGGAGGCTGAGCAGGGGGTAGAGTTACGGTGAGGGGGGTAAGCGGAGGGCGCCCTGAGCCCTTGCCGTCAAAATCAGGAATCCACGCTGGCCGTTGCTGGATTTCTTTCCCATCTTAGTTTTCAGAGTTCACTGGACAGTTCTCCCCAGGAGGCCGGCTCGGTCGTTTTTTTTCCGTTTATATATTTTCAGTCTCGTACTTGTCCCCGACTTGTTCTGTGGCTCTGACCCTCGTAATCTCTAGAAAGAGAAGCACAAGTGAGAGGACCTGGCTGCTTTCTAATAATGCGGGACCCTCGGCCGATGAGGTAGCCTTGCAGCTAGCCACGTGCCCAGGACTGGTAATGATGGGTTAGTGGCCGGTAGGACAGGGAGGATTCTTGTCCATTTAAGGGCTCTTGGGTGACAAAACTCTGTCGCCTCAATTCTGGGGAGAAAGAAGTCTCCTTTTGGGAGACTCCCTCCCTTGTTTATTCACCTTTGAGAGGCGAATCCCCGACTACGAATGGAAGCAACTTTTCAAAGGGGAAAGAGGAGAAAGAGAGTCCCGGGTTGCTGTCCGGTTGGCGAGAGGTTGTGGTCGGGAGGAGATTTTAAGCGTGGACGAGTACTAACTGATAAGACAGGTGAATTTATTTTCAATCGGTCAACTCGTCAGCGGTATTCATTGAATGCTTACTATGTGCAGAGCGCTCTGCTAAGCGTTGGGGAGAGTACAATACACAACAAAGGTTTCTCCCGAGAGTGGTCAGAGTGGCGATCCAAAGTGAACGTTGTAGGCCGGGTGTTGTGGCAAACAGTTGAACGAGCTGAGCTCGAAACATGTTGGTTGGCCCTTCAATTCCCGGATTGGTTCGGAGTCCCGAGGCGGTGTCTTTCCAGCCCATTTTGGAAAAGAATACTTTAGGGCTTCGCTCGGGTAGCTTGAGATCCCATCGTTTGGATTTCCTGCCCCGAGGCTTACCAGAATTTCGGGGTCGAACCTATTTATTGCTGTTGGAAACTTGTTCGGCCTCCCCGGGCTTCAACGACTAAAAGTCCCCAACTGCGGCCGAGGGCTCAGTCGTGGAGCCGACTCTCCCGGGTAGCCAGGACAGAGCCACCGTGGACAAGGAACGGTGACTTTGTTTCTTCAGGGGGAGCGGTGACAGAGGTTTAGCGTCCGAGACGCCCGTCGGCTACCCACCGACAAACGCTCCCCTCCCCCTTTCTGCATCCGGACCCCGACGGGGCCAAGAAACTCGTCTTTTCCCGGCGTGTCCGACCGGTCCGATTAACGGCCTCTCTTCTAGTCGCTGCTAATGTCTCCCGTTTCTCTCTCTTTTTTTATTCTTTCCCATCGCAGCTGGGAATGGAGGAAGAAGATGTGATTGAAGTTTATCAGGAACAGACGGGGGGGCATTCGACAGTCTAGATCTTCAGTTTTTTTTTTTTTCTTTTCCCCCTAATCCTTTTTTATTTTTAAACGATAGTTCTTTTGTAATGTGGTGTTCAACACTGAATTGAAACTGGCACCCCGTCTCTGGGAGTCTGACTTTGGAGCGTCTGGCATTTTGAATTCTCGTGCTCATTATACACTATCATTTTGTTTTCATTGTGCTGAACTCTTGTGATCGAGCCGCGGCCCCCCCCACCCCCTCCTCCTCCCCCCCTTTTTTAAAACACCAGAATGCATATACACACAAACACACACACTTTCACCGGGCTCATGCATTGCACGCTTGAAGGCGATCGGGTCTACCGGCGTATGTGTTCTTAATCGACTTTCATCCGGGCCCGGCTTCTGGCTTCCCTCCTGGACTATAACTTTCCATGGGAGACGGAAGTGGTTTCTGAGGACTGAAATGCGGAGAAGTCACGTCTCCAAAATCCGGAGCTGTCTCAAGCCCGGCCTGGCGGTCTGGATCAGAAGGGGGGGCCTGCAGAGATGGCTTTGCCGAAGAGACACAGAAAATGTTTTAAGATTTTTTTTTTTTTTTAATCTTGGCAGAAGTTCCCAGAAAAATTCTAATTCCTTCTAGCAATTAATAAAAGTTTCATGCAGAAATGTTGGCAGCAGAGAACTCCTAGCTCATTTTGACTTTATTTGTACTCTCTGGCCTGGGACATGGGTTTTAAATGGACATTGTCTGTACCAGCTTCATTAAAATAAACAAAAACGTTTGTAAAAACGGGGGCTACGGGAATTTTGTTGTCAGATGCGAGCCAAACTTAAAAAGGAAGAGAAAGCTAGATCCTTGAGCCTAGGCGGTCGCAACTAGGGCCAGAGGCAAGCCTCACCTAAGTCTTGGGCCAAATTGGGACAACATACATTTCTTCTGTCACTTGTTCAGTAATAATAATAATGTTGGTATTCGTTAAGCGCTTACTATGTGCAGAGCACTGTTCTATAAGTTTTGGGGTATTTCTAAACCTCCCACGTCTTTATCTTTCCCCTCTGTCCATTCTAAACCAAGCCTCGTAATTATCCTAGTAGAGTGACCGAGCAAACTCCTCTTTTCTCATCTACTAGATGGATTCGCGTGTGGGTGTGTATTGCCTTAGTCTTTTGAGCGAGGCCTGATTCTCTCCCCAGCTTGCGCCTAAATAGGGAGCGTTAGTCCTATAAATATTTTTATATCTGTCTTCCCAGTTCGAATGTAAGCTCCTTGTGGGCAGGGTGTGTCATTTCTCATGTACTTTCCAACCCTTTGGTATCTAAACGCTTCCGATCTCGGAAGTTAAGCACGGTCAGGTCAGTCAATCCTATTTATTGAGCGCTCACTGTGGGCCGAGCACTTGGGAGAGTACAATATAACAGGCGCATTCCCTGCCCACAACGAGCTCACGGTCCAGAGGGGGAGACAGACGTTAAATAAATAAAATTTACAGATGGGTACACCACCAGAACGATTGACAGGTGGAGATGGGGCGTTCCGGGAGAGAGGAGTCCATGGAGTCGCTATGGGTCAGAAACGACTAGACAACATAAAACAAGTCTGAGGGGCTGGGGGCCGGGGGAGGGTGGGTGATAAAGGGAGCAAGGCAAGGCAACGGAAAAGGGAGTGGGAGAAGAGGAAAGGAGGGTTGAATCAGGAAAGGCCTGGTTAGCTTGGATGGGAAACTGCCTGGGAATACCGGATGCTGTAGGCAGCGCTTAGAACAGCGCTTGGCACACGGTAAACACTTAAATGCCCTAAGAGAATACAGTGCATGTCACGAAATGGGTGCTTCAGAAATGCTATCTTTACCGTCCTTTAGCCCCTCACTCACGGGGTCATAGAGACCCAGGCTGTCTGAACTAGGTCTAGGGCCCTGAAGCCGATCGGCTGCTTTCATTCATTCGTTCAATAGTATGTATTGAGCGCTTACTAAGTGCAGAGCACTGTACTAAGCCCTTAGAGTGTGCAATTGGGCAACAGATAGAGACAATAATAATAATAATGTTGGTATTTGTTAAGCGCTTACTATGTGCAGAGCACTGTTCTAAGCGCTGGGGTAGACACAGGGGAATCGGGTCGTCCCACTTGGGGCTCACAGTCTTAATCCCCATTTTACAGATGAGGGAACTGAGGCACAGAGAAGTTAAGTGACTTGCCCACGGTTACACAGCTGACAAGTGGCAGAGCTGGGATTCGAACTCATGAGCCCTGACTCCAAAGCCCGTGCTCTTTCCACTGCGCCACGCTGCTTCTCCAATGCTGCTTGGACAATCCCTGCCCAATGACAGGCTCACAGTGTAATCGGGGTTTCCAGGCCGAACCCTCATGGGAGCTGGTCACCTTAGGGGGCTCCTAAATTAGGAATGTGTTTGGAACGGCTGGCGTGATTCCATTAAGACTCTTTCTTCATCGTTAGAGACCAGGGACCCTGTCTTTGGCTTATTATTATTGTTACTACGGTATTTGTTAAGCGCTTACTATGTGCCGAGCACCGTTCTAAGCGCTGGGTAGATACAAGGTAATTAGGTTGTCCCGCTGGGGGCTCACAATATTTATCCCCATTTCAGAGATGAGCTAACTGAGGCACAGAGAAGTGAAGTGACTTGCCCACAGTCACACAGCAGACAAGTGGCAGAGCAGGGATTCGAAACCGTGACCTCTGACTCCCAAGCCCGGGCTCTGTCCACTGAGCCACGCTCCTTCCCGCCATTAGGCACTTGCTGTGTGCGGAGCGCTGTACTAAACACTCGGGAGGGTGCCATATAAGAGGAAACAGACGCATTCCCCGCCCCCAGCGAGCTTCCAGTCTAGAGCGGGGAGACAGGTGGAGTCGGGAGGTACGGTCCCCGAGCGGGCCGGATGAAGTAAGTTCCTGAATATGGCAGGGCGGGGAGAACGGAGCTTCTTTCCCCCGCCTGCCCCTCCCCGCTTCCCACTCCCGGACTCACGTCTCAGTGCCGTTCGGCCGCCGCCTCCGGGCTGAGCACCTGCAGCGGCTGGAAGTAGGAGTAGACCCAGGGCCGGGAGATCTCCTGGGCCCGCTCCAGGCCCCCGGCCTCCGTCACCAAGTCCCGCCGGAAGCGCGCGTGCTCCTCCGCGGCCTCCCTCCGCCTGCGGGGACAGAAGCGGCGCGCGGCGGAGCCGAGATTAGAACCCACGACCTCTGACTCCTAAACCCGGGCTCTTTCCACTGAGCCACGCTGCTTCTCTGGTACATACTAAGCACTTGACACATACCATTATTGTTATTATTCACCACCCCCGATCCCACAGATTTATGTACATATCTGTCGTTCATTTATTTCTATAAAATGTTCTCCCCCTCTAGACTATAAGCTTGTCGTGGGCAGGAAACGTGTCTGTTTATTGTTCTATTATATTCTCTCAAGCGCTTAGTATGGTGCTCCGCACATAGTAAGCGCTCAATAAATACGATTGAATGAATGAATGAATGACTGCTGGCACATAGTAAATGCTTGACAAACATCTCAGTGATCATTCTGTGTTTTTTTAGTAACAGTAGAGAAGCAACGTGGTTCAGTGGAAAGAGCCCGGGCTTGGGAGTCAGACGTCGTGAGCTCTAATCCCGGCTCTGCCGCTGGTCAGCTGTGTGACTTTGGGCAAGTCGCTTCACTTCTCTGTGCCCGAGTTGCCGCATCTAAAAAATGGGGATTCAGACCATGAGTCCCACGCGGGACAACCTGATTGCTTTGTTTCTCCCCCAGCATTTAGAACAGTGCTTGGCACATGGTAAGCACTTAACAAACACCATCATCATTATTAGTAGTAGTAGTATATAAAAGACATAAAAGACACTGATCCCACCTTCGTTATTATTAATTATTATTATGGTATTTGTTCAGTGCTTCCTAGGTGCCGGGCACCGTATCAAGCACTGGGGTGGATCCAAGCAAATCGACTCGGACACGCGGGGCTCACCGTCTCAATCCCCGTTTTACAGACGAGGGGACCGAAACACGGAGAAGTGAATTAATTTGCCCAAGGTCACACAGCCGACGAGTGGCGGATCCGAGGTTAGAACGGACGGCCCCCCACCCTCCCACGACGCCAGAGGCGGCAACTGCACCATCTCCTCGTCGTCCTCTTCCTCCTCCTCCACCTCCCATTTCAACTTTCAACCCCTCAATCCTCTGGCTCTCGTCTGTGCCCGGGGCCAGTGGGGGAATCCCAGCTGCCAGGGATTCCCTCCGCCCCGGCCTCTCCCCCGGTCCGCCCGTGGACGTCGGTACCTGGCCGGCTGGCGGGCTTGTATCCTGGCTTCCTCCAGAGCCAGGCTGGCCGCCGCCTCTTCCTTCCTCCTCCGCTCCTCCGCCTCGAGCCGGGCCTTCTCCGCTTCCTCTCGTCTCCGCTTCTCGCGTTCCAGCCGCTCCTCCTCGGCCATCTCCCTCAGCCGCCGCTGCTCCTCGGCCGCCAGCGTGGCCGACTCCTCTCGCCTCTGCCGCTCGGCCTCTGCCGGGACAGAGCACGGGGCGTTGGGCGGCGGGGGGTGAGCGCGACGTGGGGGGCACAGGACTAGGGGGTCACACAGACGCGGCCCGGTTGGGATCAGGAAGGAGGGAAGCGTTGGGTGGAAGTACCACGGGCCAGGGACTTTGCGGGGGGCAAGAAAATGGCAGGGAAGCGGCCGAGGGGGACCGAATCTGTAATCCATTGATTTATAGTCACGTCTAGATTGAAAGAATGAAGAGGGAGGGATTTCCGGGCCACAGGGAGTCCACGGGTCAGGATGAGATAGATTAAATCGAGGTAGGGAAAGTAGATTGGCAGTAGGGTAAAGTGGGTGGGTCGGAGCCAAGCGGATCAGCGAGATAAGGCAACAGGGAGAGCCGACTGAGCGCCCTCAAGCCGACGGTAAAGAGTTTCTAGGGATCCCCAGTTTTCTCGAGGGGCCGTGCTTTCCCCGAGGCAAAGAGCAGGCCGGGACCACAGATCAACCCGCGGACAAGCCTCTGCTCCCCTTCTAGACCCTGAGCTCGTTGTGGGCAGGCAATGTGTCTGCTTATTGTTGTATTGTACTCTCCCGAGAGCTTAGGACAGTGTTCTGCACGCAGTAGGCGTTCAATACGATCGAATGATTGAATGAAAGGGAAGGAAGCCACGCGAGGCTGGAGGTTACGGGCGTGGAGCCGCCCCGGCGAGAGGTGTAACTGCACGAGTTATTCCTTCCGTAAAAACGTTACGGGGCCAAGCGTGTCCCGTGATAGTTCCCCCGGGACGTGGGATGGTCGAGGGAAAAATGGGTTGTAAGACGGGCGCATCCGTTATCTGGGGCATACCGTCCGAGAGGAGAGTTGGGAGCCGCGGCCCAGCCAACCGAAATATCGTCAGGGGCTTCCAGGATGCTTTACGGGGCGGATGCCCCGTCTCTCCCCTCAGTCCCCGCTGGGGTCGGGAAGGGAGAGCAGAGGCTTGTCCGCAGGTCGATCTGTGGTCCCGGCCCGCTCTTTGCCTCAGGGAAAGCACGGCCCCTCGACGAAACTGGGGATCCCTATTCTTTACCATCGTCTTGAAGGCGCTCGATCGCGTGGCTCGGTGGAAAGAGCCCGGGCTTGGGAGCCAGAGGTCATGGGTTCGAATCCCGGCTCTGCCACGAGTCAGCTGTGTGACGTTGGGCAAGTCACTTCACTTCTCTGGGGCTCAGTGACCTCATCTGTAAAATGGGGATGAAGACTGTGAGCCCCACGTGGGACACCTGATCACCCTGTCTCTATCCCAGCTCTTAGAACAGCGCTCTGCACACACATAGTATGCGCTTGACAAATACCAACGTTAGTATCTCGCCGATCAACTTCGCCCCAACCCACACACTTTACCCTACTACCAATCTACTTACCCTACCTCAATTTAATCTATCTCATCCTGGCCCGTGGGCTCCCTCTGGCCTGGAAATCCCTCCTTCTTCATTTCTGACAGACCACCAACCACTCTCCCCACCTTCAAAGCTCTCCTAAAAATCACATCTCCAAGAGAATTATTTATTGACATTATTATTTACAATAGCGATGATGATAATATAATAGTAGGTTATATTTCTCTCATTTAGTAATAATAATGATGATGGTATTTGTTAAGCGCTTACTGTGTGCCAGGCACTGATCTAAGCACTGGGGGAGATACAAGATAATGGGGTTGGACACAGTCCCTGTCCCACACAAGACTCACGGTCTTAATCCCCATTTTACAGATGAGGGAACTGAGGCCCAGTGATGTAAAGTGACTTGCCCAAGGCCACATAGCAGACAAGTGGTGGAGACAAGTGGCTTCTCCCCTATACACTCTCCCCATTGTGTCATCTATTCACTTGGCCGTGGCCCCTTTAAGTATCTGCTATTCACCCCCATAACACTGATGTCCATAACCTTAATTTATTTTACGACCGTCCCCCCTCCTCGTGGAAGCTCCTCGTGGGCGGGGATCGTATCTACCAACTCAACTGTTCTATCCTCTCCCAAGTTCTTAGTACAGTGCTCTGCACACAGTAAGCGCTCACTAAATGGCAGGGCTCCCGCCAGCTCTGGGGATTCCCCGTCCCCCCTCCACTGCCCCCAGATCCACCCACCTGCCCTGGCCGCCTCCTCCTGCTGCCGCTTCCTCTGCGCTTCCTTGAGCTTCTGGCGCAATTGGTCCTGCTGGCGCAGAGCCTGCTCCTGGACCGCCCGCTCCTGCTGCTCCCTCCCGGCTGCCTCCGCCTCCTGCCGCCGCCGCTCGGCCTCCGACCTCTGCCTCTGCAAGCTGAAACACCGGGGGCCGGGCGTCACCGGGGGGACTGGCATCACTGGGGCGTGGGCATCGCCGGAGGGTGGGCATCACCGGAGCCATCGGTGCCCCCGGCCTGGGCCCGCCACCCTCCGGGGACGGCCCCGTCCGCTGCCCGGGCCCGCCGGCGTCCGGGCCGCCCTCGGATGCCAACCTTCTCACTGTACCTCGATCTCGTCTATCTCACCGCCGACCCCCCGCCCACGTCCCGCCTCCGGCCTGGAACGCCCTCCCTCCTCAGATCCGACGGACGATGACCCTCCCCGCCTTCAAAGCCTTATCCCCCTCTGGACCGTAAACCTGTTGTGGGCAGGCAATGTGCCTGTTATATTGTTCTATTTGACTCTCCCAAGCACTCAATACAGTGCTCTGCACCCAGTAAGCACTCAATAAATCCATTCATTCAATAGTATTTATTGAGCGCTTATTATGTGCAGGGCACTGTAATAAGCGCTTGGAATATACAATTTGGCAACAGATACAATCCCTGCCCATCGATGGGCTAATAAATACGACTTGACTGACATCTCCCTAAGGCCTTCCTTGACAATGCCCTCTTTGCGCTCTCGCTCTCTCTCTCCCTCTCTCTCCCTCTCTCTCTTTCTTTTCTTTTCTTTCATATTTACTGAGCACTTAATATGTGCAGAGCACTGTATTAAGCGCTTGGAATTGGGCAACAGATAGAGACAATCCCTGCCCAGTGACGGGCTCACAGTCTAATCGGGGGAGACAGACGGACAAAAACAAGACAACATCCCTTCTATGTCACCCTGACTAGCTCCATTTATTCATCCTCCCTTCCAGCCCCACAGCACTCATGTCCATATCTGTCATTTATAGATTGATATTAATGTCCGTCTCCCCATCTAGACCGTAAGCTTGTTGTGGGCAGAGAATGTGTCTTTACACTGTTATACTGTCTTCTCCCAAGCGCTTAGTACACTGCTCTGCACACGGTAAGCGCTCAGTAAATATGATTGACTACTTCACACACGGTTTTTCAGTGGCTTGCTCCCAAAGGGTTAGTATAGTGTTCTGCACCCAATAAGCGCTCAATAAATCTTATTTCACACACAGCTGTTCAGTGGCTTGCTCCCACAAGGCCGGCAAACATCCGTGTCCTCACAGCAAGATCCCCGTCACCTTGAAAGACCAGGGGAAAAGGATCCCGGGGGGGACGGCGGTGGGTAACTCCCAGCTGCACCCCAGATAGAGAAACAGCGTGGCTCAGTGGAAAGAGCCCGGGCTTGGGAGTCAGAGGTCATGGGTTCAAATCCCAGATCCACCGCTTGTCGGCTGTGTGACTTTGGGCGAGTCACTTCACTTCTCTGGGCCTCAGTTACCTCATCTGGGGATGAAGACTGGGAGCCCCACGTGGGACAACCTGATCACCTTGTATCCCCCCCCGGCGCTTAGAACAGTGCTCTGCACATAGTAAGCGCTTAACAAATACCAACATTATTATCGGAGAAGCAGCGTGGTTCAGTGGAAAGAGCACGGGCTCGGGAGTCAGAGGTTACGGGTTTGAATCCCGGCTCTGCCACTTGTCAACTGTGTGACTCTGGGCGAGTCACTTCACTTCTCTGGGCCTCAGTGACCTCATCTGGAAAATGGGGATGAAGACTGTGAGCCTCACGGGGGACAACCTGATGACCCTGTATCTTCCCCAGCGCTTAGAACAGTGCTCTGCACATAGTCAGCGCTTAACAAATACCGACATTATTATTATTATTTTATGGCCACTGGCCCCACATGGGCCTGAATATTAGAACTCCTTACCAGGCTTTCTCTCTGTATCAGTAGAAGTGCAAATAAGTGGGGAAGAGATTAGAAACAACCTCCTCTAGAGTAATAAAAGGCAGGTCATCACTACTCCAGCGCTTAGAACAGTGCTCTGCACATAGTAGGTGCTTAACAAATACCAATATTATTATTATGATGTCCTCACGCCCCTCCCTGCACACCCCGGAACCAGCCCTCCACCTCCAAGTCCCTTCTTTTTTGTTTTTTTTGTTTTTGAAGTACTCACTGTGTGCCAGGCACTCAGTCGGTCAGTCCAGTGCTCTGCACACAGTAGCTGCTCAGTAAATACCACTGATTGATTAACTGAGGGTAGAGTTCAGTCAGCCCCTTGACAAGGGAGGGGAGCAGGGGAACCCCATTTCTCAGAATCCTCCTCTCCGCCCCCCCGAGAAGGCGTCCGGGCCAGCGCACCGGTTCTCCTCGGCTCTCCTCAGTTGCTCCCGCTCAAACTCCTCCTTTATCCGCTCCATCCGTTCCAGCTGCTCTTGCCGCTGCCGTGTCTGTTCCTCCTGCTCCCTTCGTTTCCTCTCCACCTCCAGCCGCCTCCTCTCCGCTCTTTCTGCTCGGATCCTGTCCCGAGAAGTCTTCTCCTGCCACCGGTTCCCGGGGAGCGCCTAAACCGAGATTTTTGAAAAGATTTCTCTTGTGGTATTGAGATGTGCATCAAGAATACAAGCTAATCGGGCTGGGCAGGGTCCCTGTCCTACAATGGGGCTCACAGTCCAAGTAGGAACGGGCAGTGAATCCCCATTTTGCAGTTGAGGAAATTGAAGCACAGAGAAGTCAAGTGACTTGGGCAAGGTGACACAGTCGGCAAGTGACTAATTCTCTTCCCCTCTTCAAAACCCTACTTAAAGCTCACCTCCTCCAAGAGGCCTTCCCAGACTGAGTTCCCTTTTTCCCTCTGCTCCCCCTCTACCCCCCCTTCACCTCTCCTCAGCTAAGCCCTCCTTTCCCTGCTTTCCCTCCGCTCCTTCCCCTCTCCCTTCCCCTCCCCTCAGCACCGTACTCGTCCGCTCGACTGTATGTATCTTCATCGCCCTATTCATTTTGTTAATGGGATGTACATCGCCTTGATTCTATTTATTTGCTTTTGTTTTAATGAGATGTTCTTCTCCTCGATTCTATTTATTGCCATTGTTCTTGTCTGTCCGTCTCCCCCGATTAGACCGTAAGCCCGTCAGAGGGCAGGGACTGTCTCTGTCAGTTACCGATTTGTACATTCCAAGCGCTTAGTACAGTGCTCTGCACATAGTAAGCGCTCAATAAATACTATTGAATGAAATGGCAGAGTCAGCATTAGAACCCAGGTCCTCTGGCTCTCGGGCTCATGTTTTATGGAGTAGGTCACGTTGCTTCCCCGTAGATACGGGTGAGACACGGCAGTGCTCTAGACTCTAGACTGTGAGCTCGTTGTGGGCAGGGATTATCTCTCTTTATTGCTGTATTGTACTTTCCCAAACACTCAGTACGGTGCTCTGCACACAGTAACGCCTCAATAAATACGCTTGAATGAAGGAATAAATACGACTGAAGGAATGAATCAGGGTCCCTGTGGAAACCTCTGGCCTGAAGAGGATCGCCCTGTCTTCCCCATTCGACTAGAAGTGCCTCAAGGGCAGGGAATCTGCTCTGTTTGGCGTAGAACTCTCCTGAGGGATTTAGCACAGTGCTTTGCGCCAAGGAGATGCTCAGCAATATTGAGGGTGGGGGTGTGGTCTGCTGGAGAGAGCCTGGGCCTGGGAGTCGGGGGACCTGGGTTCTAGTCCTGGCTTCTAGTCCTGGCTCTGTCAGTGGTCTGCTGGGTGACTCTGGGCAAGCCACTCAATCGCTCTGTGCCTCAGTTTCCTCTGTAAAGTCGGGATGAGAAACTTACCTTGTACAACCTGATTAAGGCAGGGACTTGGTCCAGTCTGATGATCTTGTATTCATTCATTCGATCGTATTTATTGAGCGCTTACTGTGTGCAGAGCACTCTACTGAGCACTTGGGAGAGTACACTACACAGTAAACAGTGACGTTCCCTGCATCCACCCCCGTGCTTAGCACAGCGCTCGACACACGGTAAGCGCTTAATAAACACCAACACGAGTGGGTGACGATGGGTATTTCTAAGGTCACTGACCGGAACGGCTCCTCGTGTCCGCTCGTGGGTTTTACCTCTGATGCGCCGCCCCGTCGGCCTTCTTCGGACCCTGGGGTCCCCGGGACGGGGGCAGGCGGGGGAGGGCCGGGCCTCTCCACCGCGGGCCCCTGGGGCTCGTGGGCAGGGGGAGGGCGGAGCTGAGGGTCCCGAGGGCCGGGGTCCCGGGGAGAGTCCCCTCTCTGGGCCGGGTGGTCCGCGTCGCCCCGGCTTGGGGCGTCAGGGGTCTCGGGACCCCCGGCTGGCCACCGGCGCCGCCGCTCTCCCTTCCGGACCCCGGCCGCCGCCGCCGCTCTCTTGGGGGCCGCACTCCGGTTCTCCCCGGCTCTTCGCTCCTCCTTCGGATGGCCTGCGGATGCGGGATGGCCGGGGGTCAATCACCCCCTCACCCCGATCTGGTCCCCTATCCCGCCTCCCGTCCCATCCCGCTCCCCACCCTGCCGTTCCAGGCTGGAGGGGCCAGTTGGTGGGGAAGCCTCGATAGGCCGTGGAGAGGCCGTTGAGGCCTGGGGCTCGGAGCGCCCATCTTTGCGTTCTAGGAGCCTCGGCCCTCAGATCGAGTAACTTTGGCTTCCAGGAATCTGGGGCTCTCGGATCTCGGGGCGAGATTCTCGAGCCTCTTGGAACTTGGGGTTCTCGGAGCCAGTATTTTTAGTCTCTGAGATCTTGGGGCTCTTGGATCGCGGGGCTCTTGGATCTAGTATCTTGGGACTCTGGGACGTTGGGGTTCTCGGATTTTTTCGGCTCTCGGATCTCGGGGTTCTCGGATCTCGGGGCTCTCGGATCTAGTATCTTGATACTCTGGGTTCTTGGGACTCCCGGAATGCGGGGCTTTTGAATTTCAAGGCTCTGGGATCTTTGGGCTCTCGGATCTCGGGATTCTCGAATCTCGGGGCTCTAGGGGCTACTAGCTTTGGACTCTGGGATCTTGGGCCTCTCAGATCTAGGGGCTTTCGGGTCCACTATCTTCGGGCTCTCAGATCTGGGAACTTGACGTTCTTGGGGCTCTCGGACAGCACTTAGAACTGCGCTTGGCACATAGTAAGCTCATAATAATAATAATAATAATGATGGTATTTGTTAAGCGCTTACTATATGCCAAGCACTGTGATAAGCGCTGGGGTGGATAAAGGTAATCAGGTTGTCCTATGTGGGGCTTACAGTCTTCATCCCCATTTTAGAGATGAGGTAACTGAGGCCCAGAGGAAATGCCAGAATTATTAACTCGGGGAGCAGACCTTGAGGCTGTCAGATGTTTGAGCTCTCAGATCTCGGGACTCTCGGATCTTGGAGCTCTTGGATCTAGTATCTTTGGACTCTGGGATTTTGGGGTTCTTAGAGCTGGTCTCTCTGGACTCTGGGATCTCAGGGAGCGGATCTCGAGACCATCAGATCTTTGAGCGCGAATCTTTTTGCCCTCGGGGTCTCAGGACTCTCACTCAGATCTCGGGACTCCCATCGGAAGGCCTCTAATTTGGGGTCTGTCCCCAGACGGCGGCGTTCCAGGGGGCCGCCTCCTTGTTCAGACACGCTCCTTTCCTCACCGACGACGAACTCCGCCCTGCGGGGGCCCGGGTCCCCCGAAGCTCCTCGGCGGCTGCCCCATCGGACGCCGGGCTGGGCCGCCCCGGGTCTCTTCCTTCCCCCCGATGCCCCGGGCTCTTCTCTGTCCTGGAGATGGGGAGGAATCAGAACGCCCCGTCACAGGCTCAAAGCCCTCCCCTGCGGGATCAGAACTTGCACACAGGCCTCGGGCCCTGCCCACACAGGCTGGGGCTTTTCGCGACCTGCTTTGCCCCATCCAGTGCCCTCGTCCCACCTCTATCCCCCTTCAGTCAAAATAGAGAAGCTGTGTCTCCGTCTCCAGGTGGATTTCCAGGTTGTTTTTTTTACAAACAAATGACAAAAAAAAGCCCACTACCGTGGCAGGGCTCCTTCCAAGCTTCCTCTGTGGGAGCTACTGGGAGAAGCAGCGTGGCTTAGTGGAAAGAGCCCAGGCTTGGGAGTCAGAGGTCGTGGGTTCTAATCCCGGCTCTGCCACTTATCTTGTGTGTCTTTGGGCAAGTCACTTCACTTCTCTGTGCCTCAATTTCCTCAACTGTAAAATGGGGATGAAGACTGTGAGCTCCACGAGGGACAACCTGATTACTCTTTATCTAACCCAGCGCTTAGAACGGTGCTTGACACATAGTAAGTACTTAACAATACCATTATTATTATCATTATTATTATTCTCCCTGAATTGTCAGGGAAAGGAGAAGGAAGGAAAAAGGTGGAAGGTAGGAGGGAGATGGGAGGAGGGAAGAGGGAAAAAGAGATAGGAGGAGGGAAGAGAAGGGGTTGGGGTCGGAGGAAGAAAGAGAAGGGAGGTGGAAAGAAGGAGAGTGGCCTAACGGAAAGATCCCGAGTATGGGAGTCAGAGGACCTGGGTTCTAATCCTGCTCTGCCATTTGCCTGTTGTGTGAGCTTCAGCGAATCATTAAACTGCTCTAGGGTTCAATTTCCTATCGGTTAAATGGGGATTGAGATACATCTTCCCCCTCCCCCTTAGGCTGTGAACCCACTGTGGGTCAGGAACTGTGCCTGACCCGATGATCTTGTCAACCTCAGGGCTTAGTGTGGTGCTCGACAAATACTATTATCAATAGTATTATTTTGGGAGATGGAGGGAGATAGGGTACTGAGCCCACAGGAGGCTTAGAACAGTGCTTTGCACACAGTAAGAGCTTAACAAATACCATTATTATAAGTGTCCTATTGCTCACTGTGCTGATGTGATCCGGAGTTGGCTCTTGGAGCTCTCCTGGCCTGGCCTCTCCTCCACTTTCTCTGGATAGAAGTAGCTTCTCCGGAAGTTGGTTCGTGGCTCCAGAGCTCCTGTGCCTGTGAAAAGAGCAAAGGGAAAGCCCTCATTAAGGTGCGAGTCTTGGGTGTCAAACATGCTCTGCGAGGCCGTGATTGCTTTAGTTTATCATTCATTCATTCAATAGTATTTATTGAGTGCTTACTATGTGCAGAGCACTGTACTGAGCACTTGCAATGTACAATTCGGCAACAGATAGAGACAATCCCTACCCAGTGACGGGCTCACAGGCTAATCGGGTGAGACAGACGGACAAAAACGAGACAACGCAATCATGATAAATAGAATCAAGGGGATGGACACCTCATTAACAAAATAAATAGGGTAATAAAAATATATATAAATGAGCACAGTGCTGAGGGGAGGGGAAGGGAGATCCTAGCCATGCCCCAGCTCACTTGGATTCCGGTGGGCCCCTACACTTTATTTATAGTAATGTCCATCTCACCTTCTAGACTGTAAGCTCACCGTGGGACCGGAATGTGTCTCATATTGTACTCTCCCAAGTGCTTAACGCAGCGGTCTGCACACAATAAGCGCTCAATAAATAGGATGGAGTGAATTACTATTGTGCTCTCCCAAGTGATTAGTACCGTACTTTACACACAGAAAGTGCTCAATAGATTGGATTGACTATCAACTCCTCCCAGAGTTCTCTCTCTCTCTCTAACTCCTGTCTTCGGAAAGAGAACACCCTCCCCTGACCCTGGGCCTGTGAGGCCATAGATGTGACCTCGAAATAGATTCTGGCTACATCAGCACCATCAACCAATAGTATCTACTGGGTGTCTACTGCCCGCACAGTGTTGTTCTAAGTGCTTAATAATAATAATAATATTGGTATCTGTTAAGCACTTACTAGGTGCAGAGCACTGTTCTAAGCACCGGGGTAGATACAGGGTAATCAGGTTGTCCCTCGTGGGGCTCACAGTCTTAATCCCCATTTTACAGATGAGGTAACTGAGGTACAGAGAAGTGAAGTGACTTGCCCACAGTCACCCAGCTGAGACGTGGCAGAGGTGGGATTAGAACGCATGACCTCTGACTCCCAAGCCCGGGCTCTTTCCACTGAGCCACGCTGTTTCTCTCTTCCCGCCGCTTAAGACTGTACAGCCTAGTGAGGGCCAGTTCTTGCCCTCCGAGAGCTCCCGGTCAACCAGATAAGGCTCTCCGGTTGTGGCCACGAGCAGATGCTTCTTGTACCAAGTTGATTATTATGATTATTGTATTCATTAAGCGCTTACTACACGTCAAGCACTGCTCTGATAGCTGGGTACCAGCGGGGTATCAGGTTGGACACACCTGTCCCACATCCTGACCTCCCGTCAGCCCCGGGCCACGTCCTACCTCCGGCCTGGAATGCCCTCCTTCTTCAAATCCACCCAACTAGCACACTTCCCCCCCTTCAAAGCCCTACTGAGGTACAGAGAAGTGAAGTGACTTGCCCGAGGTCACACAGCAGACAAGCGGCCTGACCTGACTCCCAGGTCCGTACTCTAGCCACTCGGCCAGGCTGCCTCTGTCCCGGGCTCTGGGATCCCACTCTGACCCCCGACCGGCAAGTGAGAAGGCCGTGGGGGTCCAAGCCCGGTCACTCCCCCTGCCCTACACAGCAGCGTGGCCTAATGGACAGGGCACGGGCCCGGGAGTCAGAAGGACCCGGGTTCTACTCCCGGCTCCGCCACTTGTATGCCGTGAGACTTTAGGCAAGTCTCTTAACTTCTCTGGGCCTCAGTTCCCTCGTTTGTAAAATGGGAATTAAGACGGTGAGCCCCGGGAGGGACGTGGACTGTGTCCAAACTGATGAGCTTGTATCTACCCCAGGGCCTGGCGCATAGTAAGCTCTTAACAGATACCATAAAAAAAAAGATAGAGACGGGCAGAAAGGCCAGAGACAGGAAGGCCGGGGGAGAGAATGTGAATATTTTTTTGCCAGCGGGCTTGAGGTCTGGATCGTTCTTTGCCCCTGTTCTGCCCCCCATCCTTCCTGGCCCCGGCCCCGGCCCAGCCTCGCTCCCTCTGGAGGATCAGTCGCGGGGAGGGCTGGGCCCTGAGCCTTTACAACCGGAGGGACGGACTGGCCCAATCCCAATCCCCAAATCACACCCCAGCACAACTACACACACACGCACGCACACTTACTCAAGGGCACAAGCATACATATTCTGGTGGCCTCTTCATTCCTCAGCTACACAACATGTTTATTCACGTGCCCAAGCATACACGTTCCTGGTGGCCTCCTCACCCCTGAACTACACAACTCCACACACACTTATTCACGGACACGAGCGTGCGCGTTCCTCGTGGCCTCTTCATTCTTAACCACACAACTACACACAGCATTTATTCACGTGCATAAGCATGCACACTCCCGGTGGCCAACTCGCACCTCAACTGCACGACTACGCAGAGCATCTATTCACGTGCACAAACTCACGCGCTCCCGGTGGCCTCCTCGCCCCTCAACTACACAACTAGACAAAGCGTTCATTCTCGTGCACAAGCACACGCGCTCCCGGTGGCCTCCTCATCCCGTAACTACACAACTCCACAAAGCATCCATTCACGTGCACGAACATAGACGCTCCCGGTGGCCGCCCTTAGCTGCACAAACACACTGACTCACACACGTGTCCATTCACGGATGCGAACACACGGCCTCTGTACGTTAGGCCCGACCCTGCTTTCCCCTTCCCCCCGGGGAGGCCCGGGACCCCAGACTCACTCCTCCCATAGCCACTCCTTCTCGCTCCTTCTTCCCGCCTTCTCCCTCTCCACCTCTACAGGTTGGCAGGGTTCTCCCCCCCGCCCCGTGGGCGGTTTTGCCCTCCGGGAATGACTCCGGCTCCACAAACCCAGGAGGGTTTGTGGAATCCGGGGAAGAAACAGCAGGATTGAGGCCAAAAGCCCAAATTGTTCATTTCAGTCACGCTCAGGCTGATGGGACCTTGAGGGCAGGGAAGCGTGTCTACTGACTCTATTCTGTTGCTCTCTCCCAGACGCTTAGCACAGTGCTCTGTAAGTGTTCAAGATACACCAGCGACTCATTGGTTGATTGACTGATGGATAGAATAATAATAATAATGGTATTTGTTAAGCACTTACTATGTGCCAAACACTGTTCTAAGTGCTGGGGTAGATGCAGGGTGATCAGGTCGTCCCACGTGGGGCTCACACTTTTAATCCCCATTTTACAGATGAGGTAACTGAGGCACAGAGAATAATAATTTACATCTGTTGAAGTGCTTACTATGTGCCAAGCACTGTAATAATAATAATGTTGGTATCTGTTAAGCGCTTACTGTGAGCGCGTCACTGGGCAGGGACGGTCTCTATCTGTTGCTGCCGAATCGACCATTCCAAGTGCTTACTACAGTGCTCTGCACATAGTAAGCGCTCAATAAATATTATTGAATATGTGCCGAGCACTGTTCTAAGCTCTGGGATAGGTAGAGGGTCATCAGGTTGTCCCACGTGAGGCTCACAGTCTTCATCCCCATTTTAATTCAGTTCAATTCAATAGTATTTATTGAATTTTACAGATGAAGGAACTGAGGCCCAGAGACGTGAAGTGATTTGCCCACAGTCACCCAGCTGACAAGTGGCAGATCCGGGATTTGAACCCATGATCTCTGACTCCCAAACCCGGGCTCCTTCCATTGAGCCACACTGCTTCTCAGAACAGCGGGCGCTTCGGACCAATCCCCATGCGGGACCAGGAGGAGGTGGGTAGCTGGGGGGAAGATGCAGGGAGGCGAGGGAGGAGCCGGGGCCCGAAGCGGTTCCCGGTCACCTGGCAGTGGGGAGGTGGTGGCGGGGGGGGAGGTCGGGGCAGGGGGAGATTTTCTTAAACACGAATGGCAGGTCAGTTCAAGAGTGAGACTGGAAGCGGTTTCCATGGCCTAGCGGATGGAGCTCAGGCCCGGGACTTGGAAGGACCTGGGTTCTAATCCCGGTTCCGCCACTCGTCTGCTGTGTGAGCTCGGGCACGTCCCTTCTGTTCTCTGGGCCTCGGTTCCCTCCTCTGTAAAATGGGGATTAAGGGTGTGAGCGTGGGACAGGGACTGTGTCCAACCTGACTACCTGTTACAGGCTCTCGTAATATCCCGGCTAGACTACTGTGTCGGCCTTCTCTCTGATCTCCCTTCCTCCCGTCTCTCCCCGCTCCAGTCTATTCTTCACTCCGCTGCCCGGCTCATCTTCCTGCAGAAACGCCCTGGGCCTGTCACTCCCCTTCTTAAAAACCTCCAGTGGTTGTCCATCGACCGCCGCACCAAACAAAAACGTCTCACTCTAGGCTTCGAGGCTGTCCAACCCCTTGCCCCCTCCTACCTCTCCTCCCTTCTCTCTTTCTCCCGCCCACCCCGCACGCTCCGCTCCTCCGCCGCCCGCCTCCTCACCGTCCCCCGTTCTCGCCCATCCCGCCGTCGACCCCCGGGCCGCGTCCTCCCGCGGTCCCGGAAGGCCCTCCCTCCTCACCTCTGCCAAACTCATTCTCTTCCCCTCTTCAAATCCCTACTTAAAGCTCACCTCCTCCAAGAGGCCTTCCCACACTGAGCTCCCCCCTTCTTCCCTCTGCTCCCTCTACCCCCCCCTTCACCTCTCCGCAGCTAAACCCTCTTCTCCCCCCTTTCCCTCCGCTCCTCCCCCTCTCCCGTCCCACCCCCTCGGCACCGTACTCGTCCGCTCGACCGTATATATCTTCATCATCCTATTTATTTTGTTAATGAGATGTACATCACCTTGATTCTATTTACTTGCTATTGTTTTAATGAGACGTTCTTCCCCTCGATTCTATTTATTACCATTGTTCTCGTCTGTCCGTCTCCCCCGATTAGACCGAAAGCCCGTCAAAGGGCAGGGACTGTCTCTGTTACCGATTTGTCCATTCCAAGCGCTTAGTACAGTGCTCTGCACATAGTAAGCGCTCAATAAATACTATTGAATGAATACCTGGAGTGTAGCCCAGTGCTTCGAACAGCGCTTAACAAATACTGTTAAAAAATATGTATTCTAGGCTTCAGAGCTTTCCCGGACCCAGCTGAGGGGTCGTCAGCTTTCTGGCCATCCTCTCCCTCCTCCCTGAAACGGAGAAAGAGCGAGAGGTTTCCCTGAGACAAACGTACCTTTCCCGGGCAGAGCCCACGCCGCAGTCCACGTCCTGCTTGTCCAGCGGTGGGGCGAGCGGTTCTCCGGCAAGGCCGCCCTCGGCCTCCTCCGCACCTGGGGAGACCAAGACCATCACTCCTTTCCTCGGGTGGCAGGGAGGCCCCGGGCAGGAGCGTCTCCCCCGAAGCCGGCCGGCCACACAGAAGCGGCGTGGCCTACTGGCTGGACCACAGGCCTGGGAGTGGGGAGGACCTGGGTACTAAGCCCGGCTCCGCCACCGGTCTGCTGGGTGACCTCGGGCAAATCACTTCACTTCTCTGGGCCTCGGTTCCCTCAGCTGTAAAATGGGGATTAAGATGGCGAGCCCCACGTGGGACGGGGACCGTGGCCAACCTGATCAGCTTGTATCTACCGCACCGCTCAGTCCGGTGCCTGGCACGTAGTAAGTGCTTAACAGATACCATAAAAACAAACTCCACCCCCCGCCCCCAAATCCCCGTGTTCCTGTAGCACGGGCGACCATGGGGTGAAAGTGAGGTGTGGGGCCGCGAGGGGCGGTAGGGCAGGCTCATTCATTCGTTCAATAGGAATTATTGAGCGCTTACTATGTGCAGAGCACTGTACTAAGAGCTTGGAATGTACAAATCGGAACAGATAGAGACAGTCCCTGCCCTTTGATGGGCTTACAGTCTAATTGGGGGAGACAGACAGACAAGAACAATAGCAATACATAGAATTCATTCATTCAATAGTATTTATTGAGCGCTCACTATATGCAGAGCACTGTACTAAGCGCTTGGAATGTACAAATCGGTGACAGAGACAGTCCCTGCCCTCTGACGGGCGCACAGTCTAATCGGGGGAGACGGACAGACAAGAATAATAGCAATAAATAGTGTTGGTATTTGTTAAGCGCTTACTGTGTGCCGAGCACTGTTCTAAGCGCTGGGGTAGACACAAGGGAATCAGGTTGTCCCACGTGGGGCTCACGGTCTTAATCCCCATTTCACAGATGAGGTAACTGAGGCACCGAGAAGTTAAGTGACTTGTCCAAAGTCACACAGCTGACAAATGGCCGAGCGGGAATAAATAGAATCAAGGGTCTCGCCCCTTCCCTGTCCACTCCTCCTGGCAACCTCAGCCCCTCAGCCACTGAGAGGGACGGGAGCAGGGTGGAAAGAGAAGCGGATGGGGCGGGCGTGGAGCCGGCCCTCTGCCCCTTCCCCTTCCGAAGTGCCCGCGGGATCTCCTGACACTCCTCAGCCGGAGCCTCGCACCCCCCTGCCCCAGAAAATACCGGGGAGCCAGTAAGCGATATCCGGAAGCTCACCTAATCAATCAGTGGAACTTATCAAGCGCTTACCGTGTTACTTGGGAGCGCCCGATGCAACAGAGTCGGTAGCGAGGCCTACAGGATAGACCACGGGGCCCGGAAGTCAGACGGACCTGGGTTCTAAACCCGGCTCCGCCACTCGTCCGCTGGGTGACCTCGAGCGAGTCACGTCACTTCTTTGGGCTTCGGGGAGGAAGACCATGAGCCCCACGTGGGCTAGGGATTGTATCCAACCTGATTAGCTTGCATCTATCCCGGTGCTTAGCGCAGTGCCTGGCACATAATAATAATAATGGTATTTGTTAAGCGCTTACTATGTGCCAGGCACTGTTCTAAGCGCCGGAGTAGATACACGATAAACAGTCCCTGGCCCACGTGGGGCTCACAGTCTTAATCCCCATTTTACAGATGAGGGAACTGAGGCCCAGAGAAGTGATAAAGATTCGAACCCATGAACTCTGACTCCAAAGCCAGACAAAGTGGCTCTTTCCACTGAGCCACGCCGCTTCTCTTAGAAGTGAAGTGACTTGCCCAAGGCGTCCCAGCAGACAACCGGCAGAGCCGGGATTAGAACTCACGCCCCTTCTGACTCTCAGGCCCGGGCTCTATTTTTTCCACTAGGCCACGGTAAGCGCGTGGCTTAGGAAGGGGGTTAGACGGGGCAGATTTGAAGAGTCTAGTGTGTGGAAGCAGCGTGGCTCAGGGGAACGAGCCCAGGCTTGGGAGTCAGAGGTCATGGGTTCTAATCCTGCTCTGTCACTTGTCAGCTGTGTGACTTTGGGCAAGTCACTTAACCTCTCTGGGCCTCAGTTACCTCATCTGTAAAATGGGGATTAACTGGGAGCCTCACGTGGGACGACCTGATGACCCCGGTTAAAGATGGGGGACGAAGACTGAGCCTCACGTGGGACACGAACCGTGTCCGATCCCACTAGCTTGTAATAATAATAACAATAATGTTGGTATCTGTTAAGCGCTTACTATGTGCAGAGCACCGTTCTAAGCGCTGGGGGAGATACGGGGTCATCAGGTGGTCCCACGTGGGGCTCACAGTCTTCATCCCCATCTTACAGATGAGGGAACTGAGGCACCGAGAAGTGAAGTGTCTTGCCCGCAGTCACGCAGCTACCCCAGCGCTCAGTACGGTGCCTGACGCGTAGTGAGAGCTTAACAGAGACCACGGTTGTTATCGCCATAATGTTTCCGCCGGAGGATCGCTAGGGCGACGCTCTGAAAAGCGAAAACGGGCTGAGGACCCAAAAGCTCCAGCAGAGAGAGCCCTTCTCCCAGACATCCGCACTCACCGCCCCCGGCTGCCTGCTGAGGGTGACGGTCTCCCTCGGAGCCCGGGCTTGCCCCGCGGCCCAATGTTTTCTTCCCACAGGAACCTCAGAAAGCAGGGGGACCGGGCCAACCCGAGGCAGACAGACACAAGGAAAGACAGGCAGGCCTGCCGTCTGTCACTTGGCGGAAGACTGGCTTTGAATCGAGGCCTAAATGCCCGAAAGACCCACCCTCCTTTCGGGGCGGGTGGAGAAATAAACGGGCCCCAGCCCTGGGGGGCCGAGGGGGGCTTTGGGCTGCGGTGAGGAGAGGGAAAGGGCTGAGCCGGAGGAGATGCCGTGAAGGAGCCAGCCCAGGGCTACTAGCTAGTCGCTTCGCTTCTCTGGGCCTCAGTTACCTCATCTGCCCCCCATCTGCCACCCCCCTCCTTAAAATCCTCCAGTGGTTGCCTATCGACCTGCATATGAAACAGAAACCTCTCACTCTGGGCTTCGAGGCTGTCCATCCCCTTGCCCCCTCCTACCTCTCCTCCCTTCTCTCTTTCCACCGCCCACCCCGCACGCTCCGCTCCTCCGCCGCTCACCTCCTCGCCGTCCCCGTTCTCGCCCATCCCGCCGTCGACCCCTGGGCCACGTCCTCCCGCTGTCCCCGAACGCCCTCCCTCCTCACCTCCGCCAAACTGACTCTCTTCCCCTCTTCAAAGCCCTACTTAGAGCTCCCCTCCTCCAGGAGGCCTTCCCGCACTGAGCTTCCCCTTTTCCCTCTGCTCCCTCTCTGCCCCCCTTTCACCTCCCCTCAGCTAAGCCCCCTTTCCCCCCTTTCCCTCTGCTCCTCCCCCCGTTCCTTCCCCTCCCCTCAGCACTGTGCTCATTTGTAGATATTTTTATTACCCTATTTATTTTGTTAATAAGGTGTCCATCCCCTTGATTCTATTTATTGCGATTAAGTTGTCTTGTTTTTGTCCATCTGTTTCCCTCGATTAGACCGTGAGCCCGTCGATGGGCAGGGATTGTCTCTACCTGTTGCCGAATTGTCCATTCCAAGCGCTTAGTACAGTGCTCTGCACATAGTAAGCGCTCAATAAATACTACTGAATGACTGAATCTGGAAATTGCTCCTCAGCGCTTAGGTACGTCTCTGTCACTTTATTTCTTTGGACCGATGTCCGTCTCGCCGCCTCCAGACGGTAAGCTCATTGTGGGCAGGGAATGGAGGTATTTATCATTGTACTGGGTTTTCCCAAGCGCTTAGTACAGCGCTCCGCACACGGTAAGCGCTCAGTGAAGACAAATGAATGAATGAAAGAGAGATCTGCCCAACGTCACACAGAAGACAGGTGGCGGAGCCGGGATGAGAACCCAGGTCCTTCTGACTCCCAGGCCCGGGCTCTACCTACTGGGCCACGCTGCTTCTCTACATCGCATCTACAGCAGTGCTGAGGATGGCGCTTGGAATCTAGTAAGCGCTTCCCTGACGACAGTATTCCACATCGGCCTCTCCTCGACGACTGATTCCCGGTTTTCGGCTGGGCCGCGGCACTACCTGGATTACAGAGAAGCAGCGTGGCTCGGTGGAAAGCGGCTTGGGAGTCAGCGGTCGTGGGTTCTAATCCCGGCTGCGCCACTCGTCAGCCGGATGACTCTGGGCAAGTCACTTCACTTCTCTGTGACTCAGATCTCTCGTGTGGAAAATAGGGATGAAGACTGAGTCCCGTGTGGGACAACCTCATCACCTTGTATCCTCCCCGGCACTGAGAACAGTGCTTTGCGCATAGTAAGCGCTTAACAAATACCATCATTATTATTATCTGACAATCGCTCTCCTCCGCCTTCAAAGCCTTATTGAAACCACACCTCTTCCAAGAGGCCTTCCCTGACTGTGTCCTCTTTACCTTCTCTTCCACTCCCTTCCGCGTCCCCCGATCCGCTCCCTTTATTCATCCCCCCTCCCAGCCCCACACCACTTGGGACCGCAGCTGTAATCTTATTTATTTCTATTAACGTCTGTCTCCCCCTCTAGACCTGTAACCTCGCTGTGGGCAGGGAACGTGTCTGTCTACTGTTCTATCGTCCTCTCCCAACCGCTCAGTACGGTGCTCTGCACACGGTAAGCGCTCAATAAATACTACCGACTGACTGTCGAGGACTTAAAAAGCTTCCTCTCTTTTCCCGGCTGTCGGGAAATACCGTACGGAGTAGCCGAGTTTGGAATGCAGAGATTCAATCCTCCTAAAAGAGAGTTGGGGCGGTGGGCCGGGGCCCAGCTAAAACCGAAATGATAAGCGATCTCATCCGCTAGCTCTCTGCGGGCTGATGTTGTGCTGGACTCCCTCGAGCGCTCAGTAGGGTGCTCTGCAAGCAGTAAGCGCTCGATGGACTGACTGGAGATCCAGCGGGTGCCCAGGGGAGCGATGACAGCCCAGGAGGTCCGCGCGGCCAGAGAGCACCCGAGCGGACAGAGCCGGAGCGTCCGCCTCTTCCCTCGGACCGCAAGGAGACGAGACGCGGAACCTCCGCCCGGGGCCTCTCCTCGACGGCGGGGACGCCGAGCCCGGCTCCCCCGGGCCCGTTCCGTTGGCCGTCGGCGCTGCGCCCTCCCAAAGGGTCCGGCCCCGGTTTCTGAACGGCCCTGCCGCCTCCCGGATCGTCTGTTAGCTCTTAACGTTTCCTGCAGGCCCGGGAGGGTGAGGCCGTCTGGTTCTCACTCTGCCTGCCGCGTGCTTAGACAGGAGAGAGACACAGACGATTACATCGGGCCGCGCAAGATAAACAGATGGGAGGGAGGGCTCCGGGGAGGGGGGCCGGCCCGCTCCCCCCGATGACATCGGCTCTCCGTGCCAGAACAGACCCGCTCGGAGAAGCCGAGGAGCCGTCGCTGTAATTAAGTCCCACGGAAGACGGGCCCCCTCCCAGCCGGCGGCAGGCCGGCGGGCGGGCGAGCTCCGCGGCCGTTGAAAGACGCCAAGCGCGGAGAGGACCGGGGCCCGCAGTCGGCTGGAGACAAAGGGAAGGTGAGATTACGTTACCACCGACGCTGCCGCTGAAGCCGCCCCGGGGGGAAGGCGGAGAAACCCCCACCAGGCTCCAGGCGCCAGTCAGGGCCCCGGGGTCGGACCTTTCTGCGGCGTGGCGGCCTTGGGCCCGCCCCATGGAGAGGACGGACCGGCGGAGTCCTCTGATTCGTAACGCGGACCGAGGTGGCCAGCTCTCACCGCTCAGCGGGCCGGGAGCCGGCCATCCGTCCGTCCGCCTCGGGGTCACCTGGGCCTCAGAGTCTCTCGGCACCCCGGGGTTTCCCGCGGGACCCCGGCTCCGCCTGCTGGATCCCCTCCGGTCCACCCAGCGGATCTCCCATCCGTCGGCCCGCCAGACCCCCGTCCGGCCCGCCGGATCCCCCACCCCACGCCCCCGGTCTCCCGGCCTTCCCGGCGGACCCCGACACCCATCCGCCTGCCAGATACCCCGGCCCTCCGGCCGGATCCCCCCTCCCGCTGGATCCCCCGGTCCCCCCGCCGGATCCCCCCGTCAATCGTCACACAGGCTCGGCCCTCCCGCCGGATCCCCCCCCGTCGGCCTGCCGGTTCACCCCACTGGCCTGCGGCACCCCCCGACCCTCCCGCCGGATTCCCCCCATCCTCCCGCCGGATATCCCTGGCCCTCCCTCCAGATTCTCCTGAACGCCATCAGACGCTCCTGGCCCTTTTGCTGGATCACCCCACCGCACCGCCGGATCCCTCCCCCCTACAGCCCCCGGTGGCCCGCCGGATATTCCCCGGCCCTTCCGCCATGAGAAGCAGGAAGGCGTGATGAAGCGAGCCCGGGCCTGGGAGGCAGAAGGTCATGGGTTCTAATCCTGGCTCTGCCACTTGTCTGCTGGGTGACCCTGGGCAAGTCACTTCACTTGACTGTCAAGTCAAGTCAACTGTTGGGGCCTCAGTTACCTCATCTGTAAATGGGGATTGAGACTGTGAGCCCCATGAGGGATAGGGACCGTGTGCAACCTGATTTGCTTGTATCCACCCCAGCGCTTAATATAGTGCCTGGTACGTAGTAAGCGTTTAACAGATACCGTAACTATTATTAATCATGATTATCATCCCCCCATCCACCTGACGAACGCCCTCACCGGTCTGGCAGATCCCCCGGCCTTCCTTGCAGATCCCCCTGTCTGCACTCCAGATATTCCCAACCTTCCTTGCAGATCCCCCCTCTAGATTGTAAGCTCATTGTGGGCAGGGAATGTGTCTGCTTATTGTTCTAGTGTACTCTCCCAAGCGCTTAATACAGCGCTCTGCACACGGGAAGTGCCCGATAAAGACGATTGAATGAATGAATCCTCCGACCGCCCACCGGATCTCCTGGCCCTCCTGCCTGATCCCCCCGACAGCCCACCAGATTCATTCAATCATATTTATCGTGCGCTTACTGTGTGCAGAGCACTGTACTAAGCGCTTGGGATAGCACAATTCAACAATAAACAGACTTGTTCCCTTCCCACAGTGAGTTCCCAGTCTAGAGGTGGGGGAATCCCTCCCCTCTACAGTCAGATCCCCCCGACCCTCGCCCCTTCGGATCAACCCATCGGCCCGCTGCATCCCCTGGTCCTCCTGCCGGATCACCCCCCACATCTGCTGGCTCCCCTGGGCCTCCCGCCAACCCCCCCACCCCCCGGCCAATCTGCCCACCGGATTCGCCCCGCCGGATCCCGGCCTGTGGCCCTCCGGCCCTAGCTAATCGTAATAATGTTGGTATTTGCTAAGCCCTCACAATGTGCCAAGCACTGTTGTAAGCGCTGGGGTAGATACAAGGGAATCAGGTTGTCCCACGTGGGGCTCACAGTCTTCATCCCCATTTTACAGATGAGGTAGCCGAGGCCCAGAGAAGTGAAGTGACTTGCCCTAGGTCACACAGCTGACAAGCGGCGGAGCCGGGATCAGAACCCACGACCTCTGACTCCCAAGGCCGGGCTCTTTCCACTGAGCCACGCCGCTTCCCGCAGATCTCCACCTCGGGGGATCGACGGTCTCCCCGGTGGCCTCCCTGTCCGTTTCCGGCCTCCGGAAGACCCCCGCAGGCGGCCTCCTCTCCGACCCGACCCCGCGTGCGCCCAGTGACCTCTTTTCCTAAAGCGGTAAAACCGGGCTCTCCCTCAACAGCCACTTTCCCACCCCAAACCTCCCCACCGGCCAAAGAACCGGCGACTCCCCGCCGAAGCACCCAGGCCCTCCAGCCTGGGGCTCCGCACCGCCGGGCAGGAGAGCGACGGGCTTCCCAGAGACTCCGGTTACGAGGACCAGCGGCTGGATTGGCAGCCCCAGCCTACTTGGGCGCCTCGCGTTTCGACGCCTGCATATTTTCACGAGGATCGAATCCCCATATCTGTGTTTCGTTTACACTTGGAAGCGACCTTGGGGGTGGTTTGGGGCCGGCAAGAGGATGGAAGGCGACCAGACCCTCCCAGGCCACCGGTCCCGGAGAAACCCGAGAAAACACGACCGTCAGGTTAACACAATATCGCTTTTCCCGCGACAATCTGATGCCCGGAGAATCCGAAGGACATTCGCAAGGCGGCTCGAAAGGCTCTAATCCCACTTGTCTGCCGAGCGACCGGGGGCTAGTCACTTCACCTTTCCGTTCCTCAGGTCCCTCATCTGTAAAATGGGGATTCAAACTGTGAGCCCCACGTGGAACATGGACTGTGCCCCATCTGATGAGCTCGTAGCAGCGTGGCTCAGTGGAAAGAGCACGGGCTTTGGAGTCGGAGGTCATGGGTTCGAATCCCGGCTCCACCACTTGTCAGCTGTGTGACTGCGGGCAAGTCACTTCACTTCTCTGTGCCTCAGTTACCTCATCTGTAAAACGGGAATTAAGACCGTGAGCCCCACGTGGGACAACCTGATTCCCTTGTGTCTACCCCAGCGCTTAGAACAGTGCTCTGCACATAGTAAGCGCTTAACAAATACCAACATTATTATTAGCCACCCCAGCACTCAGTAAAGTGCCTGACACAAAGTGAGCGCTTAACAAGTACCATTTAAAAAACAAACAGAACAGACTAAAACAAAAAAACCTGTGCTAAGCATTTGGGAGAAGACAACGTAACAGAGCTGGTAGGCATGTTTCCTGCCCACAAGCAGCTTACAGGTTCTGTCGCCCACCCAAACCCAGATGTCCCGAGCGGGGAGAGTCCAGGGAAAGCCCGGAGCAGGAGTAAAGCTATTTACTGAGCATCTACCAGGAGCAACACGCACCACACTGAGCTCTTGGGAAAGTTCCCCAGAAGCCGGAGACACAGTCCCCGCCCAACACTCCCGTGGCGGAGGCACACGTAGAAATATAATAACAATAACAGTATTTGTTAATAATAATTACAGTATTTGTTAAGCGCTTTCTATGTGCCAAGCACTGTCCAAAGCACTGGGGTAGATACAAGGTGATCAGGTTGTCCCATGTGGGGCTCACAGCCTCAACCCCCATTTTACAAGAGAGGTGACTGAGGCACCGAGAAATTAAGCGGCTTGCCCAACGTCACGCAGCGGACAAGTGGCGGAGCCGAGCTTAGAACCTACGTCCTCTGACTCCCAAGCCCGGGCTCTTGCCATTAAACCACGCTGCTTCTCCAAGTTAAGCGCTTAACTACGTGCCAGGCACCATATTAAGCGCTGGATGGAGACAAGCAGGTTGGGGTGGACACAGTCCCTGCACCACACGGGGCTCACAGTCTCAAACCCCATTTTCCAGACGAGGGAACTGTGGCCCCGAGAAGTGAAGGGACTTGCCCAAGGTCACACAGCAGACAAGCGTCGGAGCCGGGATTAGAACCCACAGCCTCCCGACTCCCAAGCCCATGTTCTATCCGCTACACCGTGTGGGTCACGGTGCCCCGGGCTCGCTGTGGGCCCCCACAGCCAACGAACCCCGCGCGCCTTGGCCTGTCGCTCTCACCTCTCAGCGAGCCGCTTCCAACCTGTTGCCAGTCCCCGGGGGTCCCCGTTTCCCGAGGGGGAAGGTCGCCGGAGGATGTGCCCGAGCCCAGGGGAGCCCGCTCTGCCTTCTGGCTTGGACGCTCTGGATCCTGGGTTGGCCGCTCTGATTTCTGAGATTCTGGCCCCTCTGGGATCTGGGCTGGCTGCTCGGGATTCTGAGTTGGCCATTCTGGATTCCGGGTTGGCCTCTCTGGATTCTGAACTGGCCGCTCTGAAGACCGGGTCGGCCGTTCTGGATCCTGGGTTGGCCATTCTGGATTCTGGGTTGGTCGCTCTGAAGACTGGGTTGGTTGCTCTGAAGACCGGGTTGGCCGTTCTGGATCCTGGATTGGCCGCTCTGGATCCTGGGTTGGCCGCTCTGGATTCTCAACTGGCCGCTCTGAATACCGGGTCGGCCGCTCTGGTTTCTGAACGGGCCGCTCTGAATATCGGGTCAGCCGCTCCAGATTCTGGGTCGGCCCCTCTGGATTCGGAACGGGCCGCTCTGAATATCGGGTCGGCCGCTCCGGATCCTGGGTCGGCCCCTCTGGATTCTGGGTTGGCCGGCCTAGGTTCCGAGTTGGCCGCTGTGGATCTTGAATTGGCCGCTCCGGATCTCGAGTCGGTGGCTCTGAATTCCGGGTTACCCACTGTGGATCCTGGGTTGGCCGCTCCGGGTACACGCCTGGGCTTTCTGGAATCTGCCTTTTGGCTTCCGGCCCAAGGCTTCCCTGTCCTGGAAGGAGGAAAGGAGACTTCAATAGCTTTTCTTCGCTGGAGGTCAGTTCGGCAATTAGAGTGGCCAAATCGAGGAACGGGAGTAGAGCTGACCGTACCTTTGTTGTCTTGCAGATTCTCTACTAGGCGCCCATATCCTCGTCCCTTTCTGCTTTTCTGTTAGGTTAAGGACATCGCAGGGAGCGGTCGATGGAAGAGAAAACAGAAACACACCCGGCTGCCCTCATCTCTTGGGAAAGGAAACTCTCCTCTCCCTGCGTCCTCCTGTAATCATTGCTTCAAATGTATTAAATGCCTCCTGGGGCCTAGTCCCTGGACAGAATAATGATAATAATAATGGCTGACGGTATTATGATAGTTATTCAGCATTTACTAGGTGCTAAGTGCTGGGATGGAGAGAAGCTCACCGTTTAAGAAGACACAGTCCCTTTTCCTACACAGGGCTCCCAATCTGAGAGAGAGAAGGTATCTTGTCCCCATTTTACAGAAGAGGAAACTGAGTTCTAGAGAGGTTAAGCGACTTTTTTTTTTTAACGGTATTTAAGCGCTGACTAGGTGCCGAGCACTGTTCTAAGCACTGGCTTAGATACAAGCTCATCAGGTTGTCCCACGTGGGGCTCGCAGTCTTCATCCCCATTTTCCAGATGAGGTCACTGAGGCCCAGAGAAGTCAAGTGACTTGCCCAAAGTCACACAGTTGACAAGCGGCGGAGCGGGGATTAGAACCCACGACCTCCGACTCCCAAGCCCGGGCTCTTTCCACTGAGCCACACGGCTTCTCTGCTGCTTCACTTAGTGTGTGCAGAGCACTGTACTAAGGGCTGCGGAGAGTACAGTATAACAGAGTTGGTAGATAGGTTCCCAGCCCCTAATGAACTAGATGTGGAGGAAATTCATTCATTCTTTCAACTGTATTTACTGAGTGCTTACTGTGTGCAGAGCGCTGGGGAAAGCGCAGTGCAACAATAAGAAAGAAAAGGTTGGGGGGAGAGGCCTGGAAGGAAAAGGCTGGGGGGACGAAACTGGAAAGAGAAGGTTTGGGAGACAGGACTTGAAAGAAAAGACTTGGGGGGGGGCGAAACTGGAAAGAGCAGGTTCACAGTCTCGATCCCCATTTTACAGATGAGGTCACTGCGGCACGGAGAAGTGAAGTGACTTGCCCAAGGTCACACAGCAGACAAGTGGCAGAGACGGGATTAGAACCTGGGATCTTCTGACTCCCAGGCCTGGGCTCTATCGGATTAGAATCTGCATCTCAGGCCTGGCAGTCATTCATTCATTCAATAGTATTTATTGAGCGCTTACTAGGTACAGAGCACTGTACTAAGCGCTTGGAAGGGACAAATCGGTAACAGAGACAGTCCCTGCCCTTTGACGCGCGCGCAGTCTAATCGGGGGAGACGGACAGACAAGAACAATAGCAACAGAATCGAGAGCAATAAGTAGAATCGAGAGCAATAAATAGAAGGGCTTCCTCTCCACCAGGCCGCGTTGGCTCCGGCATGGGCACGGCTGGAGATATGTATATATGCATATATCTGTATAGATCTGTAATTTATTTATTTAATCTATTTATTTCTATCAATGTCTGTCTCCCCCTCTAGACTGTGAGCTCTTTACGGTGGACCGTAAGCCCGTCAAACGGCAGGGACCGTCTCTAGCTGTTGCCGACTTGTTCATTCCAAGCGCTTAGTACGGTGCTCTGCACATAGTAAGCGTTCAATAAATACTATTGAATGAAGGAAAGGAATGCGTCTGTTTGTCGTTACACTGTACTCTCCGAAGTGCTTAGTACAGTACTTAATACGGTCCCCTTCTAGACCGTGAGCCTGTTTTGGGGTTGGGATTGTGTCTGTTGCTGGATTGTACTTTCCAAGTGCTTAGTACAGTGCTTTGCACACAGTAAGCACTCAATAAATACGATTGAATGAACAAACGAATGGAGGGCGGCGGGCCCAGGTTTCGAAGAGCGGCCAGCTAGCGACGGGAGTGGGGGCAAGGAGGGCTCGGCTCCTCTGCCCTCATCCCGATCTTTATGGGCAGGGATTGTCTCTTTATTGCTGTATTGTACTTTCCAAGCGCTTAGTACAGTGACCTGCACACAGTAAGTGCTCAATAAGTAAGACTGAACGATACCAATCTGAGGCAGGATTGCGAGCCCCTTGAGGGATAGAGTCTGGGCCTAATTCTCCCTTGTAGACTCTCTCTGTGCTTATTCATTCAATAGTATTTATTGAGGGCTTACTATGCGCAGAGCACTGTACTAAGCGCTTGGAATGAACAAGTCGGCAACAGATGGAGACGGTCCCTGCCGTTTGACGGGCTTACGGTCTAAGTGCAGTGTTCCTCACAGAGTAAGCTTTTAATAAATACTATTACTGCTCCGTGGTGGGCCGGTGGAGGGTCCCGATGGAGGAGTCTCCCACAGGAAGGGAGGGACAGAGACAGTCAGAGAAGAGAGATGGGGCGAGAGAGGGAGGGAAAGAGAGGGGGTCACCTGTCAGCTGGAGGTAGGGAGTAGGGCGATCCCTGTGAGCTGAGTAGTGAGAGGATGGATGGAGGGGGCGTTTCGGGAGGAAAAAAGAGAGGCGAAAGAGGAGGGAGGGTGATGGAGAGGAAGAAGGGAAGGAGGATGGGGGCAGTAGAAGGAAGAGGAAGGGAAGGAGGAGGAGGAGGCAGAAGAGGAAAAGGAGGAGGAGCAGCAGAAAGAGGAGGAAGAGGTAAGAAAGAGGAGGAGAAAGAGGAAGAGAAGAAGAAAGAAGAGGAAGAAGAGAGGAGGAGGAGCAGCAGAAAGAGGAGGAAGAGGAGAAAGAGGAGGAAGAAAGAGGAAGAGAAGGAGGAGAAAGAAGAGGAGGAGGAGGACAGCTTCACTCCATGCCCGTGATCTAGGAGAAGAGCCCTGTCCTGAGCCAGCGCCGTTACTGAAGAGAAACCCTGAGACCTGCTCGCCCTCCGGCTGTGGTCAATCCCGAGGTCCCCAAAGCCGATGGCCCGGCCAGGCCCTCCCGGGCCCTTAGGAGAGGCGAGGCCAGCTCTGCATCTTCCCCGCCCTGCTGCTCAGCGGCCCTGGAGGCTCTTGGCTGAGCGTCCATCCAACGGTCCCTGCTCTTGCCACTAGGTCACACTGCTTCTATATCATCACTCTCTCATCTCTCCTTCTTCCTCTCCCTCCTCCTCTCTCCCTCCTCTCCCTTCCCCCGGACGCTTGGGTCCACACACCCTAAGCACTTCGATCATTTCAATGTCTGTCTCCCCCTCTAGACGCTAAGTTCTTTATAGGCAGGAATCATATCTACCCACTAACTCCGTTGTACTCTGCCAAGCTCTCGGTACAGTGCTCGGCACACAGTAAGCGCTCAATAAATACGACCGAATGAGTTACCTGACCCGCGTCTGGACGGCTGGGACGCTCGTCTCTCTTTTGGACCGCAGCCTCCGGGCGTCCCGGAGCTTCCTGGAAAGAAAAACAGGCGGCCTCTCGGGTTGAAAAGCTCCGAGGCCAAATTGACCAAGAAAGGAGCCCGGCCCGGTGGATAGAGAGCGACCCTGGGAGCCAGAGGGTCTGTGTTCTAATCCTCACCCCGCCACCCGTCTGAGCAAGTCGTTGGATTTCTCTGTGCCGTAGTTACCTCATCTGTAAAATGGGGATTAAAAACGGTGAGCCCTATGCGGGGCAGGGACTGTGTCCAACCTGACTACCTTCTATCTACCCCAGCCTGGCACATAGTAAGCGCTTAACAAATACCATAAAGACACACCCACACAAACAAACCCCTTAAGCACTTTGAGCACTTAAGCAGCCCATCCCAACCCCAAAGCACTTAGGCAAGCATCCCTCTACTCGACCCCTTCTCCTGATATTTGTATTAAGGCCTGTCTCTCACTAGATTATAAACTCCTTGAGGGAAGGGGTCATGGCTACCAACTCTACTGTTAGCTTTCAGCTTGCAGAGCACACAATAAGAGCGCAATAAATACTACGATTGATGATAGTGATGATTGTTATATTTGTTAAGCGCTTACTAATAATAATAATAATAATAATGATGTTGGTATTTGTTAAGCGCTTACTATGTGCCGAGCACTGTTCTAAGCGCCGGGGTAGACATAGGGGGATCGGGTTGTCCCACGTGGGGCTCACAGTCTTAATCCCCATTTTACAGATGAGGGAACTGAGGCCCAGAGAAGTGAAGTGACTCGCCCACAGTCACACAGCCGACAAGTGGCAGAGCTGGGATTCGAACTCATGAGCCCTGACTCCAAAGCCCGTGCTCTTTCCACTGAGCCACGCTGCTTCTCCAATAATAATGTTGGTATTTGTTAAGTGCTTACTATGTGCAGAGCACTGTTCTAAGCGCTGGGGGAGACACAGGGGAATCAGGTTGTCCCACGCGGGGCTCACAGTCTTCATCCCCATTTTACAGATGAGGGAACTGAGGCACAGAGAAGTTAAGTGACTTGCCCACAGTCACACAGCCGACAAGTGGCAGAGCTGGGATTCGAACTCATGAGCCCTGACTCCAAAGCCCGTGCTCTTTCCACTGCGCCACGCTGCTTCTACGTGGCAAGCACTGTCTGTTCTAAGTGCTGGGTTAGATAGAAGTTAATCACTCCCTGTTCTACGCAGGATTCACCGTCTAAGTAGGAGGGAGAACCGATTTTGAACCCTCATTTGGCAGATGAGGAAACTGAGGGCCAGAGGAGTGAACTGACTTGCCCAAGGTCACAGGGCAGGCAAGGGGCAGAGCAGGAACCAGAACCCAGCTCTCCTTATTCCCAGATCCATGTCCTTTCTACTAGGCCACGGTGTTCCTCGTTAATTAATTGATCGATCGATTGATGCTGTTATCTCCCAAGTGCTTTTCAAACTGAACATCGCCAGTAACTGATCGACTGGTGCAAATTTCATGGGGATTAACAACGATCATAATGATGGTATTTATTAATTGCTTACTATGTGCCGGGCACCACACTGAGCACTGTGGTAGATACAAGCGCTAATCAGGGTGGACACGGACCATAGGCATTCATGTATTCATTCACTCATTCAATCGTATTTTTTGAGCATTTACCCTGTGCAGAGCACTGAGCTAAGTGCTAGGGAGAGTACGATACAACAATAAACAGATATTTTCTGCCCATGTCTGCGGGGGAGACAGACATCAGTAGAAATAAATGACAGATAGGGAAATAAGTGCTGTGGGGCTGGGAAGGGGGGGGAACTACAAAGGGACCGAATCAGGGTGATGCAGAGGGAGGGGGAGATGAGGAAAGGAGGAGCTTAGTCTGGGAAGGCCTCTTGGAGGAGATGGGCCCTCAATAATAATAATGTTGGTATTTGTTAAGCGCTTACTATGTGCCGAGCACTGTTCTAAGCGCTGGGGGAGATACAGGGGAATCAGATTGTCCCACGTGGGGCTCACACACTTTTAATCCCCATTTTACAGATGAGGGAACTGAGGCCCAGAGAAGTGAAGCGACTCGCCCACAGTCACACGGCCGACAAGCGGCAGAGCCGGGAGTCGAACTCATGACCTCTGACTCCGAAGCCCAGGCTCTTTCCACTGAGCCACGCTGCTTCCCTCAGTAAGGCTCTGGAGGTGGGGGAGAGTCATTGTCTGCAGGATTTGAGGAGGGAGAGCGTTCCAGGTCAGAGGCGGGACGTGGGCTAGGGGTCGGCAGCGAGATAGGCAGGATCGAGGCACGGCGAGAGGGTCGACATTAGAAGGGTGAAGTGTGTGGGCAGTGACGTAGAAGGAGAGTAGCAAGGTGAAGTAGGAGGGGGCGTATCCCACACGGGGCTCACAGTCTTAATCCCCATTTTACACATGAGGAAACCGAGGCACAGAGAAGATAAGGGACTGGCCCAGCTTCACACAAGCAGACACGTGGCGGAGCTGGGATTAGAACCCAGGTCCTCTGATTCCCAGGCCCTTGTTCTTTCCACTTAGGCCACACTGCTCCTCTATCTTATCTCTTTTCTAGCTCTCTCATCTCTTCCTTTCTCCCTCTATCTCCCTCCTTCTGGCTGTTCTTTCATTCAATCAGTCGCGTTTACTGAGCCCCTCCTGTGTGCGGAGCACCGTACTAATCACTTGGGAGAGTCCGCTACAACAATAAACGGACGCATTCCCTGCCCACAACGAGGTTCTTCGACAAGCGCGCGAAGCACGGGCCTTTCTGTTCACGGGCGCGTCCGCCCCCTCCTCCTCAGCGTGAGATGGGGCCTCCCCAGAGGACAGGGCGACAGCGTTCCCTAGCATAAAACGTCTTCCTGTTTGAACGTGCCGCCGGCCCTTTATTTATAAAACCTCGAGGCTGCGAGGCCTTCGGGACGGCCGCCCCTTCGGAGGGCCTAGGAAGAGAAGCAGAAGGCCCCGCTTGTAAATGAAGGCTGTGGAGACTGGACCAGAGGAGTCCAAGCTTCCCCCTCTCCTGCCCCAAGAGTTACACAGAGTAGATTTCATCCCTGAAAACGCTAACGGAAACACGTGTCTTAGCCACCTTGGCCACGTTAGAATCTGGAAGAGTTAGGCATTTTTCACCGACGGATTCCCCCCAAGAGGGCGAGCAGAGAGGAAGAACTCCGGGCTCGCAGCAGCAGCCAGTCCATCGTATTTGTTGAGCCCTTATTGTGTGAGGAGCATTCATTCGATCGTATCCGTCGAGCGCCTACTCTGTGCAGAGCAATGTACTGAGCGCTTGGAATGCATTTTTATTACCCTATTTCTTTTGTTAACGAGGTGTCCATCCTCTTGATTCTATTTCTCGGGATGATGTTGTCTTGGTTTTGTCCGTCTGCCTCCCCCGATTAGACTGTGAGCCCCTCATCGGGCAGGGATGGTCTCTATCTGTTGCCCAGTTGTCCATTCCAAGTGCCTAGTTCAGTGCTGTGCACCTAGTAAGCGCTCAATAAATACGACTGAATGAATGGATGTACAATTCGGCAACAGATAAGAGACAATCCCTGCCCATTAACACCGTACTAAGCGATGTGGAGAGTACGGCACAACAATTAACGGAAGTCCCCGCTAGGCCGGGAGCCCGTTTGTCTCTGTTGCCGAACTGTACTTTCCAAGAGCTTAGTACAGTGCTGTGCGCACAGTAAGCGCTCGATAAACACGACTCAATTGAACGAACGAGTGAGGGGACGGCGGCGGAGCTGGAAGGTGGCTTGGGAAGAGTGAGGATAGCCAGCTGGGGAACGGCGGGTCAGCTCTGAACCCCCAGCCGCTCCGACGCCCGGACCCGGGCAGCCTCTTGGGAGGAAAAACCGGGACAGAAACACACTGAAGGCTGCCCTGTGGTCTGGATGGTATTTATAATAATAATAATATTGGTATTTGTTAAGCGCTTACTATGTGCAGAGCACTGTTCTAAGGGCTGGGGTAGATACAGAGTCATCAGGTTGTCTCCCGTGAGGCTCACAGTCTTCATCCCCATTTTACAGATGAGGTCACTGAGGCACAGAGAATGTTGGTATTTGTTAAGCGCTTACTATGTGCAGAGCGCTGTTCTAAGCGCTGGGGAAGACACAGGATAATCAGGTTGCCCCACGTGGGGCTCACAGTCTTCATCCCCATTTTACAGATGAGGAAACTGAGGCACAGAGAAGTTAAGTGACTTGCCCACAGTCACCCAGCTGATAAGTGGCAGAGCCGGGATTCGAACCCATAACCTCTGGCTCCAAAGCCCGGGCTCTTTCCACTGAGCCACGCTGCTTCTCGACCCATATTTATTGAGCGCCTACTGTGTGTAGAGCACTGTACTGAGCGCTTGGAAGAGGACAATACCTCAAAGTTGGTAGCGCGACTGCGCTAACTGTATTGAGCGCAAGTCGGGTTGGACACAAGTCCCCGTCCCACGTGGGGCTCACAGTCTCGATCCCTGTTTTACAGATGAGGTACAGTCAAGTCGCTTCGGTCCAGACGTCTTTTTTCTACCCTGTCCTCGGCAAACCTGTCGTTGGGTCGGAGCAGCGTGGCTTAATGGCAAGACGAGGGTTCGAATCCCAGCTCCGCCACTTGTCAGCTGGGTGACTTTGGCCAAGTCACTTTGCTTCTCTGGGCCTCAGTTTCCTCAGCTGGAAAATGGGGATCAAGACTGCGAGCCCCCCGTGGGACAACCTGCTGAGCCAGTGCTTAGAACAGTGCTTGGCACATAGTAAGCGCTTAACCCATGCCATCATTATTAATTATTAGTAGTATGATCGTAATAATAATAATAATATTGGTATTTGTTAAGCGCTTACTATATGCAGAGCACCGTTCTAAGCGCTGGGGTAGAAACAGGGTCATCAGGTTGTCCCACATGAGCCTCACAGTCTTCGTCCCCATTTGACAGATGAGGGAACTGAGGCCCAGAAAAGTGAAGTGACTTGCCCACAGGCACACAGCTGACAAGTGGCAGAGGCAGGATTCGAACCCACGACCTCGGACTTCCAAGTCGGGCTCTTTCCATTGAGCCACGCTGCTCTGTTGCTGAATTGTACTTTCCAAGCGCTTAGTCCAGGGCTCTGCACACAGTAAGCGCTCGGTAAATACGACTGAATGAATGAATGAGGGCCAAGAAAAGGCCGAGAAGCAGCGTGGCTCAGTGGAAAGAGCCCCGGGCTTGGGAGTCAGAAGTCGCGGGTTCGAATCCCCGCTCTGCCATTTGTCAGCAGTGTGGGCAAGTCACTTCACTTCTCTGGGCTTCAGTTCCCTCATCTGTAAAATGGGGATTAAGACTGTGAGGCTCACGTGGGACAACCTGAATCTCCCCCAGCGCTTAGAACAGCGCTCTGCACATAGTAAGCGCTTAACAAATACCAACATTCTTATTTCTGCCGGCCATTAGGGGGCGCCACCCTGCAGCGTCTCCACCTGGCCGCGTGCTCAGCACATCCTTCAGGTGGCTTCCTGAGGGACTACTGGTGCGACGCCCCAAAAACTCCTTAATATGATAAGGAGCCAGAGATGCAAACGTCCCCCTTCCAGCCCCTACCGAAAAGGGATTTCCTTTCTCATTCATTCAGTCGTATCGATTGAGCGCTGACTATGTGCAGAGCACCGTACTGAGCGCTTGGAACGGACCGTTTGGCAACAGATAGAGAAAATCCCCGCCCCATAACGGGCTGACAGTCTAAAACAGTCTAAAGATCACACATCTCACTTTCATTTGCGGCCTAAAATCTCCACACCAGCCCACAGGCAGGCCTAGGAGGCCTGTCACACACCATCAGAGAAAGGGAAGCGGCGGGGCTTAGTGGAAAGAGCCCGGGGTTGGGAGTCGGGGGTCGTGGGTTCGAATCCCGACTCCGCCACTTGTCAGCTGGGTGACTGTGGGCAAGTCACTAAACTTCTCTGTGCCTCAGTGACCTCATCTGGAAAATGGGGATGAAGACTGTGAGCCCCCCGTGGGACCACCCGATTACCCTGCGTCTACCCCAGCGCTGAGAACAGTGCTCGGCACATAGTAAGCGCTTAACAAATACCAACATTATTATTATTACAGGGTGGGTGGGGAGGGGGTCTGGTCTCTGGGACTCCTCCCCAGCAACGCAGGAATACTTGGCAATTTTTTTTAAACTTTCTTTTCATTCTCATTCAATTCTCTCCATCTCCAACTCCCTACCTGGCTCATTAATTGGAAGGGTGTGATGGGGAATTATTATTATTACTACTACTACTTTTCATTCATTCAATAGTATTTATTGAGCGCTTACTCTGTGCAGAGCACTGTTACTAATACTATTCATTCATTCAATATATTTATTGAGCGCTTACTCTGTGCACCGCACTGTACTAAGCGCTTGGAATGGACAATTGGGCAACAGATAGAGACCATCCCTGCCCAGTGAGGGGCTCAGGGTCTAACTGGGGGAGACGGACGGCAGAGCAAAAGAGAACAAAACAAAAACAAGACAACATCATCAAGATCAATAGAATCAAGGGTATGGACACCTCATTAACAAAATTAATAGGGTGATAAATAAAATATACAAATGAGCACAGTGCTGAGGGGAGGGGAAGGGGGAGGAGTAGAGGCTGGGGGAGAGGGGAGGGGGAGCAGAGGGAAAGGGGAGCTCAGTCTAACAATAATAATAATTATGGTATTTGTTGAGCGCTTACTATGCGCCAGGCACTGTACTAGGCTCTGATTAGACTGTGAGTCCGTCAATGGGCAGGGATTGTTTCTATCTGTTGCTGAACTGTCCAACCCAAGCGCTTAGTACAGTGCTCTGCACATAGTAAGCACTCAATAAGTACTATTGAATGAATGAATGGAGTAGATACAAGCAAATCGGGTTGTCCCAGTTGGGGCTCCGGGTCTCCTTCCCCCTGCTACAGATGAGGTCACTGAGGCCCAGAGAAGTGAAGTGACTCGTCCCAGGTCACACAGCAGACAAGTGGTGGAGCTGGGATTAGAACCCTTTACCTTCAGGAGCTTAGTACAGTCCTCCGCCCAATCAATACGATTGAATGAATGCCCACTACGCCATGCTGCTTCCCCTGGGTTGTCTCCGAAGAGTCCTGGGGTCGGAAGGGGCCACCTCAGCTTTGTCACTCGGGGACTAAACGTCCGCACGGTCACAGGGACCGAGTGAAGGGAAGCCTTTGGGAGTTCATTCCAAGTCTGCTGGGAGAGGAGGAAAAGCACGAGTCCTGTCTTTGCTTTGGAGTCTCTGTCAGGAATGATAATATTAATAATAGTTGTGCTATTTGTTAATCGATCAATGCTATTTATCCAGCGCTTACTGTGAGCCGTACTAACCACTCAGCTGGGTGACTCTGGACAAGTCACTTCACTTCTCTGGGCCTCGGTCACCTCATCCGTAAAACGGGAATGAAGACGGTGAGCCTCACGTGGGACAAGTTTATTACCTTGTTTCTACCCCAGCGCTTAGAACAGTGCTTGGCACATAGTAAGCGCTTAACAAATACCATTATTATTATTATTACAATACAATTAACAGAGTTGGTAGTACGATCTTTGCCCTCAAAGAGCTTCCAATCACTGTAAATGCTACTGTTGATAGAATTCCTTCATTCTTTCATTCAGTCACATTTATTGAGCGCTTACAGTGTGCAGAGTGCTGAATCAAGCGCTTGGAAAGTACAATTCAGCAATAGAAAGAGCCCGGGCTTGGGAGTCGGAGGTCACGGGTTCAAATCCCGGCCCTGCCACTTGTCAGCTGTGTGACTGTGGGCAAGTCACTTCACTGCTCCGTGCCTCAGTTCCCTCACCTGTCAAATTGGGATTAAGACTGTGAGCCTCACGTGGGACAGCCTGATGACCCTGTATCTCCCCCAGTGCTTAGAACAGTGCTCTGCACATAGTAAACGCTTAACAAATACCAACATCATTATTATTATAAAGAGAGACAATCCCTGCCCGTACAGGGCTTACAGTCCAGAGGGGGAATTCCTTCAGATGGGGCACAGTCCCTGCCCCACATGGGGCTCACCACCTAAATTTTTCAAAGCACTGGGTTTTTTAGGCTGTGTCTTCATTCAATCATTGGTATTTACTGAATGATTACTGTATGCAAAACACTGTACTAAACGTTTGGGATAGAACAGTATAATAGAATTAGCAGGCAACATTCCCCGCCCACAGAGGGCTGATGGTCTAGAGAGGGAGACAGACATTCATATCAGTCAGTGATATTTGGTGAGCACTTACTGTGCGTAGGGCACCGTACTAAGAGGGAGAGGGTTAGCGCCGGGATTAGAACACAGGTCCCAGTCTTGTCCTCCGGGGCCTTTTGGCGGACTCGAAGCTTATGCAGAATGAAGCAAGGGAGGAGCTTTTTCTCACCCTCTCTGCTTTATAACTAAATTCTCTCCTGACTCCATTGAACTGGAAAAATCAATACCGTTCATTCCTTCAATAGCATCTATTGAGCACTTACTATGTGCAGAGCACTGTATTAAGCGCTTGAAATGGACAATTCGGCCACAGATAGAGACCATCCCTGCCCAGGGTCGGGCTCACAGTCTAATCGGGGGAGGCGGACGGCAGAGCAAAACAGAACGAAACAAAAACAAGATAACATTATCCTGAGAAGTAGAATCAAGGGGATGTGCACCTCATAAACAAAATAAAGAGGATATTAAAAAAAGATATCTAATACCGACGTCCATACCTTCTCGTCGAGCTCCGGGGGGAAAGGTAGGCTTTCCCGCAGATTTGTTGGAAGGCCGGCTTCTGCTCTGAAGGAGAGATGGACTTCAGCTGTGGTGAAAATGAGAGGGGGAGGAAGGAATTTCAGGCTTTGTCAGGTGTTCTCAATAGGCATACTATTTATGCACGGGAATGCACACATACACAATCACACCCTGACCAACAGCCCAGGTGATTTTTGAGGTTATAATTCAATTCTTTCCAGGATTCAAATTTAGATAAAATCCAAAATTAAAGGGAAGAATTGATGGGGGAGAACTGCTGATGCGGGTCAGTATCAGTTTTATATAATAGCTCACTGCCATGATGGCTGGATGCTCTGGAAGTCCTTTGGGCTCTGAGAAAAGGCTTCCTTCTCATTCAGAGAAAAGCAGCGTGGCCTAGTGGAAAGAGCCCCACTTTGGGAGCCAGAGGAACTGGGTTCGAATCCCGCCTCTGCCATCTGTTTGCTGTATCACCTCGGGCAAGTCACTCACTTCTCTGTGCCTCCGTCACTTCATCTGTAAAATGGGGATTAAATCCTATTCCCTCCTACCTAGACTTTGAGCCCCACGTGGGATAAGGACTGTGTCCAATCTAGTTAACGTGTATCTATCCAAGTGCGTAGTACAGTGTTTGACACACAATAAGTGTTTAACAAATACCACGATGATGATTATTATTATTGCTGTTGCTTCCCGTGACAATTCAGGTTAGGGACCAAATGAAGCATCTGGATTGAATTTGGAAGGATACTGCCATTTAAAAATCGGGGATTTGGGAGAACGGCTCAGATGTCTTTCCGTCCCAAATTCATAAAAAAAATAAAATAAAATAAACTGTGATATTTGTTAAGCACTTACTATGTGCAGAGCACTGTTCTAAGCGCTGGGGGATACGAGGTGATCAGGTTGTCCCACGTGAGGCTTACAGTTTTAATCCCCATTTGACAGATGAGGTAACTGAGGCACAGAGAGGTTAAGTGACTTGCCCGAGGTCACACAGCTGACTAGCGGCGGAGAGGGGATTAGAACCCGTGACCTCTGACTCCCAAGCCCACGCTCTTCCCACTGCGCCACGCTGCTTCTCGATGAATGAAATTCATTCATTCAGTAGTATTTATTGGGCGCTTACTATGTGCAGAGCACTGTACTAAGCGTTTGGAATGGACAATTCGGCAACAGATAGAGACAATCCCTGCCCAGTGATGGGCTCACAGTCCCAAATATGTACGTACAGGTCAGGAATAAAGTACATTTTAGAAGTCTGAGTAGAGACAGGTGTTTGCAACTGAGCGTGTGAATGGGTGAGTGTGTCAGACATTGCAGTTCATTCATTCATTCAATAGTACTTATTGAGCGCTTACTATGTGCAGAGCACTGTACTAAGCGCTTGGAATGGACAATTCGGCAACAGATAGAGACAATCCCTGTGACGGGCTCACAGTCTAATCGGGGGAAACAGTTTGTGTGAGTTTCTGTGTGACTCTACGGGGGTGAGAGGCTGTGTGTAGAGAAGCAGCGTGGCTCAGTGGAAAGAGCCCGGGTTTGGGAGTCAGAGGTCACGGGTTCGAATCCCGGCTCCGCCACTTGTCAGCTGTGTGACTGTGGGCAAGTCACTTCACTTCTCTGTGCCTCAGTTACCTCGTCTGTAAAATGGGGATTAACTGTGAGCCTCACGTGGGACAAGCTGATGACCCTGTATCTCCCCCAGTGCTTCGAACAGTGCTCTGCACATAGTAAGCGCTTAACAAATACCAACATTATTATTAAGTTGGGGAAGGCTTCCTGGAGGAGATGCCATTTCAGACGGCTTTGGAAGACGGGCAGAGCCATGGTGTGTCACATGATAGTAATAATAATAATGTTGGTATTTGTTAAGCGCTTACTATGTGCACAGCACTGTTCTAAGCACTGGGGTAGATACGGGGTCATCAGGTTGTCCCACGAGAGGCTCACAGTCTTCATCCCCATTTTACAGTTGAGGGAACTGAGGCACAGAGAAGTGAAGTGACTTGCCCATGGTCACACTGCTGACAAGTGGCAGAGTCGGGATTCGAACCCATAATAATAATAACGATGGTATTTGTTAAGCGCTTACTACGTGCCGGGCACTGTTCTAAGCGCCGGGCTACCGCCGCATTAATGATCTCATCGAAACCTCTCATCTTCTCTTTGAGGACTCCGATCCCCATTTTACAGATGAGGAAATTGAAGCCCAGAGTGGTTAACTGACTTGCCCAAAGTCCCACTTGAGGTAAGTGGAGTAGCTGGGATGAGGGTCCCAAGACTTCTAAATGACAATCTCGTGTTCTTTCCGTTATAAATCAAATATTTTTTTTTAAAAATGTCTAGAAAGAAAATGGCTGGGGCCAGCTGCTACTGCTGAAGGGGAGATTAGCAGGGGTGGATTGTGTGAAAAGATTACAAGGAGGAATCGCTCTACCTAGAGTGTAAACAAATGAATGTTATTCCAGCCCAAGGGAGAAGCATGAAAGAAGTGAGGAAAGAGACCGAGAGGAGGGAGAGAGAGAAGAGGGTAAAGCGGGCCTAGGGAAAGATGCAAAGGAGAGGAGGAAAAGATCAAAGAGAAAAGCCGGAGGAAATTCCTTCTTTCTTTTGGTCCTGGTGAGAAGGACAACACAGAAGACTGACGAGGAAAACCGTCAAGTCTCCTAATGAAATAGCAAAAGAGAGCCTGAGAGGTTTCCAGAAAAAGTGTCATTTCCATCTGGCCACTGCGCCAGAGGAAGAGAAAAATGATCCTTACTCTATAAATGTCTTTCATATTAAAATAGCAAACCGTTCCTCTCTCACCCCTCACTTACTGACCTTCGAAATGAGTAATTTAGAGGTGAGATTCACGGCGTTGTTTCTACGCTTATAAATGAGAGATTATTCTGGGCTAAGCTTGGGTTAGATAATAATAATGTTGGTATTTGTTAAGCGCTTACTAGGTGCAGAGCACTGCTCTAAGCGCTGGGGGAGATACGGGGTCATCAGGTTGTCCCAGGTGAGGCTCGCAGTTAATCTCCATTTTACTGATGAGGCGGTAACCGAGGCACGGAGAAGTGAAGTGACTTGCCCACAGTCACACAGCTGACAAGTGTCGGAGCCGGGATTCGAACCCATCACCTCTGACTCCCAAACCCGGGCTCTTTCCACTGAGCCACGCTGCTCCAAGATATATATTTACATCGATCTTATTGATGCCCGTCTCCTTGTTTTGTTTTGATGTCTGTCGTCCCCCTTCTGGTCTGCGAGCCCGTTGTTGGGTAGGGATTGCCTCTATCTGTTGCCGAATTGTACTTTCTAGGCGCTCAGTACAGTGCTCCGCACACAGTGAGCGCTCAACAAATACGATTGATCGAATGAATGAACGAACGAATGATAATCAGTCGGGATACAGTCCCTGTCCCACAAGAGATTCACAATTCAAGAGTTAGCGAGGGCAGAGATCTTCTTCCCATTTTACCGATGAGGAAACTGAGGTCCAGGAAGGATCAGTAATGACTTGCCCTGGATCATTCATTCATTCAATAGTATTTATTGAGCGCTTACTATGTGCAGAGCACTGTACTAAGCCCTTGGAATGTACAGATCGGTAACAGACAGAGACGGTCCCTGCCCTTTGACGGGCGCACGGTCTGATCGGGGGAGACGGACGGACGAGAACAATAGCAATGAATAGAATCGAGATCTATTATAGGATCTATATAGAATATTATATGTACTAATATATATAATATATATCCTATATATTATAGGATCACTCAGCCTGCCAGTGGCAGAGGGGGCAGTTAGAACCTGAGTCCTCTGACACCTCTGCCCCTTCCACTACGCAACGCTGCCTTCTCTTGGGAGAAGCAGCGTGGCTCAGTGGCAAGAGCCAGGCCTTGGGTTCGACTCCCGGCTCCGCCACTTGTCAGCTGTGTGACTGTGGGCAAGTCACTTCACTTCGCTGTGCCTCAGTGACCTCATCTGTAAAACGAGGATTAACTGTGAGTTTCCCATGGGGCAACCTGATGACCCTGCATCTGCCCCAGCGCTTAGAACAGTGCTCCGCACAGAGTAAGCGCTTAACAAATACCAACATTATTATTCTCTCGTTGCCTTGGACGAATTTGCGGGAATGGATGATTGGGTTTTTCTCTTAGTTTGGCAGCAATTAGTCCTGACGACAATACAGATGAGACGACTGAGGCACAGGAAAGGGAAAGGACTTGCTTGAGATGGCAAATGATAATGTTGGTATTTGTTAAGCGCTTACTATGTGCAGAGCACTGTTCTAAGCTCTGGGGGAGATACGGGGTCATCAGGTTGTCCCACGTGAGGTTCACAGTTTTGATCCCCATTTTACAGTGGAGGGAACCGAGGCAGGGAGAAGTGAAGTGACTTGCCCACAGATCAGGCAAGTGGCAGAGCCGGGATGAGAACGCAGGTCCTCTGACTCTTTCCCCTAAACCTGCTTGTTTCTCATTAGACCCTATTGGTTTTCGCTAGGCCTTGCCGGGTCTCACTAGGCCTCGCCGCTACTAGGCCTCGCCGCTTTGTCTTTCCTAGGACTCCCCGGATAAGATCCCAAGCTTAGGTTCCTCGAGATCATCCCCACGTCCACGTTGTCCCTGTCGTCACGGTCGCCTCCTTCCCCCTCTCCTTCCGGGGCTCGGGATGGGGCTGGAGGGGGAGGCTCCCCTCCCTCGGGCACTGAAGACCCGAACCAGAGGCAGGAGCCCCTAATAATAATAGCGATTGAGGTGTCCGTTAAGCGCTTACTCTATGTCAAGCTCTGTACTGAGCGAGGGGCGGGTGCAAGCAAACAGGGTCGGACCCAGCTCCTGCCAGGACGCTCCTCTCGGCCAGCCAGAGGGCGGGAAGCGTCCGAAGCCGCTCCGCGGACGGGCTCGGGGCGTCCCAGCCAGGGTTCCCCCCACTCCGCCGCTCCGGCCACCCTCCCCCGACCTCGGCCGGGCCCTCCACGTTTCCTGCGCTCACTTTGGTGGCTGGACCGCGCTCTTCGGGGGTCCTTATAATAATGGTAATGTTGGTATTTAAGTGCTTACTATGTGCAGAGCACTGTTCTAAGCGCTGGGGTAGATACAGGGTCATCAGATCGTCCCACGTGGGGCTCACGTTTTTAATCCCCATTTTTCCAGATGAGGTCACTGAGGCACAGAGGAGTTAAGTGACTTGCCCAAGGTCACACAGCAGACGAGTGGCGGAGCCGGGATTAGGACCCACGACCTCTGACTCCCAAGCCCGGGCTCTTTCCGCTAAGCCACGGGCCTCGGTTCCAATCCAAGTCCGGGGCTGGGAGTCGGCGGAGGACCGGGACCAGGAGGTGGGGAGCCGGGGACGAATCTAACGCGGCAGAAAACCCACCCCCACGGACACCTCACCCACACCTCTCCCGGACACGCCCAGCCCCGCACCCCGACACCCTTAGCCAGCCCAGGCACGCACCCGGACGCTTGATATTCGTATCCATCTCCCCCTCTGGACTGGTTGCTCGTTGTGGGCAGGGAATGTGTCTCTTTATGGTTCTACTGTACCCTCCCAAGTGCTTAGTACGGCGCTCTGCACACAGCGAGTGCTCGATAAATACGACTGACTCAACGCCTACGCTGAGCTCCCACCTCCACCAGATACCCCTGCCTCAGACATTCAGTTCCACACTTCCATGTAGATCCAGACACCCGTCTAGACCACAACACCCCTATAATAACGATGATTGTATTTGTTAGGCGCTTACTATACGCAAAGCAAACCGTATATATCTTCACTACCCTATTTATTTTGTTAATGAGATGTACATCACCCCGATTCTATTTATTTGCTATTGTTTCAATGAGACGTTCTTCCCCTCGATTCTATTTATTGCCACTGTTCTCGTCTGTCCGTCTCCCCCGATCAGACCGTGCGCCCGTCAAAGGGCAGGGACCGTCTCTATCTTTTACCGATTTGTCCATTCCGAGCGCTTAGTACGGTGCTCCGAACATAGTAAGCGCTCGATAAATACTATTGAATGAATGAACGATACAAGGCGATCGGGTTGTCCCACGTGGGGCTCACGGTCGTCATCCCCATTTTCCAGATGAGGCCCAGAGAAGTGAAGTGACTTGCTCCAAGTCACACAGCTGACGAGCGGCGGAGCCGGGATTCGAACCCATGACCTCCGACTCTCAAGACCGGGCTCTTTCCACGGATCCACGCTGCTTCTCACCGCCCCCTCAAACACGCCCCAAACAGAACTCAGACACCCACAGGGACCCTTCGCCTGGACTTCAAACGCCTATCGGTCAACTGAGATTAGATACAACCGACACCTCGGACCTCTGGGAAAACTGGGCTTTTTTCCTATGATCCCCTGCTCCCAGGGCCGCGCGAAAGTCGGGGACGGAGGAGCCCCGCTAGGCCCAACTCAGCAGCGCAACTTCCGACGGACGGTGACCGTGTATTGCTGTCTTGTACTCTCCCAAGCGATCCGTACGGTGCTTGGTACGGTACCGTGCCCTGCGCCCAGTGAGCGCTCAATAAATACGATCGAATGAACGAATCTTCCGGCCCCCTGCTCTGACCTTGGAGGTGCTGGACTGGACTGTAAACTCGGTGTGGGCAGGGAGGGCGTCTGTTTACGGTTGTCCTCTCCCGAGCGCTTAGGACAGTGCTCTGCACGTAGAACGCGCTCGATAAATCCGACCGACTGACTGACCGACCGGCCGACTGACCGCGGCAACCCAAAATGGTCTCTGCGGGCTGGGGGGTGGACGGAGGCGGGTCCGTCATGGGGGAAGCAGCGTGGCTCAGTGGCAAGAGCCCGGGCTTGGGAGTCAGAGGTCATGGGTTCGACTCCCGGCTCTGCCACTTGTCAGCTGTGTGACTGTGGGCGAGTCGCTTCATTTCTCCGTGCCTCAGTTACCTTATCTGTAAAATGGGGATTAACTGTGAGCCCCACAACCTGATGACCCTGTATCTACCCCAGCGCTCAGAACGGTGCTCTGCACCTAGTAAGCGCTTAACAAATACCAACATTATTATTATTATCATGGGTGGAGGGGAGGGGGCTTCCTGGCTTCCGCGGCCTCCGCACGACTCGGGCTTTGCCAAGGACTCCAGGAAACAGACGTACCTTTTGTGGGGCGGGCATCAAACGCACCCTCTTTTCGCGGGGCACCACCTGCTGACTCCTCTTCCTCAGAACTGACATCCGAATCCACAGACAGGCACTCTGAGGGAAAAAAAGGACGAGGAATATCCGCCGCTTCCCTTCCCAGCCTCCGGGAAAGAGATCTTGCTCACCCGGAGCGGCGGAGAGAGGCCGAAGGTGACTCGCACCCAGACCCTTAGAGCCCTTGACATTCACCCCTGCCTCAGCCCCACAGGACCGAAGCCCCTATCTGCAATTTCTTTATTTATATTAATGCCTGTCTCTATCCAGCAATCGATCAGTGGTATTTATCGAGCACTTGCTATGTGCAGAGCACTGTTCTGAGCGCCTGGGAGAGTAAGCAGCATGGCTCAGTGGAAAGAGCACGGGCTTGGGAGTCAGAGGTAATGGGTTTGAATCCCTGCTCTGCCACTTGTCAGCTGTGTGATTCTGGGCAAGTCACTTCACTTCTCTGGGCCTCAGTTACCTCATCTGTAAAATAGGGATTAAGACTGAGCTTCATGTGGGACAACCTGATTACCCCATATCTACCCCAGCGCTTAGAACAGTGTTCTACACATAGTAAGTGCTTAACAAATAACATTATTATTATTATTATTATTAGGACACAAGAGAATAAGCGGACACATTCCCTGCCCGACATGAATAATAATGTTGGCATTTGTTAAGCGCTTACTATGTGCAGAGCACCGTTCTAAGCGCTGGGGGAGATACAGGGTCATCGGGTTATCCCACGTGAGGCTCACCGTCTTGATCCCCATTTTTCAGAGGAGGTAACTGAGGCCCAGAGAAGTTAAGGGACTTACCCACGGTCACACAGCTGACAAGCGGCGGTCCCGGGTTTCGAACCCATGACCTCTGGCTCCCCAACCCGGGCTCTTTCCACTGAGCCACGCCGCTTCCCCGGACTGTAAGGTCGCTGTGTGCAAGGATTGCCAGTACCTACTCTGTTGCATTGTACTCGCCCAAACTCTTAGCGCAGTGTTCGGTAAATACCACCGGTCGATGACTGCATTAAATTACAGTTTCGAATTCGGGAAATAATCCGTGCATCTGGAGACCTTGTTGAGGTGGGCGTGCGGAGGGGAGTCGGCCCCCCGAGTAAGAGATACAGCGAAAACCTACTTTGGATTCTATGATAAAAACAGAAATACGACCGGTTGGCGTGTGTGAGCGCGTGCGCGTGCTTGCCGGGGAAGACAGGAGAGGACAGATCTGGGTTCTAATTCCCAATTTGCCATTTGCCTCCTGTGTGACCTTTATTCATTCAATAGTATTTACTGAGCGCTTACTATGCGCAGAGCACTGTACTAAGCGCTTGGAATGGACAATTCGACAACAGATAGAGACCATCCCTGGCCCGTGACGGGCTCGCAGTCTAATCGGGGGAGGCAGACGGACTAAAACAAGACAACATCGTCACGATAAATAGAATCAAGGGGATGGACACCTCATAATAATAATAATAATAATAATAATAATATTGGTATTTGTTAAGCACTCACTATGGGGATTAACTGTGAGCCTCACGTGGGACAACCTGATTACCCTGTATCTACCCCAGCGCTTAGAACAGTGCTTTGCACGTAGTATTTATGGATTGAATGAATTAATTGGTAGACATGTCCCCGGCCCACAACGGGCTCCTGTTAATTCCTCTTCCCCACAGCTTAGATCTCCCCGCCACCGTCTGCTCTGGCAATAGCTACAAACTTACATCCCTATTCTAATTAATAATATACTAATAATATATAATAGCCAGCCTAATAAGGCAAGAAGGGGCTCTTTCGCGGTGAGCTCAGGTGGGTCGGGGCAGTGAACGATCTGTTATCTCGAATCTACTCCAGCGCTTAGCACAGTCCTAGGTATATCGTAAGGGCTCAAATACCGCAGTTATCAAGGAGGAGAGGAGATTCATTAATAGACATTTTCCATCTCACAATAACCGTCGTCGCCTTCCCCTCTCCTTCCGCCCTGATCGTATATTCCCGGATGAATAGGCCAGAAAAAATAATTTGAGTTCGCATTGGTTAGCAAATAGTGGCAGAGCTTCAAAGGAAAAGCATGATTGATCTAGAATATGGTCATAAACAGAAACACACATACTATCTCATGCAAAGACACACACACGCAGGCTCGCTTCCAGCAAATTTTGGATAAACACGGCGATATGGAATCCCGGGAAATAGGACAGGAGAGAGAAAAGACATGATTCGTCTTATTGACCGCCCCCCGCCGCCGTTCAGAAAGCGGATGCTCTGGAGAGGAGAAATTAAGAAGAAGCATTCGGTATCGAGTACGGGCCTTGGAGACCGAAACTCTGGATAAAAAAAGAGATAAATAGCATAATCCACGTTGATTTTCCCACAGACCATTGAGGAATCACGTTGGGGTAGGTAGAGGGCCTCTGACAGTTATGAAAGAGGAACGTCAGCGCGTGGGGCGGGCGGAGGCGTGAGGCGGGTGGCTGTGTAAACAATTCCCATCAACGCTTACAACGGGGCCCTTTGACTCACGCCTCTTCCAAGAAATTCTCACATCTTCCAAGAAACTCGCTTTCCAGATCCGGGGGGCGGGGGGAAAAATCTCTTATTTACCCAATCTGTCAACTGAATTGTTCAGAAATGGCCGCTTCCCCCGCAGCACGGAAACCAGAGAACGGGCAGCGTGGCCTAGTGGCTAGAGGCCGGGCCTCAGAGGCAGAAGACCTGGGTTCTAATCCCGGCTCCGCCACTTGTCTGCTGTGTGACCTCGGGCGGGTCACTTGGCTACTCTGGGCCTCAGTGACCTCATCTGGAAAATGGGGATTAAGACTGTGACCCCATCTGGGACACGGATTGTGTCCAGTCCGATTATCTTGTATCTACCCCAGCGCTTAAGAATGATGATGATGATGATGATGATGATGTTGGCATTTGTTAAGCGCTTACTATGTGCCGAGCACTGTTCTAAGCGCTGGGGTAGATACAGGGTTATCAGGTTGTCCCATGTGAGGCTATCAGTCTTCATCCCCCTTTTACAGATGAGGTAACTGAGGCACAGAGAAGTGAAGCGACTTGCCCAAAGTCACCCAGCTGACAGGTGGCGGAGCCGGGATTAGAACCCATGACCTCTGACTCCTAAGCCCGGGCTCTTTCCACTGGGCCACGCTGCTTCTCCCTCAGGGCCTGGCACATAGCAAGCTCCTTGCGGCACTCAGTAAATACCACTGATTAATTCGCCGACGGACTGAGAGGTCACTGAGAGGTGTCTGCTAGGGGTTAGTGCCGCGCTTTGCACACAGCTCAATAAATACGACTGAAGGGTAATTATGGTATCTGTTATGTGCTTACTGTGAGTCAAACACTGTCCTAAGCACTGGGGTAGATACAAGGTGATCAGGTTGTCCCACGTGGGACTCACTCTCTCGATCCTCATTTTACAGGTGAGGCCACTGAGGCCCAGAGAAGTGAAGTGACTTGCTCAAGGTCACGCAGCGGACAGGCGGCGGAGGCGGGATTAGAACCCACGACCTCTGACTCCCAAGCCCGCGAACGGTGTCTCTACCTTTCCCTCTGTGGGCACAGTTACCTGTAACTGGAAATTTGGAAAAACTCTGCTGACTTTGGGTGGAGCTGCGGGGTGGGGAGGGAGGATGCTTGGCCGAATCCATTTCTTGCTACGGAAGAAATACGTTGAAATGAGTCAGAAGTCAATCAACAGAAAGCTCGCTGCCAACGACCTTCCCTCCGACCTTAGGGAGAGGCAGTACGGTGCAGCGGCCAGAGCCCGGGCCTGGGCGTCAGAAGGTCACGGGTTCTAATCCCGGCTCCGCCCCCTTGCCCGCTCCGTGACCTTGGGCAACTCACTTCACCTCTCCGGGCCGCGTCTGGAAAATGGGGTTCGAGGCTGAGAGCCCCATGTGGGGCGGGGATTAGTGCCCGACCCCGTTTCCCTGTACCGACCCCAGCGCTTAGTACAGGGCCTGGCACGTAGTAGGTGCTTAACAAATGCCATTATTTTTATTATTATCAGGGATCAGCGAGACTGGATCTTTGGTTCCAGGGGAAATACAGGGGAAGGCGGGGGTGGGGGAGGGAGAAGGATGGGGGAGAGGGTGGGGAGGGAAAGCCAGAGCCCCCCCAGGTCCCATTAGTGGAAAGAGCCCAGGCCCGGGAGTCAGGGGACCTGGCTTCTAATCTTGGCTCCGCCACTCTTCTTCTGTGTGACCTTAGACAAGTCACTCGACTTCACTGGGCCTCAATTACCGCATCTGCAAAATGGGCATTAAATCCTCCTCCCTCCTACTCGGGGGACCTGGCTCCTAATCCCGGCTCCGCCACTTTTCTTCCGCGTGACCTTAGACAAGTCACTCGACTTCACTGGGCCTCAATTTACCGCATCTGGAAAATGGGGATTAAATCCTCCTCCCTCCTACTTATGCTGGGAGCCCCACGTGGACAGCGACTGTGTCCAAACTGAGAGCTCACCTCCTCCACGAGGCCTTCCCAGACTGAACCCCCCTTTCCCTCTGCTCCCCCTCCCACCCTCCGCCCGTCCCCCTTCCCCTCCCCTCAGCACTGTGTTCATTTCTATATATTATTCATCACCCTATTTATTTTGTTAATGAGGTGTCCATCCCCTTGATTCTCTGTGTCTTGATGATGTTGCCTTGTTTTTGTTTCGCCGTCCGTCTCCCCCGTTTAGACCCTGAGCCCGTCACTGGGCAGGGATGGTCTCTATCTGTTGCCCGATTGTCCATTCCAAGCGCTTAGTCCAATGCTCTGCACATAGTAAGCGCTCGATATATACTATTGAATGAATGAATGAATGATCTTGTACCTACCCCGGGGCTTAGGACCGTGCTTGGCACCCGGTAAGCGCTTAACAGATACCACCGTTATTATCGGGAGGGGGAGTTACGGCTCCCGAGCGATCGGGATTGGCCAGAAGCAAGGGCAGCCGCTGCAGGGTTGGGAGGCAGCAGCGGTGGAAAGCGCTTAGAACAGCGCTTGGCACGTAGTAAGCGCTTACGAAATACCGTCATTATTATTATTACTGACTTGATCAATCAATCTATCAACCTTTTGAGCCGCCACCATGCATTCACCAAATCGGGACGTAGTAAGCGCTCAGTAAATCCGACCGAATGAATGAATGAGCCAACAGGAGAAGCAGCGTGGCTTAGTGGCAAGAGCCCGGGCTTGGGAGTCCGAGGTCACGGGTCCGACTCCCGGCCCTGCCACTTGTCAGCTGGGTGACTGTGGGCGAGTCACTTCACTTCTCTGGGCCTCAGTTCCCTTATCCTGTACAATGGGGATTAACTGTGAGCCTCAGGTGGGACAACCTGATGACCCTGTATCTACCCCAGCGCTTAGAACAGTGCTTTGCACGTGGTAAGCGCTTAACAAATACCAACATTATTATTATTATTATCGTTCCTTCAACAGTCTTTTCTGAGTTCCTGCAGCTTGCGGAGCACCGTGCGCAACTCTTGGGAGAGTACAGTGGTTGACTTGGTCGCCGTCCCCTAGGACCTTACAATCTAGCAGAGAGACAGACACCCAAGATTTGAAGCAACTAATCCCAGCTCTGCCAGTTGCCTGCTGTGTGGCCTAAGGAGAGTCACTTAACTCCTCTGTGCCTCAGTTTCCTCCACTGAAAAGCTGGGGGCTTGAAAACCTGTTCTCCCTCCTACTTAGACTACGAGCCCCGTGGAGACAGGGCCCAGCCTAATTTGCTCGGATCTACTCAAGCGGTTAGAATAGTCGCCCCCTTCTAGACGGTGAGCCCGTCGTCGGGCAGGGATCGTCTCTATCTCTTGCCGAATTGTCCGTTCTAAGCGTTTAGTACAGTGCTCTGCACACAGTAAGCGCTCAATAAATACGATCGAATGAATGAAGGAATGACTGAACCCATGACCTTCTGTCTCCCAGGCCTCTGCTCTCTATTGTCCTCTCCCAGGCATTTAGCGCAGTGCTCTGCACACAGTGAAGGCTCAATAAATACGACTGACAGGGACCGTGAACGACCTGATTATCTGGAATCTACCCCGGCATTCAGTATAGCACAGTAAACGCTCATCAAATCACCTATTAATAATACTAATAATAATGATGATGATAACTGTTAAGCGCTTACTCTGTGCCAAGCACTGTTCTAAGCGCTGGGGTAGATACAAGGTGCTCAGGTTGTCCCGGGCGGGGCTCACAGCCTCCATCCTCATTTTGGAGATGAGGGAACTGAGGCCCAGAGAAGTGAAGTGACTTGCCCCCAGTCGCACTGCTGACGAGAGGCGGAGCCGGGATTAGAACCCGCGACCTCTGACTCCCAAGCCCGCCCTCTTTCCGCTGAGCCCCGTTCCTTCTCTGTTATTATCGTTATCATTAGAATTGCCGACTCCCTTCAGCGGTAGCAGAGGCTTCCGATGTTCAATTCCTGAGACGGTCACGGCTCCAGTCTCCCGATGGGCTGCGGCGTTAGACTCTCCCTCATCGACATGCCTACTGGCTGAACGCCCACAAACAAATCGTGCTATTTACTGGGCGCTTGACACTCACCACACTCTGACAGTTTTGATTTTTTCTTTTTCCTTTCTCTGGGAAATGGCCCTCGACCAAAATCGACCAGTCTCCTCTCCGACGGGCGGATATACCAGATGGAATTTGGGAATCCGTCCGGCCTGTCTGTCGGCAGGCGTATGGACTCACCCCGGCGGTCCGGGCCACGGAGAGCAGATGCTTGACCAGATTTAATAATGATTGCGGTATCTGTTAAGCGGCTAGTAGGTGCCAGGCACTATAGTATGCGCTGGGGTGGATCCACGCACATCGGGTTGGGCACGGTCCCTGTCCCACGTGGAGCTCACAGTCTTTATCCCCCTTTTATAGATGAGGTATCTGAGGCTCAGATAAATTAAAAAAAAATGACAGTATTTGTTAAGTGCTTACTATGTGCCAAGCTACTGTACTAAATGCTGGAGTGGATGGAAGCAAATTGGGTTGGACACAGTCCCTGTCCCACGTGGAGCTAACAGTCTTAAATCCCCTTTTTATAGATGAGGTAAATGAGGCCCAGATGAATTTTATAAAAAATAAATGACAGGATTTATTAAGTGCTTACTCTGTGCCAGCTACTGTACTAAATGCCGGGGTGGATCGAAGCAAATCGGGTTGGACACAGTCCCTGTCCCACGTGGAGCTCACAGTCTTCATCCCCCTTTTATAGATGAGGTAAATGAGGCCCAGATAAGTTTTTTTTTAAATAAATGACAGGATTTATTAAGTACTTACTATGTGCCAGCTACTGTCCTAAATGCTGGTGTGGATCGAAGCAAAGTGGGTTGGACCCAGACTCTATCCCTCGTGGAGCTCACAGTCTTAATCCGCAATTTATAGAAGAGGTGACTGAGGCCCGGAGAAGTGAGATGACTTGTCCAGAGTCACTCAGCAGACAAGTGGCGGAGCCGGGATTAGAACCCATGACCTTCTGCCTCCTAGGCCCCTCTTAATAATAATAATAATAATAATAATATTTAATTGCTTACTATGTGCCAGGCACTGTTCTAGGAGCTGGGGGAGATACAAGGTGATCAGGTTGTCCTACGTGGGGCTCACAGTCTCAATCCCCATTTTCCAGATGAGGGAACTGAGGACCAGAGAAGTGAGATGACTTGCCCAAAGTCACTCAGCAGATAAGTGGCGGAGCCGGGATTAGAACCCATGACATTCTGCCTCCTAGGCCCTTCTTAATAATAATAATAATGATAGTATTTGTTAAGCGCTAACTATGTGCCAAGGACTGTTCTAAGCACTGGGGGAGATGCAGGGTAATCAGGTTGTCCCACGTGGGGCTCACAGTCTCAATCCCCATTTTCCAGATGAGGTCACTGAGGCCCAGAGAAGTTAAATAACTTGTCCAAGGTCACCCAGCAGACAAGTGGAGGAGCCGGGATTAGAACCCACGACCTGTGACTCCCAAACCTGGCCTCTTTCCACCCGTTAGGCCACGCCGATTTCCAATTCGACCCCCGCGCTCCTCGCGGCGGCTGAGAAGAGGACGAGGACGATGTCCCATCGAGCCCATCTCGACGTCTCCTCCTCCGACCTCCCCGGGCTCCCCCAGCTCTCCTCCCCCGACGTCTCTCACCGGAGTCCCGGAGTGGAGGCCGGACCGCGCGTGGGAACTTGTCGGGCCCACGCGGGCTATTGTGCCGCAGCTCCAGAACTTCTCCCTCTTGGAAGAGGGAGCCCGCCGGGAGAGGAGAGCGTTTCTTACCTTCCCCTGACGCCGAGTGGAACTGCCCCGGGAGGTGGACGTGGTGGACGGTGGCGAAGGAGGACCGGCGAAGGCCTTCTCCGCCGGGACCCGATGGGAGTTCGCCGGGTCCCGTGACTTCCTCACCTCCTCGGGGGCAAAGGTCAGAGGGAGGGGAGGGTCAACAGGGCATCTGCAGCTGGGGAGGGGGGCGGGGAGACGAGCCACGCTAACCGTCCGCCCTTCTGAAATCCCATCTCCTTGGGAAGATCTCTTAATAATAATAATAATAATAATAATAATAATAATAATAATCTCAACGGTATTTGTTAAGCTCTTACTATGAGCCAAGCACTGTTCTAAGCACTGGGTAGATAGAGGGCGATCAGGTTGTCCCACGGGGGCCTCTCACTTTTAATCTCCATTTTCCAGATGAGGTCACTGAGCCCCAGAGAAGTGACGTGACTTGCTCAAGGTCACACAGCAGACAAGTGGCAGAGGCGGGATTAGAACCCACGACCTCTGACTCCTAAGCCTGGGCTCTCTGTACTGAGCCACGCTGCTTCCGCTCACGTCTGTTCTTCTGCCTGCCGCTCCCTCTCCCTTCACGTTCCCACGGACCACACTGCTCTCCCTATCTGCAGCTGGGTGACTTGGGGCAAGTCACTTGCCTTCTCTGTGCCTCAGTTCCCTCATCTGGAAAATGGGGATGGAGACTGTGAGCCCCACGTGGGACAACCTGACCATCTTGTTTCCTCTCCAGTGCTTAGAACAGTGCTTTGCACAGAGCAAGCGCTTAACAAATGCCATTATTATTATTATTATTATTCAGAGCCCTTCTTAAAAAAACAAAAAAACCCACCTCCTCCTGGAGGCCTTCCCTGATTCATTTCTCATTTTCCTGTTCCACTTCCCCCACCTCCTCCCACTTAATCAATCAATCAATGGTATTTATTAATAACGATGGTATTTGTTAAGCGCTTACTATGTGCCAAGGACTTTTTTGCTCTGCCGTCCGTCTCCCCCGATTAGACCGTCCGTGAGCCCGTCACTGGGCAGGGATGGTCTCTAGCTGATGCCCGATTGTCCATTCCAAGCGCTTAGTACAGTGCTCTGCACAGAGTAAGCGCTCAATAAATACTACTGAATGATTGAATGAATGAAAGGACTGCTCTAAGCCCTGGGGAGGCAGCGGGGCTCAGTGGCAAGAGCCCGGGCTTGGGAGTCAGAGGTCGTGGGTTCTAATTCCGGCTCCACCGCTTGCCAGCTGTGTGACTTTGGGCAAGTCACTTCACTTCTCTGTGCTTCAGTTCCCTCATCTGGAAAATGGGGATGAAGACTGTGAGCCCCACGGGGGACAACCTGATCACCTTGTATCTCCCCCAGCGCTTAGAACAGTGCTTTGCACATAGTAAGCGCTTTACAAATACCAACGTTATTATACAAGGTAATCGGGTCGTCCCCCATGGGGCTCCCAGTCTTCATCCCCATTTTCCAGATGAGGGAACTGAGGCCCAGAGCAGTGAAATGGCAGGCCCGAGGTCACGCAGCGGACAGTAAGTGGCGGAGTCCGGCTTAATAACGTTGGTATTTGTTCAGCGCTTACTATGTGCAGAGCACTGTTCTAAGCGCTGGGGGAGATACAGGGGAATCAGGTCGTCCCACGTGAGGCTCACGGTTAATCCCCATTTTCCAGATGAGGGAACTGAGGCCCAGAGAAGTGAAGTGACTTGCCCACAGTCCCACAGCTGACAAGTGGCCGAGCTGGGATTCGAACCCGCGACCTCTGGCTCCCAAGCCCGGGCTCTTTCCACTGAGCCACGCAATCCGCGGCCTGAATTCCGGGCCCGGGCTCTAGCCACGCGGCCGGGCGGCTTCTCAAAAGCAGAGGGAAGACTAGGGGAGCCCAGGGCCCGCGCTAGGGGTGCCCCCCCCGCCGCCCGAACCCCGAACCCCGTCGAAAGCCCGTCACCCCCGCCCCGCTCCACGGGTGCGGCCTCTTCAAACGTCGCCCTCTCCCAAGCCACGTGGAATCAGAGCTGCAAAGATCCAGGTGCGACTGGGACGCTCCGCGGGGATCTGAGCGGGAGAGGACACGCGTGTGCACGGGCGCGCTCATCCGCCTTTAGAGTTTCTGACACGCGGGCGGTGTTTTGGACGCCCCGAGGAAACTGCCACGTTCGGAAAACGGAAGACCGGCCCCGTGCCGGAGAGCGGACCGAACTCTCCGGGCAGGTAGGTGGGATGGCGGCTGGCAGGGAGTCGGCGCTTAGAACAGTGCTTGACACGGAGGAAGCGCTTAACCGATACCATATTAAAAATTAAAAATCATCATCTCGGCCCGACGGTAAAGTGACCGGGCGGGATGGGCGTCGGCTTCCTTGCAGAACTCGTTTTGTGTTCCCTGGGGGAGAGGGGCGGCCTGGGTACGTGGCCACTCTCCAGCTCCTTTTTTTTTTGTGTGGTATTTGTTAAGCGCCTACTCTGTGTCAAGCACTGTTCTAAGCGCTGGGGTAGGTACAAGTTGATAAAGTTGGATACCATCCCTATTCTACATGGGGCTCACAGCCCAAGTCGGAGGGAGCTCCCCAAATGTCCCTCTCTGGCATTTCATTTACTTGTATTGATGTCTGTCTCCCCCACTCTAATAATAATAATAATAATGGTATTTATAATGATGGCATTTGTTAAGCGCTTACTATGCGCCAAGCACCGTTCTAAGCGTTGGGGAGCCAAGGTCATCAGGTTGTCCCACATGGGGCTCACAGTCTTCATCCCTATTTGACAGATGAGGGAACTGAGGCACAGAGAAGTGAAGCGACTCGCCCGAAGTCACACGGCTGACAAGCGGCGGAGCCGGGATTTGAACCCATGACCTCTGACTCCCAAGCCCGGGCTCTTTCCTAAACGCTTACTGTGCACCCAGCGCCGTTCTAAGCACTGGGGTAGATACAAGGTCATCGGTTTGGACCCAGTCCCTGTCCCAGATGGGACTCGCAGTCTTAATCCCCATTTTACAGATGAGGGAACTGAGGCACAGAGAAGTTAAGTGAGTTGCTCAAGGTCACCCAGCGGACAAGAGGCAAAGTCGGGATTAGAACCCATGACCTCTGACTCCCAAGCCCGGGCTCCTGCCACCAGGCTGTGCTGCTTCCCACTCCAGACTGTGAGCTCACTGTAGGCAGGGGATGTCACCGTTTATTGTTGTACTGCCCTTTCCCAAGCGCTTAGTACAGTGTTCTGCACATAGTAAGTGCTCAATAAATATGACTGAATGAATGAGTGCTCAGTAAATATGAATGAACAAATGAAGGAAGGAATTTAATCCACAACTGACAGATGAGGTCGCTGGGGCCCAGAGAGGTGAAGTGACCCTCCCAAGGAGAAGCAGCGGGGCTCAGTGGAAAGAGCCCGGGCTTGGGAGTCAGAGGTCATGGGTTCGAATCCCCCTCTGTCACTGGTCAGCTGTGTGACTGTGGGCAAGTCGCTTCACTTCTCTGGGCCTCAGTTCCCTCATCTGTAAAATGGAGATTAAGTGTGAGCCTCACGTGGGACCACCTGATTACCCTGTACCTACCCCAGCGCTTAGAACAGTGCTCGGCACTTAGTAAGCGCTTAACAAATACCAATTTTATTTATTTTATTATTTGTTACTTAAGGTCACCCAGCAGATGAGTGGCAGAGTCGGTGTTGGAAGCCCGGTCCTCAGACTCCCAGGCCCGGGCTCTGGCCGATCTGACAGGAAGAGCCACTGGGATGGACCGACAGCTCTTCCAGCTCCCTCCTCCTCTCCTCCAATTTCCCCCGCTTCCCTCCTTCCAGAACCAGCGAAACATTCCGGTGTGGCCTAGTGGAACCGGGAGTCCCAAGTTCGAATCCCGCTTCTGCCCTTCACCCGCTGCGTGTGTCTACTGACAAGACACTGACCCTCTCTGGGCCTCCGTTTTTTCAACTGGAAAATAGAGATGAGATGCCTACTCTCTCCGCCGATTAGAGAAGCAGCGTGGCTCGGTGGCAAGAGTCCGGGCTTGGGAGTCAGAGGTCATGGGTTCGAATTCCGGCTCCACCGCTCGTCAGCTGGGTGACTTTGGGCAAGTCACTTCACTTCTCTGTCCCTCAGTTATCTCATCTGGAAAATGGGAACCGTGAACCCCACTGGGACAACCCGATCACCTTGTATCCCCCCCCCCAGCGCTTAGAAAAGGGCTTCGCGCTTAGTAAGCGCTTAACAAATACCATCATTATTATTATTAAAATTGGGGATTAAAACTGTGAGCCCCGTGAGGGACAACCCAATGACCTTGTATCTACCCCAGTGTTTCGAACAGTGCTTGGCACATAGTAAGTGCTTAACAAATCCCAACA